>NC_137662.1:10616526-11216526 GCF_963422515.1 Blennius ocellaris
AGTGCAATGTGTTTTTGAACAGGTTTTCAGGAGGAGTTAAAGAAGCAGGAGAATCCTGAACTTCCTGATTAAAGAGATGTTAGAGGAAAAGCTGCCAATAGGACCAGGATATGTTGATTATAAACACTGTCCAGTCAATCCACATTAAAACTGGTGCGTTAAAGTAAAGATTTCCTCGTGAAATAACAATCTGTGAGACAGATATGAGAAAAGCTGGAGCTTGTCGGCTTTGTTCCGATCTCAGACTGGTCTGTCAGACGACGTGGGCGGAGGAAAGTGAGAGAAGCAGCGAATGAGTTGGACTCAGCCCTGCGGCGGTGGACCTCAGCTCACTCTGGGATAGACCAGCACACGCACGCATACATGCACACACATAGATACACTCATACTCATACACACACGTAATCATGCAGAAACAGATTCTCCAATCTGCACTCCTTAGAATGAAACTCTTGGAGGAAGCCAAAGTGTTTCCAAATGGTTGCCTCCCTCACACCCACATTACCCTGCTTTGGAAATACCTTGGAGCAAATGCACTAATCGACTGCAGCTCGACTCACAACAGCCGAGTGTACAAACTGAAAGTGCTTTCTTCTTTTGAGGTCATGTTTCACACCACATTGGAAAAAATAAAGGAGCAAAACACAAGTGATTTTGAAAACATGCAGTTCGCATTTGACCTTTCAGTGTTATAGATATAACACAAATACATAAAGCTGAACCGCTTCAAACTCCCAAAAGGGAATCTTTAACGTTCACTCTCCGAGATCTCTATCAGTATATGTCATATATTAGAGCGTTTATTCAATAATCAACTTCATGGTAGACACATGTCCATATATAACAAGAACATACAAGTACATAGAAAAAGTAGAAAAATAAATAATGCATTATGTGTTGTTAACTAGACGTTACCTTGGTGAACTCTGAGTTCTGTAAGTCGGCCTCAGGACACCATCGTCCTCCTAAAGCAGTCAGCATGGCGCAGTCTTCCTCCTCTTTGGTGCTCGGCTGGGTTGGGGTGTAGTTGGCACCGGGGAGGTCTTCAATGTCTGCCCCGCTGCAGCTGGAAGTCCGAAGGTGGAGACCCCGGAGGAACAGGTGGCACGCTTCCAGATCAGCCTCCCAGATTCGCTCCAAGCCCGGACAGCTACTACTGCAGGGTGAAAGAGTTGTGAAGACAAAACAAGACCAGGTGAAAAACCAGATTGTTGAGATATGCAATTTGACCAACTGACTGTGCTGAAATCCTATCATATATTGGGGACAAGGTCTATACCCCAACGCTGTAGGGGTATAGACCCCTATAGACGGGTATAGCGGTCAGGAAAATCGCAAGCCTTAAATTCATGTTGCTTCATTCAAAACCTATTTTTTCTTGAAGACATCCTTGGAAATATCAAGATGATTATACTGTGATAAAGATTTGGATAATGCCAATGCCTTATAGTGCCTTGTAGGTGACACATGCTGTGCAACAATAATTTGCATTTGCTAGAGTAATTAGTAAGTTTATTGATTAATTTGGTCTGATTTTTTTCTTCTTCTTTTATCAGCGGTTCCTATCCCATATCCTAACCAAAGACTGTATGTTCTCCCTCTTAGTTTTCAACACTTTTGTTCTGTGTGGTGAGACTCACTACAATCCCAGTTTACCTTACAGAAACTCTCAGTTAACATTTGGTTATAGATAAAAAAAAAATTTAAAACACAACTGACTGCACTACTAATAGTTGTACCAATTATGTTATTAGGTTAAAGGTAAAGACATCACTTAACATGTTTGGTAACATGAAATCCAGCTGGATTATAACAAGTCATGTCCAGGACAGGTTTTTTTGTTCTTTTTAATTTATATTGGTTTAACGAATCTATTGAATTATCATCAATGTAGCAGTTCTTCTTTTTAATGTATGACTAAATAATGTAATATTTAATTTTATCCAACATTCAGCATGATACGTGGCAATATATTGTTTTTAATGTTACATTTTTTAAATAGAAGTCTAGCTATTAGAGACCTCTTGAAATAACACTGAACTCACATTGAAAGAAGTATATACAGCTGAATGTATAGAACATGCACTCAGGTACACCAGTCGTTTCATGACAGTAACAGGGAGCAGAGTAGTTATATAGGGAGAGTAAAGGACATCTTTAATAGCATCTCGACAATAAAGCACTGACAAAAGAGCAACGGGGGACAAATAAATCATTCAGAGATTATGAGTCCATTGACAAAATGTAATGAGAGTGAATGTCGTCCTGATAGCTTTCACTTTTTCTTCAGGCCTGCAGCCGAAAGGCAAGAAAAAGCCTGGATGGGTTCATCTCCTCTTGGGGTCACTGAGCAGGAGTTCAGGAGGAGGACAAGAGGATTGTTTTTATGTTTATCTGTTCATTGATTTACGACCGGTCGTCCTTCTTCACTCCAGCTCAGCCTGTCAGTCCCGACATCCCAGATACAAGCTCCTCCAACAGAAGACAGCAACTACAGATGACTGGAGCGAGATTGACTATGTTGTTCTCAGTTCATTGTTCAATTATTTAGGTTAAACTAATCACAAAGGATTGTGCTTTACAGCAAGACCAGATATTTGTTTGTATCTGTTATTTTACGTTACCTCTTAGGGAATAAGGGCATTCTTTTAATCATTCATAAGCAGGCAGGTCTTACTGACTTACGAAGAAGATCTTTTATCTCATATTAAACACTCCAACACTAACACAAAGACCTTTGGATTATTCCCATTCATAGACTCTCTTCCTTCACCGACCTTTGAAATAACAAGTCGTTGCCAAATGAAACTGGTCCCTGGTGACATTTTCGGACCAAAATTCATTGATCTCTGTTAGAAAATTCTCTTTTTGAATATTTATTTGGTCAAGTGGTTTTCAAAGTGCTGGGTGGGCATCAGAGAATTTCTCTGGGTTCAGCCCAGTAGCAGGAATAATCCGGGTCAGGGGAAAACCTTTGCCCAGCTTCCTTTTTATCACAATATCTGCTCAGAAATTACAACAAGTGGAGGAAAAAACTAGTAGTTATTTCATCAAAGTATACATTTTATAACTCAATCATTGCAATAGTATCAGAGTTCAAATTACAGAGATAAAACGAGTTTATTGTTCGTGTAACAATTGCGACCATCACAAGCTTTAGATAAAGACTAAACAGATATTGCTAAAGTACAGGCAGCTCAATAATACTCCACTGAAAATCCCTGATTTAGCCCACATACCAAAATGCAAACACAACCTCCTCAGATAAATATTTCAAAGAAAGAACAACATCTCTTTGCAGCCAACGCATCACGAACAACTTTGTTTCCAAGATTCCTCGTTATGTGGAAAACAAACAAAATCTGACAGCGTGCAGAGTCAAAGATGTGGATTTGTATCAAACATCCAAAAGGAAGAAATGTCCTCCATCTGTCTATCTGTGCCAATTCCCTACCCAGGAGGAGATTCTCTGTCACACACAATAATTCTCACACTGAGTGACTCAAAACAATAAAAACGCCACAATATTATACTCTAAGTGCAAATATGCTTACATATAAGCTTCACTAATATATTCAGTATTTTCACCTGGGGCCTCTCCTGCTGTGCAGTCAGATTTGAGAAATTGCTCCCTCTTTCACACATAAACAAATTCAAAGGCGAAATGCACCCAGACAATATTGTCTAATCTGTCTCTCTGCTCAGTCTCAGTCTTCACTCTCGCTCAGTGGTAACCCCCCCCCCCCCTTCAAAAAAAAATTGAATGCCACTTATTTCCCAGCCCATCTCCTGCCTGAAAAGGCTGCCAACCTCTGCACTCTGCCAACGCACGCCTCTCAGCCGTTTGCTAACCTTCATTTGGCAGACAGACAATAGTGAAATTGCTCGTCCCCGCCCCCTCTGCCCTCACCAATCCGCTATTCGGTGCCTCTGTATTTTACGATGGCAAGGATGCACCCAACGAGCCATGCCATTGTTATTTGTCTCTTCAGAGGTGGAGGGACACACACACACACAGACAGATGTGGGTGGCCACAAATATGTTAACTTACAAGCACATGTTCATAAATCACTCTCTGTTTGGGCCTCACTGTTGTACAATCATGAATATCCATAAAAACGTCAATGCTGGCCTCATCTATCACAAAAGCATTCCTGTATTGGCAACTGCACCTCATTACTAATAAACTGCAATCCGCATTAGGGCTCTTTGTAACAAAGAATCAGACAACATGTCAGCGCCTGAGCATCCCTCTGATGGTGGCATCCTGTTGCCCGTTCGGTATGCACTCCACCCCCAGGGGTTAATTGGTGGCAGCCGCTCGGCCTACAATCTGACAGCGGCAGGGAGTGGGCGTGCTGCGCCGCTGATGGCCCAGTAATAAGAGGGAGAAGCAGGCAGGCACACTCCTTCTACAGTCCCACTGCTCCCCTGTGACGGACTGACAGGACTGCTCTTTCTCCTCAAGGCGCTGCATCAAGGCACCTAACAAGGACGGATTATAAATACACTCTACCTGCTCCAAGAAGGTCCAGTGGTTTGGTCCTGCTGATGTCAGCAGATTCTCTTCAACCACACCAGGTGGAAAACACACACTGTGGGTGCACATGCTGCCTGAATAACACCCTGAACTCTTCCCATTGTCCGCCAGAGAAAGCAAAAGTCCACAGATTCATCACTTGAGTAGATGCAGATAAAGGTGATGGAGGTAAAAAAAATAAATGTGCCCATTTATTCCATTGAGGTGAGAAATGTGATGAGTAAAAAAAAAGATTTTGTGTTAAAAAATAAGATATTCCCTAAGGTGATGTCGTTATTTGAACTCACGGCAAGAAAAGCCTCATTTCGAGTTCGACTTGGGAGCTTTTCTTGTTCTCCAAGTGTGTGTGTGGATGATTGTCTGCATCAGCTTTCAGTCTTTCAACTAATGTGAATATATTACATCCCCAGCAAGCCTACTATAAATCCATGATGGATGGAAAAGCTAAAGTAAATGTTAAAGTTGAATGTAAATTGCCAAAGCTATTGTACATAGTTATGTCTACTGTTGGCACAAACATTTAACTGCATGTACAGTAAACTTGAGAGCATCAGCTCGAGTAATCAGCAATAATCTTCAGTTCCATCTTTTTTTTAATGTAATATTTAGAGATATTAGAAATAAAATTTGCTCCATCTTCCCAGTAAGTTACGTACCTTAAATAAATAGTATATTTGAATATCATATAACACAATGAGAATTCACTCATTTGAAAAAGTAAAAGAGAAATGTAATCTTCCATCCTAACATATCAACTAACACCAGCTGTGAAGAGGTGTTAATAATAGGGTGAAATAGATGATAGGGACAATTGGAGGAGGTGTGATAGATGATGGATGAAGGTGGTATTACATGGTGGGAGGTTGAGGGAGCTACCAAACACATCTTGATATTGTACAATCAAGAGTTTGTGCATTTGCAGTGATAAAAGGGGAATATATTGGCATGGGTTTCTTGCTTAGATGCTCACAGCATATCCTCAGTATGAACTAAGAGAATATTTGAGGAGTATTCTAATCATTTCTACACCAGTTTGCGTCCAACTCACAAGATTAATGACAAACCCAAAATCCTACATAAGAAGGAATTCATAACATTGGGACAAATAGAAGCACTTCCTAATGAATCGTCTGCATAATGTCTAAAAGAAAAAAAAAGCAATGTAGTGCTTCTAATCTGAATAAAGAATTTTTTTTTTGTTCTGGTGACACACACTTAACAGCATCTGTGCTGCTCTAACATCCTGTTCTAGTCTTTAGCAAGGAAGAGATAATTGGTTTTTTCAACACCATCCGTCTCCACGGAGACCAGACATCTCACCACACTAATCTGCCTCTCTCCTGCCTGCCTCCCTCCCTCTATCCCCCCCTTCTCCCTCCCTCCCTGCCTCCCCCTCCCTGCCTCCCTCTATCCCCCCCTTCTCCCTCCCTCCCTACCTCCCCCTCCCTGCCTCCCCCTCCCCTCCCCTCCTCCCATCACCACAGCACTCCATCAACAGTAATGTACATTGGAGTTGACTGATAACATTTACTGTGTGTGTGTGTGTGTGTGTGTGTGTGTGTGTGTGTGTGTGTGTGTGTGTGTGTGTGTGTGTGTGTGTGTGTGTGTGTGTGTGTGTGTGTGTGTGTGTGTGTGTGTGTGTGTGTGTGTGTGTGTGTGTGTGTGTGTGTGTGTATAAAACACTGCACATTTGATCAAGTCAAATATGTGTCACCGTGCCAAGCAGGAGAGCTGGTGGGAGCTACCACTGCACTGGACTGATGGCGACAGCAAACATATGACCTCCTGTGAGAAAAGATTCCGGTCCCGCAAAACCAGCATAACATTTATGCTTTTTTTTAATAAAACACACTGACAAATGCCTCTTACTGTAAGTCCCAAGCAGTGCCATGGTATGATTCTCTTACAAAAATGTGTAAAAGTGTAGAATATACAGGCACTCCGGGAAAATAATCAATGTACAAAACACAAAGCAACCATCTGTGGTAGTGACAGAGGAGGTCCAGAGGCATGACTCCCTGCTGGGCACAGAGATCGCAGGCATGTTGCTCCTTGACCATGCAGACCTCCAGCGTGTGCATTCATCAACAACAAACAGCCCTGCTGTCTTTGCCTGATTCATCTCTCCAATCCACGGAAGTGACCCTGCTTCTCCAAAGATGCTGCAGAGAAAAGTAACCTCCCCTCACGTACCACAAATAGAGGCAGGGGTCAAGCAGATATACAGTGTCCTATAATAAATTCTTATTCCAGCTCAAAGTAAGCTCAGGCTACTCAACCTCTCACTGCTTCACACTAAATAAAAACTATAAGAGTGGAGAGCACAGCTCATATGGTGTACACAAAAACATTACTGGCTCCACTAAAATACAAATTGCTCCAAAACGCTGCACAGTAAGAGTCAATTGCATCACAGCTGCTTGGCGCTGTCTGTCTGCCGAGCTAAACACCCCTCATCTACATAAAGAAACACAAGTAGGTGTAAACTGCTGGGTGTCGACTGGCTCCCACACTTTCTGCTTGAAGAATCAGAAACCCAGCCCATCAAGTCTGACCACCCACAACACGACAGGAGAACAGACGCACGGGTGAAAACAAAGAAACAACTTGAATCTCATTAAGCTTCTTCCAGGCCGGACATGCTTTGATTTTGGGGTTTTCTTTGTCTTGAATGTCAGACTTCCTGACAGTAATCACATTGAAATGTTATTGTGAACAACTGTTTATATCTATAGACCTCTGCTAGTTAAGCTTCTTTTATTGAAATATCTGTTGAGTTATTATATAAATATAGTCTGCAAAGAAATCATCCCTCTAACCCTCAGATTTTCCTGCTGCTGCACTCCCCTTGAATCGCTCTGGTGTCCCCCAAGGGAGACCTGAGCCACACTGTGAAAACCACCATCTTATAGTGAAGGTGAAAAATGAGTTGATGCAGGATGTCTGAAAAATGAAGGCATAGAAATTATGTGAGAAGGTGGGAGGAGGAAGAAGACAAATTGTGCAGGTGAGAGACTGGGAAATGTGAGAAAGGGGCTTTGGGAGACAATAGCACAGAGAAAGGTGCGAGTGCAGGATGTGGTGGGTGCGGCGAAGTACAGGGGAGAACGTCTCTCTGGTTAGAGGACAACAGGGGTGACGGCTCGTTCCTTGGAGGCTGCAGCTCTGTTTGTCTCTTGTTTATTGCCGCTGTGGAACAGTGAGTCTCGACGCCTGCATTGAAAGGAGAGATAAAGATGTAGCACATGCTTACCTGTGCATTCTGTCCTCCAACAGCTCAATGTACTTGCTCGTGTTCTCTTTCAGCTTGCTTTCTGTTGTGAGAAAAGAGCACAGAGAGGAATAACAGTTTGTTATATGTATTATGTCCAATACTTTTATTCGCAGTGATGGGGTATCCAAGCAACAAATCACAGCTCTGACACGATTAAAATCGACTCATCATTAGCCGTTGTAACGCATGGGCTCTGATAAGGAAAGGTAGTCGTCATCACAGCTGGTGATGGTAATTGTGCACAGAAACTGCAACAGTACAGTTCAATACAGAGGACCAGCTGGCGCTCTCGTAACGCAAATGTACAATTGAGGAAAGATCATTCCCACCACTCTTAGAAGGGATGAAATTGTAGATGGCCCGAGGATAAAGGGGGATTTCATTATGGCATAGTTCCCCATATCATGCCAGATTTCCTGCGAGGCATGAAGTTGGTGGATAGCTTATATTGCTTCCTGTGCCCTTCTGCCAGCAGCGTGTGGAGCCTGAGGAGGCAGACGGAGACTGGCTGAGGATGGAGGGGAGGGCAATCTGAGCACCGTTAATGAGCTCATGTATGAAACATGAGAATATGCCCCCCGCAGCAGAGGATCTTCAATCACAATGGGTTGTACTTATATCAAATTGCAGCAAGTATATATGTGCACACATGCTATAATGCTCAATACAATACAATCCCCCTTTCATCCTGCGCTGTCGCACAGACACATAAAGCTTCATAAATCTGTCGGTGTCAACATCTGTACCACGTATACGACACAATCAGGGCTTTCCCATACTTGGGGTCAGAGAACCTAAAGAGGTCAGAAGATAAAGTAGAAATGTCATTTAGAGAATCAGGGATTTTTCTTGTGAAAAGATATGTTCTTGCTAAGTCGATGATGTTTTGTCTTCAGGCGTGTACTAGCGTGGCTCTGTAGTTACTTTCCAGGAATAAAAGTGCCATCCAACAGTCAGGATAACTTTTCCCAAAAAGTCAAGTTACCACTCAAGTCATTTCATACATTTAACTTTAGAAGTTTGTTCTCGTTTCCTCCCACAGTTAACTGGTGAGTCTAAATTTCCTGTAATTGTGAATGTGTATGTGTTTGTGTGTGTGTGATTGTCTCGGTGTCTCGGTGTGATGAACTGGTGACCTATTCAGGGTGTAACCTGCCTTCGCACAGTCAGCTGAGATCGGCTTATTCAATGTTATCGTATTTGGCTTGTCCATGATGCACAATTCTTTCACAGTCAACAGTCAACTGTAAATGGAAATACCAAGATCCGATGAAAAGTAATCTGGGATAAGGTCACGTATAAGTACACAAAGAAAACACCAGAAAGTCGGGTGTTGTGAATCACGGTGAGGTTTGAAGTGTAATTTGTATCATTGTGATGATGGTGTTTATTAGACAGAACCTTCTGGGAGATGAGATGGGCTTTTTTTGGGGGGGGGTTATACAACATGGAGATTGTGTGTGTGCATGCATTACAGAAGTGGATCTCACCCACATGACGTTTTCATCCAAAGTGGCCAAATCTGTTCGCTCTGCGGGAGGAGGGAGGCAGCGGGAGAAGCTATCACATATCTGTTGAGCAAATCTGGTGCGCGTGGACCAGACAGCTCACTTACCACCCCTCTAATTGCTATGTGAGATCCTATCCTACCTGACAGAGTTTCCCTTGTCAACTTCCATTCACGTTGGCTCCGCTAAGCAGCGTGCAAGGAGATAGCCACTGAATAATAAATGGGGGCATTAGGCCTGACTTTGGATGGCACCGGGCATGTTCGGATGCAAGATGACAGAGGAGGCTACAGCTTGAACAAGTGCAAGAGCCAGATTCAGAAATAATAGAAAGTGAGAGATAGAAGGATCAAGGGAGGACATAGGTGTATTCATGGGTAACTTAATATGAAAGGGGATCAAAAAGTAATGCCTCGAGAGTCGCTTTAACTTAGAAAATGAACAAATCAAAGCAAAACTCACACGGACCTGAAATGCCCTCCAAACTGGGGAGATCCCGATATTCTTTTTTCCTCAGAGCCTCCTCTAAGATTGCTTTTAAGATAAGGCACTCAAGTTGCTGATACGACAAAACATTCCAGGGAAGCCAAACGCTGGGCGACACACACGTCTCCATTAACACGCAAAAACAGAAGCTTTTAAAAAGAAAGCAATGGGCAGTTTCCCACGTCTGCTGTCGATTCCAGAAAGTGCTTTCTTTGACATGTGCAAGTCTTATTTTTGAAAACCTTAAAGCAGAAAACCAACGTTATAGCCAGCTCTAAAATCCAGTTTTGATTTCTGTCATCTGATGCTGAATTCAGCCGATACATTCAGTGATGTACCAGCAATCAGAATTCAGGCTGCACAATATGAAGCAAGCATGTAATAATACAGTCATAGAATATTGTGATAATATGATTTGCAATTAAAACAAACACTGAAGTTAATGTGTTAATGTCTTTGTGATTCAAGAATTATTTTGAATTGTTGGGTTTCGCTCTGTTAAAAGCACCTAGAAATGACAGTGTTGTATATGGTACTATAGAAATAAAGTTGAATTGAATTGCATTTTTTTTCATACAAACAGTGCTCTTCCTGCTCCGTGTAATTGACACCAGTTGTAACTTTTTTTCTATAACACGGGTCTTTGCTGTTTGTTGGCTTCAATGTTTTTTTATCATTTTTACAGGATTTTATTTTCTGTCACCACAAAGCTCTCTCCACATACTCTGCAACCTCACACAAACATCCACCTCCAAACACTTCTTCAGGCCGTAAGGTGAATTATATGTTGTCAAGCAGCGCATGAAAACAAATCATTGCAGTGTCGTTTTTTGGCAATATGTATATTGTGGCTGTGGTTCAGTTGCAGGTCATCGCCAGACACAAATCCTTCCAATGGGAGAAATGTGGGATTTAAGCAACTTGTATGGCAGTCTGTGTGAACACGCGTGTGACTGTGTGAGCATGCGTGTGAATGGGTGAATGTGACGAACAATGCAAAGTGCTTTGGAACTGCTGAAGCGATGAAAAAGCTATATATATATATATATATATATATATATATATATATATATATATATAAAATTTAAATCCATTTTGCCAATCTGCCATATATTATGCAGCCAGACTCAGAATATATTCCAAAGAAATGATGGTAGCAGGAATGTCCAAATCTGTGATGGTGATGGGTCAGGTAGTAAAACTACACATGGCTGGATTTGCGATTAACCATGGCAATGGTGGAAATGTATATTTCACTATGCTAATGTTGTTGTAGGCTGAGAGAAATCAGTGCAATGTCCTGTGGCCATACCATCCGCAACTAAAGAACCTCTTTGGGCGTGACGGATGAAAATAATCTCCTCTTTCTAAGACGAGACAAGACATGAAGCAGCCAAGCCTCCTCCTGTGTCGAGTGGAACGAGAGCACTGGGTGATATCAGCGCTTCCTGTAAGTCTGCGGGAGGCGGCCGTCGCTGGCAGGCCGTGCGAATAAAATCGCCACTAAAAATCCCATGAAGAAGAGAGCCGCTCTGTTACTCCACGCTACAGGCAGCGGTACATTTAGTGTTGAGGGAACTTCACAAAGGCGTGCATGGAGCTTGCATTGGAAATTCATGAGCTGAACCTCTCCTCACACCAGTGATCTCAGCAGGCGTTAAACATCACGGATTTCTGCCAAGGACCCCGGCCAAAATCGAAGAGGACATTCATTCATAATACAAACAGAACGGAGACACTGTGGTAAAATGACGAGAATATGTTACTGGGTGTTAAAGGAAAATCATGTTCTCGTCCATCATAATCAATTACTTTACTATAAAGTGATTACTTCTGCTCAATAGATGTAATGTTGATAAAAAAATAAATGATAAATGGAATGATTACAATCAGTGATGCAGAAGACAAAACAAATGAAGCAGCCATATCACACCAGCTAATGATAAAGTTACAGACTTTAATGAGTCTCCAGAAGTTAACGCCGGCAAGGTGTTTGGGGTTGCTTTTGCATCATGAGCATTTGAACGGCTCTCTAATTGAAAGTGAATAATGCAGTAATTCGTTGAATTCCGTGTAACAATGGAAGCTCGCAACATCTGTGAAGTGCTTGTGTTGTCAAACAAATTAGAGGCGGCACCGTGCTAACGCTGAGCTGGCGATACGCGCGCCATAAAAGCCTGCGCATAATAAGGCGGAAGAGAAAGTGTGTGTCTTTGTAATTGAGTTGAAGCCAGTGGCTGTGATTAATGTGCTTAAGCTCGGTTTGGGCTGCTTGAGCGCACCGCAGGTAACGCAAACACACAGTCAGCATATGCAGGGCGCTCGCACTGTATGAATGTATGTGAACATAACAGGAGCAAAGCTAATGGTGGAAGAGGGACAGGAGGATATCAGACAGGCATTCAATAACCCATGACGCTCTTGCTGTAAGATCACAAAGCGTAGCTGTACACAGATGGCAGCTTGCACCGTGTAACATATTGTGGGTTTATGCACGAACGCACAACGAAAAGAATCACTTGACAAAAATTTGGCTGTGTATAAAATCTGTGTTGGTGTTGATGTATATTTCAGCTCTGATTGCTGAATTGCTCTGGTGACACTCACGCCGTCATTATAACTCAAGTCGAACTCCGTAAATAGAGCTTGTTTAAAAAGGCTCAGCTCTGAATCCTGCAGGCTGCAAAGCATTTCCCTTTAGAACTAAATGAATCAGTGGGAGGCCTAACAAAGAGGAACTCCTCCGAAGCGTGGAATCATAAAAACTGTAAAACACACAACACTTCACCTGCTGTCAAGCTGGATCCTTCAGACATCTTATTCCCTCCTTCCTCTGGGAACTCCTTGTTAATATATTATCCACAAATGATTCTGCCCATGTCACCACACACAGATTCAATCAAGAGTCTTTCCTACAAAGCCAAAATACAACAACCCCAGAGCAGAATTAGAAACGTTTTACCTGGTATTATAAATTCAACAATCAATCAGCTTTCATTTACACTTTCCATAGCCTGAAGGTGATCACATTGCAATATAATGAAAAGAGGAATAGCCCAAAAAATATACAATAAAATCACAATAAAACTTGTGGGGAAAAAAAGAAGAAGAAAAGTGAATAGTGAAAAGTAAAGAATAAAGTGAAATAGAATCAAAGAAAATGCTTCAGAACAGCTAAAAAGTAAAAGCCAATCTGGATATATACAAGTGTTGTGCTTGGATTTGAAGGAGCCAACAAAGTGCCTCCAAAACCTGCAGTTCCACCTCAGGAATTCCTATAGTAGTTGGTTTGATGGCCTCAAAACAAATTGCTTATGAAATCAACCAGTCCGGAGTGCTCGTGAAGATAAAATATATGTGTGTGTCTTCAACATGTTCTGTGCAAATAAGAAAAATAAGAGTTGAAGCAAAGACTTTTCATATGTTGATACATCAATCCTACGTTTTGACACAAACAAGTCGGCAAAGCTGAGCAATCAAAGAAACCCGTCATCCTGTTTGCTCATTGCCCTCAGTCATATCCTTTTCTCTCCAAAGACAGTGCAAGTAGAATTTGTTTTGTCGATTATAAAATGCCATGAGATTACCATTTTCTACTTTGTGCTACATAAATGAAATTTGATGGATCCCCATTAAATAAAACCTAACACACACACGAAAATACACAATTCATGGTAAAATAATGTAGCTTTCAATAAAACTGTATACGGTTATATTTTGCATGCATTTTGACTAAAGGTACCTGGAATCTTTAGTTTCATGTGCAATGGAGTGAAAAGGTTTCCCTCTTGGATTATTATGCTAATCAGACTGGTGACGGGGAGAAAATCAATGATTGTAAATGCACTCGCAGTGGCAATAACAATAAGACTAAATTTGTACAAGAACGCCATAGAAGTGATGGAGAGGCTTGGACAGACTGTAATCATAAAGGAACTTGTGCTCCATTGTGATTGTGCTTCATTACAGCTTCATTTTGACAACAATGGATGAGATATGGACTCTTGTACGAATGCAGATCTAAAACTCCAGAGATGCTAGAGGTTCTATTTGATCAAACTGAAATGGTGAAAAAAGAAGAAACATAAGTCGACACACCACAGGAGAGTTTTTTGGGGTGGTAAAATGGTGAATAAACACAATGAGGTGAGTTTTCATCCAATCACACAGCAACATTTCAGAACCTCCAGAGGAACTAAATTTAGACCCTGGTTCAAACGCACAAAGTTCCTGTGATCTTCTTAGTACTTTGGTGAAAGTTCATATGGGAATAATGCAGGGAAGCATATGGCCCGCAGGCAAAAGCTGACACGTTGTAGAGTTCAATACAGACTATCTGATGATGTTGAAAACAGCAACAATCAGAAAACAAACCATATCTGTATTTACTTCTTTTTTTTTTAACCGCCTCTGTGTTAAATTTGTCCACAGTGGGTTACATTGATTCAGACCAATGGTAGTAAGATGCAGCAGTGGGAACCTTTTTGCTGGTGAAACTATATTAGAGTCAAATCCATACTGGGAGATTGAATCGATGAAAACATGCATCCTGAAGGCTGCAGAAATCGTGCTGCTCCACACATGAAAGGCATTTGTTAAGAGGAACTCCTTGGCAATAAGGATATCAGATTTTCGGTTTCTACAAAATAAACTTAAGGTTGTTCATAAGTTACGTAAAAACTGTATTAAATGTATTCATTTTTAGAATTCGCTCCGTTTCACCGCTCCATATCAAATGGGAAAATTTGGAGCTCTTAGACATATTTATTAATTATTATTAATATCCTTTAACTTGTCCAGCCCAATAAAAACATATGGAAATCTAAATGGTCTGTCAATTATAATGAATTCCACAATGTTGGAATAAACTATCGTGAATGATACTTTTAGACTTGTTTTGTTATGCATTCCAACATTTTTTGGTTTATACTTTTCAGATGTATTTTGTGTTCCTTGTTTGTCCCTGTCATATTCTGTTTTGAGGATTGCTGTTTTTGTCAAGTTTGTGGAGCTCTGCTTCCTTGTGTGTCTGTACTTTTCCATTCAGTCCGTGTCTGCCATGTGTAACCTGTCTTTGTTTATGTCCGAATGTGTCCTGCCTGGGGCATATTTCACTCCGGGTGTTTTTAGGTTTGTGTCTCGGCAAAGGTTTGTGTGCTTCATCAGTGTTAGGCTTAAAGTTTTGTTAGATTTGTCTGGATTTTACTAGCTGGTTGGTTTAATATAATTTTAATCATGAATCTTGGTTTTTGAGATTTCTTTAGTTGCTGCAACTGCCACTTTAAAGGGAATGTTTATTGCAGGTATTATCAAGCTAAGAGTTACTGGAGCATATGTATTTCCTTCTGATTGTTCAATATGACTGCATTTTATCAGGGATTGGATTTATTGCTGTGATATAATAAAATAGTTAAAATAGTTTACATTCAAGGATAAGTCTTGTCTTGTGTAGATATTGCTTTCAGCCTTCATATTGAAGAAAACATAGAAGTTAACGCTTTTAAATCCTAATTCATTGCCGCCAACAGGATTTAGAACGCTTACCTCCCATACCCATAGCTCTTTGACCATTTGTGATGTCTTCAAATTTTTAAAAGAAAAAACTACCACTGCAATGGTAATTTCAGCAACGGAATTTAAAATGTTAGCATGCTTTAACATGTAATGTAATTTAGTCAACATGATAAAAACTAAATGTCTGAAGAAAGGAAATTGGTTGATGTAGCATGATTGCCATCCCTCTTCCTCCAACATTCCTACGATAGTTTGCATTGCTGAAAATCCACAGAGGAATCACCTGTTCAACAGGGGAAAAAAAAAGATTATTGCCAAAACTTCAGAGACAAAAAAAAAAAAAAACATAAAAATTCTCCCCGGACCACTTAACCAATGCAGCACTCTCAATCATTCAGATGCTCTTTAGGAGAAGAGCTGCCACACGTTCCATCATGTTCTCAACAGAAGCACCCTGAAAGAGGTAGAGTCATGAATAAATCATACGTGACCTCGACTTCACTATTGGCACTGCAGTATGAGAAAATTGCATTTGTTTAATAACACAGAGTGACAGCATTTTGATGTGCACTCCAGCTGGACTGGTACAGTACAGTTTAGCCCAAACACGCCTCAAAATCCTGCAGCGAGAGCTTTATGTTGAGATAATAACTGGAGTAGACAAAAGAAAAAAAATAAATAACTGAAAGGCAGCTGCTGTCTCCACAACAGATAGACAAATTATCTGCATGATTCAGAATATACTTGCAGCATAGTAACCGTAGCATTAACTGAGCGTTGAGAGAATACTTGGATGAATGAAGAGGAGAGCACACAGGCTGGAGCTGTGACTGTCCTCACTCCTGGGGGTCATTCACTCATCTTATACGGCTCTTCAATTATTTATTTGTAAAATTGGTATCGCTGGAGATCTCTTTCAGGGACAAAATTATACTCTCAGTGGGGAATCAGACCTCCGGCTATAATGGTCCCGGTATTCATCAACACTCGTGCCAATAGCAATTAGAGACATAATGACTCCCAGGCCAAAAAGCCCCCCACACCACAAAGCACTCCCAGTTAAGATGCTCAACAAGCTGAAGCTGCGTAATTTGACTGAACGTATACATTTCTGGAGCTCTGGCTACATATGTAACTCAGCACCATCGAGTATGGAGTGAATGAATAATGCAATGTGAAGCGTCTTTGAGTGTCCTAAAAAGGGCTATATAAAACCAATGCATTATTATTATTAGTATAATTATTATTATTACTTGGAATTTGTCACAAACCCAACTACACAAAGTGTTGCTTTGGCGCTCCTGCTCTCAGGAACAGGTGCATTGTTTTCTTGTTAAAAAGTGTTACTGGAAATATCTCACAAAGCAAAAGAAAGGCCATCTTGACTTCGAATTAAACCGTCATTTCCAATCCCCTCCAGCTAAAGAAATGGTAATGTGCTGTTTGTGGGCTATCAGTTTCCAGCTCGTGTGTGCCAGCCCCTTATTACCAAATAGGATGACAGTTTAATGAGGCCCTTGCTTGGTGTCGGCAACACATTGTAAAATTGCGCCTGCTGCCATATTGTGTGTGCCCACTTCAGCATTTGAGCAAGCCACACAACCATTCATTAACTTGCCGTCCTACGCGTGACGCGCTGCCCACCTGACTTCCTTTCCTTTGTTTAGCCGCAGCTTTTCCATGTCACTGGTTTTCCCAGCCCGCCGTGTCCCTGGGACCTGCATTATGCCGTGTGAGGCACGCACTGTGTTTAGGATGCTCAGGTGAACTTGGAAATGCTCTTGGTGCTCGTCATGGGAGGGATTAATAACATTCCTGGCTCTTCAAGTCAAGGTTCACATCTGTGCAACACAAATCCAGGCAGGTTGACTGAGTTTCATGCACACACATTACTGGAAATTAAATAGAGCTGCTTCAAAGTGATGAGAATAGTTGGGGTTTTTTTTTTTTTTTTTGCTACAATAATATATTACAGAGCTTGAATGAACAAAAGCAGCAAGTCTGTGAATTATCATACTCCTCATAAAAACTCCATCCAACTCTGCATGAACAATGAAATGTAACAATAAAAGGGTGCCCCCTAGTGACAGCAGAGGGACCATTTAAGACGAGACAATGGCACTTAACTGTGACACTGCAGCCCCTATCTTAAATGATCTGAATAGCAGAGTCTGTTAGACGGGTGACTGCACGCTTTGGGTGGGATTCAGAGCTGCACTCCTGCACTACCTGCTCCAACCCCATCACTTCATTACCTCCCCCCACCCGGTGCTTCTGCCTCGCTGCTTCAGAGGAGGAAGTGACCTTTTTTTTTTTTTTTTTTTTTAAACATTTCACCACGACTGATGGAGAGAGGAGAGGAGCAGTGTGGGCAGTGCAGCAAAAATCCGTCTCCAGCGCCAATAGTGTCAAAATCAATCTGAAACACTTCCCTCCATGAACCCTATGAGACAACATACTGAACTGAAGGTGGACGATTTGTACTCCCAATGTTCCAAGACAATCCTCACAACAGTTTGGGCCATCAGTTCTTTTCTCCTGCAGAAACTCTTTATATGAAATTATAAAGAGTCTTTATCTACACATGAAGAGCTCCACATGAAAAATTTGAGAGAAAATTAAAACACTTATAGTTTGAAGCAATATGTTAATAGAAAAAGCGACTTTTTCAGTTTGTCGTATCATAATTTCAGCCTTACATCTGTAGCCTCACAACAAGGTCAATCTTATTGCTTGTAGAATCCAATAATGGAATGAAATAATAAGGGGTTTTCCCAACCATAACTGAGAGACAGTATTGCAGAGTATCCTCAATAAATCAATATGATGATGATATCTTCGACGATTTCAACCCAAACTGCACAAAATAAAAACCACAGAAAAAATATTTTGTTTCCAAGAAATGCAGCCCTAATTAAGTATTATTACATTATTGACTGCAGTTATATCATTTGGAAAGGTTATCTTTTAATGACACACCAATCATGTAATAATTCCCTAAATGTATTTTATTGAAAATGGCAAAAAGAAATTACAGCATTATCTGCAGGTATTGTGTTATTGGATAATATTACATTATTGGCTTTACGCTGCAACTGTCAGCTCCAGATCTGGGATGTACATCGAGAGTGTAGTCAATGCCGGTAAATGAAGCTGTTGGCGACTTGACACAACGTAAAGCTCATTTCCACCTCGGCGACCTCACGACCTCCCCTCCAACAACCACCTGTCTCGCCGGCAGCTCATTTGAAGCCGAGTCCCTGCTGACAGTCGATCACGTTTCCCTTATTATGGTTGAAAAGTCAGAGTTCATTGATGTCCTCACAGAGTGGAGCAACATCAAGAGTCGACATGTCTTTCAAAGAGCGCTCATAATAATTCACATTTGAACTGATATTTAAAAAGTGTCTTCAAAGAAAAACAGAGGGACCTTTCAAATATACAACAAACACTTTCTGGAGTCAGCGGGGAGCAAAAAAAATGTTTTTTTAAATGCAGCAGCTCTCTTGGGTATTGGTGCACCTATTCATGTTCATAATTTAAAAATGGCTATTTAAAGCTACTATAGTCACTGTTTTTATACTGCTGGTGGAACAAATGACTGAGTATAATGTGGAAAGAACCCGACGGAAGGTAATTTTCAACAACATTTTACTATCTTTTAAACGTAATATTTGCTGCTAAAAAATGCAAATAGGAAAAATCAACATTAAAGTGTTGGTTATTGTGTCTGTAAATAAACGCCAAATTGAATAATTTACCAACTCCTTAAAAAGAAAAGTTACTGGAAATTAACCTAGATTTATATTTTGGTGACATTTACTTCAAAAACTACTTACAAGTGACTGGATTTGTGTTTTATTAGAATTATCAAATTGTGAGTTAATTCTTCTGCTTTATTACTCCAAACACCATCAGATGTCAGACTCTGGTAGTTCTTCATTTTACTGTGTTTTTACTGAGAAGCATATTCCAAAAGTGTGACAAGCTGGTGAATCTTGTCATGCAGAGGAAGAACAACTTAATGACTACTTAACCTCTGTTCACCATTTTCTGGTAGTCTTTAACATGTTTATGGATATAGCACTAGTAGTCCAGGAATTATAGTTGTTAAATGTCGGTAATATTATGAAAATCTTTGACACAGATGCATCAAAACACGGTAAAATCAATGTTTTGAATACCTTCAAGCAGTGATAAGAAACATTAAAGAGACAAGCAGCAAATCTAAAAATGTTGGTTTGTATAAACTTCAAATTAATTAAGTTGGTTTTCATGATTATCAACAATAATGTTTTTAGCAAACTGAAAATTTGCTTAATAATTAGATGCTTTCTTAAACACTCAGAGGTTATTTTGCCACAATGTGTATACCTTCCCTACATTTTTAACGCGGGTGCTTTAAACTTATTCTCTAATTAAAGATGAGGCTGATTTTTCCAGTTTTGAAAAGCTCTTTGTGAAGATTATTAAGGCCTTTCATGCTGACCCACGCAGTAAAAATGAGTCACATCTCATTGTTAATTCATTTCTACCTCTGCATCCAGGAGTCTTACCAAAAAAAACAACAATTTGAGTTGGCTACTTTAATACCTGTTAAAACTAAATTTCTTCACATTTATATGTATATTATTCCCACAATGGGAAAAAGGTCAAAGTCTGGAGGACGATGGGGTAGATGATAGGTGACTGGCGTTTGAGTCAACAATAAATGACATGGTTACAGAAACATACTTGGTTAAAGCCAAAACTTGCTCTTTTCGGTGACCGAGAACATTTGGTGCCTAAAGTTAAACAAAGAGCTATGAAACAAAGTAAAGAGATTCATCCTTCACAACAAATGTCCTTCACGGCTGTTCGTCTCCACCAGTAATATTTCCTCCTATCCGTTTAAATGTAAGGTTCTCTTGCTCCTGCAGAGGGCGTATTCATTAACAAGCAGGGAAAGTTTGACCACTTGAGCCTTTATCAGGCAAGTGGCCATATGTGGACAGTGATCCTCCTGGCACGGTTCAATAATAGTATAGACTATGACGATGTGTCCTATTTGAAGAATAAGTTCACCGTTTCCATAAGGACTGTTTTTTTAACATTTAGAAAAGAGTAGTCTCAGTCTTGAAATAACCACCACTGGGAAGAAACGTTCCAATTTCTGTGTATTACAATGACTGCACTGTGAGGTGAAGGTCAGCAAGTGGAGAAGGACCAGTGAGGTCAACATCAGGATGTAATGTGATTTGTTATGTCTGAACAGGCCAACATTAATAAATCCTTTCAGCCTTTTTTTTTTTTTTCACAAATCCCTTCCAAAAATATCAAGTTATTTTGTATGATAACTTCTTTATTATTACCAAGCCAAGTTATAGCCTGTAGTGATCTTTTGCTTTTACTGTGAAAAAGGTTCCATTTCAGGAGAGAGGATGATGTGTCACCTTCAGCTCTATGTGATAACTGGATGACTCACCGTGCTGGGCCTCCCGGTCCTCCAGCTCCTGCCTGAGCTGCCGCCGCTGCTCCTTCATCCTGGTCAGCTCCTGGCTGCTCCCCGAGCTGAGACTGTGCAGCCTCTTGGCCAGAGCCTCCAAGCGGTCCCGCTCCAGGTACACCGCCTTCATCTCAGCTTTCAGCTCCTTGGCACTGCTGAAGTCATTACCTGCACCGGCGCACCACAGGAGGACATTACGCCTGCGCCGCCCATCAGCGAGCTTCTTGATCATTAATGGCGTAATCAAGTGAGGCTAATGGTAGGAGATTCAACTAAATGAGGTAAATCGAGGAGATGTGATGTGGCAGGGATGTATTGGGGCTCGGTTTCGCGGAAAGTTACCTGAGATGGCCGCCAGTTTGGCCTCATGCAGCGCCAAAAGCTGCGTCTCGGTCTCGCTGACTTTCCTCCTCAAGCTGCTCCCCAGTCTCTGACTCATGACCACCTGGGGATAAGAGGGACAAGCTGATGTGGGAGAGCGGGAGAGGGAGAGGGGTGGTGGGGATGGGGGGGGGGGGGGAGTAACTAACAAAACCTGTGCAGACACATGGATCCCACAGGACGCACGCTTCTTTTCCAATTCCACTTTCATTTTCTCTGTGACACTCATTTTTACAAGACCTCACGGATTCATTTCCGTCCTCCCGCGCTTGCCCTGCTTTGAATATACAGCCGAGCATCAGCGCGCGATGCGCTACCTTGTCTGTAACCTTTACAAAAGAAAAGAGAGCGCCTCTCCTTTCACACGGGCGCAAGGGGAAAATGTGAAATCTCCATGAAAGATATCATAAGAAGGTCAGGGGAGGAAAAGGCCCTGAATATCACCGTCTGATGGGGATGCAGCACCTGAGCTTGGCAGAGCTCACAGAGGAGGTGACGGCCTGTCTGGCCCCCCATCTGCCCTCAGTCCGTCCTTTAAACCGCTCCTCTCTTCAGTGGACATGCTTTGAGTTACAGCCAGATACAATCCCCATGATGCACTCCCCTCTTTTGAGGAACTATTTTCACAGCTCAAAAGGGATGTGGAGCCGGATTTTCTTCTTGAATCTGACACAGTTTTGTGCAACACTTTGAAAAGCCTGACAAATAAATTGGTATTGCTGAGGCTGAACATCTCCAGGGAGTTTTCGTCGCACAGAAAGAGAGAAAAGTGTGTTTTCCGTTCTTCTTCCCCCAAAACAGGCTTAGATAATATTATTTCATGAATTACACAAACGAGAAGCAACCTTACAGTGCAATTCAGACTGTAGAAATGTGTGACAGTGGTGAATTAATTTCAACAAATCAGGCTTTTGTCAATTTTGAACAAGTCAAAGGAGAAAGTGAAAGTTACTTTCATGCCATTTTGTCACAGCAGTTGTGTCGTTTTCCACATGGTGGATTTCTCATTTTCGGAGCCAAACTTTTAATTTCAGCCCGACAATGGACAATCTTGTGATTGTGGTGAAAGTGGCTCTCGCGCAGAAATCCTCCACCTGCCTTTGAGGTGTAGTTGTAGCGTCAAACAATCAGTTGATGACGGGTTTCTAAAGGGCACAGTCAAAGGAGAGGGTCTTTACAGCTCGCCCGGCCCCTCGCGGTGCTCCTCTCCCTACTGAAACCAACACTTTGCTACAGCTTCTGCATCCTTCCTCTCACGCAGGTCTATACATGGAGAGCAGTTCACGGGAGAAGCAAACACCTTCGGCGCATCAGGGACACGGGTCATACAACGGAGAGCATGCAAAATCACTCAGACAAAATATACTACAGGGAAACAGTAGTACAAGACCAAATGTACCAAATGTTCAGTATCAGTCTCTTAATTCTCAATAGAAATGCACTCCTAGTTAAATAATGTGTTGTATTATATAGTACTGCATTGTCTTACAGAGGGTTTATTCAAAATGGCATCTCCTGCTGCTTTTCACTCTTGCTGGAGAAAAAAAAAAAAAAATACTTCCTTGTCAAATGGAAACAAGCACATGAATATAGACACTGACATTTAGTATGCATATTGAACACAGTGGTGCTGGCACACGCCACATACTGTCTATTTTGACTTACTCCTCATTAGATATTCATACACATTCAGTCATTGTTGGCATGCCGAGAGGAGGCAGAGCCGAGTTGGAATAAATCGGGTCAGAGGAACAGTGGCTTACTTTTGCAGTAGCTTCCTTGATGGACAGATTTAATGCCTGTTCCTGCTCCTGCAGTCTGTGAAAACGGAAATAAAAATGTTATAGTGCAGCACGAAAAGTCACTCTTTTCTCTTTCTGACATTAGTGGATGTTAATGAGGATTCTGCCAGTTCTTTTTTCTGGCATCATTCAGCTGCAAATCACAGAGCGGTTTAACCAACGAGAAAATAATTTACTGAGCCTTGTAACTTCTGTAAGATTGTTTCTCCTGACGACTTGTGTATGGAAGGGAACAGATATATTCTAATATGTATACCATCGCATCAAATAGCAGAAATGTGCTGCTTGACAAAGAGAATAGGTTATGTTTATATCGATCCGACGATATGAGATTTAGGTTGATACCGAGTGCAAACATGAACACAAAATGAAATAAGGTGGTTTAATGATGTTGTATGTCTAAAAGAAACATTCAACGTTAAACTCGGCCGACCAAACTCATCACAGTGGCATCATTAGGGAACAGCTGCTGGAGACTGGGGTTCCTGCAATTTCTCCAGACGTGAATCTCATAGAAAACCTCTGGGATCAGCCGAGTCAACTTGCAGAAACTCTTAACTCTGTGTCCCAGAACATGAATGACCTGAATAACCTGAAGGCCCTTCGAGTGGGACGCAGAAAGACCGGGACTGCTTTGTTTCAATACATGGTTTGAGATGAGGAAATCATTTAAATGACCTACTTTTATGGTATGATATCATTGAAGCAAGTACTTTTGATGTTTGTAACAGACTGTCGTTTGCTATTTAGCTGCATTGGGTAAACAGACGGAGCAGCTCCAGCTGTCTGTCTCCGCTTTACAGCAGGTAGCGTTACAGACATTAATCAGAGAGAAAACGAGTTTATGGATTACATTTACTGCTGAATAGTATTGGGATGACATTATAGTGGAGTGGCTGACCTTCTGCATGGATGTTCAATGTGCATGTATGGGCATTCTCCTGTTAATATGGGTTGTCCCACAGACAACATGCGTTTTGGGTTAAGGTTGGTGATTTCGCTGGTGTTTACTCACAGTCAGCTGGGATCATCTCCAGTCGCCAGCTGGATGGATAGATGGCTTTTACATACCTGCAGGTTTGTAATCATACATATTTTGCAGGGTCGATGACCCTTCTGTACTGCAAAAAGCATTTTCATTATGTATTTTATATGGACTTAAATCATGTAGGAGAATAAATAAACAATTTTCAACAGTCGAGAACAAACATATCAAGCTCAACCCACAAGAAGATTCAATTCAATCTGAGGGGCAAGTCTGCAATGGGTAAAAATAACAAGAATATGAGATGGCATTTTTTAGCAACAGAAACTGCGGGGGTTTTTTGTTTTTTTTATCTGAGGTGTCATATTATTATTGAAAGTGTAGAGATTTAACAAAAGACTGAGATTGAGCAGATGTACAGCGTGCGCAGCAGGGAAATCAGTGATGCAGCAGCGAAAGTTTGCTCCATCAATGCTTTTAAAATGGAATTTGCATTATAGCTGCATGACATTAAGTGAACATGCAATATTAGATAATGTTGTCGAGTATCGCGAAATGATCTGCAATGAATATAAAATCTTAAGTCGATGATGTTATTGTCAGTCAGAATTGTTAATTCAAACAATACTCTGTGTGTTGTCCTAATTTGCCCTGACTGAGCTATTTTTGTTCTATCACGAGTTTCAGAGAACAATTTATACAAATTACTCAGGATTATTTGCATTTTTACTCCTTATTTAAAATTCCGCCATTTTGAGTTTGCAAAGCATGAATGCACATTGCATGGAAACACTGCACTGTACAATTTCAGTACACTTGTACAATGACAAAGATATGCATTCGCAATTTATTGCGGTTCAGTGAGTCTTCTGCGATTTCTATATTTCATGTTGATATCACGATAATGGTAAATTTTCGACATACTGTGCAGCTTTGATTTGCATCAGAGCCATGCCATGAGGATGACTTTGTGTAATGGTGCATGCTGAAGTCAGAAATAATGCAGTTTGAGAAGAATTGGAAATTTCTGGTTGTTCGGAATAGATTGTCTCGCTGGTGCATTACATGTGAGCAGTACAAGTTGTACTTATATTGTTTTAAACAACAACCAACAATGAGGGAGTTGTCCATATTTACAAGGTCCTGTGGTATAATTTTGCTCAATTGAGAAGAAATTAGGCTTTTTACCTTTAAAATTATTTTGCATCGAGATGAGCATTTCTGACATCCGGTATCAAACGAGCAACATCATTTCCAGACATGTATGTAAACAAGCAACAGGACAAACCATTAAGATCACAATATCAGCTCTGAGAGATATAAATTCATTAGTAGATGGAAATTTCAGAACATCTACAACGTTATGTACAACAGCCATCTCATTACATAAAAATGATTACACACTTTTTTACGTAACTATCGCTGATGTTCAGACAATGTCTGTCTGCAAAAGTCAGTCTTATTGTTGCTCTTTCTTTTTTAGGGATTCAGATATTCTGGGGGGGGAAAAAAAGTGGATTTCTTTCATCCATCGATTGTACAGACAGCCACACACAGAAAAATAAAACCTTGATACGAGAAAGAAATGTCTGGTGCTATTTGAAAGGGGAAATGCAACACAATCACCACAATGACCCGGAGCACGCCACCCGGATGTGTGCAGCTGAATATCCAATCAGGGGTCGCAATTTCAATCAGCGGCGAGAATAAATGCATCCCAGTTGGGGCGAGAGGATGTCAGATATCAAATTATGCCAGCGGCGGCGGGTCACATCGCAGAGAAGGTGATAAGTACAATTTACATGTCTTTCTAACAAGTGCCAAAGACAGAGAGGCTTTCCACAGTGATCTCTTGCAGGCTATTAACTTCAGAGGATATGATGCAAAGTAATCATTAGCATCTGAGAAAAACCATTAAAATTCAAAGCAGGCTCAAGCAGGTGTGAGAGAAGAGCTTTGAGAGAAATAAAGTAGTTGTGACTGCTGGATGAGTCCTCTCTGAACCTGAAAATAAACAAAGCCCTCTTCAAGTCTCTCACATTCTCACATTACACCATATTTGTTTGTCGCAAGCTTTTGTTTGTAAAGCTCTACAGTAAGTGCTCTCATTCAGCAGAGAAACAAAAGCCAGATGGCTCATGCACGTGCACTGCTTCCAACACAGCGAGTAAATTTAGCCAAGAAAACATCCCGTGTTTATCCAGTGTGTATTGTGAGGTGTTCTTATTTGGGATTAAAATTTGGTAGGATTTTGACAGTTATTATTGGCAAAAATGGAGTACTTCCTCCGACTGTCACTACGCCTCAAGATGCACTAAAGTGGGAAATATTTTGTCAAGCAATATGCAGCCTCTCCTTCGAAAAAGTAATTTAATGATAAGAACAGTTCAAAATGTAATGACAGATTAAAAAAATTACTCCTCCAGTAGTCTCAGTGACATTTACAGCTCTTTAGCATCCCCAGCTGGTGACGCTTGGTACTGCATAAACACTCAATCAAGCACAAAGAGAGATGATGTGATGTGATCCTATGCTGTTTTATGAGGTTGATTGACAGAGATACATAAATGAAAACATGACAATTATGTCCATGTCAGCATGTCAGAGTGAGTAGATATTTCTGTCTTTTTAACCACATTTGAGACTGTGAGGTGGAGCAATACAGGTTAGTGGATGGTAACTACAAATAAAACGAGTGTAAAAAATACGTTTCACCAGCTGAACTTCATTTTATCTATGTGCATGTGTTGATATTATTGATGTAAAAGGGAGCTGAAGCAACACTGCTGGAGGCGGCCATGTCGCTTTTTTGTGATTGTCATGGGAACACTAAGTTGGGAAATGGGACTTTCCCGACTGGTACCAATATCAGGTCCCAAGTGAATGAACGCAGCAGTAAATTCTTAAATCCTGTTTTAAGGTGTTTTTTATCCATTGACTTCTCTTTACCATACAAACCCTATACATATTGATATCTAATGCCTTTATCTTTATCTGCCTTTTATTTTTATGATCCCGACTGTTTCTTCCGTTTACACAACTTTTAAGTGATATTATTCTTCATGTAACAAATTATTATTAATACCTTAATTAATACCTTCATATAATAGCTCCTAACATTTTGGTGGTCTCACTGCACAGGTTCTCTGTTGTCTAGGTATAAAATTAGTATTATAAAATCTACAATTAAATTTTTACATTTTGTAACATTTTGTATGATAAAGAATTTGCTACTAAACCGCAAGCATATTCCAACGTTTGTGCTTGTTCTGTATGTCAGATATAACCCAAAATACATTTGTATAATAAATATAGATTTATATACCTGTGAACAACCTCTCACTTCATCGTAAAGGACATTTTAAAGGGTTAAGCTCATCCAGTCTAATCTCAGTGAGTCAAGTGATAAACAAGAGAAACCATCAGAATGTGTCAAATGCAAATGTATACAGTGTGAAAATATTTTCTCACACAGAGAATAATTCCCCTTTCCCACCTACCTTTGCACCTTTTCTCAGCCGCTGTGCAGTGAAGCCTCTTATCAAGTCAGCAATACATCGATGCACAGAAGCGATTGTTTCCTCCTCTCAGCTCTGACCAGTCTCTATTTTCAGTCCCGTGCCAGCTGACAGTAGGTACGATTCAGTAATTACATGCGGCTTTGCAATAGGATCTCTTATTTAATGAATACTGAGGAAAAACAAGTTGATCTAAATCTGCGTCTGTCTCGTGTTTTAATAGGATTAAAACTTTTTTCCCCCAGATTGAACAGTTGTTGGCCCGCTCTACCAACTGACCTGAGCATGAAGGGCGGGGGAGCGACGGAGATCTGCACGCGGTTCTCAGACGTGACCAGGTCCTGCAGAGTCCGGCTCATGTCGCGGAGCTGGGCCGCGGTGCAGCTCCGCAGCACGGAGCTCTCCAGCTCCTCCACCTCCACCTGCTGCTCCTCCTGCTGGATGTGTTGCTCCAGGCGGTGACTGCGCTCCTTCAGCTCCGTCAGCCTCTGCTGCAGCTCTGTGATCTCCTCCTGACACACAGTGCAGAAGGTTTCATGTTGAAGTTTTATTTCTTAGTTTTGCTCAATTCCAGTGAGTTGATCTAAACCCTGAAATGGAAACAAAACTTTACATTTTAACCCAGTTTTTAAAATAATTTCACAATAACGGGAAATGTCTATTATAAGTGTCAAGAATGAGATCAGGGGCTTCATAAGTAAGTCGTGGTGACAGTTTTTTTGTTCTTTTTAAGATTTAAAGTTTTTTTTGATTAACCTATACTTAACCAGGAAGAAAACCCATTGAGTTCCAGAATTATTTTTTTTTAAGTTACCTGGATAAGAGGTGTGCTGCACACGTCACATCATCAGATTTTAAAACGAATACATTTGACAGTATACAACAATTAAAATGATAAAATGCAGCCAAATTCTTATAAATTATATAATCAGTTTATTTGAAAGTGAAAAAAAATATTAAAAGCATTCACATTGATTAAACATAGAGGTACAATTTGGCGTTTGGTTTAAGTGCCATGATCACCTGTGATAATGTCACAGATTCGTCCGTCTGTCAGTAAGAAATAAATTTACTGTCCGTTTATATGTTTTTCAACAAATAAACACTTTAATGGCAAAAAAAAAAAATGTATGTTAGGAAAACTCATCACTATAGATTTTCTGGTTCAAATCTAACTGAGAACAGGTCAGTGTCAAGAGTTCCAGAGGGAGGTCGTTAACCCCCGACTGCACGCACACACACGAGCTGAATTTACCTCCACAAGTCGTTTCTCTTGTATCAGGCGATCTTTTCGTTGTATTGGGCCCTGCAGTGAGTCACGTCGCTCCCCTGCAAACAGCTCTGCGCCCTCCCTGCTAAGCAGCCACAGAAAGACACATCCTGAGTTTCAATTCTCACAAGAAGGTTAATCAAACATAAAAAATAAAAAAAAATCCATTTTATATGTCGACAATGGTAATTTTTTATTTGGATGTAAACAAAAAAGAATGAATTACAACAAGACTGGTCTGAAATAGTCACATAGTACACTGATAAAGATAAAGAAATGGAGGATTTGCCTTAGATATGACCTGATTTATCAATGATTACACTTATCCTGTCTATCCTGTCTAACCTTGACCCTTCAAGTTTTTTTTCTTCAGGAGTCTCCTGAAAACCCTTTTTACTTATTTATTGACATTTTTACACACAATACACAATAACTTCTAATACATTTATAATAATCTTTTCTGCTTGTTTGAGTAAAATAGATGTTTTTTAATTTATAAAAATATAGATTTACATGATGTGTGATGGGTGGAGAGTGCAGATGGTATATGAAAACAATAAGCTGTGATGTGTGTCAGTAGAGGCTTAAAGATAAGAGTTTTCAGGTATACCTTACTAAAATGAATCACAAACATCAGTACTTTCTCCTATTTACGCTCTTGAAAATGGCTCCTTACTTGTTTGAACCTGTATCATGATGATTCAGAGTTATAGTGAAAGCATCACTTCTCCACACTGACGGTGCAGAAGTTGAACTTAGGCACTGTGTTACATCAATAATAATTCAATGCAAATACTTCCTGTTTATGTTGAAAATAGAAAAGTTCTTTCAAACGTTTTTAATAAAATTCACAATAATCGTAATTAATGATTCCTCTGAAAATACTATTTTGGGCTATAATCGACTACATTTTCAGAAACTGGTCAGTATTTCTACCTATACAAAGAAAGTGAAGACTTTCAGCAGCGCTGGGCTTTTGCTTGTTTTACAGGCTTTTGTTACATTACATAGTTCAGGATATTCTCAGGAGGCCACACCTGATTTCCTTCCTGTCAGAGGAAATATTTTGTAGCGCTGCCGCTCATCGCTCTGCGCTAAAACACCATAATAAAGAAGAGAGCATTATAATGGTTGCAAAATGATGTTTTAAAAACTCAAGGATGAGGAATAAAATGAGGTTAGAACCACAGAAAAATGATGACATGATCTGATAAGCAGAGTATAAATTCATTCCACTTCACCTGCTGCTTCACAGAAGCAAACCGTGATGAGTTCCAGTCATGCATTATTATTGTCAGTGTTGCTCGTGACTGACCTGCGCTGACCAGAGTCTGCCCTGTGGAGGGCGCCATGCACCACCTGCCTGAGCCTCTCCAAGAAGAGAGCCACCCCTGGCTGTCTGGACGGTAAACCCAGCTTCAGGGCTCCTCGCTCTCTGCAAAGCTCCTCCAGCTTTTTCCCAAAACGCTCCGCTTATGAAGACACACAAGCACAGTCAATATAACCATCTGCAGAATCAGCAAGTGGATCAAACCCACAGTGAAACTATAGTACAGGAGTGAATCACTCCGACATTAAAAGATAAAATAAATTGCATTTAATCCACTGAACTTTTAATTCAAATTTAGCTTTGATAATGCAATTTTCAAAAATTCAGTTTGAAACCTGACGTACAGTTCAACAGAAAACAGTACTCAAATGCTGGTTCACTTTTTGTTTGAATTACAACAAAACATTATGGCGCCATAGTTTTAGTGTTTTTACAGGTGAGCGTCATTAGTTTGAATGGCACAAGAGTCAACAGGTGAGGAATTGTCTGTGTGCAAAAGTACAGCTTACAATAACTACAACACCATAACTACTGTTGTAGTATTATCCTGAATGCATTTATAGTACAAGATTTAGTCCATATTTTAGGGTCCTTCTGTGGAAGTCAATTCGTGATTAAATTACTCATTGATTTTCAAGGTATTTTCGGGAGTCTCACCTCTTGTCACTAATAATCAGTCGTAACCTTACAGCTAATTCTAGTGGGCTCATAGTTTAGTTAAACTTTTTACGGGCGGAAAATCAAGACACTCATTAAGCCAAAGTTTTGTCGTTTCTTGAAAACATGATCTCATGAATAAATATTTTTACTGCTGGAACAAACAAAAAAAAGACAACTCGGTGAGCACAAGTGGAAAAACGTCCCTGCCAGTGTTTGCTTTGCACAGTATCAAAGGGCAAACAGAAAGTGCGACAAGACGAGACTGTACTGACCCAAATAATCACGACTATACTCATCCACAGCAGATGTATTTATTTCTGTCGCCGGACCCGAAGAGCAGGTCAGAGTACAGTGTTCTTTGAAAATAAAGTCTTCTCACGTCATGTAGACCAAAACATTCGGGTCAAACAGAAAAGCGACGAGTCTAGTTTCATCTCTTTTTAGTGTGTTTCCAAGAATTTTCAAAAGTCACAAGGTCAGAAGTTAAAATTTGAGACGAAAATTAATGGAATCACTGGAAGTAACACTTTCTCTTGGAAATAAATGACAAACTTCATCCTCGGCTTTATCGATACCTGTGCCATTTACACAGATACTCGGACTTACTTTCTTTCAAATTTTAGGAAAAATGCCATTTGTATAAGGCTCCTGCAATGATTATGATCCTAATTTTATATCCCCATTCAAATCTAAGATGACTTCAAAGTTCAACGACTAAATGGCGGTCTGGCCTCCTCAGGCCTCCTGCGACCCCGGCTGAGGGGACGGGTCGCCCCCACATCCCTGCTGAAGCTCCTCCCCCGAGCTAAACCTTCTACAAAGCTGATATGCAAACGTAGATAAATGTCACACATGGTGTGCAAATACAAGTATTACTAATTACACAAGGCACAAGCAGATTTGAGACACGCAATCCAGTAAATCCAGTAATTGGATTGGAGCGGTGTGCATGTTAGTCAGTAAACAAATTATTTCTCCAGCTGTGTTTAATGTGTCAGCTTTATTAAAATTCCCTGCAAGATCTGAATCGAGTTAGCAGGAAATCAAACCAAATTTTGATGCAAATCAGTTAGAGGGATACCATATACCGTATGCGAGGCTTCAGAGGCGTTCTGTCCCGCCGCGCGACCCGCATAAACAGGAGAACAGTCCTCACCTCAAACACAACTATAGTCAAGGAAAGTCTTGGTTCACCTGCATCGTAGTCGTCACCCAGAATGGCTTTCTGCTGGAGTCGCTGCAGCTTCAACATCATGGACTCGATCTGAGAGGGAGAGCAGGTTACCCAGCAGTCAGCACGGAGGTCATTGACCTTTAAAGTCCTGCCAGAAAGGCCCGTTAAGTGCAACGGCCGTCGCTGTGACACTGGGTCACAGAGTTTCAGGAACCGACGATGCCTTGTCAGCACAATCTATAGAACTGTGTTTCTCTTTTTCCTATTTAGTTAAATCACAAACTTAGAATAACTGTATCTAAATGTGAAAAAGTCTCCACTTTGACAAGAGATGATGAACAAATTTTTACCATCAGCTTTCTGAGGTGAAATACTGGTTGATCTGTCTCACAAACCAGGTCACAGAATATATAGTGTTTCAAGTAAAAGTGACAGAAGAAGATAAATTTGGCTCATTAGTTGTTGTTTTTTACATATGTATGTTAAATATGATGCTACATGAAGCTTTGTGGTTTTGTTTCAAACTAAGAAACTCCAAATAATTGGACACAATCACACAGCACCAGTCTCATCCCTCCGCTACATAGGCAAGTAGTAACTTCTGGTTGAATGCTGGACTTCCTTGTGTTTTTCAGATCATAATATATTATAGTAACAGCCATTGACATTCGAGGCCAATAAACCGTAACTACTTCTTGTGCCGGTCTTCATATTTGAAATATCTGATCATTTCATTTCATCGTCTTTAGAGTAACAATAAATTATATTTCCAAAAATGTGTGTTTTTGCAAATAATTATCAGCCTTTTGCTCGACTTGTACTCAAACTGAGAAAAAAGGCCTCTTCCTTAACCTGTTCCCCATCATGCCGGTTCACCCCACATTTTGAAAACCAGTGCTTTACAGGACTTCTTGGCCCTGGTCATGGTGTAAAATGAATAATTGCAACACGTGAAGTCGATTATACCCACCGTTGTGTGAGTGCGGTTGTTTTGGAGGCAGTCTTGAAGCACGCCCTCGTACTTCTTCACCAGGTTGTCCCAGCCTTGCTCAGAGGCCGTAGTGGCGCTCTCGTATCCTGAAGTCACGGAGGAGGCGGAGGCCGTGTCCGAGTCCACCGACAGTGAGGACGTGACCTCTATGTCTAGAGATCGGGAGTCACAGTCAGGCAAGTGAGGCGTTTCCTCTCGACTCCCCAAAAGATTTTCCCGCCAAAATGTCCCACTTAAAGTCCGCTCCTCTTTTTCTGTCTGGCTCCCTGCGGCGGGATCAGCCAGCGATTGGACGGTCGCCGACTGGTTTGAGTAACTGTGCTGAGTGGAGAGCGTTTCTGGTTTCGCCTGAGGTGTGTAAGGTGCTCTCGCTAATGGATTTAGTGGTTCTTTTCCCTGAACTGGTGCAGTGGTTGTGTCTGTTAGGGATTGTCGTATGAAACTGAAGCTGGAGTTAAAGGATCCCTCTGGCGAGGCCCGTTGCAGTGGGCCTCCTCTGGACCGGAGTTCATCGGAGGATTTACTGCGAACAGGACTGCAGTTCCCAGTGGGACGAGGAGTTGCAAGAGAACCGAGGAAAGTCTGAATCTTACAGGAGCTACAAGTGTGTTTATCTGGCTGCTGCAGATTCATTAAAGGCACTTTGACGACATACGTCGTACTCAGTCTTTCAGTTGCATCCATGATGTCAGAGTGACGTCCAGATTTTCCATTCCTAATGCAAGCAGTTCTCCCATCCTCCTCTTCCTCTTCATCTTCCTCCTCCTCCTCCTCCTCCTCCTTCTCCTTCTCGTGCTCCTGGTGCTGTGCGTGAGCAGTGCTCTGCAGTCTGGACTGCTCTCCTCTCATGTACCCCGGTCTTCCATGGAGCCTCTTACGTCCGGTGCTGCCAGCTGCCCCTGACGCTCTGCCACCTGTCGATGGAGAGATTAACCATTAAGCTGGACAACTCGGTCATGAGGAAGATAAAGCATGAGCTCATAGAACAGCCAGGATTAACAGTACAATCATGGCCTAAAGCAGAGAAATGTGGTAGTAATTAAGCCAATTATACAGTAAAATGCATGTGTGCGAAGCTACGAGACCCACAATGGCCGTCACTGCCACGACTCTCCACGCTTGACATTGCAAAGTGAGTTTAAAAAAAAAAAAAAAAAAAAGACGGCTGTGTGATGTTTCCCAGGGTGCTTCTCCAGCTGTTGGGAAATACCAAAGCCACACAGTCATATTTGGGTTACGACACGCCTCTCGGTGGAAAAAGGAGCCACATGAGCAAGATTTGAATTTGCAACTGGCCTGCTGGGATTCAATCGTGTCGATAAAACTGCTGAGATGTGAGCCGGGATGTTCATGTTTCAAACTGAACAACTACTTCATGTGGCAAAATGATGAGCTCCAGAATAGGTTCTGCAAAAAATTTGCATCTAGATACAATATTATCAAACAGAAAACACAATGATTAATAAATAAAGGACTATTTCTACACTTTTACATATGATTACATTAACCAGGAAAACAAGTATAAAATGGGCTGTCTACATTTAAACATGCAACTTTGGCATTTACTTGTTGAATGCATGTCCAATGTTCACTTTCACTTAGGCTTTGGTAAACTAACTCTTATGAAAGGTGAGAATGTGGTGTCTGAGGTTTTTATTTTCTTCTGCAGCAGGAAAAAAGACTCAAGGGAGTCCACAAACTAATAAAGCCCTGAAAGCTGAGACGAAGAAAACCCCTCTGAAAGTGAAAGACTGATAAGGGGAACTGTTTGAGAACTATTTCAGGCAAACTGAAAAGTTAAAACCGGAATGAAACCGAGAGAAAGTAGAGCAAAATGATGAAGTCTGGGTTCCGTTTGGAGCCGGACACCTGCTGCAGTGGCGTATGATTTATACGTAAAATGCGTAGGATTCAGATGAAGAGGCAGACTGAGATGTTGGGAATCAACAGCCTCTTTGTGTCCAGCTGCGCTGCTCCCTCTGTCGCTGCTGCCTCTCAATTTCCTCATCCCCCTCATGCACACACGAAAGACACACAGAGGCACAGTGGCGCTTTTGTGCCGAAAACAGTGCAATCAGTCATACGTTTGTCGTGGTAAAACCCCGTGAGCCACTTTCAAAACCCTAACAACACAGCCGAGTTTCATTGGAGAAAAGCCATACTTGGTGTAGCATTACTATCTACTAATAGAGGCACAGATTTCACAGTTTCTATAACCATCCACTGTGACCAAAGAGGAAGACACAGTAAAAGACACCACTTCGAGGAACGCTTAAAAGGAAGGCAGGATTTATAGTGAGAGTGACACTGGGGTGTTCCCGTGGTCTCCCAGCTGTGTGTGTAATGTGTCTGTAATGTGTGTGTGTAGAGCAGAGGACCCTGTTCAATAAGAGCTTTCCGTCCACTGGGACGGCGGTGCCACAGCTCCAGTTACACTCGGCTCCATTAGTGCTCCTTTGCAGACGTGACCACTGTTCCATAGCCAATTTAAGAAACCCAACACTCGCTGTAGGTATACCCAATACGACCGCACGCCATCCACCATCTGCTGTGGTCAAAATATCATTTGGAGTCCACTCTCACGTGTCAAAGACAGCCCTGCTAATGAAAGGAGAGTGACTTGTTGAAGTTATGTTAGTGTATCCCGGCCATCCTTCGATTACACAAAGCCATTTTTTCACAGTAAAGGGGAAGGAAATGTCCCTATTGTGTGTGTGTGTGTGTGTGTGGGGGGGGGGGGGGGGATCGACATCTCAGAGGAAGCCTTTCTGAAGTATGTCATTTGCTGCTTCCTGTCAGGATTTGTGCTAAAACGGTTTGCCAGGAATTCCGGCAGAAAACTCAAATAAGCACGAGGGGAACTGAAGTGGTTCGACATCACAGATTAAAAAGATGGCATTGCAACAATGGCAGCGAATCTAAATCCAACTTGTTTCCAATGTTGAGGAAGCTTCGTGCAAAGTGTGAGAAAAACGAAATGTCCCAGCCAGAAGAGGCAAGATTATTTACCTTTGCAGATTAAAGAGGCCCTCCTAAGAGCCCTGAAGTTAAACAGCGCTTCCCATTGGTCGCTGAAAGCGTTTCAGCTGATGAGCAGAGGAATGCAGAGGATCTCATAAAAACACAAACGTTTGAGGAACAAGCTCTGCACCCTCGGACACACACCAGCAGATCTGCTTGTCAGCAGACTCCTGAGAGGCAGCAAGGCGCTCCACAGATGTGAAACACCTCGTTGCTTGTGACCAGCCACAGCAGACGAAATGTGGAAGTGAGAGTTCACCACAATATATATTCATCCATCTGAAAAGACGCCTGGATCAGTCAACAGGAAGTGTAACATCACTGTATGACAGTCTGGCATTGACGCTCCTCTTCTCCACTTCCTTTGTGGTCACGAGGATCATAAAGCAGCCCAACATGGTGGCGTTAGTGGATACAACATAATGTCTCCATTAAAAACATCAAATATGTAAGAATGGGACACATTTGTCAACCAATACACAAACTGTGGTCAAAACTGCTTCTGAAACATTTCTAGAAACTGTTGTAGCCTCAGTCAGTGGGCTTAGACGTACAGTATAATATGAGGTTTGACTTTCTGACTGTTGAAGAACTTCAAGCTGTAAGTGGACAGAATAAGGAACAAGAGCCAAAAATGGCAAGATCTTTCTTCAATAATGGGTTCCTTCGATTAGCAGAGCCAGATTGTGACTACTTCTTCCACAAGAGTGCTTGAGAACTGTGGCAACTTGGTAATGAATGTAAGGCAATACATGTATTTGACTGTAAACTAGAAGTAGTGGTACAGTGGTTGCAATTGATCAATGTTGTTTTGTAAAATTGCTTACCAGCCACAAATAATGTAGACTGGAGCTGCATGTGGCCTAGTTCACTTAGAAGTTGAATATCTTCCTACAAAGAGCAGGGAAAATCAACATCTCTAGTTTGTAGGTCTTCGCACCCGGGCTTCAAGTCACTCTGAGAATTAACATCAAAACATGACTTTTGATCAACAACACGAAATGTTTCAGGCAAACATGATTTTTTTTTCCCAATGTCAAAACTGCTTCTAGTCTTTATGCACCAAATAGTTGGAGCAAACTCCCAGAAACTGTGATATTTTCAACTCAACCCTTTAAAACCGACTGAATACCTGTTTTCTGTGAACTTTCAGCAGTCTTGTATTGCATTTTGTTGTTATTGCGTTTTGTTCTAACATTCCAATGCTTAGCTCGTTCGATGTTTTTAAATTTTGCAGTTATTTTTCAGCCATTTTCCTTTCTGTTTGTGTTTGTTGGTGCAAAGTGCTTTGCATTGCTTTGTTGCATAAATGTGCAATGCAACTATAATTGCCCTGCCTCCCTTTGCCTTTCATAGAACAGACTCCTGTCCTGTCTGAACATAAATATAAGATACATTAATACCGGGATATGGCTATTGGAGGGGAAAAGTATCCAACAAGCCTTTAATCACCGGAATCTCATCATTTATCCAGCTGATGATTGTTAACTTTTAGACTTTAGAGGTGGTTCAGATCATATTGTGAGTTCATGTCAGTACAGCCAAACTTGATGATTAAGAGCAGATATTATGTCTTTGTTGAGCTGGAACAGTTCACAATAGTCAACCACTGTGTGCACAATGAAAACGATCATGTGGAGACTGCACCCTTTACTGTTGACCATTATTTACTGTAGGTTAGTGTTTTGGGTCGCTGTAATGGGAATCTCATGGTGAATGTCCAGAGCTGCCCTGCACAACATCAGGGTCTGGTTAATGTGGGAACAGCAACCGACTGTAAAACTCTTCCTTACCTTCAGTGACTTCGCAGCAGTGAAGCAGAGAGCTGCCGCGACTGTCCAGTCCCATCAGTCCCGCAAACATCTTCATCAAAATGTCTTCAAAAGTCAAACAGTATCAGATCCCGGCTTTGGTCGGACTTACAACGACCATGTTTGAGAAGAAGCGGAGCCAAGCGAAGGGACTGATCTCATTTCCGTTGTGGGAAAACCGAGCCCAGACTGGAGTCTGTTGTTTTTTTTACCTCCCTTATGAAGCATCGTGTGAAATCGGCTTTTGTCTGTAGTTTTATCGTCCTCGGCAAGCATCTCATGACACAGTTGTCACAGTTTTTACGCGTCTCCTCCGCGGCAAACAAGTGAGCGGCTTTACGCACGAAGTCACCGTGGGGAGAGAAAGTATTGTCTTCGTGTCATGTTTCTTTTTGGGAGAAAATGAAATCCGATGGTGAAGTGCGATGGTGGAAGTCAGAGTCCAGACACGTCTGTTTGTATCTTCGTCGATCAGTCGATCATAAATCCGTTAGTCGCTGCGCCCCCACGCCGCGCCGCGCCGCGCCGTGCCGCACCGCACCGCACCGCTGCGCCGCCACCGCGCGTCCTGTTGGAGCAACGTGAGCAGCTCCTACGTGTTCAGGAATCTGACTCCAGACTCCTTCAGACCGCCTCACGGCCGCAGCAGACAGCCCGTGGCAGCAACAGGCTCAATTAGTATTAGTTGATTCAGATCGTGGAGGAAACGTGGAATCTTCGATAAAAAATGCTCCACTATCGTCAATCCACTCACATAATCCAGCAGAATGCAACAAATAGTTTAGTTTAGTTTAGTTTAGTTTAGTTTAGTTTAGTTTAGTTCATTAGCTACAATGCAAAACAAAAATGTCGAGACTTGTGTAGCTGGAACGAACTTATGCAATCTACCCAATAAGAATAAAAACATACACCAAACAATAAACAAATCTTAATCAATTGATCATGTTTTCACAAGATATGAAACACACCAGGCATATAATAATTACATTTAGACATGTAAAATATGGTGGTTTTTGCATGGTTTAACAGAGGCAGAAATTGTACAAAAATACGCTTTTCAGCTTACATTACTTAAATCTGTTACAAATAAAAGTACTTTCAGTACGGCTGAAAAGTGATAAATGACAAGGTACACGAAAACCACTATTAAGTCTGCTACATTTTATCCACGTCAGGACCAGCAGGAGAGGCCATCGACAACTATGGGTGAAGATGAAGGCAGGAAACGCCCTGAATAGATCACCAGTCCATAACAGGGCAAACACACACTCACATTTACAACCATAGAACATCTAGAATCACAGATTAACCTGAAACTCATGTTTGCAGCCAGTAAAAATGCACGGGGAGAACATGCAACCTCAACACAGGCCACAAGCGTGGACTCAAACTGGGAACTATCTTGTTGTGAGACAGGAAGGCGAACCACTATACCGCTGTGAGACACTTTTGCAGCAATTTTAACCATTATGTCCCCTATACTGCTTGCCGGCAGTATTCCAGGTGGTACTTCCACCTTCTTGCTCATAACATATCTCAGTATACATAGAAAAGTACATCTTTGTCTCCACACTGAGGGAATCTGTAAGAACAAAACGAGACCCCACATAGAGCAGAGGGCTTTCACCCTCCTTCCCACACATCCCATTGCTCCTTTCACTCCACATGGCGGGCTGATGGACAGAACTGATTAAAATAAAAAAAAAGCTCAGTTCAGCAGAGTGAAGCTGTTTAGTGCCACACTGATTGGACAAAGGGGATTAAATGCATTGCCTTGCTGCAGACTGACATAACCTGGTTAAGGCTAAAAGGAGACACCAGACTGTGTCATTTAGAAAGTCATGCTGGCCACCTGGAATTAGAAAGAACCTGCCATTATCAAGTTTTTTTTTCATGTTTTTGTACAGGACAGGACATTCCTTAAACCTATTTGGATATTCTATGTACAATTAAATTAAAGCACAAAAACAAATGATAAATACATTTATATGCCCGACATATTTTGGATGTAATAAAATGGAGTACTGGTTAGAACTCTCCCCTCACAGTGAAAGTATCGAGGTTTGATTCCCTTTCTTTGTAGAGTTAGGACGTTCGCCATGTGCATTTCTTTTTGGTGCTCCGACAGTCCAAAGATGTCCTCGAGTTGATGCTGGCTGGTGAATCAAAGTGAGTCTGTGGCGAGTTTCTCTTTGTGATGAACTAGTGACCTGTCAAATGTGCGTTCTCTACCTTTTCAGAAAGCTCCAGCCTGCATGATGTTGATCTGAATATAAAAGGATTATAGAAAATGGATGAATGGTTGTAAGTCAGTCTAGTCTTACAACCATGGTCATCATCATGTCTGAATTTGCAAGTTGCCGGCATGCCTTAATCCAAATAAAAGTAATAGTAAATGTCAATTTGTCATCATGAAATAAATCAGCAGACTGGTTCCCAAAATAAGTCTGTCACAGATTAATACATTTTGTACAACAACTATTTTATATTTGCATTTTATATTTACTGTAGCTGCAGATTGTACTGTGCTTTCAACAGCAGATGTCAGACTTGACATAGATTTCATTTACTGCTCTGCTTGAACCTGCTCAAGTCAACTTACAGTTGGATTTTGGAGACCTTCCTGTGTGGAGTTTGCATGTTCTCCCTGTGCAAGGTTTTACCTTGGTACTTTCAAACCATAGGCCAAAAACATGTATTTTATGTTAATATTTTAATAATCAACCTATGTGTCTATTTGTATGATCTATTTAAGTTTTTCTTTTCAATAAATGGAGTTCATACTGCTGCAAAATTGCACTAAGGTGTAATGGTTTGCACTCTCACATCACAGTGAGGCCTCTTTGCTTGACCTTTGCATGTTGTCATTGTGATTGGGTTGGTTTTCTCTTATTATTCTGTTTCAACATTGACTGGCTGTGAATGTGTTTGGTCTGTTGGCTCGTTTCTTTAGAGTGGGATGGGGGCAAAAATGACCCTTCAGGTCATAAATGTTCAAATCAAGGCACAAGAGGCACACCATAGTGCTTACAGGCCACCCAGGGCTGTAGGCAGAGTTTCAGAAATACTGAGGTCCACCACTCATTATCACAAGTAGCGACTGCAATGAAGACCAAAATTCAATTAAAATTTTAATATTTAAAACAACTGATTTCAGTATTTGTTGTGAATATGTGTGTGTGAATACACTCATAAATCCACCCAGTTCCAAAGCATTGTTTGAACTATTTTCAATTCCATAATGTACACGTTGGAAAATACCTCAATGGTATAGCTACAGCCCTGCAGGCCATATATGAGCCTTTGGCTGCTCCTGGCCGGCCTCAATGACATCAATGAGATGTTATTGCTGTCGTAAAATTAAGTCCATATGTACTTTCAATGCAGTGGTTAGTGCTTATTTATGACTTTCCTGCTGAAGTCTGTGAAGTAGACAACAGATATGCAAGTATATATATTTTAAAGGACAGGAGAAAAAAAATTGGGAACGTGACTGCAGGGGTATTGGTTAATGCTCTCACAAGAAAAATCCCAGGTTTGACCCCAGGTGGGAGGCTTTCTGTGAGTTTACATGTTTTTTCTCGTGTTCATGACTTGTCTCCATCATAGCAGCACATTTAAACATGAAATGAAGAAGAAATGAAAACATCAAAAACAAGTAAGATATTGCTTTTCATTAGGAATGCATGAACTGCAGTTTCAAATTTATAAAATGGACTGCCCATCCTCTTAAAAGACTTGTGTAGTTCGGACACTGACCAGAAGGTGGCAGACTTGAAATACATTAATAAACTCGTCTGTTGCAGCATCAAGAACACTAAAATGATTGTTTGCTTGACGTGTCCCCTTTTATCACATCGCATATTCATGCAAAAAGATGAAATACTTATACTAAGTGCTTTAAGTTGTGTGAAAAGCAGCTTTGCAACTTAAGATGTTAAGATATCTTGTTATTAATCTTGTTATACATCTTATTATTGATAACAGGCGAGGCAGTGATTACTTTGTGGCCACCCAGACACAGTACAGAGGGTACTGAGATGTTTGAGACCACGAGGAGACTAAACACCAGCATAAACAGCAAGATGATACCACCACCTGTATTCCTCCGCTGGCTCTGAACCGTACTTCGAGTCTACGTCACCACAGTGGGGTGAGGGCTGTTTAAAGAGGGCAGAATGACGAGGTAAAGGCCCGTTTGCGTGCGTGTGGCGTGTCTGCCAGAGAATAGGGACGTGCAATGTACAAAGGTCGCGTGTTCCTCCTCCGCACAGAATGCGGCGAGTGCAGGCGGCCAATGACTGCACCTTAGATTATCTGCGTGTGATAGAGGGAGCGGAGGGCAGAGAGAGAGAGAACATAAAATAAACACACACACACACACATTATCAAAGCAGCTTAAAAAACAGGGAGAGCATGGCATATTTGGAACGGAACCTTTATTCATGCAAAACGACTGAAGTCATCAGATCTTTATCAAAGAAAGAAAAAAGGCCATTGTCTATTGTGAGACTGCTGTTATTGTAGCAATAAAGACAAAATTAACACGCGACTCAGGAAACGTATGAAACATCTGTGAAACGCCATTAAAAACGCACACGAACATCACAAAGGAACAAACCCAAAGTGGACAATGACACCAGGGCGAGACATCAACAGAGTAACTGAGGCTGTGCGGGGTTAAACCACTCCTTCCTCGGGGTCCATGAGCGTGGTCCGACTGGAGAACACGTCGGCCAGCATGTGTTTGGGGATCTCGGAGCCGCGCACGCGCAGGGTGTAGCAGGCGTCCTCCACTTTGGCCAGGCTCTGCCGCAGCGTGTGCAGCTTCTTGGACACCTCGTACGGGCCCGTGTTGCCGATGTAGGAGAAGCCGTCGTGGATCTGCCGCAGGAACTGGCTCAGCTGGAAGGGCGTGTCGATGTCGCCGTTGCCCACGCTGCTGATGCACATCCTCATCAGCTCCCCCGTCAGGTCGGCCACACCCAGCAGGTAGTCGGCCGGCGTCACGTGGAAGGTGACAACCTGAGCCCCAGCGGGCAGCGCCTCAGCAGAGTCCTGGGAGGAAAACGCAAGAATAAAACTGAAAAGTTCCCAAAATACATTTATGGTTTGTTCTCTAAGATTTGGCACAGATGAAGGTGATTCGAGGATTCGGAGGACGGCTTCACTCTGACCGAACTCTCAATGCCATTAAACAAGTGTGACGACTGACTTTAAGTGAGAGTACACTCAAACAAGATCAAGACACCTTTGACAGCAGCCGCCATTCGCTTACTCATACCTGAATGCACATTCACATATACTTTGTGACCACAGTTCAGTACGGAGAAGCGCTTTGCACAGATTCATGATGAGAACAGTGGGACACAGAGAAGCAAAGCTCAGATTTTCTGGAGCAGTGTGATGCTTCTACAGCAAAATACTCAGCCTCGACAGGCAATCATCGACTTTGGGGAAAAAAAATAGAGTGTGTAAGAGTGGGGGAAAACTCCATAATAACATAATGTTGCTGAATCCCGCAGGACCCAATGCTACCTTTATGCCTTGGAGGAAAGAAGACAATTAACATACATCTGAAAAGACACATTTTGGAACTGGACTTTACTTTTTGGCGTAAGAAGACTGAAGCCTCTCTCTTTCCTGTTGTTTAAGGCTGTAGATTATATGTCAAACACCTGCTGGCTAAAGTTGTATGGTTAACGTACGCAAACATGTGAGAGACCATCAAACTCATGAGCGATAAAGACAACTTTGTCTCATGAGATAATAAACAGCCTAACCGCAGAGTCTTCTTTAAATTTACCTCAGGGTCTTCGCTCTCTGTTCTCATGAACACCAGCCTGGCGTTGATCTCCTCCAGGCTGATAAGGCTGCGGTGGCGGATGTAGTGCAGGAAAGAGACGGCCTCCACATATTCCTGAATTCCTAATGCATATAATTAGATTAAAACACAATACAATGAGACATTCAGACATAGCCAGCGAGCCCCTGTGAATGTTGCATTTGTTTTTAATTCACCAAAAACCCGAACTCTGTGGCTAAAAAGAAGGTCAACTCTGCATGTGGTGTGTAAACACTACATGGTATCTGCACAGAATGGATCCCAGATAGAGATAAAGAGTCAAATAAAACCTGTTTCCTGTTTCTGTCTTTTGATAAAACAGTGCTCATTTTTCTGGGAGCTCGCCGAGATGACCCCTTATTTGTTTTCCAGCCCCGAGGAAACAACAATCAAATAATCACAGGACGGAAGACTTTGTGTCTGAAGTTTACTTTCGGAGCGGCAATTGAACTTCAAAAGGCCGTCTATCTCCCCGCAGCTAACCACAACATGCTGCACAGAGCCTGCAGGACGAGAGGAGGATGTGCTTCAGCTCCACTTGGCGAAACTCTCACTGCTTTTAATAGGATTTTAGTCCTCAGCGCCAGCATTAACAAGGGTCAAAGACAGAGGGACCAAGTAGTGACACGATGAGCAGGAGGAGAAGAGAAGAAGTGCTACTTTACTGCTGGAGTCTCTGAAATCACAACGCATCCACAAGCAACCTCAGTCTTAAGCCGGTCACTAATGAATGACAACATTTGACCTTGACTTTTAAGGAGAGTCATCAGCCATCAAATGTTTCATTCATTTAAAGTTTGTTAATGTAGCTTTTCTATATTTACAATTCCAAAATAGTTACATTTGTCTTATGCCAGGCTTGTATGCAGTTCACATCCTCTCTGAAATATTCTGCTCCCCTTCAAATTACAAAAAAAAACAAAAAACTGTCAAACACATTTAATGTCGAACACTGCGTCCAAGTTTTCTTTCACTAAACCCGCATCCAGCGTCTCATCTGCACCAACTTCAGCAAAATGAGGGGATTATATAATGCACATCCAGCTGATGAGCAACTTAAAACACTGTCCATATCGAGAACATAGCCAGAAATATGCAACAGTCCAGTCGCTCTCAGACATATTTTCACCAGGCCTATAAAAGTATAATAGGTGCTGTTTTAAAAGGGGGAAGAAATGCTGAAATTTGAAGAGAAATCTGCAAAGATAAAAAGAAAATCTGCTAACAACAGTCCAGTTTGGCTTGCAATATTACTTTCTACCACCAGGTGTTGCACGCAGTACTGACTCACTACTGCCACGCTGTGAACAAAAGCATTACTAAAGTTTTACTGTGCCTTTACAGCAGCATTCCTTCCTGGCATATGGCATTAAATGCCTGTAATTTGACATTAGCCTCATTATGTTCAGTTGGCCTAATAAAGGCAATCGATTGAAATTAACTATTAATTTCTGTTTAAATCTTGAAATCCCTCCTCAAAATAGTTCCTTAAGCTTAGTTAACCTCCTGGTTTAGAAAAGTGGCCAAGTTTTCAGCCTTTAATTCTGTAATTTTGTTAAACCTTTTCACAGCTGTGAAAGTGGGTCAGCGAGAAGACGGCACAACCGGAGGTGGACAAAATACGACATGAAAAGGTTACACGGGCTTTGATGCAGGCAGGAGTTCAGTTCCTGTGTTTGCTGCCAGGTGCTATGCGTGCTATTTACACTAAAAGCAACCGTTACCTTTGGTCAGCGACGCTTAGAAAAATGGCAGTACAGTAGTTGGAGAAGTCAGGTGCTGTGTGTATGTACACACACACACACACACACACACACACACACACACACACACACACACACACACACACACACACACACACACACACACACACACACACACACACACACACACACACGTGTATGTATATATACTGTATATATCTGATTGGCAAAAACCCTCACTGTTGCTTACATTGTGTACGTTGCTGCTTTGAAAAGCTAATTAAAGAAAACTGAGAATTAAATAAGAATTGAGCCCAATGTCTGACCTCAGAGCAGTGGACTGCAGGTGCAATATGGGAGAAATCTCCCTGGGAGTGCTGTCCATGCACTGCCTTTCAGCCGCTAGCCAACAAGCTAACAAGCTTATCAAAGTGCTGCACTACCCTGTTATCAGTTCAAATTAAGTTTAGATCCAGCCCTCAATATCCTTCATGGGTCTTATATAAAAAGGCAGACCCATTATCCATTATACACGCCCGGGGATGTCTCGTCCGACAGAGATTATCTATAGAGCCCATGCAGTGAGCCCGGTCGTAATCTAATAAAGATGATAAAAAAAAGGGGGTGAAAAAAGAAAAGAAAAAGAAAGGTCTAATTGGTGGGAACTGCCATTGGTCACGTCGCGGAGGATGCAGCAGTGATTCCTGAGTGACCACAATCTAAAAATGACTTCCCCAGCTGGTAGATAACAGCTCAGACTCACTCCCAGTAATGTTTTTCTTTCAAACTGCAGACATTATGGCTACGCTAACAAAATCTAGTGATGCTAGTTGGAAAACAACTTTATCGGAGGGCGTGTCGGTCATATCCAGGCCTGGATCAAGGTCATGCTCCTCACACACCGATTTAATAAATATGTGAACTACGAAAACAGCGGGATTTGTTGGACGCATCAACCTGCCCATTCTTCCAACTTTCTTGCAGTAACTTCTGTGTTCGTTCGTATTCCTTAAATCAATGATCGCTATGTATGCGTCTGAAACAGGAAGGTGGCACCGCAGTCAGGCCGGGATGCAAATTCCAACCTTGTACACATAACGGCTTTCAATGGCACTTAGGTTTCACCAGTGAAACTGCATGCGCATAAACATTAACTACATTTGTTACCTCCTGTTAAACTCCACCCGACATCTGCCAGCACCCTGAGGGTAGGCAAGAAATGCGTAAAGGAAGAGGTACCTTATTCCAGCGTCGATGAGAATGGGATACAGTCCGACGCTTTTGGAAAAAGGTCATCAAATGTTTCAGACATGTTTCATGGCAAGATACCCTATAATGCAAACTATGAACTATGCGTTTGCTTGGAATATATCCCAAAATCTCTTTTGCAAAGCTCAGAAACAGTATAAAGTTCCTCTGGGTTACGAGAGCGATCACGTTCAGTTGGAGGAGTGTGGACTCTGAATCATTCATGTGGACAAGGGAAATTTCCAGGAACGTTGACCGGTTGATGTGCATTGCCATGGCCAAATGAAAGGATTAGTATCATATAATTGATCATGGCTGCAGATGAAACCATGACACAAATGTAGAATTATGAGTGTCTCTGACAAACATCCTTCCTTATCTTTATTTTTCAATTTTTTTCCTTCAAAACACTCAACTTTCTTGATGAGAAAAATTATGATTCTGCTATATGCTGAATTTAATTTTATTTTTTTGCTATATTGGTGTATTAAAGCCAACTTTCTTTAAAGTCCTGATATTTCTGAAAATGTGAAGGGTAGTACTGTTGTCTTTGAGAGTCCTTATAAATTCTCATTAAGCTTTCAAACAGAGGTTTTCTGCCTCACACTCCGCAGTGACATTGTAAGAATAAAGCTCAGAAAAGAAAAAGTTGGTTTGGGCCTTGCAGACCCAGGTTAAAACTATACCTTAGAGACTTTCTGTGTGGAGTTTGCATTCTCTCCCTGCACGTGTGTGTACCTTTGCTTTCTCCAACAATACAAACAGGCACTTGTTGGGTCAATTATTGACCATAGATGTAAATGTGTACGCGCCTGTCTATCGGTGTGGTTACCAGCCCTGCAGTCCTGGATGTTACTGTTGTTGCTTTCTGCCCATCGTTAGATTCAACCAGCTACAAAACCCAACATTGTACATTGGATAGTGTGAGAAAGACGGATGATTTCTTGTTATTCGTCTTACTCACCTGCAGTGAATGCTCTGTGAAACTGATAAATGTCTTCTCCTCTCAGCGCTTCAGCGATCTGACCAATCTTCTGTCTGACTGCATCCAACTTCACCTCTGCTTCGTTCAGAATACTCTCTGCATTTGGTACACTGCAGACCCAGAGACAGCAGATGTGAGACGTTCAAGCAGATATCTTCATCTTATGATGAACCCCCCCCCCCCCCCTTTTTTTTATTTGGTTCATTAAAACTGAATTCAAGCTGTTCATCTTTTAATGTTAAGCATCACATGGCAGTAGTATGCATGGATACTGGGGGATAATGGTGTACTTCACTAAAGAAAAAGACATACGTGGCCACTCTATGCAGAAGAAAAATAGTCCTCTTGCTTTCGATGGTGATGTCTCGGCTGATCTTAACCAGATGTTCATGCTTGTCGTGCTTGGTGTCGAGCTCCTGCTGGAAAACTTGGGAGAGAAATAAAAAAATCCACCTTTCAAAATCGGTGTTTAAGTCTTCAGTAAAAACTACAAAATCAACCATGGAGAAGAAGAGCTCAATACGCATCGGCCGCAGTTACCTTTGAATGCAGCAACGATGGATGAGGACTGGTTGGTATCGGCATCGAGCTTCCGCGCTGAGCCCGCATTTTTCCGTGAACATGTTTCACCTGACACAACCCAGAAAGAGTTCAGTGACGCCTGCACTTTACAGGAAAAGGACTTATTCAGAAGACAGACTGTATAATAAGAAAACACTGAAACATTTTAGTTAATTTGATGTCAATTTGATCAAACCTGTAGAATTACACCAGAATTATCCTATAAATATAGACATCACCAGATTCTTCCCTTTGGCGCATTGATGTGGGAATAATTCAATCAAATTACATTTTGTTTGAATAGCACCAAATACAACACATTCATCTCAAGGCATAACCCAACAACTCCATAATAAAGCAGCAGTATACATTTTAAAAGCCTTCCCATTTGGTGCGCTTTCTATAAACGTTATAATGAACCTGAAATGTATTTGAGAAAAATTTAAATTTTAGTATCTTTACCAGAATGACCCTCCCCAAACTCATGTTAACAAAAGCCTGTCATTTGTCAGGTAGAAAGATTTCTGCGGCCTTCAATTTTCATCAATTCATCATCACAGTATGGATTTCATGCTCGTATAGTTATTGTAGAACGTAAGATTTTGGTGAGTCAAACACTTTTGAAAATATTTTATTTTATATAAAAGGCATTTAACAGGGTGTTGTGCTGTGACTTATAGAACTATTGAATCGTTTGCCGTGGTAAATCATAGAATACATTAGATTAACTAAATCCTTAAGGTTTAAATGTTCTAGTATTGATACAGAGTGCCCAGGTATTTTGCAATTTTCCACATTGCATCGCACTGTACTGGTTTAGGCTCCACGTTTGACACCACTGCAAAAGCAAGATGTGGACAATGTATGGCCCAACAAAGACTATTTTGATCAACTGTATGATTCAGATCAGTTTGAGTTAACTGATGGAAGAAGTGTCTTACTGACGGAAATGTGCATCCACTGATCGCAACTGGATTTTACATAGAGTAACGAGATCTTGGCAAACAGTCCATGACAAAATAGACATTTAAAGAGTCAAAAAATCGTTTTCTTCCCCCCAGTAGTTTTAACTGTTATTCTGCGGGGCAGCTTTCATATTAGAGACACGGTAAGGTCAGTTCTCCCCTCTGGATGTTCACAACTATACAATCTGCTTGGTTTTCTGAAGCGCGTCCAAAAACCTGCACTTACCTTGTCGTTTATTCATATTAGATGCCGTGTGGGATTATTTTAACAGAATTTAAACTCGGTTGAAGGATTTTTTTTAACTGTTTTAGCCTCACGTCCGCACGCCACCGACTACATGTATCAGGCGGATTCACGTGTCTGGGCTAAATGAGACTGGGGAAAAAAACAGCTCGAATAAGAATTAAAAATAAAGCCACGCAAAGAGACATAAATCACATTAAAGGAAGCCAATGTGTTTGTTAAGTGTGGAATTTTGTTTACGAGACTTTTTTTATTGACAGGCACTGAAGCGGACGCTGTTCCTTGTGGGGCTTTTGCGCTGTTTACAGACGTATCAGACACTGAAGCGAAATGCATTCTGGGATATGAAGTCGTACTTGAGGTATTGTCCTTTGATTATCACTATATATTCAATATTGACGACATACAGCTTTTCAAAGCCATAATTTATTCGTTTTAATTAATTTTAAATTTGTTTAGTTTTTTGGGGGGGGATCTTTGCACATCAGTGACATTTTTGTGAATTATTAAGAGTTGTGCATGCTTGGTTGGAACAGATCATACATTTATTAATCTTAGGTGTGTTTCTGCACTGGACTTTGTTAAGTGTCGGGGTGGGGGGTGAGAACGGTCTGTTTCCAAAGTCGAAACATTTTTTTTCTCCATAAAGTTAATATTTACATTACAAACAATCCCAACTGGGTCTGTATCATGTATGGCTATTAAAGTATGTATAATCTATCCTTTCTTGATCAGATTACTTTTCCCTCTTTGACTCCTCCTCCGGGGAGTCCTGTCGACTGCGTACGTGACACATGACTGGTGCCAACTTCAGCTTGCGGCTTTGCTTCTGCACTCTGAAGCGTCTGTTTTTCCCCCTCACGAGTGTAATAAGGGAATCGAGTCTGCAATGCACAGACCGACAAAACCACTTCTACGTGCATGCTTTATGAAAAACAACATGCAATTACAAAGTTGATCAAAGCGCCATCGGCAACTCCAAATAATGGTCCCCGCGTGCTGTGTTTTGAGCGAAGATGAGTCTATCACTGGGAAGCAGCGAGGTTTTCATGCAAATTATTCTTTTGTTGTGTGAAAGGAATTTCACTTATGTGAGCAGGAATGAGGGCACAACACGCTGACGCTACCCCGGGATGCGTTCACTGACTTCCTGCAAACTCCGACAATCCACCTTCAAGCTGCTGTGTTTACCAGTTCCTGAATAATGCACTTGTAATCAGGTGAAACTAATAAGTACCAATAATTATGTGTGTGTGTGTGTGTGTGTGTGTGTGTGTGTGTGCGTGTGTGTGTGTGTGTGTGTGTGTGTGTGTGTGTGTGTGTGTCCTTATTTGATAGCCAATGTGCACAATTTGTTGCTATGGGCAAAATTGACCACCAGCGTCAAATATATACATAAAGTAGCTTAACTATAATATATTGTAAAATGATGAACAACTTTGAGTAATACATGTATACACATGATGCTCTCCTGACAGTGTGTTGTAGAACATGTGAATACATCAACGTGTGTACTGGGAATGAACTTGTGCTCATAGATAAAGAGCACAAGTGAATCGAAATAATGATGATTATAACATAGAATATGATGTCTAAGTGTGATCGACTTGAATTATGAGTGGGAGAGGTAGAAATTAAGAAGAGGTCGGTGAGCCTGGTATAATGGGCCTATATTGAGCAATATTAATGCCATCCAGCATTCAAATCAGCACATGAATTACTCCTATTTACAATTGTTATTACAAGAGGAAAAACTCCCCTTTAACAAGAAGAAACCTCCCCCAGAACCCGATTAGTAGGTAAGTGGCCACCTGACCAAACCTGTTCAAGTTAGGGGGGAACAAAGACTTAAAAGAATACATTTCAGACCAAATTAGATTACAAACGTGTACCTCTTGGGTAATAGAAACCTGCAAGAAATTACAAGGAGAAGAAAATGGGTTACATGGGAAAAAATTGGATTGCAATGCAGTGATGACATACAGCAGTGAGTGTTAAAGGGGAGAAGTGGTGCTTTTGTTTATTATTATGGTGTAAGATATAGGTTAGTGTAATGTAGCCACACAAAAGAGGATCTGCTTTTAACAGTGCTCCAGTGTGAGTAGAACTACTCGTAAAACTGCATTAATTGCTCAGATTCTTGCATTTCAGTAGAACAAAAGGTTTTATTGTTTACCTGGCAGCTTTATGTCACAGGAAATTCAAATCAAATTCATTTCTATTACACCATTCAGACACAAGGACATAAATTAAATAGGTGAAAATAAGATGATTAAAAAAAAAGGTGTAAAAAGAAAGGAAGGACAACTAAAAGCAGGCCATGCAACTTGCTCCTGGGATTTGTTTTCACTGTGGTCCCTCACACTCAATGTATTAACAGCACTTTCAACAACAGTTTCTGTCAATAAGTCCATGCAAAGAATACTTATTTTCAGCAATGTTTCAGTCTGACCATAGAAAAGAATCAACAATCACCCCCAATATGGATAAAGTTTGCATTACAGCATTGTATAAAAGTCTCAAGAGGTGTGTGTCACTTGTATTGCGTTTTTGTATTGTATTTCTAAGCATGAAAGTCCAGGAATCAAGAACAGGAGCTCCAGCTAAAATATACAAGGGGAAACAAATCCAGCAGAAAAACAAACAAAAAAAGGAAAAGAAAAATAGGGTAGAACATTAACACCACTGTAACGTTAAACAAACAAGGGGATTGCCCCTGGCCGTACTCAGATATAAGCAAATTGAACTTTTTAGCTGGGGCAGTGTTGACCTTTCTCATACTTTTGAACAACAGAGAGCACGTGACTTTTTATTGACTGACCAGTCCACCGCTGCGGTCTCCACGTGTCTCTACCGCTCGACCCGGTGTCCGATGGTCCGTGAATGCAGCGCAGCGACGGGGCGGAGCTTACAAAGCTGACGTCAGAGCGGGCTGGAGCAGAGACGGGCTGAGCACACACGGAGCGGCGCCATGCATTACCCTGACACCCGCGGCCACCCTGCAGAAATGCCTCCCGAAGACCTCGACCCAGCGCGGAGTTCTCGTCCCTGGACGCACACTACGGTGTTTTACTGATGTACCCCCCCACGGGGAGGGTATGAGTGCCCCAGGATGGTCCGGTTTTGACTGTTCCTTCGGCGTTTGGCTCGGTTGTAGCGTGGCACAGCCTGCGGATCGTTTCCAAAGTTGTCGGTTAGCTGGGCGCGTGTGAAGGATCGGACTTAAAGGAGCCGCGCACCCCGCTGCCAACATGGACAAGCAGCAGCAGAGCGAGCTGGAGCGGGAGAGGCAGTACTGTGAACTTTGTGGGAAAATGGAGAACCTCCTGAAATGCGGGAGGTGCCGGAGCTCCTTCTACTGCAGCAAGGAGCACCAGAAGCAGCACTGGAGGACGCACAAGCTCATCTGCAAGGAGGCGGACCGGGCGGCGCAGAAGCCCGAGCAGGCTGCTGCTCCTCCTCCGCCTCCGCCTGCGCCGCCGCCGCCGCCGCCGCCTCAGCCTCCGCCGGGGGACGAGAAGCCTCCGGAGAAAGGCGGGGAGAAGAAAAGCCCCGAGCGGGCGGAGGACGCGTCTTCCCCGCAGGACAGCAGCGTGGAGACGCCCGAGGTGGGAGAGGACGGGTCCGACGACACCGCCACGCCTAACGGACAGAGCAGCTCGTCCCCGCAGAAACTTGCCACGGAGTACATCGTCCCGTGCATGAACAAGCACGGCATCTGCGTGGTGGACAACTTCCTGGGTGTGGAGGTCGGCCTGGGCATTCTGGAGAACGTCAAGGCTCTGCACAAGTCTGGCAAGTTCACGGACGGCCAGCTGGTGAGTCAAAAGAGTGACTCCACGAAAGACATCCGAGGGGACAAAATCACGTGGATAGAGGGGCGGGAGGCCGGCTGCGAGAAGATCCTCTTCCTCATGAGTCGCATGGACGACCTGGTCAGACATTGTAACGGCAAACTGGGAAACTACACAATTAACGGAAGGACGAAAGTAAGTATTGGGACCTGGGCGACCCACGGAAATAAGGAGCAGGAGGTCTCACACACACACACACACATTATGCCGAGGGAGTCACTCCAAATGTGTTTTATCTTTCAAACTTTAAAAACGACACAAAGTGAATGAATGGGAAACAATTACTCTTTACTGTGACACCCCCCCCCCCCCCCCCCAAAAAAAAAAAAGAACCCTAGCATCACGCCTTCCAGAGAAACTCTGTTTATAAAAGTTAAGACACCCTTCTGAACGGTTTTGTAATCATAAAACTGCATGATGATTATGATATCCAGACGTCTGGGTACACTATTATTCTGACATGCACTGTGATTGGCATTATTGGACAGATTGTCTTCTTCTCATTGCCTGATGGGATACAGTAGAATTGCTCTAAGGCACATGTGTCGAACTCCGGTCCTCGAGGGCCACAGCCCTGCACGATTTGCATGTCTCCCTGCTTCCACACAGCTGATTGCAATGAGCAGCTCGTTATCTGGCTTTATGCTGAATGTGGCGATGAACCATCAGGACATTCATGGGGGGGAGACGTGGAAAACGTGCAGAGCTTCGGCCCTCCAGGATCTGAGTTTGACACCCCTGCTCTAAGGGCATGCCCGGGACATTCCCACAACGCTGAACTTTCAAGCAAATCCACTTCGTCTCCGGAGGCACCATTACTTTCAGTGGATCAGCCCAGTTTGCAAATTAGACCTGACTTCCAGTGCAAGTGCCAGTAAGTCCCCTCCAGCTTCTGTTTAAAGCAGGACTCAATCCGAGTCAGAACGGTGGATTACTGGTCCAGCGTTGGTGCACACTTGCAGGAACTGTGCTCACATCGTTTAATGTTATATTATGATATTGCTGAAATGACACCCACACTCATGTGGCTGCATTAATATGAAGAGGCTGACAATAGCCGTGGTCATAAAGTTTGTGCTTATCTTTTGACAGCTGAGAGTTTGGCAGAAAGTTTGTCAGGTTGCTGGAGGAGAAGTAGAGCAAAGAGTTGATGCATCAGGCTCGTGTTTGATTCATTATAAGCTGAAACCAGTGATTCTTGTAGCGTTTTGCAGATGGCGTTAATCCCTTCGTTATTAAGTTATTTTGCTTTACTCAGTTTTCAGTGAATTAAAGTCCTTAAATAATGAACACTGTAATGTTTAGATTCTGAGCAAACGGCTTAAAAGAGGCATTCATGTAGTTATATTTTTAAAGGATTTGGTTGATTTTTGTCTATTATTGAATAATTTTGCAGTGTAGTTGTGTCCTCCATAAAGTGTGAATGAGCATGGTAATTACTGGGCAGTAGAGGCATCATAAAGGTAGTATTTAGTACAGAATTGTTGAATTGGGTGGTAATTATTTGCGAAACAAACCACTGGTCACTTTTGGGCGGCAGGACACAGATCACACTGTGCGTTTTGTTCAGACCAACCGATTTCAGTTGACTCATACAGGACCTGAGAAGACCTCCTCCTCACACCCACACAGTGTGAGTGTAACACTTTCAAACATCAGCCTCCGTCATGGTGTATTATTAACATTTCTAAGTTGCTCATACATTTGTACACCCTTTTAAAGGTGTTCATGGAATACACAGTCCTTCATGACTGACAGGACAGGAGAAAGCTGTGGAATGAGTGCAATTAAAATAATGAATAAAATAGAAATCTAATGTATTGTGGAAGCGGCTGCTCTGGTTAGAGTGAAACGCGTGATTGCTTTTGGAAGTGAAAACGATTTTCATAGAGAATGCTGGAACCTGAGTCATGTATTGTATATGTTAAAAAGACTGAACAAGACATTTCGCAATTTATAAATGGAGATGAGTAACCTGCGTGAGTGTGGGTGAACAATATTTAAATTGTAGCTTGTGCAATGAACTGTTTTCAGAGATGTTCTGTAGGCGTTTTGGCTGAATGTGGAGAGGCGGGTGGCTCCTGTAATAAATGCAGACACGCACATGATGATACGGAGAAGCATCAGCTGAAAGAGTAAGTCTGGTTGAGTCACTTTTGGCACTGGTGGATGGCAGCTTCTGATTCACGGAGAAAACGGTTGAAGCGATGATCAGTCGCGTTCTCTCGCCAGTTTCCCTGAAAAAAAACATTTCTGTGTTCAAAGTTCCTGCTGTTCAGAGGCTTTTCTACCTTGTTTCTCCAGTCGGTGCAGTTTAAAAAGAGAGAGAGACCAAAACGTCAACCCTGATTTCTTCTCAGCTGAGGGGTTGGTTGCGTGTGACCTGTAGGTCTTCATATAACCAGATCAGGCCAGTGTGACCTTGTGTCATGAATGTGAGCCGGGAGGAGATGAGCTTGGACACCAGAACCCCCACTGATCCCGGAGAAACGAAGTAGATATGGAGAGTTGGTATTGCATTTGAAAAAATTCTTCAATTTCCTCAGTAATGGTGTGTTTTCGTGTCTGAAAAGTAAAAACATTTTCAGTGTTTACGTGAATTGGAGATGAGTACGCACACCACCTTGTGTAAAGGTCCCGAGACCTGGGCTGGAGTAACACATTTCATGCTGTTGGCCTTTAGATCAATTTTCATTAAAAAATGATTTGTTCCGTCACAAAAAAAAAAAAAAAACCTAAAGCAAGTCTTCTTTATTCATGGCATGACAAAATAGTCGATGTTGTGCACCGACCCGAATAAAACGGAGGAGGATGTCGTTTTATTTGTCCCATGCAGAAGCGGATTTTTCACGGTAGCAGGTTCAGGCCATCATTATGGAAACCTGTGATACAAATCCTTGTCTCATCTAAAGCAGTGGAAAAGTAAGCTTTCAGTAAATTGTAAATAAACTATTGCTTTTCCAAACTTTCACTGTGGAGTTGGGCGATCTGGCTGCGACCCGATCTGAGTTAAAACTTTAACTATGCAACTGTGGAAAAAAAAATCTGAAAAGAAAATACGTTTTTTTTTTTTTTCCCTGTGAGCATCACTTCATCACAGGGACTGTTGAATCTGTTTCATATTATTTCCCCCCCACATCCCCATAGTGGCCGGTACCTTGAGTTGGATAAAGCATTATAGAAGAAGGATAATTTAGATTAACTCATGGTATGAAATTGTAAAAATAATGTTTGTTTTATACAGAACATCATAATTCAGGTGATTTGTATTACATTGGTAAAGAAATCGTGTTGCGATGCAGAACTCGATGAAATATGTTGCCAAACATCAACAGGCCGGTACAACAATCTGCAGCCGGCACAAACAACACAGTCATATCGCGGAATCTTTGGTTGATAAGTGAACGTTGCAAATATCATGAAGGTCAGATGACATTTAGGGCTGTTTATGGTGACAATCAGAAGTGTGGTGTTTAAACAGTTTCTTCTTAACTGAAGTTAATGTGTTGTTTTTTTTAAAAAGCAGATTTTCACATTTTCAAGCACATCTCTGACATGAGTTTCGGTGTTTGTGCTATTTTTATGTTGTTGCTTTAGTTTTTTTCCATCCAGTTTCTATACCAGTCTATCATATACTCAAGCAATAAGCGAGGACATGATACACGACTTTTAGTTTTCCTTTATACATATTTTTTGAAATTGCTGAAGAAGGACCAGCAGACTCTTCGGGAAGTCTTGATTTTGCCCTTGAGAAGTGGGTTAAGACTGAAATGGCTTGAGCGGTGAAGGGACTGGGAGTAACATTCAAAACAGCTACAATAAGTTTTGTTTTTTGTTTGTTTGTTTCTGTGCCGCACCATGTTTTTTTTTCAATGCAAGCCATTGACGTGCTCTTGCGGTGATTCAACCTACCTTGGATTGAATCCTGTGGCCTTTGCTGGCCTCCACTTTTCCATGCTGGCAATGAGCTCTGCCAGGCATGTGTTGTTATTTTTAGTCTGCCCCCTCTTGTCTGGTAGCGTTTAAATTTTCTCTCGCCCGGCTGGTTCTTAGTAGGTACGAGAAAGTTTTCAGAAAGGACATTTATTTATTTCCATTTGTACGGTGGTGTCACGCAGCTTCTCAGCTCTTCCCGACACGGCCCCAAGTTGCTTTGGCAAACGCGCGGCTGGACTGTGACCAGCGAAAATCAGCATGACTTGCACAAATAGAGGGCGGCCAGTATCAATGGCTTCAAAGGGCCTCAACACAATGTGAGCACAATCCGCATTGGAGAAGACAGAGGAAACCGATTCTGCCCAAATAGTCATTAAATTCCATTGTTTCCATTTCCCTTTTTTCACTCGATAACATTGTGGGAAGTCGCAGGCGGCGGGGCGCGCTTTGTTTCTCTACAGATTCAGCGCGTTCGCCACTTTGCGATGCCGTTCTGGCATTATCAGGAAGCGACGAGCAGCTCGGAGCAGCAACGCCATCGCCTAGCTAATAATATACGTTGGTATGGCCGCCAATACCTGACTAATCCCCAGCTGCGTGATAAGCATCGTTACTGCTGGTTTACAAAGCTAGCATTAACATAGTTATTGCAGTTCGGATGAAACGCAGCTTTTGAAGGTGTATAGAAGGCACTTTTGTGAAGGTTTCATTGATAAATCAAGAAACTATTCATCAACAGTGTAAGTGCACCGTTTGGCGCCGATGCCCCCGGATGACGGGCCGTATTGGACCACAGCGGCGGGACTTGTGGAGACGAGCTCGATTTTCAGGTGAAGTTGTTCATGAGTTTGGGTGAAATCATTGACTGACACCCTTTAGCACATAATGTAAAACCTTCAGTGCGGCAAAGCTTGGTCACACATTGTCTCATGGTACGGGATTAAATCGTCACGGCATTCAACTCCAGGGCACAGATAAGAGTGCAGAAAGAAACAGTCCAACCTAAACAATGTAAATCTGGACATATTTACCTCCCTCCCATCCCTCTGGCCTTGTGTTTGAAATAGACCAGGTTTTTTTTTTTTTTTTGGTGGGGGGGTGGTGTTTGTTTCGTCATGTGCGATATCTCGGCGCGACTGTGGACATGTGCGCTTTCAGAAGGAAGTTGACCGTTGACCCAAATCTTGGAGCTCGACGGAGTAAGTAGACCAGAGGAAGTCATGTGATGCCCGTCCTCTTGAGAGCTGGAGCCGGCTGTACATTATGCTATGGGCTCTCGTTCCTTCCGCCTACAGCACCAGCATGACGGAGGCAGCACCTCGCATGCCACTCCCCCCCCCCCCCCCCATTGTTCAGTCGACGCGCAGCAAACCAGAAATGATTTTCGAGTTTGCCGGCGCATGGGGCTCGCCCATCTCTCGTGGTGATGTAAGAGATGAGCCATGGCCCGTTGTGATCCATGTGATGGCCTCTAACGACGCTCATAATAGTCCCGTCGTGCTCTTTGCTACTTTTTGTGATTTACAGAATGGGTGACACACCAGCTGATGCCGCGTTCCTTATGTCCATTCATATTATGCGCCAGTGCTCGTTGTCGTTCAGCTACTTTTGACTCGGAGCTCACGAAGGTCAAGCTCTTTGTCCGTGCGTTAACTCTGCTCCGACTGACTTGGCAGCACCTGGCAGTGGTCCAGGTGGAGCCTTGAGAAAGAGGTCTTTGTGTCTGACTGTTTGCAGCTGTAGACTAGAAGACGGAGGATTTATGGTGGGAGGAGCGATCGCATTACGACAATTAGGCCTTTAAACAACCACTTACAATGGGATTTGCAGCAGTTGAGCATCAGATGGTTAAAACTTTACCTGTGATGTTATTTCTTATCATTACCCACGTGCATGATTTATGGACGGATCATTCATATTCTTTCTAGTTTGTTCAAAGCTAAGTCTCTAATCTTTTTTTTTTTTTTTTTAAATACACATTCCTGCTCTCAATCGTGAGCTGTGACTCAATTGTTTTTTTTTTTTAGTGCTTGATCTTCCACCACTGGCAAAGAGAAAGTATCAGTGACTGATCCAATTACAGAATGAGTTCACTTGGCTCTCGCACAGTCACGGATGGATCCATTCAGTCAGGATGAACAGTGGCTAAGAAGTTACTATAGTGGACAGAGCCGCCTCGGCCATCTGAATATCTGTTCTCCTGTGGTTAACTGCTGCTTCCAGGAGATTTTATGACGTGAAATGGCGCAGTGGCAGGAGCAGCAGGCCCGCTTACATGAAACGCTAAGCAGCTTGCAGACATTAGCATATGCATCCAGCATCAGCGGGCGAGTGCGTCGAGATACGAAAAGCTGTCGACTTTACACAGTTCCCGTTAGCGTCTTTACGTAACAGTAACTGAAATCAAGCTCGTGTTTCCGTTGCGACGTGTGGAGGGTGTAGGGTTGTGCTGCCGCCACTGTATACGTCCCTCTATTGTTCACAGCTTACCACCAAGAAGAAAAGAGCAAACTAGGTCATTACTTTAAACAGGGATTTCCTCCGGAGCAGCACCACTCTATGGCAGATAAAACGGCCAGCGATCCCGGGCCGGGACCCAAACCGTCTTGGTTTCCCACACTCCCCATGCGCTACAAGGTCTCCAGTCCAACTGTTTGTACTCATGTTTGGATAAGCATCTCCTCTGTGAAGTGAGCGGACCCCTCGCAGCTTTTCCGTTTTTTGCTCCACCCCATTTCATGGCTCGGATCAGCGTGTGCAGTGTGATGAAGTGAGATCGTGGCGGTGATCAGTAGGCGTGCGTCTTCGAGCGATCGGGTCAGGGACGAGTCGGTTGTGGATCTGACAAGTCGCGTTTCCAAAAAAAGCCTGATGAGGAGGGGGCTCACTGTCGGTTATCGAGTTGTTTGTTATTGTTAAAGCTTAGTTACAAGAATGAACTCCTCGAAGTACACTGTCCTGTTTAAAAGATGCTCCCAACGTAATACAGTCAAAGAAATCACAGAAGCGGTTAACATGACGGAACACAAACGCAATACAACTACACTGTTGCTTAAAAAATAAAAACGTTGATACAGAATAAAGGGAAGAAGTATTTTCAACTGCAGCTAAGTGAGATCAGATAAGTGAGTCTGAGCATAAAGTGTCATTGATAAGAACTGGCCAGCTCAAGCCAACAACACAGAATCTGCTGAAACAGTCAATAATAAAGCAGAACTAATGTTGATGGGCGGATCATTCCAGTCAGACTGAACTGTAAACATGAAGGTTTGTTTTTCTTGACATGGGACCATTCGAGATTGACTTGAATAGAATTCCTAATGTGGTAGTTGTGAGTAAGATATTATAGGTTGTACAGTGTTTTCTTGTGTGAATGGCTCTTGTGCAATGATCATGTACAATTACTACAGGCCACACCTGCAGAATTTGTTACAAGCCGTGTTGTTGCTTAATCCATTACAAAAGTTGGTTTGGTTGCATTACGTTCGACAGCGTCAGAGTCGTTGGTCCAGTGACGGGAGCGAGAGTTAAAACAGAATTTTTTTAAATTGTCATTTTGGAAATTGTTGAATCTTTCAGCTATATACATCAATATATTTTTCCTAATTTAGGCATTCTAGAAATGTGAGCTTGGTGTAGAAGTCTTTTAAACCAGGCTGCACTATACCAGAGGAACATGTCCTATGTAACAATGTGTGTTTCAGAATGTTTTCTTTCCCCCTCTTGAGAGATGGCGTCATTTAAATGTTGCGATATTTTCAGCTACTGAAAATGCTGTTGTGTAATTTGAAAAGCCAGAATGTGATCAAAATGTATTTGTTTTATGAGAGAGTCTTTGAATTACGCAGAAGTTCCTCTTGGGCCAGAGTTTCCTCTTTTGCATGTTGATAATTGTAATACCGATAAATTTCCAATCTATATTAATGCCTTGTTTGACATACACAAGCGTATGTTTAATTTTTCTCATTAAAATTTAATTCCGCAGCCTCGTAAATATATTTGCACTTTTGGTTTCTATTGAAATTCTTCCCCGGGCCAACAGAATTGGGCTGAAGTACCAGTTTTAGCTGCACTACGTCGTACGATTTTCATGTCCAGTTCGTTATTGGTTGTAGGTATGGAGATTTATGATTCAGATTTCACTTTTATTGCAGTAAATCAATACTTCTGAATGTAAATCTTTAGTGTCCACCTTGAAAATGTAACGATGGTGTAAATCTTTTCTGCAGATCGGTTAAGGTTGTAATTGAAGAAGTACCACAGAAAACATATATTCTCCATAAGCATCAATACTTGTATAATACTGTTGGCTGCAGGGTTATTTCACTTGTATAATAACAGTATTTCCATACGCTTGGTTGTTTCATTGTTCACTTTGCTATTGCAGAGCAATACACGCTATTTAAAGTGCTGGAATGGCCGCAATGCAAGCGAGCCACTGAAGTTTGTCGGCAGATGAACTTGGTAACTTGTTCATGGCATGTGCAAGGACACATCACTTGAATAAAGTGGTGTTTAATGAGTGGAGCGCCTCCCGTGGGGGGGGGGGGGGGGGGGGGCACAGCACAAAATACATACCTGGAGTTTTAAACTGGTATTTATATTGTTAAAAAAAAAAGAAAACACCCATTCAGCACAATGAGATGTCTTTTATTTCACAGCAAAATATGTAAAATCCTCCAATATTTTCTACAACAACTCTGATTTCCTTTAGCACCTTTTGACATCGGGCGTATTTTGAGTTGAATTACAGTATTTGTGTCGTTGCCATGGAAACACCCTTGAACACAGTCATATCTCTGAGCTCGACCGGAAATATACAAACAGAAAGAGATTTAGAAACCAGAGCTGTTAGTTTACAGTATGTCAGGACTCTCAGCCTGGACTGCGTCATGCCGGTCTTGCTTGTGCTTGTCACGGCTCATCCAGTTCAGGCCTAATTTGTAGCGGGTTTGGGTTGCGGTCGTCTGAGACGAATTGAAAACAAGGAAGGAAAATAAACAGGAGCACACGACTTGCGTGAAAAAAGATCTGCCTGTTGTACACAAAGCCCCCCCCCCCCCCCCCCCCCCCCCCCTCCCTTCTGATGTCAATTTTAAGACGTTTATGTGCTTTGCGCTTCATTGTTGACAGTTGATATTCTCTTTACCTGAACATTAACGGTTGAGAAGTCCAGCTTCACTGCAATTCGTCCCAAAATTTGCTCGATAGAAGAGCGCGATTTTACAAGTTTTTCCTTTCGTTTGCCTCACGGTAGACCCCACAGCGCTCACCGAGGTGACCTCTACACGCCTCTCGCTGTTTGTCTGTAAATGCTGGTCGGCCCCTGAAGCCGTGCTCGTGGAATGTAAACAAACGACGCGGAGAGCAAGGTCAGCCTCCTAATGAGGGCCACGGAGGAACGCGGAAGAGTTGGTGGCTGGAGGGGGGGGGACAAAAAGGAAGCTCCGAGCTCTAAAGGTCAGGAGGCGACGACGGGCAGGAAGAACATCCTCCCCGCAGGCTAAGAAAGTCGACTGCGACAGAAAAGCCATCGGTATTTTAAACTTGCCGATTTAAAGCAGGTTCTGTTATGAGGGGACTGGGGAACGGTACTGAGAACTTTCATGCACATTTCACCCATTGGAAAGATTTACACTGAGGCTGTGGGGCTGGACTGGAGCTTTTCGCGGCCTGCGTTGGTCCACAAGCCTTATATTTGACTGAAGTAAACTTCACAACAGCGCCGCCCTACTGGAGGCTGTCCCTCATTGAGGTGTATTAATAGTTAAAACCGTCCCGTGCCAGACTGTTTGTGTTCTTACCGGGTCCCTCGTCCGAGGTTCTGCTGTACATATAAGTTAGCTTTCAGCAAGGCGTGTGCAATTTTTTCGAAGAAAAAAGACCATTTGATGCCGATGCAATTTGCAATCGCTGAACTAAGAAACCTCAAAACTTTACCTTTCAATTTGGTCAAAGATCACATAGATATTCCCATTGTTTTGGTCATACCTTCATAATCTTGCATGCATGATGTCATTTTTGAGCCTCAAATAAGTCTATTTTTTTATGCTCGACATTAAGTTGAATCCTTCAAACGCCCTTGAAGTTCAGTCTTAAAAATAGAAGGGAGAAAATCATGAGGTTTGTCAATACTTAACTCTGACGTCTGCGTCCTCGCAAGCTGCAGCTTCTTTCTGCTGTCGTCTGCTTTTATACTGCAGCGTGGCTCGTACCTTTACAAAACTGTGCTGAGTGAAGTTAAAAGCCGTGCTACCTCTTTGTATCGTAGTAGTGAGACAGAGTAGGTCCACCCACTGTCACGTATCTGCTTTTTTGCCCGTGGGCAGACTGGATCTAGTGATTCCGACTTGCAGAAATAAAATAAACCAACACGCCGTCTTTTTATTTCAGCCATCGACATATACCCTATGAGTTATTGATTATTTCGCGAAAGATGTTGAATTATTCAGGTGCTCTGCTCATATTGGCAGAACACAAGCTTCGTCAGTGTCTGATTTGGCACTCGGTCCGTAGCCTTCATACTCCATACATTCTCCCTTCAAACTGACACCAGTTAAATCAACTATTGGGTTAAAGCCGCTTGTTTCGAACGCATAAACGGCGTCTCCAGTGATGCGTCTGAAAGGTCACGTCTTTGATTTCTCTTTCTTCAGCTGTTCAGCTCAGGAGCGTGAAACTCAAAACTTCACCATGTCCCAGTTTCACCGAGTACCTTCGCTCAGCGCGCGCACACACACACACGTATGAATCCACGCCAGTGCTCTTTTCCTCACAGTGACTGTTTACCCATCTCCAGCCTTGCAGCGTTAGCACAGCAGTTAAGAGTGGGAGGGGTGGGGGTGAGGGTGGGGGTGGGGTGACAGAGCGGAGGATCAGCCAACCTTCCTCACGCTCCGCACGTAGCACAACCATTAAAATACTGCTCCCTCTGGAGGGAGGCCAAGAGTCAAAGTTTACAGCAGTTCACTCCTCTCCTCTGTTCCAGCCTTCTGCTTTTTTCTGTGGGTGCACACACCCACCCACCCCCCCACGTCCTTCTGTTCATTACACACACACACACACACACACACACACACACACACACACACACACACACACACACACACACACACACACACACACACACAGAAACTAGTTACTGTATTCTGTGTTACTGACAGGAAGCCCTTTGTCATTTGACGTTCCCCTCACCCAACAGTCATTTCTTCTGACACCCCTCCCACCACACGCGTTTGTTTTTTTTTTGGCGTTTTGTTTTGTTTTGTTTTTTAAATCAATGAACTTCTTCCAGCCAGAAAAGAACTCGCCAATGCAACTCCCCCTCATCGTTTTCTTGGACGTTTTGTTTTCCACCTTTGAAGACTCCGATGGCATTCCAGTGGCAACCTGCATCGCTCAAAGGACGCAAACACAACATGCAGTGACGCAGGTGACTGCCCCTCGAAGGCGTTAGGAGAATAGTGTTCCGACACGTGCGCAACGCGGGACTGTTTTTTTTGTTTGTTTATTGTCACTGAAAAGGTGGCACGCCACCATAAAGGTTCGCTCGTCGCATCATTTCACGGCGGCCGGGGTTGTCAAAGTTCACACCGAGGACGTGGTTTCGCTCGTGAGACCGTACAGGAGGAGTTTAGTCTGCTGCGAGCACTTATAATAATGTTGCTATGGTGTATGTTGATGCAAGGCTACGGAAGAATGTGGATGAACTTGCCTTTTGTCTGTCAAATCGCTTGCTGAGTCACCGCTTTGAATGAGGGCTCAATCCGCTCTCCGTGAGGCCGCTCGGGCCGGGACTCATCTCGGCTCCACTTTCAAAGCCAGAAGTCGCACCCTGTTACATCGTTGTGCCAGCTTTTTGTCATTTTGAAAGTTAAGATGTCAGTTCTATCAGATGATATGGATTTCCCATTTCGTGTGTGTGTGTGGGTGTGTGTTTTTTCACCACCAAGTTCACAAGAGCTCAGAGAGGTTCACTGCCAACACCCAAGCACCTCATGCAAGTCTCAAAAAAAAGCCTCAGGGTAATTGACGTGCGGCACGATAACTTTATTTTCCCACTAGATTTGGCCTCTGCTTTGTGTCGGTCTTTTTTTTAGGTGACGTAACCGTAGAAGATTGTTTTAGAATGGATGTACTGTACTCCTTTTGTCACAGCATTGTCTGCAATTGATTTAGTGGTGGTGGGGGGGGGGGTTATATTTGAATAATGATTTCCTGCCTCAGTATTTGTACTCTTTTTACTCGCATGTTTTAACACTTCTTCTGTTACAGGTGTAATATGTTGTGTGCACATGATCAGATGCCCCCCTAACATTATTTTTCCCTCTTTCTGCCTTCAGGCAATGGTGGCATGTTATCCTGGAAATGGGACGGGCTACGTGCGCCATGTGGACAACCCAAACGGGGACGGCCGCTGCGTCACATGCATATATTACCTTAATAAAGATTGGAACACCAAGGTATGGAAGTAATGGCAGTTTGTGCCATGTCAGGTTTCTGCCTCCCGGCCACGAGGATTTGACATGTCTCGTTCTCGTCTCGGGTCTTCAGCTTCCACATTCCCACGCCTCTGCTTCCTCAGCACGAAACAAGTTACGTGTTGGTACTCGCTGTGTGGCCACTGGGCTCATTAATAATCCCACTAAAATGTAGAAATCCTGCTAATCCCGACACACCCTGTCAGACAAAAAGAGCGCCCCCATAGTACTTCTCACACGTCTGTGGTTCTCACTGCAGGAACGTACATTTGGAGCCAGACGGGAGAAGTAATGGGAATGAATCAATGGCTGACTTGACGACCTTTTTGGTTGAATTCATTCTCTGGCCAGAGATTCAGCCCAACAATGCAATGGTTTAGAAGTTGTTTGAAAGACTTTACACAAGTTTCATAGACAAGAATCGATGACGCAGTATGAATGTAGTGTCGGAACTCGAACCAAAGCTGCTGAATAACGAAGCACAAACTGTTGACACAACTTGAATGTTTTCACTTTTTGTTTAGTTTGGTGCATTATCTAATTCCAGCAGCAAACAGAGCAGTCACATCTGGCCAAATAGGCCTGATTGACCTAACTTGGTTTTTTTTCTTTCTTCTTTTCTTAAAAGCGTATTAAATGTTTTGTATTGTAAAAAAAAAGGCCACACTATAAAGTGTTTATTGAATAATTTGAGTGAAATGGGGCTTTGGTTGTAATTGATTCCTACATGTAAATGTAGTTATGTGAGTAAAACATCATAGACACATAAGCGTAATGATGATTACTGCTACTGACGATATAGAAATTTCTTCGATAATGATTGAACTTGTGTGAATAATAGTTATTGATAAAGTTGGTTTGGTTTTGATATTGGCATTTATTTAGGCCTATGTACTTGCTAAAGCTCGTACTTAAACTGGTGCTACTGCTCAATGTTCTCCCAGTGTTTGGCGTTGCATTGCTAACATTTCCACAGTTTCCAAGCGTTTTCTTTAATTGAGCGTTTCTGCTGATGTGTGCGTCAGTCACACTGTCCTGACGTCGCCGCTGCGCAGTTCCTTTCATGTTCACTCACACGCTTCGCTTCTTTGAATGAGCAATGTTCCCCAAGTGTGAATAATTACGATCTGCGTTGCGATTGGCTGTTTCATTAGGCTATAGAATGTGGTTGCCTGGATACCGGGGCACCAGGAGAGAATGACGGGGCTGTGGAATGTTTAAGTTCTTTTCTCCCACTGATTTCATGTCTCCCTGCTTCGTTTAATGCCCACCAATATTAAATATTCAGTCTAAATTGCTCTGGCTAACTTTGACTAATATGTGCATGTTCATTTTACAATGGAGAAGAAATGAACGTCGATTATCAAAATGCCACAAGTGCAATCAAATTTGGGAGGCTTCATTTGACTAAAATGAGACATTTCTGTTCAAATATTAGAATAGTAAAACATGAATATACGGCTCTCATAACTGCACTTTTAGAGTAGCACCAATATTAAAAAGTGACTTATTAAAGTGCTGAGAGGAGCAGTGTAGTGAATTAAAAACTATTCAAAAGTACTGATCCAGCTCATGATTCCCAATGAAGACATTTGGCCTTTCAGAAAAGCCACCAAAGGAATTACTGTAAATTCAACCATGTCTGAATATTCTTTGCACCCATTGGAAAAATAATTAACTGGTGGAAAAGGAAAAACACAAATCTGACTGGGAAGAGAATGAACCAGCCTCTGGAAATATTTCATTTTTTATCACAATGTAGAAGTTCCTTTCCCAAAAGCTTTTTAGTTTTTCAAAAACTGCCCCCAGATTGGCGTGGGGGGGGGGGTGGAGTTGCTTGTATGTAAACTAGTATTTATACAGATCTCAGGGTGGAGTTCATGATTCATGTGAAGCAACCAACAACAAGTGTGGCATTAAAAGTCTCCGCCATCTCTGCAAAATGAGCTCGGATTCACAGTGAGCTTGGCGTACTCAGATGCCACTGGTATCATCACTCACACCATGTGACCTCCTTCTATGAAAAGTGGCCTCACCAGCCATCGGGGGTGTCGTGTTTAACGGGATTGGATTTGTTTTACTTGGACATGGTGTCTGGGGCAAAAAAAAACAACAAAAAAAAGTTTTCTCCTCCAACTTGAAATCATCGACCTGATCTGATCTGTGTGTTGCTCTTCTCATAACAGTTTGTTGTTCTGTGAGTGAAAATGTACCACTGAAGTCCTGCAATATGAATATTTCTCATTTGTTCGAACACTTTCGAAATAATGACCAGATTTAGTGGCACAGCATGCCGGAGGTTGATCGAAGCGTAACTCCACAGGTGTTGGTTTGTTCAGGTTTGAAGAAAATATAAGTACAACACATTTAACATTAATCTTTATCTTGGATCGTGGTGTATGTACAAACAATACAAGTTAAATTAATGTGCAGCACATTCAAGACGCTGCCTAATGGGCAAACTACCAAAATCATTTCTCAATCTTTTCAGTTTTAAAACTCCCAAATTTCCTTTTTGGCATGCAAAGCTTTTGATTCCTTTGACTGATAATACACTGCAGTGTTGTGGAGGTTTTAACTAAATATCAAAGAGAGTGCAATTTAAAGGACTTGGATTATGTACGCCTTTAAATGCGGCCCCAAGCCAGTCTGTAAAAGAGGGGTGGGGTGGGGACAGCACCCCGCGAGAGCCGATGATGCACCAGCGGAACACGAGGGTACATTTTAATGAGGTGAAGTGTGGAAAGACATCAGGTTAATGATCGTGTTCAGGATTCCTGGATCATGTTCCACGATGTCAAAAACGCCGGAGGTGATTTAATAGTGGAACATCAACCTTGTTATTCTAAAATTTGTGAGTTTGTTTGATGTTCTGAGTTGATTACGGAGACAGAAGTCACATAACCGATGCGGAGGGGCGGCCTTATTGCTCATCTTGATAAACCAGAGACCACCGAACGGATGAAATGTGTCAAGCTGTGTTGATGAATGTGAACATGATTGACGCAAAAGAACCCGCTGAAGTGTCGTCGATGGCCAACAAAAATAATTAGAAGCTCCTTTGAACGCGTTCCAAATGCAGACGGGAGGAGAGGAGGATTGCCGTGTTCTTTTCATTTCAAGGAAAGAAAATCTCCCGACGACATTGTGAAGTTGTCCTGTGCGTCTGGTTTTGCCGTTGCATAACTTGCCTGGTAATTATGTGAAGTGGAACCCGGGGTACCTGGTAGCCCACTACGGGCATGTTGGTAGTCCACAGGGCGTTTTAAACTCCAGTCATTTAGAAGGTGGATAACAAGCATCCCTTCATGTTGCACTGCGTCCTTCCACTGGCTCTGCTGTTGACCCCAGGTTTCGAATACTTTGGGGTGATGAAAAATGTGAGGAATTAATGGTACAGTGATTCTCTGGGGGAGTTCACGATTATGAGAAAAGAGTCAAATATACAGGGGGAAAATAAGCCTGTGTCCAGCAAATAGAAATCCACTTTGAGTTTGCACGCGTTTTGCAGGTGATCCACTAAGAATAACACCGTGAGTGACTTGCACGCAAACGCCAATATTAAAATGTGTTTTGTGTGCATTAGGCTCTTTTTTGCAAATTCATTATGTGCGCCTAATTGCACATAACCCAAAAAAACCCAAAACAAAACAGCAAAATCACAAGTTTTAACTGTTCTTAAACAGAACTTTAAGAAACCCACCCTGGGTTTTCTTTTCATCCACCAGCTTTTAACACATGGTGTGTGTGTGTCCTCCCGCTGTGCTGGTTTGAACGTTCACACACAAATCCTCTCGCCTCAGTTGCCACTCTTGACGCGGCTCCCCAAAGCAGAACAAATGGTTCCACCTCGACGCCTGTCACACAGGCGACGGGGCGTAATAAAGGTGTAACGGCCCCAAAACAAAATCTGTTTGAAAGGAGCTTAAGACTCATTATCCATGCTGCTGTCTGTTACGTTGTGAAGCAGTGCGTTTTGGGATTTTTTTTTTTTGTTTTAAACTTTGCATCGACCGGTACAGCTTGTAATGTCGCAGCTTGTTTGTCCTCTAAATCTATACACACCGATTAGAAAGTCTGATCTCTGCTGATTGAAACCAGTCGTCCTGAAAGTGTTCACACACTGGAGGGGAGAGAAAGAGAGGGAGAACCCCGTCGTCTTCGACACGCTCGTCCCAGCACCGGTATTCCCCCTCATTCAGCACCGCTTTTCTGGAAATGGCATTACACACTCTGACAGAAGGGTGTGAACCTTTCCACTCTGCCGGTTCGCGTGTGAAGAGAAGGGGCCTATCATATCAGCTGTGTGAGAGTTTCAGCGGCACGCTTTGCGGCAATCTGCTTTTTCACTCTCCGGGTCCTTTATCCAGCCAGAGCACTTTTTCCTGTGGGCTCTGCTTCCTATCCCTCCACAGGAAAGCCGCCCCCCCCCCCCCCCCCCCCGCGGCTGCTTCCTATCCTGAGCTTTCCTCCTGGCCCTTGGAGTCGGACAGGCCTTTTCCCTTCCACATTGTCACGCTCGTGTTGATATTTTTAAAAACGCCTTGGCGTGTCGTATATATTTTAGTGTAGCGCGTATGCCATCCCAGCCAGACTCTCCTTTGCCCTTTCCACGTACCGCCGCTTCACCTTCCTGCCATCGCTTTGTCCTGGTTTGTAGACGTGATTCATTCGTTTCTTCTCTTTCTGCCCTTCCAGGAACACGGGGGCCTTCTCCGAGTCTTCCCAGAAGGAAAGGCCCAGTTCGCCGACATAGAGCCAAAATTCGACCGTCTGCTGCTGTTCTGGTCGGACCGACGAAACCCTCACGAGGTTCAGCCGGCGTTCGCCACCAGGTCAGAGCGATCGCTCTCTCTCTCTCTCTCTCTCTCGTCTGCACGCGCCGCCCTGACCTGCCGCGTCGCTGGTCGCTCACCCTTGATTTTTTTCTTTTCGTGTGTGTGTCACCAGGTATGCCATCACGGTTTGGTATTTCGATGCAGATGAGCGAGCGAGAGCTAAAGAAAAGTATTTAACAGGTAACAATAGATTGCACGGTCGACACAATTTTTGCCACTATTGTTTTTTTTTTTTTTAAACGCTTTGTTGTCTTTTACGTAACGCCTCCCTCGTGTGTTTGTGTTTCCCCTCACATGCAGCCGCAGGAGAAAAAGGAGTAAAAGTTGAACTCAACAAATCGTCAGATCCCAGCTAGTGGGACGCCCGTGTCCTGTGCAAGCAGCCGTCAAGTGCTCTGTTCCAAGAAGTGGCCTACGGAGAGCGTGTGCGCGTTTCACATGGTGAAACGCGCACAGATCCTTCGCTCAAGTGGACAGAAGGTCCATTTTTACGGAGACAAAACAAGGAAATACACAGTAATTTCTCTTCATTTTCATCCAACCTGGGTAACCCAGTGGACCTTGAATGTCATAACAATGTACTGAAAGGGATTGTTGTTGTTGTTTTTATTTCCTCTTTCCTTTTCATCTTTTTGGTGATGAATGCTTATATTACAGCTGACATCTTCAAAATATTGCTTCAAACAGGAATTAAGCTCAAGAGAACACCATCTTTTGTACATTGGTTTTTGCAGGTAATTCCTTTAAAGGTACAGTGTTCTGCATATGCATCGTTATGCTTTTCACATGGAATCGGCTGTTATAAGCTACTGTATGTGCTTGAGTTTGCAATAATTGGAGGAGTGATCTGAAATAAAAGTAAAATGAAATACATTTTTTCAACCGAACTTTTTGGGGTCCATAATTCTTTGTCACAGTACGTTAACTGAATGTTTTTATTATTCCCTTTCATATAGAAATGCATTATGAAGACATTCTCGGTACACAGGGACACCTTCACTTATGTGCTTGTCCTATTTGCACTACACTGGATTTTAAATTGCATGTCGCCCTCTGCTGGATTGATATTCTAAACTAGAATCATCCGTCCACCAGGGGAGAAAAATGCTTTTCGACAATCATTTTGAAACTACACTTCTTTCCGGGTCCTTTTAAGTATCTTCAGATGTATTAAACACTTTGAAGGAATCTTATACGGATCACTATAATTTATAAATAAAGCAGATAATTTCACAAAACAATATAACACTGTGAATAATTGCTTTATGTACACAATGAAGCCTGTTTACTGCTCTAAGAATCTAAATATTTTATCAAAAGCTTCAAAAACAAGAAGGTACACAACATACTCCGCCTGGATATTTTCCTTTTTCCCCGGTTCTTTAATTACAAATCCGTATAGTTATTCATTGATCATATTTAGGATATTTTCCCGGTAACACTTGGTGATGCCATCATCCTGCTGCTGTTTCACATGCTTTAAGAGCCGTTGCAAAGGTAATGAAAGCACTCATTTACTTAAGTAAATGTAGCGATGGATACTTGTGTAAAAAAAAAAAAAAATCAAAAAGTAACAATTCAACTTCCTAAAAATGTACAGATTCTGGAATGTACTCAAGAACAAAAGTAAAAAGAAGTTTAGAATTTTAAACTTTATTGATAACGTGCATTATGTCAGTGTGGCTGCATTATTTTCTCAATTAAAAACTCTAGTAACATGGTTACACATTCTCTGTAACTGATTTTAAATGAGGGAAGAAAAAGTTACGAAAGAAATACTCAAAAGAACAGATATCTGGAAATAATTCAAGTAACAAAGAACAAAAACACGGTTTTACTGGTCAGTTCTGTTGCATTGTGACACTACAGTATGCAGTTTGGACTTTCACAGCCAACCAGCAAGGTCATAAACAAATCAGACACCCGAACGTTTGCATTTGACTTTAGAGATTTGAAGGCGTCGTGATTGTTTAATATCGATATGCAAACTAACGTTGGGCCGCCGGCTTCATCGGTCACGACCTGGTTATTGCGCCCAAATTGTTTGTTACAGTCGGTAAAAGGATGCGCCAAAATAAACTTTAGAAAGGCAGTTGTTTTCATACATGTACCTGTTAAAACAACTTGACCCCAAAAAATTAAAATTTTAAAACAATTCCTGAAGTTATATAATTAAGATCCAATTTGGGTTTAGGTTATTCACAATTTGTACGACATAGCAAAATAAGAATATACAGTATTCATTATTATTGGAACATTTTGTTGACGCACAGTTTTCATATGGCCTGATGTACCGGATGAATGAAAGAGCTGAGAGATCTAAAAGGTTAGTATGAAACAAACCTCACAAGACTGCAGAATAGATGATTAAAAAAAAAACATATTAATACAATTCAGGAATGAAAGAGTTATGATAGATTCTGGGTGGAGATAGAAATCTGTGGACGTGGTGGAGTCGGTCTTCCTTCAGTCCAACTATGTAGGGTTCAGTCCTTTATCATGTCCATCCTGTATCCTTTTGTGCTTTGAAACCAATATGACCAAGAATGATTTGTCATAATCGTATTTCAAACACCTTAACACAGCTTGTTTTAAATTATTTGTACTACGGTTGTCATCAGAGGCCCAAACAGTGATGAAAGCTCATAAAGTGTTGTTGAAAGTACTTCATATTGACACCTGTTATCAAACAACAGATGCAATTAAGTTGAATTAAACACTAATACTTTAACTAATCGTGTAATAATTAATTTGACTTGCAATAAGCATAGTATGGAACAATACATGTCATGTCCAACCAATCACATGAGAGAAAACCAACGTTTCGTTACCGTTTCAAATCAGGTCAATCTGACGTAGAAAAAAAAAAATGGTGAGAGGATTATGATGCTGATCCCCAAATTGCCCCCGATGGTTTGCTGATACTTTGCATGGCAGCTGTGATGATCAAGTAAAGTGCATTGACACTGCTGAAGCAGTAACTATTCATTTGACAAAAATTCATTTGACATTTAATGAAGTGGCACAGTCTGGGTTGGTGCTTTCGTTCTACTCAACGTGAGTACTGAGGTATTATAGAGAGAAGTGTATCACCATCAAAATGTTTCACTATTATTATCTCTGCTAAAGAATTGAACTAAAAAAAAAAATCGTGAGTAGTATAGTTAATTTATTATCGATGCTCTGTGTATAAAAACTGAAATGCATTGTTTTTTGATGGTTTTTAATTTGTATTAAACGAATATCTCTTCTCTATAAACAACTCTTTATGAAAAAAAAAACCCAGAACACATACATACAGTCCATAAAATAGTAATACAGTACATATCACAAAGGTCGGGAAATATATTAGGCGGTATTCAATATAAACTATACAATGAAAAATGTTGACGAGCAGATCAAATTCTGTACAAGGTGTGTGCAAAATAAATGGCCCATCGCTGGGCGTTTATATATACTGGCAAGAGGGAAAAAACTGCTGAGCTTTCCTTCTCTACATGAAGTACAAAACTGAATGTATGAAGTAAGTAGAGGGTGACGTTGATCCCTAGAATGTGCCTTTGTCGCTAAATAGAGACTGTGCAAAAACGTACAAGTGAAGAAACCCACAGGAGGACGATCCGGGGCGACGGGACCTCAGTAGTGGCCGAGCTCTCCTCCGGAAGGCGGGAAGTTGTAACTGTCGTCCCCTCCGATGTAGGCACTGATGCCGCTGCTTTGGCTTCCCCACTCGTAGCTGTCGGCAGCCAGACTGAAGGATCACAGACATCACGGCCGTCAAACCTACGACTCCACGCTTTTTGACGCATTCCTACCTCGTGTGTTTTTAGCAAGCAACAACAGGGATCAAGGGAAAAAAAAATGTTTTGCCTGGCTTGGATGTTTTGAGGCATGACGGTCCACGCTAGGTCGTCGTCGCTATCGTAACGTCGCGGGTTGTCGAAGAAATAGGCCCTGGAGGAGAAGACGTGACCGGGAAGTCCAGAGGCGCTCTGCAAGACCAACCAAACAAACGATATGCCAAACATTAAGTGTTGTTAGAAAACAGCAGGTACACACTCATTGGAGCACATTTCCAAAACCTAATGATATATCAGCCTCACGAGGGAAAGGAAGGTTCACTATAAGCAAATAATAATTGTAATGACTTTAGAGACGGTAGATTACATTTTTGTGGCTCCTTGTAATATTTAAAATCACCCACCGCTGTTATAAAAAGGATACTATTTTGAGCGTTGGTCCTCAGCCTGTTTGCCTCATCAATTGCTACAAATAAACCAATATACTGTATCAGCCGTCACATGATGTGTATTGTATAGGTCTGCTTTTTTGCTGCTTTACAAATAACATTGCACCAAGTATTCCGACAGCTTTTTATCAGAGCCAGTATGTACTATGTACTGTACTGCTTAAATCCTTATGCTTGTCCAATTGATCAACTTTTAAGGTAAAATGTTTTCTTGCTGTCTAAAACACCCTTCTGACTTACAGGTAATAAGTGGTCTTAATGTTATGGCTGATTGGGGCATATGTACTTGCACTGTGTGACTTGTGAGTTTATGTACGTGTAACAACAATTTTTGTTGACAAGCTAAAAATGAAATTTTGACAGTTTTCTTCATCAGCTTGGTTCGGACTGCGTGAAGGTAACCCGCTGGCTCACCCGGTCTAAGTTTGGCTGCCGAACTCTGAAGAAGTACACCACCAAAGAAGTGGGGAGCAGCTCCCATACAAACAAGATCACCCCAAAGACGATGTAGCCAGTGTCGCCCAGAGTTGACTGTAAATCAGCCTGGAGGGGGAAAAAAAAAAAGAAGAAGATTAAAAACATATTAATACATACCCTTATGAAATCTCAGTAATTTTTCTTTTTCATATTCAAGATATTGATGAATATAAAAATGAATAATAATAAAAATGTAGACTTTCTACATGAGGTGTTCAGACGACCGGGAGAATGGCATTATGGTATGGTTATTCACCATTTTCTCTACATTAAGTGGAGTCTGTTGCAGCCTTAGCTTTTCGGCCGCTGTCGCCTCCGTTGACCCACCTGGTCTGAGACGTTGTACCAGTCGTAATCGAAGGAGTTTATACTCTTGCTGGACATCGCCAGGACAACCAGATTGTAGCACGCCCTGGAAGCATAGAGGAGGATGACGATGGCTCCTATAACTGTCACCTGGCACACCGAGGTTCCCTGAGGAAAGCAAAAATCAGCTGAAATGAGATGAGCGCATACATGGCTGCGTTTTTTTAAGGAAACGCAGCCGTCGTACAATAACAAGAACAACAGTGTTGCTAGGGAACAATAACTCTGTACTGAACACAAATGACTTGCAAGATGAGTATCTTCGCTCGTGGTTGTGCAATACCGCTCCACATCAGAACATGATTGTGGAATAAATCACAAGCCGGCGACTCCAAAGTTTGAACCGCAACTTGTTATTGTCCCGTGGCTCACCTTGGACTCCAGGTAGATGTTGGCCAAAGACATCTTGGCGATCTTGTACAGACACAAGGACAGTGAGACGGCGCAGAGGACAAAGAGACTGTCGTTGATCGCGACCCTCACGAGCACAATCGTGTGAGCTTCTGTGAAGGACATCCTCACCAGCAGTGCACAAACTAAATTCACCACTAAAAACAGGAGGCTGATGAACAGGAAGAGGAGATACAGTGGCAGCCTGTTGATTGGGGGGGGGGGGAGTTAAAAAAAACAACAACATATTAATCGAATTCATCAAAGAGAAAATGAGGCCTCACTTTAGTAAACGTGTGTCTGCTTCAGGTCACAGCGAGGTCTTACCTGTACCTCAGGAGCTCGGGGGCGTACTTCGATTTCGCTTTGAAAACCACCTGTGAAAAGATCAACACTGCATCATTCAAATGTGTCACACTGTTATTTCCGGAGACAGCTTTCACTTCTGCCTTTCTTGAACTCTTTAAAACAGCTGGCCCGTGAAACGGGAAGCTCTCGACCGAATACAGTTTCGGAATGAAAAGCACAACGGGACACAGGGCTCGGGACCGTGAAGCTCCGAGCATCGCCATCGGCTCGTAACTGTGACTCACATCAGCAACAGAAGATTATGCTAAAAATAAGCTTCAGGCAGCAGCCAGAGAGGCTATTATTTGATATCAGGATTATGTAAGCAGTTGGAGAAATGATTCGTGGCCTCGCACTTGGTAGATTGTGTGAATGAAAAGTCCATGAAATACTAACTGGAGGGCAGCATGCAATTCATTGCAATTCAATGTGATGGTAGAATGAACATCTGTATCAAGAAAAGGCAGTCTTAGACATTAATTTTGACACCAAATCCTGCTGCAATCAGTCTAACAGATAACACCACAGTTTCACACACAAACACTGTACAGCGTATGTTGCTAAATGTCAGATCTGGGATAAAAGCGATGTATAACGCCAAAGATATTTTCAGGGCATTGTAAATTTGAATCTAGATTTCATGCAAAGCCTTGAGAAAATTCTAAATTGCTTTTATTTTATACAAAACACAGGGTGAACATAGGAGTCAGAGGCCCTTTCGTATAAACAGATAATTACAAATAAAAGTTTCTCTGTTCTCTGAGATATTTGGATTGGTCAGCGACTTGGCCTGTGAACAGGATTTGTGATGTAACAAATACCCTGGATAGAAACTTCAACTCAATCCTGTGACATGAAACTTCTGGTGTAGATGTACAGGGGTAAAAATAAAAACAGTTAGATTTCTAATTAAACATTAGTGTATTGTTATTATTAATGAAGCTGGAGTAGTACAGTTCAGCCACATTTGCATCATATATATCCACTTTATCTGAGTTTGTGTTGCAGGTTGACAAATTCGATCTTAAGTTGACAGTCGATGAGAATCATGTTGCACCCTGAACACAACACCAGACCATCACTCATGCACTTTGCTTATACCTAAGAGAAATTAGTTGACGGCTCCACTTTGTCTTTGGAGTGTTGGAAAGAGCATCAGGATCGAACCCACTCATGCACAGGAACATCCTGCAAGCGAGTGACCTCGAAATGCTGATAGATTCAGGGAACGTTCTTCTAATTGACAAACCTGTTCACTTTCACCCTGCGTGGTCCATTTTGTTCTTCAGAAGCCCCAATGAAAGAGTGAGTTGCTCCACTACCAAATGTGTTAGATTACATCATATCAGTCTTCTATAGAGGAGAGTGCTGGCTTCAGCATTTGCATTTTTTTATTACTGCTTCTATAGCAGCAATGTTTCGTAGTCCAAATATGTAATTATTTTTTAATTATCTGGTCCCAATCTATACTAAGATACAGACAGGCCCGAAACAGGTGATGGTTAGTTATTGTATTTTTTTTTCTTCACATTTTTGAATTAAAGATGCACAGGAGTGTCACTCAATACCCCATTGACTGATCCAGACTGCTCCAAGCAGCTCACCTGTGCAAAGTAAAGGTTCATGAGGCTGAGGGTGAAGAACTGCAGGCAGACGGGGAAGCAGTAGAGCAGCCAGAAGGGGAAGGGCCCCAGAGTGTTGGCTGTCACAAAGTTCCTGAAGTAGAAGGAGAAGAGCACGGTGCGCAGGGCGGACCACAGCAGGCACAGGAACAGGAACACCGTCTGGTAGCTGAAGCGCTTGTGTCGGTAGCGCAGCACGAGCCACAGCTGCACGTAGACGAAGATGAAGAGGAGGGAGTAGAACACCGTGTAGACCACCGTCAGGCCCAGCGTCACGTAAGGGGGCACGGCCGGGCTCAGGGTGGGCAGAGGCACGGGCTCCTTCCTCCCCTCCGTCCCCTCCGTCCCCTCCGCCGGGGCCTCCATGACCTGGGTGGGAGCCGGGAGGAACTCTCCGCCGCCGCCGCCGCCGCCGCCCGGGCTGCGGGCTCACGCAGCCCAGCCTGTCACGCCGTCACGCTCCCTGGTAGAGGAGAGGCGAGAGCTGCGGCTTGAGAAAAAAAAATAAAAAATTATAATAATGATCAAAAAAAGGATGAGGAAAAAGAGCTGCGGGTGGAGATGTCAGGAAGAGCGAGGCGAGGAAAAGTCCAGCTTCCTGCAGCCGAGCCGGAGACAGCCGGGGAGCGCGAGGCACATGATCGGTGATGAGAACGAGGCGGACTGTCGGCCAGGAAGCTGCCGAGGGCTGCAGAGAGGAGCTCCGAGCGAGGACCGGCCCCTTCCAGCCTCCTCCTCCTCCTGCACTTCTCCTGCCTCCCGCAGCCTCCCGTCCACTCCCCGCGGGCCTTACGCGACGCTACGCAGCGGCTGACGCACGCCGCTGTACCTTTAACCCTGTGATGGAGCTTCCCACCACAGCTCTGGTCCCCAGAGGCCAGTGAGTCCCCAGCCTCCACACATCCACCTTCAGCACGCCAGCAAACCATTCACATGCATCCTGCAGTCAAAAAGAAAGAAAAAAAAAAAATAAAAAAAAATAATAATATATATATATATATATATATATATATATATATATATATATATATATATATACCTGATCCAACACGGAGATGAGCTCGTGGTGCAGTGGACAGCACGATCCCCTCAGACTACAAATGTTGCCTATCTGTGCAGAGTTTGCATGTTCTCCCTGAGCATGCATGGGTTTACTATTATTGCAGGTGACTAATAAATGCATCTTGCAATATTGATATCCATTCATCCATCCATCCATCTTCTATTCCACTTATCCAGTTCAGGGTCGTGGGGCACTGGAGGCGATCCCAGCCTACTGTGGGCGAGGGCAGGGTACACCCTGGGCAGGTCGCCAGTCTGGCACAGGGAAAACACACACACACACACACACACACACACACACACACACACACACACACACACACACACACACACACACACACACACACACACACACACACACACACACACACACGGACCTGACTTTGTCTTTGCCTGGCAACCTGTCCAGTGTCAATCCTGCACTATTTCAGGGGTGATCGGGTTCAGCATCAGTGCATAAAAGATGAAAAGAATGTTAACCACTACACGGAGAAATATGTCATATTCCTCTATTTTACAAATCAAACTTGAAAAAAAATCAACTCAGCTTACAATTATTAGCCTGATTTGACCTCTTCGGAAGAGTCATTATCCAGAGGGAGACATTATATTGTTACACATTAACTCAACTCATACTGTGCTGCTGCAGAACAAACTGCTGGATTTTAAATTAAAGTAACTGAGAATATATTCCAGATCCAGTAGTCAACATATCCTGAGTTGAATTACTTATTTTTGGTAAAGGACCCAGATAAACTGTCTTTTATTTGAGCACAGATCCAAATCTTCCAAAGTTCATGTTTCATTATACAAGTGTTTTCATTTAAAAATGCCGGTCTCACGAAGATAATTATCTCAAAATTAAATAGCTCCTCCACAGCCTTGGGCATTCTGATGCAATTCTTATCACACTGAATTGCACATTTGGTAAAAAAAAAAAAAAAAAAAAAGTTTGTATGGGAAAACCCGAGGAGTTCCCATTTTTGCAATCAGGATTAATAAATGACCCAGAAAGAGGTTTGTTATGTTTAGTAGCAGCACAGTTTTGTTTCACAGGATGGGGGCATGTGAACACGAAGGAGGACAAAGATGGAGCTCACTCTCTCACCTTTGACTGTTGTGATGCATTAATCTTTTATTAGGCCGGGACGCTGCCACCCACAACAAACCGGATGCTTGCAGCTACACAACCTCCAATCTAAGTTTTGAACACCTATATTACCAATGCAATATTTTGTTTTAGCTTCAAAATACGACAAATGATAGTAAACATTTGTGACAAAGCTTGTTTTACATATTCATCAAACTCTGGAGGTAAGAGTTAAGATGTAACTTCACCAATTGACTAATTGTGGACCTACAAGAGTTTGGAATTTAATGAAAACGCTTGAATTTGAATTTTTAATATCCAACAACAACTATGCAGACATTGAAAAGAAAAGAGTATATTCTAATATACAGTGTGATTTGATCTGCATCTGACATATGAATTATAGGAAACAGGGGTTTCAGGAAAACATTGAAATGTGTTGAGTTTGTTTTTCACAATTATGTGCAGTTGTGAATTATGTCCCTCAAGATTTAGGTCCCCCCCCCCCATTAAACATGAAAAAGGTGAAAAGACTTGTTGATATTCACAGGCAACGTCTGGAAAGACGAAGGTAATCATAGGTACAAAGTGTCGTGACGCAGACATCTAAAGGTGTGAAGGAATCATTGGACTATATCCGCATCGTGTTCATGATTGATGAAAAAGGTCAACGTGTCACTGAACACCTTGATACAGGGAAAGGCTATGTGGACTGATGAAGGTCACTGCATAATTATTATGAGGATGAAAAACACATATTCAAGTATGGTGGAGGAAACAGCATGATTTGGGGCTGCTTTCACACCTCAGAGCCTCAGCCACTGCCCTCTATGGAGAACAATGACACAAAAAAAGGAAAAAAGATATGCTGGAAAATAGTTTTGAAAAAAGGAAAATTCACCTTTGAGAGCCCAAACCTGAATCCTTACTGAGCTAAAGCTTTTCTGATTACAAATAATTCACAATCTCTAAGAAAATGTGTGCAGGTCTGCATTTTGTGGATGTTTAATGTCTAAGACATGAAATGTGACAATTGTTTTTCTCGTAATGGATTTATACTTGGGACTTTCGTATCCAATCAAATCACATCACGTTACAAACCCGTGGCCAAGACTAAAGAATTTCAAGGGTCCACATACGTTTTGTACTGTTGTATATATTGCTTTCTATGTTCCCAGAGTTGTGTCGGCCTGGCTCTAGCTCTTTAAGCCACCCACGTCTCTAGTTTGGTCTGTAAATCAAAAATAATAATAGTGATGGTGGTGATGAAACAGCACTTCGTGTCCAGTTATGGAAACATCAGAGACGAGTCTGCTGGTTCCCAGGCAACACGGCAGCAGAAAAACAGACTCACTCTATCAGCAGTGAATCACAGCTAATCACTGGCCCCGGGGAACATATCCCACCACACAACACTGTGTTACAGCATTGAACTGTGGTGAACATCTTGTTTCACCGTGAGCAAACGTTGCAGCCTGTATGAATTAAATTATCTTCAGTCTATACTTAATGATCCCCAAATAAACATCCTTAAAGCCACTCAATGGCTTTTTAGTTACAGATGGTATTCTAAGCAATTAGATCAAATATGTAAAAGTGTTCTCTGTACGTCATCAAACGAGCCACTAATACAAAGTTCACAAAATGACAAGAAGGTGGCGCCGTTTAACTGTACAAAGGGAGGAAGAGGCTTCTGGTGCAAACCTGTCATCAGGACGGCAGGTGGCTATAAAGCTGAACCCTTTTTTTTTTGTTCTGCATCACGACGAGTTTGTTTAATATGTGGAAAACAGTTTCACAAAAATGTATCTAAAAGTACTGTAGGTGTATTCATATATATTCATTTCCTGATTCAAGCCCCTCCTGGAAGTTATAACTGAAGTGATGACTTGAATACTGCAGTTATTAAATTGACTTACTGCCTCTGGTCACTTCAGAATCTGCAGAGCAAATCATTTCAACATACACCATTGACTCAGTGAGCGTTTACACTGCATGTTTGTTTGTTTTACTGCAACTGGAATTTTAACTGGATGTTGCCACACTTAAGGGAATACGTCACGCGATTAGCCGCTCTTGAGTCTGCAAACATTTGTAGCAGATGGTCTGATTAATCTGAGATAAAGTCCAATATAGCAGCAGAAACATTAGTTATCATGTTACAACTGTTCATGTAATTCAGTAGGACAAAGTCTGAGACGTGAAGAAGATGGTGGGTCTGGAATTGTGCTTTCTTAGAAAAAGAGATATTTGTTCCCCCCCATATATCACTTGAGGACCCCCCAAGAGATGCTCTTGAGAAATAACCCCCCCCCCCCAAAAAAAACAAAAACAAAAAAAACGATAACATCTCCCACAACATACTGAATAACTCTTGGGTTACACCACACTTCTCAGAGGCCTAGTAGGGGGGATTAACACTGTGAGGTTTCACCAGAGCCTGACCTTTAAATTGTGTTTAAGATTAAACAATAAAGGTTGGCCTGTTAGTGCAGAAGAGTCCCATTGTTGGGGGAGACAGGTCATCCTCCCGGGCAGCCGCTCAGATGATGTTTTGCCTTGTGACTCTTCGGAGACAAATCAGAGTCCGTGTGGAAACTTTTATAACAACTCATGACCTCGTTTCATACACAGGCGTTGTATAAAATCATGTAAGTGAGCACATTTGGTAACTTGTGCATTTCCTTATGTTTTCTTTATGCATTTCTGAGCCTTTCTGTGTTGAGTGTGCATGTTTTCCTTTTAATGTCACAGGGTTTACAGTCCAAAAACATAGATTTTTTGGCTATTTGGTCATTTTTAGGTGTGAGTGATTGTTTGTGTTTGCCCTGAGATGTGTTGTCCAGCAGGGTGTGCCATGCCCTCACCCACTATTAGCTGTCCTATTAGCGCTCCATTACAGTGAACTGCATACAGCATTTTAGAAGATGGATGTATGGTCTTTTCCCTTGAGCAAAGCATCGCCTTTTTCAAATTACTGCAGCTAATTCAAACATTTATGTTATCATTTTCAAACAACATGTGCTTGAAACTACTACATAGACCTAAGAGTCAGTCCAGTAAGTCACATTTAGTGCACTATATTTGGTTATTAATAACACATTGTTCAGTATGAATACTCCATCATGGACACATAAGCTTTCGGAGGGGATAAAGTTTATAGGGACAACAAGAAAAAAGGGAAATCTATATGATTTGGGTCAGTTTTACAACATTTTCCAATAAATTCGATTGTAATTCACACATCATGGGGGATCTTTCTACTGACTCCAAAGTCTTAAAGTATAATAATACTCACTCATGACTTTTCATGGGGAAAAAAAGGAAAGCCACATTCATATGAACTTTAGGTTTTAATATACATATTCTCTTTATCCCCAGTTTTGCTAGCTCTTGTGAAATGAAGTCCTGTTGGTGGATGTGAGGAAGCTCACTCAAGTAGTCAAACTTTAAGAATCATTGTTTGGGGTTCATGGTTGTTCATGCTAATTGTGAAAATCTTGCCATTGAGTTCATTTTCATTTTTTTTTTCATGTATGGAACATATTGCAGAGTACAAATGAGTTGGTAAAAGAGACTTTTTGGGAATGGTGGTGATTCTGCACTAAGGGGTTACAAGGCACTGAAAATCATTAGGCCTAATGGAGGACTGTGGACATTATAAGTGATAACAGAGTGACCTGCAGCGACTCATATAACAGGACCAAAGTCTTGGACGGGTGACTGCCCATCCTTTAGTGGAGCAGAAACAGCTCAGAGTTTAACCATATTACCAGCACGCACCTCATTATCCCAGCTGGAGCAGAGTCTGATAGCCTCCATGGCATGCCTCTAATGATTAGTGTATGGTACAGTGCTTTGTGATATTGTCCTTTACATAATGTTTCAACCAAACGTGGGGCACGGGGCTCTGTTGCTAGTTACTGGTCCATGCTTTGATGGCCCACTGGCTGGTGTCCAAACCTCCTAATACAGCCCTGGTTGTCCCTTTTCGGACCTCATGCACAAGATTCCAGAAAGTATTGCAGAGTATCATCAAAAGACAGATGACTGATGTCTATGTATTGGGAAAAGTGGTGCAGTCAGTGACAATATTATACATAAAAGGATGTGAAAATTATTTATGTTCTTCTTATAGCTCAAACCTGTCCTTAATCAACCCTTTAGATCCCCGTTGTGCAGATGTTAAGTGGCCCAAGCCAGTAAACAGACCGAGGGCATTCCAGCCCACATGCAGCAGCGCAAAGTTCCAGGAATTTGTTTTAGGAACTCCATGGAAAGAAAAGTATAGGCTACCTCTCATTTTCTCCCCAGTGTTGTTGGTGAGCTGCGCTCCGCCCACTCCATCCAAGACCAGTCGATTCCATGTATCACTCGCTCCTTTAACACAGGACTGCTCAGCTGCCTCCGAAGGACGAACAATGGGTTGGCTGAATCCAGGATGGCTCATATGTGCGAGTTTTCTCGGATTCGTGGCTTCGGTGCAGAGCATTAAGCGAGACGACTTTTTCCCATATGGTCCAGGCGCAAAAGACCAGCTACTGGAACCGGGGACCGACCAGACGCACCGAGTCGAGCTGAGCAAGCCAGTGCTGTTTTATGATGGCTCTTTCGACAGCATCTATGTAAGTTAATACATAACATGGCACACTCTGTATTACTTTTTTTTTTATTGTTCTTGTTAACTGTACTATAAAAACAAACGCATGGGATTAACTGGCCACCGTGGACTCCCTCCATTGATTTGCGCAATTGCGCACACATTACAAATCGAAATGGGGCCAACAGTCACAACTTTAAACAATTCCTGGAAGTTGCAAAATGTAGCACTGGTCGGGTGTGAGTTTCTTCTGTGGATTTGGAGGAGTTGTAAATATTGATTCACTTATCAAGGAGGCTGCGCTATCTCGAGGAATGCGTGCGTCCGCGCAATCTTACAGTGTCCCTTGAGTTTATCATTTTACTATTGACACAAAGACCTAACACAAGAGGAACCTCATTTTGTAATCCACCCCGAAAACTTCTAATGACCAACCCCTGTCGGTGCGATCACGAGAACATGTATTTTTGAACTCAAAAACGCTTCTGCAGACTTCACGTGTTTATTATTTGCCGGCATTTTTACCCTGTGGAGCTTTTTAAATGAATCTGCACCATTGTGTTGGACGGACAAACAGCCCTTTATTCCCTGTAATTCTGGGTTCAAAGGAAAGTGCTACATCTCTATTTTAATTGTCCTGCAAGTCGTTTCCTCACAATCAGAGCGTAATTACACCGAAAGAATTACCATTTCATGAGCTTTGGCACATGTTTGAAACATTATGTAGTCTGAAGCAGATGGCATCCTATACTTAACATGAGTAATTAAAATAGCTGATCTACAAAGAAGTGTCTTCCCTTTTAAGTAACCTCCGTGGAAAAAGAGAACTTTAGAAATCAGCTATCCCAGAGTCTCACTCCTGCAGCAGATGTATTTGAAGAGGAGACGAAAAGTGGTTAAAACATGAGCCTGAAGATGAGAATAAATATTGAATTCCACAATAAAACAATCAATGTGGTGGAGTTTCCCACTGCTGACTACATCCAATTTACCCCGCATCATCAACCACAAACATATTTCTTTGCTGCAGTCAAGATGGCCCAATATATTTTTGTTTTTCATTCATGAAACAGGCTGTCTCCGCTGAGCTGTCTGTGCCCTGTGGGGACAGCAGTAATGATTTTGGCTCCAGACATGGTTATAGAAAAATGTCTCCACTGTTCGAGAGATTTCATCACCTCCTCACTGGTGTTGATTCAGATGACTGAGTTGTGTTTTGTTAACCATTAAATGACATATCTCAGTATCACCCAGATTTGAATCTGCGAGGTACGAATCACTGATCGTTCTCCCAACTCTGTCTTTAATTTCGGCAGGATGTTTCTGTAATAAAGATTAGCAAGCGATCGCTGGGACTGCTTGTCAGGGGCAAGAACAGGAAAGAGTATGGCCTGGGCCAGGAATAGTGCTGTTTCCCCTTGGTCAGGAAGTGAAGGAGCCACAGATGAGTGTGCTTTTGACATAAGCTCAGGATTTAGTTCTTTAACAGCTCTTGGATGGTTTCACACTAAACCATTAAAAGTGTGACGCACGTGTCACACAGCAACATATTTACTCATGGCTGCTGTGGTGAAAAAAATGGTGGCCAACTCAGACACTTTGTTTGAACCAAGGATCACAGATGGACTGACAATTGAGTTTACCTCTGAGAGTTTAAACTATCTCTCTGACGTGAGCATTTCATTTCAGGTCAACACCAACGGGTTTGTGGCCACGACAGAGCCAACAAGCGAGTCAACATATCTTGGCAAAATGCCTCCAAAGTTTGGCATGATCGCAGCTCTGCAGGGAGACCTGGACACAAGCGACGGTGTGGGGAAAGTCTTCTTTCGACAAGACTCCAGCCCTGAAGTTCTGCGTCGAGCAGCTGAACACATCAACAGGGCCTTCCCTGACGACGATGAGGTCAATCCCACCCAGGCTGTGGTCATAACCTGGGTTGATGTCGCCGCGCGTGAACCCGAAGCCGCAGGTGGCGGCATCAACAAAAAGGTGAGCATCACATGATTATTTAAGTTATCACTTGTGGAGCTGGTCATTTATACCCTTTTAATCTCTCTCTTTTTTCTTTTTCTTTTTTATTTAGAGAAACGCTTTCCAGCTGGTTCTTGCATCCTTGGAGACAACCGCTTATGCAATAGTGCTCTATGCAAGAGACGGAATACAGTTTTCTTCCACACCTGTCGAAGGTAGTCACAAGGTCATGCATGCTGGCTTCAGTAAGGGTCTGGTCCAAGGGTTCCTGTTTTCCAGCCAAGGTCCATACTACCGCACGACCACTGATGAGGAACCATCGGTAAAGACTTTAGCAGAGTAAGTCAAGCGACGCTGTCGCTTTTTGCACAACTCCTATGCTCATCTTAGCTCAACAAGAATGCCGACTATAATTGAAAAGAGATTTTTTTAACTGGGAAATAAAAAATTTTACTTCGCAGGGAAACCAACTCAGGTCTTCGGGGTGCATGGGTGTATTTGATTGGAACTTCCCCCTATTTTACCAACGTGGAACCGGGTGAGGTCACTGACCTTCCTGCTGAAGCCAGTCAACCACAGGACACAGACGCAAGGAGGCTTGTTCATACTAACGGACAAGTGGAATACACTCCCTTCGAGGTGGACGCCGGACAGATTGAAGTTCAACCAGTTCAGTACCAGCCCAATAATCCAGAGGTGGTGGTTGTTGATGACACAGATATAAATGTAGATGGTGAGTCTGCAGCAGTAAACACTTGAAACTGAGTCTTGCTTGCATGAATATTAAACAGCTGCGCAAAGGCAAAATTCTAGGTCTTTTTTTTTTTTTCTTTTTTTTTTATCATTCACCCCATATAGGCTAGAAAAGCCACTAACTTTGTGATTAGTTGATAATTTGCTTCACATCTTCACTCTGTCAAAATTCTTCTGTCAGCGCTTTGGGATTACAGTCGTTTAAAGAATTACCGCAAGTAATATGATTCTAATTATATTTGTTTTCCATGTTTTCAGTGTTTTCATACAACCTTGGCACATGTGCCACCAACAGAAATAAGTGCTCGCAGTTTGCTGACTGCAAGGACTACACTGCTGGATACTGCTGTCACTGCAGGCCTGGCTTCTATGGCAATGGGATACAATGTGTGGCAGAGGGTACGTGTTGTTTTCTTTCTTTAAAATGCTATTAGATTTGTTTTTTGTTATTTTTTAATGATCCCTGAAAACACAAGATGTTTGCAATACTCTCAGTAGTAATTACACTTACATGGTGATACTAGCATCAATGCTAGCATTACAAAAACTCAAATTCTTTCCTCGCTCCCGAAAGCCTTTAATACATTGTTTCTTCATGGTCGCTGGAAAATGAGCAAGTCTTGGAAGACAACTTTTCGCAGCTGTATTGCCGATTCACTCAGCCAATTCTTGGAATCCTTTAACGAATTACACAGCTCTGGATATTATTTGAGCAAATAGAGCAAATCTGGCAGAAGATTTGTTTGCTATGTTGTGGGGTTAAATATAAAAGGGTTTGGTTTGCTTTTTTGCAGGAAAGCCACAGAGGATGAATGGGAAAGTGTACGGAAAAGTGTTTGTGGGTAACAGTCCTTCTCCAGTGGAGTTCACCAGCAATGATCTCCACTCATACGTTGTGGTAAACGACGGCCGGTCCTACATCGCCATCAGTGACATCCCCTACCAGCTTGGCCCCTCGCTGCAGCCCCTGTCGGCCCTCGGTGGTGTCATTGGGTGGGCCTTTGCGCTGGAACAGCCTGGCTTCAAGAATGGCTTCAGCATCATTGGTGAGCAAAAGACAGACCTTGCAGTTGTCCACATTGTTCACGGCTATCTTGGGATTCGCTTCGTTAAAGGACAAACTTTGTGTGAAGCTTATAAGAATTATCTAACCCAGCACACATAATGTCACTGCTGTTGAAAAACACAATTTGCCATACAGCTGCAGCTTCCCTCACTCTCCGGCTGAATTCCCCTCTCATTACCTCAGCTGGGACAGAAGGCGGTGAGCCAGGGTTCATTCGGGGCCAGGGTCTGAAAGTTAACCTCCTCTTCTCTGTCCTCTGAAGGGGGGGAGTTCACACGGCAGGCCGAGGTGACCTTTCTGCCAGGGAATGAGAAGCTGACCATCAGGCAGGAGTTCAAAGGCATTGATGAGCATGATCACCTGGCGGTCAGCACCACCATGGAAGGCCGGGTCCCCGAAGTTTCTCCCGGCTCCACCGTGCAAATAGATCGTTACTCGGAGATCTACCAGTACAGCAACAACTGTAGGTTACAGATTGAACACAGCGTTTATACGGCCATGTGTATCTGTTATCAACTAAAGGAGTCACGATTCTGTCTCGCCTTTCAGTGATCACCTCGTCGTCCACTCGAGAATACATAGTGAATTCCCCGAGTGACTCCAAGGAGACCAGGACTTACCAGTGGCGTCAGACCATCACCTTCCAGAGCTGCCAGCATAGCGAGGCTTTGAGAGACATGAAGCCGACGCAGATGCTCAGCGTCGACCAGGTCTTTGTCATGTATGACGCTAATAATGAACTCATCCGGTTCGCCATGACAAACAAGATTGGAGATATTAATGGTGAGGACATTATTTACGTCTGAGATCACTTCCTTCCCAAAGAAAAACACAAAACATCCTGTCCAAGAAACAGTTTCAGAAGTGAGGGCTATTTTTGGTAGTTGTTGAAAGGTGAATACTTTTAAGAGTTGCTCATCAAAAGTGTTATTGGTACATAAGTGAAATAATTCTTCACTTTTACATTCAGGGGGGCAACCAGAGGAGAACCCATGTTTCACTGGGAGACACGGCTGTGACACCAATGCCGTTTGCCGACCTGGACAGGGAAATCAGTTCACTTGCCAGTGTGCTGCTGGTTTCAATGGTGATGGTCGCTCGTGTTATGGTAAGAATTGATCTTGAACAAACAGGGTTTTCTGTTTCTGTTGTTTGCATACTCTGGTTTTATCTATATTTTCTGCTTTCATATAAATCACCCCACTTCCAGATCAGTTTTAAACCAATCTTTTGATTAGCGCACATTTTCCAAGGCCTCGGGACTGCACAATCTTGCCAATTAGCAAAGGGAGCCCCTGTATGATAAACAAAGTGCCCCATACTCTGAGAGGCTATATTCAGTGTGTTTTTAATTCCCAGCCCACGTTCAATACAACCAACAGTCTTTTGCTTTAGAGACCAAACAGGAAGTGCACCCACAGTAGAAGGAAGGAACCACTTCAGACAGATGGTATCTTAAAACTGTTTAGAAATCTAATTAAGCCCTCTTTTAATGTCCCAGGGTCTGATACTAATTTGACAAATCCAGACCTCTGAACTTAGGCTAATGTGAGCGTTATCAGCGTACGATAACAGGCTGTTCTCATCTCATCAGACAATGACGAGTGCGCAGAGAATCTTCAGATCTGTGGCCCCCACGCTATCTGCAACAACCAGCCCGGGACCTTCCGCTGTGAATGTGAAGATGGTTATCAGTTCGGCAGCGATGGGCAAACCTGTGTGGGTAAGTAGTAGTTCATTGGTGTCGGTAACAATTATGTATTAAAGGAACTCTTACACAGCGACTGGGATTAACAGGTTGAAGCCAGAAATAAAGTCAAATTAAATCGAAATATGTTGAGGAGCAACGTCAGAGAGCTATACTGTGTGTGTGTGTGTGTGTGTGTGTGTGTGTGTGTGTGTGTGTGTGTGTGTGTGTGTGTGTGTGTGTGTGTGTGTGTGTGTGTGTGTGTGTGTGTGTGTGTGTGTGTGTGTGTGTGTGTGTGTCTGTGTGTGTGTGTGTGTGTGTCTGTGTGTGTGTGTGTGTCTGTGTGTGTGAGGTTTGAATGGAAAAACTCCCTACTTGGTGGGAGGCAAACTGTGCAGCGAGTGTAAGTTACAAACGTTGTCTGTGCCGGTGGTGAAGTAACTTTAATCACTATTCAGGAACAAATTATTTTATCCCCCCTGCAAAAACAACGGTAAAGCAGAAGGGAAGTACATAGACACTTGGCCTGAATCATTTAATGTTTTGTATTTAAGTTAAGTCTGAGGTTTGTTTCAAGGTCAGGAGCGCCGTAAGTAGCTGCAGTTAAGTTTAAAGGAAGTCTCCATATTAGGAATACAATTTGAAAGATCCTCAAAAGCCATGAATACAAGAATGTGCGTTTGTAGTACCATGTGTCCGTTGTGTGTGTTGTGGCTTCTGGCTTTGTTTATACTTTGCCGTCACAATTTGTAACCCGAGTACTTCAAAAACAGTCTCTCCAGAATCTCAATGCCCTATTTTGGGGTTCTGGGAATTTATGAAAACTACAAGTCATCGGAAAGTTGATTTGCATGTAAAAGATGTGCTTGAATACTTTGAAATGCATCCTTATGAAATAGTAACTCCACTCTAATGCCTTTCTTAAAACTAAACCATTCGTCACTGTTTCACTTTTCTTATTTCTAAACTTCAAAAAAGAAAAAAAACAGAAAACGGCTTCTGTCACCTGTGTGTGAATGAACACATCCTTTTCAATAAGATTAACAAGTGGCTGCTCTCCTGTACCTCCGCTCCTCCTCAGCGGAGGATCGAGCCGTGGATCCCTGTGAGGACGGCACACACAGCTGTGACATCGCTGAACGCGCTCAGTGCAGCTACACCGGCGGCTCATCCTACATCTGCTCCTGCCTGCCAGGATATATCGGGGATGGAAGAAACTGCCAAGGTACTGGAAAGATACACTCTGATTTCTCGTTAAAGAAAAGACAGAGACAATGGGCCTTATGTGACGCGTCATTGAAGACATATAGTCTTAAGTTGAATTCAATTTCAAAGATCTTTTGTTTCAAAGATGAGCAAAAATAAGAGAAACTGGGAGAAATTGAAGAGTGCATATTTTAATGTGTGAGAGTTACCTTGTGTGACACTATGCTAAATTGAGTGTTTGACTGTTTTTGACGTTTGATCAGAAAGAAACAAGAGCCTCTGGAAGTTTGAAAATGTACGACAGTCCAAAAATCACAAAACTGAAATCTGTTACATTAACAAGGACTGTGATTTCGAAACCATCTGTTTAAAGCTGTGGGAGGTACTGTTAGTTACATAATACATCTGCACTGACTGAACAGTGAAATATCAAAAGCAGATGGTGAATTTCATGTGCAGAGTTCCTCAGTCTGCTTTTAGTTTTCATTTATTTTTTGATTCTTCTTTAGTAGCACTCATTCATAGTTTGCTTCAAAACCCTGAACTCCATCTACAGTTTAAGGCAATCGAACTGTGACCTCAAATGGAAAATGAAACTTCAACAGAAGAAAGTATTTAAGATTCGAGCAGTTTAGCCTGTGTTTCTTTCCTTGCCCCCACTAACACACTTGTCTTTCCTGAAGACATCGATGAGTGCCAGCCAGGCAGGTGTCATCAGAACGCCATTTGTTATAACACCCAGGGATCATTTAGCTGCCAGTGCAGACCAGGTTACAACGGTGACGGCTTCCAGTGCTCCTCAGGTAAGACTTTTGGAATCGCTTTCTGACAGCCGCTCATCTTACCACTGCACCTTTGTTAGTCAGTCTATATTCACTTTGCATAAAAGGTAGCAAAGCCTGTTCTACTACAAATCTCTTATGGAGGTTCATACGTCTACACATTCCAATAGAGTCTGATAGAAAGTCGATCTTTTCCATTCATATTAATATTAATTCCACCCATTTTGGCAAAAAGAGTGTTTGGGATTGAATTCCTCGCCAAGGTGTTTCAGTGCCAGCTGGAACCTGTTCTTCATTTTCTTTCCGGACAGTGCGAGCAATTTGTAATGTGTTGTAAGAAATGTGAGAGTTTCTGTGTTGCTGGATTCAAAACAGGAGTTTCCAAAAAAATCCAATATACATGTACTTAAAAATGAGGTTGTGGTATTGTTCGAGGATTTCCTGCAGCTGACTTTTTCTTTTGTGTATTCAGAGAGGACGAAAACACAGTGTGAGACCCACAGCGAGAATCTCCTGGGTGTGACAGGGTCCGGGCCCCGGGGCCCCCGCCCTCCAGTCGGCCAGTACGTCCCTACATGTGACGCACACGGTGCCTATGAACCCATGCAGTGTCACGGCAGCACGGGACACTGCTGGTGTGTGGACCGAAATGGACAGGAAATCCCTGGGACTCGCTCTGGACCTGGCAGCAGGCCAATGTGTGAGTAAATCTCTCCTGAAGACGGTCTGAGGGACTTTCAGCAAGGTTGTTTTGTTTTGTTTTTTCTTTTTTTTTGGGTATTTTGCTGCTAAACCACACGTCTCCACAAGACCTCTGATCTTTCAGCGCTTGTCTAATTTAGGCATTGACCACGGTGGTGTTTCACCACCTGTTGGGCCCCGCCCTCGACCGGATGTTGACTCCCTCCCCCAAGGAACGCACCTGTTGTTTGCCCAGAGCGGCAGGATAGAGCATGTCCCACTAGACGGCTATGACATGAAAAAGGATGACGCCAAGACAGTCCTTCATCTGCCTGTAAGACTCACTGTTTTCAACACTCTCAAATGCATTGATGTTTTTTTTACTTTATTATAGCACAATTTGTATCTATAATGTCTAAAATCTACAAAAAAAGCGAGCTATTGTAAGGCTAATGTATAGATGGAATGTACACTGTGATGGCTTTATTTAGCTATTTTCAAAACAACGTTCAACATTAAAACCATTATATGTGATTTGATTGTAAGCTCTGGCCATTATATTCAATTTAGTTAAATAGTTCTGAGATCCGAGCATGTCTTAGAGAATTAAATGGCACAAAATCAGCTTTATTTACAGAGGATTGTATGTATATGAGGTGCAGCCATTTGTTTTCTTCAGGTACCCTATATCCTCCAAGGTGATACCATTTGAGGGATAAACCCAAAATGTTTAAAACATGTTTTTTTCTTTGATTGACAGATGTGTGTCGTAACACACAATGAAAGGAATATTCAGTAAAACTGAATGTTCCTAGCAGACAAGTGCTTATAAGATGTAAAAACAGAGCAGCAAAGTGAATCTCACGTATAATTTCCAGTCAAAACTGTTTGTTTCATTATGAAAATAGAAAAAAAAAGGAAGATAGTATATTTAATGAAGGAAATGTCACTTCTCCTTCCTCTAATCTGTTCCCTTGCCGGTACTAATATTTGTTCTGGCTCTGCGGCCTCCCCATGTGCTCCATACATTGAAGTCTTGCACTTTATTGGAGGCACATGGTGACATTCTCGCTAATTGCTAACATGAGTCCAACATCTTAGGAATTGCTATCTGCACGTCTTGTTACGCTGATTTACAAACCAGCTGACCTTGAAGTCTGGAGGAGTCCTACGGCTATAAGTTTGTTTACATTACTGTCTAGACGTTAATGCTAAAAAAGAAAAAAGAAAAAAAAACCACATCTGCGCCTTGTTTGTGTTTCTGACTGCATTTATTTGAAGAGAGTTGCCCTTCAAAGAGTGTTATTTGCTGACCCTTCCTCAGGAGAAGGTAATCATCGGAGTGGCCTATGACTGTGTGGAGAAGATGGTATACTGGACAGAAATCTCCACGCCCTCCATCAGCAAAGCCAGCCTCCAGGGCGGAGAGCCCACTGCTGTCATTAAATCAGGTAGTGCTGTTATTTCTCCTCACTTGGACATCATTTGTGAATCAAAAGACTATTTAATAGAATAAAAAAAAAAAACAAAAAGAAAAACCAACCCACTGCAAATGTTTTCTTCATTCAGATTTAGATAGCCCGGAGGGTATTGCCATCGACCACCTGGGTCGGACTATGTTCTGGACGGACTCTATGAAGGATAGCATCGAGGTGGCATCTCTGGACGGGTCTCAACGACGCATCATCATAAACTCTGATCTTGTCAATCCCCGAGCTATAATCACTGACCCTCCCAATGGGTGTGTACTACGCTGAACGAACTTAAACACTTCTCGAACTTCCATTTTAATTCAGTATATGCATTATACAGTGGATGTTGCACTTTTAAAGGATGGGTTTAACGTCAACATCTCGGAATATGCATCCTAATCCAAGCCCTGCCACTGTGTTTATTGTTTAATGCGCAGTGCTCTTATCACACGTCTGTCCTCTCTACAGCAACCTGTACTGGGCTGACTGGAACCGCGATGCCCCAAAGATCGAGACCTCTCACATGGACGGATCTAACAGACGGGTGTTGGTTAAAGACGACCTGGGCCTGCCGAACGGATTGACTTATGACTCCCACAGTTCTCTGCTCTGTTGGGCAGATGCAGGTAGATTTCAGACAGATGAGTCATGGATGAAGTGATGTCTGCGATGTGGTCAACTCTTAAGTGTCTCTCCCCTGCAGGCACACATAAAATGGAGTGCATGAATCCCGGTCGAGGCGATCGCAGTAAAGTCATGGAGGGGATCCAGTACCCTTTTGGAATAACATCTTTTGGGAAGAACATCTACTATACCGACTGGCGAAGGTTTGAGATTTTTTTTGAAGTATAAATTGATGTAACCACTGTTTCATATCGCCACGACTCAAATTAGTTATTAAATGAGGACCAAAGGACTCGGCATCAAAGACAAAGTGCACCCTTTAATCCAGGCTCTGCAGGGTAGCGTACGAACGGAGATCCCTCACGGCAAACGTAAAAGAGGTTAGGTCAAAGGCTACAAAGCTCTCTGCATTTCAAGCAAGGGCCCTTGATGTTCTCTCGGGCTCTGACATTCCCAGCCTGATACTGAGGTGTTGTCTTCCCTGACTCTGCGTGTTAGTTACTGAAGTTGGGGGTTGGGGTAGACTTGTGTGTGGGTGTGTGTGCATGTGCATGTGTGTGTGAATGCGTGCACGGAGCAAGGAGGGACTCTAAAAAAGTGACAGCTGCTTGCAATTTCTCAGCCCAGGCATCTGTGAATGACCTGCACCGGGCCTCCCTATGATCAGGGGAGGGTGAGAGATGGTGCGTTGGTGGAGGGGAGGCACTGCAATGCATTACAGAAAACTATGTCAGTTCTGGCTGACGGACTGAACCCGGGCCTTTACTCACTCTTGACAGACTTTCTATAAAGTACAAGACGGTGGGAGGATTCCTCCGGCCTTGAGGTTGCTAAACTCTTGCACTGACTGTGTTTCCAACAGAGACGCTGTGGTTGCCGTGGACCGTTATTCAGGAAAGGAGTCAGATGAGTTCCAGCCTCAGAAACGGACCAAGCTGTACGGGATCGCCACGGCCCTCGCCGAGTGCCCGTCAGGTACTAATCCAACTGGGATACCCAATGTACTGCTCGGTATATAGGAGTTGGAGAAGTTCCTTCAGATTCATATTTAGGTCAAATTGATTAAAATATCAAGTTTGTATTTAAGTTTATATCATCATAAAAAGTGGACAAAGGATACATCTGTATTGGAAGGTGTAAATCCAAAATATGTATATCAATAAGAGCCTAAGCTCCGCTGTAAACATATTTATCTTCAGAGTTCATGATCATACGTATTTCTCATAAAGGAGCCAGATAGACATGGCTGTTACACCGTCATTAAGTACCTGTAAAGGCTTTATCCTTGAATGTATTTCATAAAGTAACATTTCAGGAAGAAATTTCAACGTATAAAGAGCAATGTTTTTGAGATCTGATTTATCTTGTACCCTGATCTATAAAAGTACCAATGGTTTGGTGGTTTTATTTCTCTTGTTTTTGGCAAAAGTACCAAATGTGTGTGAAGCTATGATATGGACCAAACAATGGAAGGTACATGACTAAAAGCTTCTCCTATAAATAATACCATGCCGGTGCAGCGCTACAGGGATTTATTACCAACAAAAGGAAGAGAAGACAATGGACAGTTCAGGACATGATAATATAAGAATGGTTACTGGGAATGTGGGAGTCCTGCTGAAATAAAGTGGTCCAATAGAGGAAAAGTAATAGAGTTTTTTATATTTTGGAGTCACAAATGAACCTCAAATGGATGTTTTTGGTCTGTATAAGGGAACCAGAGTATAAAGCCATTACACTCACATGGCAAATATGCAAACTCCACACAGAAAGGCCCAGATTTGAACCCACGACTTTACTTGACTCTTCTGACAATAGGGGACTAACCATATCACCACTGTGTGGAGCTTTTAAAAAAAATAAACTAAAATTTAATTTGTCTATAATACATTTACAATAAATTCACTTGTGTGTAATGTGTGTATTTATAAAATAACTAATACTATTAGCCCCCACTTGTTTCTTTTTATCATGAGTTCCCCCCACCCCACCCCCCCAAAGCTCTTTGGCGCCCCCCGCAGGAATGGCTTACCTCGCGCATTGAAAACCACTGATCTCCAAGTTACTTCAAATAACATGAAACCAACACGATCAGCAACTAGAGATCTTAACAAACCTATTGCACTCATTGAAAAACAAGCTCCTAAAAGACTTTTGTTTGTGCATTCTACTAAATCTGTTCTTTGACCCATGTACACAGCAAATGGCGAGAACACTCGCTGTCTTTGTGTGCTGGGGGTGATTTTTGTTCTGCACCGGGCACTGATCGAGGTCACCCCTTGTGCAGGCTCATAATCCATTTCCTTTGCGCTACAGGATATAGCAGCTCAGCTGAGTGACCTCAGCGCCCTCTCTAAAGAACTCCTGAGTGCACACAACAAACAAGTGAAATCACAGGTTTGCTCCTCGACCTGAGAGCAGCAGGAGGAATTCTGTGGCTCGTAGTTATTATGATGTGAAGGGATGACAAATGGTGAAGTTAGGAACCAGGCTTCCTCCTCCCTTCCAGATAACGCTGCATGCGAAAAAAAAAAAAAAAAAAAAAGCCAGGGAATGTGGAGTCAAGGGAGAGGGCCTCCAACATCTGGAATTTGCTCTCCTCTTGAAATGTTTAGTATATGGATAACAAACAGTGAAGAGGCTCCTTCCTGCTGTCCCCTGCTGTCATGGCTCAGGATTTCAGTATCATTATTATTATTATTTTACAAGTGTCTTGCGGATGTTCCACGTTAATCTGCGGGTGTGTGTGTGTCATTCTCTTTCCCTCCTGCCCAGGACAAAACTACTGTGCTGTGAACAACGGGGGCTGCACTCACCTCTGTTTAGCAACGCCGACGGGTCGCTCCTGCAAGTGTCCCAACAACGCTGCTGAAGTGGGCTGTGTGGAGAGAGATGGCGGGTACTGATACCAGCCAGGCCTGCTCAAAACTGTTTGGATGTTTGACCGCAAATTAGGAGCCACTCAGCAATACTAAATTGTGACTGGTGAAAATGCCACTGAAAGCCAGGGGTGAATTTATTGTGCCTTTTATTGCTCAGTGTTACACTTATCAGTATATATTTGTTTTTTACATGTTCCCTTTTTAAAAATCACAACCGCCTATGAAACTTGTAAATATAAACACAACCACGTTTTATTTGTTTGTTTTGTTTTGGGGTTTTTGTTTTTTGTTTTTGTTTTTTTTGAGTGCACATAAACTGAGAGTAAAGCTCAAGGGATACATAATTTAATGTGAAATTCCTCACAGCAATACATGACATTATCAGTTGTGTCAGTTGTGTTACACTGTGGCATGTTTGAATTATCTCATGGAAGTGTCACTGTGGAGAAAAGAGGGTGAGACTGTGTGGAAGCTGGTGGGATGAGTTTACATGCTGGGCAGGAAAAGAATAAACATTTTTCTAACACGTTTGGGCTCCTGTGTTTTCAGTACAACAGCAGCGACACCGTGTGTCAGGAAGGGATAACTACAAGCATATAATTCGTGTGTGCTGCAAGGTGCCAGAGTATACTATTGGGGGGAGGATTTTTTTTCTTCTTTTTGTCATTTAAAACTACCTTATTGTGAAATACTGTTATATTCATGCGTAAAAACGCGTCTACATGTTTGCACAAGAAGATGTGAATTTAAAATAAATTTGACATACATTCTATTGTAGAACGTGTCCCTTACATGTTTTTTTTTCTCCCCCAAATTGGAATAAAACAAAATACACATTTCAAGTATGTATATACAGCAAATGAATTAGCGAGAACAGGATATGAGGATGTTAATCATCTCTTCTATTTTCTTTACAATGTTGTGGCCTGTCAACTATCTGGAAAAACAAGCATGTTTGCTTGTCACCTGACCTACATGCAGAATACATGGTGGAAATAGGACTTGTTTTATGATGAAGGATGCCGCCCACGCTCTACGTGCAAAAGGGAGACACCTACGTCACCGCTGCGTTCAGGAGCGGACAGAATACTCGGAATATGTATACGTTTACTCATGAACAACAAAAAAGACAATTTCCTTGCATGGATAATTGTTATTTCAGGCCAGTAGACTATTGGATTAAATATAGTACGAGTGAGTGCAATTTTAATACAGTACTCTCAAACACGTCAGAGAAACAAAAACTCCTAAATTGTTTTTATCTTCTTCAGTTTTTACTCATTAAAAGATTGAAATGTTATATCAGTTTCTACTGTTATTTACTTTCTCACAATCAAAATATCCCATTGATTGAACTACTTGTTTTACTCATTCAAAGTGCTCCTCGGTTTCGTTGGGGCATCCTTAGGAATATCATGCATTGACAGATATCTTTAAACGCATCACGGTTCCCTGCTCGAACACTTTGATTGATTGGGAATATTTGGGATTTGATCCAATAGAAGGCGAGATTTGAATCTGTGGGCGTGGCGCCGGCTGTGAGCGCTTAATAACAGACAAAGGCTTTTCAACCCGCATTTTTGTCTGCCAGGATTACTTTAACCCGGGCCATCAGTAAATACAAAAGATGTTTTGAATAACTCTGGATATCATATGTTTTGTGCATCGCATGCAAGAACTATTCTTCAAAAAAAGAACGGTTTTCGCTTTGACCATCATATAGTAATTTTCAAGCCTGTAATAACTCACCAGACATTAAATAAATTGTTATTTCGTCCATTTGAGCAAACAAAGCAAACTTTTTTGTAACTGTTTTCGTGTGTGATTTTTTTTTAAGACTAACGTCCAGTTCACGTTTGTTACTTCTGAAGGCTTTCAGAGCAGGCAAAGGGAATAGGGCGGCATTGTGGTGGCGCTGCCTGCCTTGCAGTCATTACTGAGGGCAAACCCCTCCATTTTAATACTGCTGCACGGAAGCTAGCATTAGCTCGCTTTAATTTATGGGAAACGAAGGTATGTGTGAAAATGCATTTTTCTCTCTCTGTGGCCTCGTTATTAATAATGTTAGGACGCTGTAGCTCCTTCAGATCGTTAGTTGGTTGGTGTGTTCGTGTCTCTGGGTTCAGGTTTGACAGCTGCCATACAGACACAAGACGCTGCGATGCAACAAACAAAAACACCGCTAACCCCCCGACAAACAGCTCCTTGTCTTGATCCCATCAAAACACTGAAGGAGTCAATATTTACAGGCCTTCTAGGGTTATTGTTGTGGGATCCAAACTGATATTTGGTTGGAGTTTATCGAGGCTGTTCGCTTGTTCCTCGTCGTTAAGCTACATTAGTTTAGTAAACGCAGTTCTTGGGCAAGGCTTTCAAAGCAAAAGATTCTCGATTGTCCTGGATTATAGTGATTTCAATCCTCAACTGGGATTAAATCACTTGTATAGTTTGTGTTGATCTAATCTGATATTCATCAGTGTGGATTAAAAAAACCAGTCTGTGCTTTGCAGTTGCTTTATGTACATTATTTAAGTCATGTACAATATGTGTTGGATGTTACTAGTGTTGTCGACGTTTAAGGGGTCGGGACTTTGTCAAGACCACGACCAGAGCATCTCAAAACAAGACAGGACCAAGACTTTAAGAAGCAGAGACAGATTCAAGACCAAGACGGAGCACACCAAGGCTGTAAGGGACCGAGGTCATCCAAGACCAGAGTGCCCCAAGACCAAGACTAAGTCAAAACCAAGTCCAAGACAAGACCAAGACTTTGAGGCTCCAAGAGCGAGTCAAGACTAAGTCCTTGAAAATGTGGTGCCGAGACTGATTTCAAGACTCAATACCATTCTCAAATACTACGTTATTTGATGCACACAAATGTTTGTTAGATTTTGTTGTGTTATTGTCCCACATTGAAACTAATTTATAGTAAACATCACATGTTTGATGAATTATATTTTCCTGAATTGTATGTGATGTGGCTGTGAATGGCTATGATTTCAGCCATTTGGAAAAACCCCATACGACACAGGGGATCACTGCAGTGGTTCTCGGTGTGAGGCGGTGGCACCCAGGCGCTTTCAGCAGCAGGGGAAACGGAGGGGACAAGGAGACTCTTTGTTCAGCAGGATTTCTCAAGAAGTACTGAATAAAAAACAAATATAAAACTGGAAGGCAAAAGTGAATCTTGATTCAAACACATTTTTCAATTATTTTATTATGCTTTAGGTTTATAATGGAACTGAATTGAAACGATTAAAATAAGTGAGAATGAATTTCCGCGTATTGAGGGCTTTTGTTTTTGAAAGAGCCGCTCGTCAGCGGAAGTGAGTATCGCGAACGTACGCTCGCACTTGACGCATCTCCCTATCAGGTACCTAGCAGGCTAGCTGCGTGCAGCTCCAGTCCGCCTTGTTTTGATGCTGATTCAGTGAGATAATAACCTCACCTGACTGGAGTCTCGGGTTCAAGTCAGGTGCAACTTTAACTGGCGTTATGTCGCAGGTGTGGAAATGAAAGCGGAAGTGTGACGCTGACCCCCATTGACACGTGTGTTGTTTTTTTTATTTTTTTTTCTTCTCCATGCAGGAGTTGGATGAGAAAGTGGCAGAGAGTCATGAACCTGCAATGAGAGTCTCGGGAGAACGTTGGAGGCTGGAGTCCGGGATGCCTGCAGCCACCTGGGGGTGATTTGTGACTTGTCTGTGAACCGCCGGACCGGTGCTGGTCCCGGAGGAGAGGACGACATGGCCAGTCCCATGCAGACTGATCTGTCCTATGCATGGGAGAAGTACATGGACTGCAGGCTGCAGGGAGCGGATCTACAGGTAAGGTCACAGTGAGGTCAGGGTAGGGGTGGGGATCAGGGGTCCCGTGAAAAGCACCAAGGTCTATGTTTCATCTGTGAGTTTTTTAAGACATATGTGAATGTTTAGTCTACTTTGGGTTTTCATCCACACTGTTTAATGAATAAACAAAACTCTTCTTTACTCACTTGATAATGGAATTCACCGCATGTTTCTAATTCCTCTTGCTTTGTTTAATACTTACCCTTCACTACATCAATAGTTGTTTTGACGCTGATCATGAGATTAGGAGCTTGATAAAGAGGTTCAGAGGCATTCCTCTTGCTGAGCCTGTCCAAATTACTTTCCTGTTTTTTTTTATTTTTTGCCTTCACTGTTCTGAGGTCAGTGACCATGAATGCCCCGCTCAGATGTTGCTTTTGAGCAGAATTATACAGGGCATAATTGTATGAGGGGATAACCACAGGGAGGAGAGTCATTCAGCGGCAACAGTAAAAATAAGTCTTGCAGAAGAACAACTCTCGATGTTGTGAGGGGCGAGACTTGAACCCTGGCAGATCCTGGACGTCACGAAGGCAGTCAGAAATTTAACGCCCTGCACGGCGTGGCTCATGCTCAGCCGCCAGTCATCGCACACAGAGATGGAGGAAAGTGGAAACCACAGATTGCTCATTATTACCGTTGCCCAAATTGCACATTCATTTCCCTGTCAGCATATCGCGAGTGTGAGTTGGAGAAAAATCCGCGTCAGACCTCTGCCGCTCTTTTCTTTCTCCTTCATGTCAAAAGAACCAAAAGCAGCCGGATCACGAGACTTGGATTAGAGTCGGACTGCAGGGCCCGGAGACACACACACACACACACACACACACACACACACACACACACACACACACACACACACACACACACACACACGGATTAGCCGATTTAATGATTATGTTAGTTCATTACTTTTGATTTATCCTCTGCAATTTGTCTCCTCAAGGCAGGCCCGCCATAGTTTTTTAAAGCTAATGAGTGCTGAAAAAGCCCACAGGGGCTTTTTCTCCCCCCCCCCCCCTCCCTCCTCTTGGAAATAATGACTTCCTTCCTCTGTAGTCGTCATGTCTGTGGTGGTGCGGAACGATCTGTCGCGTTGTTAATCACGGTGGTCTGCATCGGGATACGAGCCCCGCAACTTGTCAGTTTCCATAGCGATAACGCTCCGACTGCAGCACCAAGCCCAGCCTGCCTTTTTTTCTATAAATGGTAACTTCTTGTGTCACTTTTGTTATGACGACTCCGCTGGGACGGCTGCGCGTCGCTCCTCCACCTGTCAGCTCTGCAGTGATCAAAGTGTGTGTGTGTGTATGTGAGATGCAGCCGGCCTGCTATGCGAGCACAGCTGTACTCTCCGGTTTGCTGATGCTGGAGCTTTTTTTTTTTTTTTCTTTCTTCCCCGCCTCTCCAGATTCACTCTGATGGGGGACGCACGGCGTCGGCCTGTGGCACTCGCTCACACGCTGTTGCACTCTTCGCAAATGATGTTTTTTTCCCCCCTCTCCTGCTCATTAGACCCGTCCCACCGTGTCTTTCCAGTGTGTAACTGCCGTCTCGCCAAAAAAGAATACAGGCAAACACGGCGGAATAATCACAGTAAAATGCGCCGCTGTCAACAGCAGCCGCCTTCATTCACGCTGTGATTCTTTGCTGTAAAAGTGTTAAGTGCAAACTGACACCTCCCGCAGCAATCGGTGCGATATCCGGAAGGGAAAAAGAAGTGTGAAGCAGGCAGCGCTTGCAGCCTCTCTCGATACTTCCCATCGTGTTTTTTTTCCCTCTCTCACCTCTGTCCTCCGTCTTCATTCCTGTCGGCCTCATCTCTCCCACGCCGGTGTTTGTGTCACTTATTTACAGCATACTAACCGAGGCCAGCGTTATTGGACAGGTCAAACCCACATCTTGTTCCTCACTCTGGGTTTTCCCCCTCCTGACGGTGTCGGTAAATCATTTCTAGAGAAAGTAAGGAGACCACAAAACAGGATTTTGGACTTCCTCAAGGAAGCTCGAAGCCGTCTGTTTCGTATGACGCTGATTTAGTTTGCCACTTGTTGCAGCCATTCTTCTTTTCACACACGCCTTTGATAACCTCAGTTAACATACGACTGCCTTACTTTTACTCCTCAATGTATGGTATTTACTGTAAGTAAGTGTCGCCACAGTAAGGGTTTACAATAACAGGATTACGGACATAAAGCCTTTACAATTTCTCTCCTCGCCGCCGCGCCAAAACTGTCGCGTTAGTGCGTCCCGTTCCAAACGAAGCTTGCGTATCGGAAGTATCCGCGGGGACGTTTTCCAGTCAGTTCGGTTCCTCTGAATTCTGATGAGCCGAGTCAATTTGGTAGAATGGCTGCCTGGCCAAGAGCCAGATGGCAAGCCAGGTCGTGTTGCTGTTAGAATTTTCAGTTTCGTTATGAGGCAACAGGATGTTTCAAAATAACAAAGTTCAGCGTTTGAAGCACTTCATTTTGTTTGTGTGTGTGTGTCTTCAATGATCTTTGACTCTTGTATCACCTCAAACTCAGCGAGGTGAAGTCAGACAGGTAGTTGGCTCGAACCGGATTAACTGTTTGCATAACGATGGATGGCGAGGGTTTTTCCACAGGGAGCTTCGACTTGTAAGTATGATTCTGTCGCTGCTCCGCCATCACTCGTGTCTTTGCTGTCATGACACGGTGTGGTGTAAATAGGCTTTTTTTTTTTTTTTTTAAATAAAATCACTGTCTAACTTGATTTCTGACAGCAGACATTTGTAAATGTGATTAAATCTTGTGATTTTTCCAAGGTGGGGCAGCCCTGGTCACATATTAAACCCACATTACTTGCGATTGCCTTCCCAAGCTCGGTGCTGCTTCACATTCTTCCTGCGGCGAAGCACCCAAATCCTTGTCGAAAGAAGATTAAACTTGTCAGGCAAAGCATGAGGTAAAATGTAGTGAATACTAAGGAGAGGCTAAAGATGGGTGTGCTGTTACGCCTCCAACTGCACGGATTGGATGTTATGCGGTGCGGTTTTATTCAACAAGGTCAGCTGTAGAACGTGGGCAGTGACTTCAGCTGTGCGGAGCAATTAATGGCCATGTGTGTGGATCACATTGCACATCAGAGCCACTTTGAGCACAGAGAAGTGGAACCAAGTGAGAGCCACATTTATTGGTGTCTCTTGTAATTTTCAGTGTTTTAGTGAATTGTAAAAAAAACCCAACTGGATTGTAATTTTTCATTTCATGCATTTGTTTACTTTCCCATCATGACTTGCTAGAAGTCATCAAAGAGAAGGGATATATAGAGTTGAGCACAATTGCTTATGTCATTATAAGACAAACTATTAGAACTAATGTGATGAAGCTACACTGATGTGACAAAAGAAGCCATAGCTGTGTAATAATCGTCAATGTTTTTATTCACAACAATCATTGTCAACAAAAAAAAAAAAGTCTTTAATGTGAAGTATATGAGGAAGGTCAGCCTCAGTCAAAATGTGTTTGAAATGACACGTGTAGCTTGTTTTCTTGGAGTTTTCAGAGAGACTTTCATTCTCGATACATGTGAGTTGGCATTTTGAAGTCCAACCATTTCATGTGTTTTGTCCAGTATGTTGAAGGAGCTTACATCACTTTAATTCGGAAGTTTGTCATTTTTAAAATGTCCCAATTTTCTGATTATCACTGCGGTTGGCAGGATTCCTCCACTAAACCTCAGTGTTCTGAGTCCGGATGAAGTTCAGGCTGGATGATTGTCCGCTTCAGTTTTCAGAGAATTTAAAGAATCCATTTGTCCTTCATATTAACGCCCCAGTGTCTCTGGAAGTGGAGGATTGTATTGAACAGGTCAGAGGTCATAAAACAAACCAGACAACAAGTCAAAATCTTCCGTAAAGGAAAATGACAACAACTAAGCATGCGTGCGGCAAACGCAGCCCAATATAAACTAAAATGTGGAGCACAAGCTTTGATTGAGGACTCTTGGGCAGATCAGAGTCCTGATATCTAACAGAACGTCATTAGAAAATGAGTCTTCACAATCACAAATAATCAGCTTCTTGATTAAAACTTGTCCAGAAGAATGGACGTCAACAGCCAGCCTTTAACCTTGAGCCAGATGTTGCTCTGGACTTTCCTTTCTATTTGTCCTTTTCACTGAAGGAGTCACTACAGTAGTTTTGCCCTCTGCAAAATTCAATTTTTGAAATGGACAGCTTTTTTTTGGACCGTTTTTTAGGAATTTTCTGTTTTTAAAAAAAACAACAAAAAAAGTTCAAATGTTTGCGCATTAAAATACATTAATTCCTCCATCTCTCTCTCACACACACACAGTTGCAGTTTAGGAAGGAAACCCATGCAAGTTCAGGGAAAACATGCAACCTGTGTTGAAAATGCCTGGAATCAAACCAGGTGCATTCCCAATGTGAGGTGTGCGGTCTACAGACTCAGGATTCATGTAAAAAAAAAAATGTTTGTCTGACCATGCAGGAGATCAGCTATAATATTTTTTTTAATTACAATTATAATCTAGCAGCCCGCGAGTGTGGTGACTGTTTTGACTTCCTGCGCTTTGTCGTTCACGATTTGTTGCATGTCGTGACATTGTTTACCACCGTGTCCTCGGTGTCGGTGCAGTCTTCAGCTTGCAGGGTGACCATAGGACAAGTTTCACATCTGCATTATTTGTTCCGCCCGGAGTTTCAGCCTCCTGGCCGAACGGATGAATAATTCATCTCTGATCTTGAGTCAGAGCTCAGCCATTGCTTTGGCTCGGCTTCTCTTTTTTTTTTCCCACTCGGTTTCATTTGGTGCACTATCTCCTCAAAAACACAAGTTCTCAGGCCACCAGGGAAGGTAAATGCCAGAGCAAGACGTCTGGGTTGTAATTTCAACCAGTAACCGCTTCACAAGCTATCTCCCAGTAATGAAAACAGTGAAGCGGAGAGCAACACATTTTCATTTCCTGCTTGCGACAATAAAGGTCACTGCTTGTGACACTGGTCATCTCACTAACACACATTTTGATCGTAGCCTCCCGTGGTTGGTTTTTTTGTGTGTGTGTTTCGTAATGATGGTAAAAAAAAAGAAAAAAAGAAAGCAAGCTAAAAAAACAACCAAGCAAATTATTTACCGGGGCTTTGCAAAGCATGTCTGCTGTGTGACTCAGTTTGAGAGGAAATGTGCAGCGTTAGGGGCTCCTCATGATGCTCATCACCCAAATGTCAAATTAGATCAGTAGGGATTTTAAACCAGGGAAGAAGGGACCAAAAAAATAACAACAGAAGAAACAACATTGCATAACGAAAGGCTCACGTCCTCTCGCATGAGCACAGGATCACATCGCTTTCACTGCCTCTGCCAAATTGTAGTCTATCCAATTTGCCAAAGAGTGCTTGAGAGGAAAGTCTGTACCAGCGTTGGGTGACTCAGCCATCAGACTCTCATGACTCTGTCTCCCATGATCGCCACATTGGATAAAAACAGCTGGTGTTTCAGAGCAATTACAGAAAGTTTTTAGGATTCAGACGTCAGCCACTAAATATGATAGTGTGCAGTCTGTGTCTCATGTTCCACCTGAGTGGGGTCATATTTACAGGGATATATCCCTGTGGTATGAATTCAAATAAACTATTTGTTTTGTCAGGATGGTATAAAATATCCAGAATTATGAGTCCCAAGAAGTAGCAATGCAAACCTGTAGGAGTGTGTCTGAATCCACTCGCATTGGTCTATGTGACAAATGGCTGAATAAAGGAGTTCCATCACTCCTTTGGAAAAATGTCACCGTTTTCCGTTTGCGTACAGGAGTGTGCTCACTGAGCTTTGCGGACTGTTGATTTCCCCTCCTAAGCTGCACTGCATTAAACAGTATTGGCAGTCCCTCCATTATCAAATCACGCTGGCGGGCCGGTGCCAAGCCGTGCATTGTATATTAGATTAAAGCCTTGGAGGAAAAAAACAAACCCATTGCTGGGAAATTAGCCTTATCTTGAGCAATTCGGTTTCTTTTTCTTTTTCCCCTCCCCTCGCATGAGCAAGAACACATCCGCAACACAGGTACACGGATAACGCAAGCTAACGTCATTTTTCGATACTGGTTTTGGGAGATTAATTGCATGCACGGCGGCTCCAGCACGGCTTCAGGGTGGATTTGTTGAACAAATACCAGTTTTTGGGGGCAACGTTGAAGCTTTGATCTCCTGCTCTCGACTCACCCCTCCGTTTAACTATCTGTTCATCTGTTGCTGCATTTATATCTTTTTTTTTTCTACCTTTTACGTTAATCTCAGCTTCATTTTTTATTTTTTTATTATTCATCCTCTGTCCTCACTTGTGCCTTTTATGATCCATGCATTTCTTTTTTTTTTTCTTTCTTCCTTTTCCCTGTCTCCTGTGTGTAACGTTGTCCAGCCCCCAGATGTGCAGTGACCCCCCCCAAACCACCCACCTTCCTATCCCATCCCATCACTACTTGGGTGGGTTATTGCCTCAGCCGGTGAAGCGTCACCCTCCCTGCCCCTCCTTCCCCCCCCCCCCCCCCCCCCCCCCCCCTCCCTGGCCCTGGTGAGTGTGGTAAACTCTGTACCTTCTTCATCAGGCAATAACATATGTGCACGTTTAAAAAAAAAAAAAAAAAATCTCGCAACAAATCAAACTGTACCAATGCCAGTCATGCTTGAGCTGCTGTAGTTGGAAATGAAAAGTTGAGAACGGGGTTCAGTTCAGTTTGACCGTTGTGACACAGGAAGGAAGTTTGAGTGCTCTGAGTCTTTTGTCCTCAACATGTGGGTTTTCTGTCAAAACAAAAACACATCTTCAAGTAAATGTTGCCTCCTGTTGAGCAAATATCACCCGTCATGTTTCGGTCATGGAGGATGCGAAAGTCAGTCGGTCAGTTATCAAACCTCCCAGCTGAAAGTGGCACGTTTATGCACTCCTGTTTCACGTCATCTGCTGCGTTCTCGTACGTGTGACACCAGTCTGCTGCATAATGGAGTCTCATGTCGGGACCTGCATCCATGCAGCCAAGTGATTTGTTGTGGTGTCACTGTGACTTGTTCCTCTAAGTTTATTACTGAAATACAACTTTTCATGGATTCTTCTCTGTCGCTATTTAGAAGAAAAGGATCGGATGTTTATTTATAACTATTTCTTTAAGGCAAAGTGCGTCGCTGGTGAAAACAGTAATGTGAATCACCGAGGGCACAACATTGGAAACGCTATCTGCTGTGGCCTCGGTGACCTTTTGAATGTGTATTTATTTTGTAAATGTCATCTTACATTTTTTTTTTTTCTTACCCCACTGTTTATTGATGAGCTGGTTAGTTCTGTAATCCAGATAAATATGTTTAGCGTCCTCTAATATTTCCTCTCAATTTCAAATTACAGGGAGGAAACCTGACCGAGTGCACACACTGACTGATTTCAGAATAGAATAACTTTATTGACACAGTACAATAAAATAGAATAAAAAAAAAAAAATGTTTTTCCTGAAAACAAAATGTCAGCTTATTTGAACATCCCAAAAGTAAGAGAACGTATTCTCTCACATCTTAAAACAAATGAGAAGTACTGAATGCATATGTCGCCTTGTGTATTTGCACTCAAACTTCTGCTGGCCAAGGGGAAGAAACTTTGTTTTGAGTCTTGTTTGTTTTTGTGCTTCTGTATTTCCCCGAGGGCCAGGAGAACAAACGGGTTCATAACTTGACTGTGAACTGTTCTTGGTTATTTTTGGCTTTTGTGAAGCTGCCAGTGTTGTTTCTTACCCCCTTAACCATCCTCTGAAAGTCCTCCTGGTCTCCAGGTGACCTGCCAGTTAACCTCGCTGTAAGGCTGTATGGCAACATGGTGGATTTGTAGTATGATATCCAGCCGGCCATCCCTTGAATAAAAAAACCCCCCCAAAAAACATATTACACAAGTTGGTTAGAAAAGGAGTGCTCACATTGGGCAAAGGCTGGGGTGAATGTCACGATTCAATCACCTCGATAACAGAGGGCCATTTTAGTGTGAGCTGAGACCGCTAACCACTTATTGAACTAAAGAGAAGCAATTTAAAGAATTGTATAATGTTGAAATGTTAAATCCATCAAGGTGCGTGACATTTCATTCTCTCAAGTCCCTCTTCCGCAAGACTCTCAGTATCCTCGGTGTCATCGTGTGTCGGCCTTTGTGTAACGTGACTGGTGCGGTCCGGTGTCCGTGACCCAGACTCTCCGGGCAGCCGCATCAGTCGGCGATCAGTGTTGCCTGAATGAATCCAGTCGGTGGTGTCGGATTAGCGGAGGAGTAAAGCTTCCTCCCCCGTCAGGTGTGCGCGACGGCAGTACGAGGGCTCAGTGTAGCATCTGCCGCCAAGGTATTAACACACGACCCCAGAAGCAGCAATGCCGTTAAAAGCAGTCAGGAAGACTCGTCTCTCTGTTGAGGACAGTTCCAAACCTGCATTCAGACTCTGACCCTAGCACTGTGAGCAGGCTGCTTTTACCTTCACTTATCACCCATTGTCTCTCCAGATGTGTTGATGAACCAGTATTATATGCTTTTAGCTGGTGCGATTTCACACTGTAACATGTGTGGTCGATCTGATTTTTTTTTTTTTTTTTTTTAATGAGTTTGGGGAGGGTTTGAATAAGAATGTATCTCATTTAAGCTGAAGTGATTATGTATTGACAAGGTATTGGTCAGAAAATAAGACACACAAACTTACAGCGCTGTAAACTGATCTGCAAAATCAATATGGAAGCAGCACATAATGACAGGAAGGGCTCACACATCACTATTCAATTACCTGTGCCTTCATGAACCGTACAATCATCATCGGTAGCGTCGCGTAGGAAGTGTTTTCGTGTGGGGTATTCTTCATTTCGGTTCCCCTTTGTTTTAGTGAAAGGAATTGTCTGGAGTCGATTCACACCACTGGTCTGGTCTCATTTGAGTGTCGCTGTGTCTTATCAGGTCAGCCTCCAGAGTCTGGAGAATTTCCTCTGCCTCTTCCACTACGTGCAGCACCACCCGGGCCGAAGCAACAAAGATGCGCTGAAATTCTGGTAAGGCCATTCATCCTCCATGCATTCTATTAACTCTACTGTAATGTAGAATTCGTCTTACCAAGACCACACCTTCAGAAGATGTGTTTTTTTAACCCTAACCCAACTACACATCAGCAGTATACTTCATAAATGGTGAATAATGTTCATAGAACATTTTAAAAAATCTGATGAATGGCTCGTTTTTGATCATGAAAGCATATATCTGAAGGGCTGTATGCAAACTGAAATGCAGACGTCACTCTAAAAGGAGAAATGGCAGATTCATTTTCATCATTTTCTCTGCCGTCGCTGTCAAAGAGATGCACATGTTATGTAATCATGGTGCGTCAGCTGTTGAACCACCTCACTGCATTGATTTACATATCGATGAGGAGTCTCATTGGGCACTCGGAGCCACGAGTACCTCTTGTTTGTGTTCCATCGACTGTTAATAAGTTAGGCGCACACGTTTCCAGGCTTTCCGAGATCATTGCATTTGACTCGTATCTTTTGGTACAGACCCACTTTGAAGTCGATCAAATCTAATACGTGCCAAATCTTAGCCATTACCCTAAGCGTGCTCTAACCCTAATTATAATCCAAACTTCAAAACGTTTTCACTGACAGAAGTTTGTTACCCCTCAGTTTTAGTCCCCTTGATTCTTAGAGGTCAGTCTTCATTGCTTTGACTTTCATTAAGTTATTGCAGATTTCTTTAAAGTCCATCATAACGACTATCGCTGGCATTAAATCTGAGCATAACATCAGTCGAACCACAAAACAAGTTTTGACCAGCAAAGGTACAGGTTTTGTAATCACTTGCTCTCCGTCCTCTGAAGGACAACAAATCCATATACTGTGGGTGTGTTTACGGATTTATGTCCCTTCAGTGATTATAGACACCCACACACAAGGAATTGCATTGATTCCCAGGAAACCTATTCTAACCTTGAATTTATTCTACCACTGTCTACCTCAATCCCAAACCTCCTCCAACCTCCTTTAAAGCACATTATAACATAAAAAAATAAATAAATAAGTGATTCACTTTTATTTGATCTTAAAGAATATGGTGCTATTTAATGATTGTGTGAACAGATTATATCCTCACACCATTTTTATTACCTTGAACACACACACACACACACACACACACACACACACACACACACACACACACACACACACACACACACACACACACACACAAAGTTGGTCAATCAGCATGCATGACATGTGTTCCTTTCGCTGAAAAGCAGTTAGATTAATGGGGTTTGGGCCGAAATTCCTTTTTTTCAATGTGAGATTTAAGCAATCTCATGTTTTCCTCTATGAGATCATCATTTAATTTTTATTTTTCAATTACTGGAGATAACGTGCAATAATAAAACACTTGGCAAGATATTGATCCATAGCCACATGGTGTGCTTTTCCCTTTTTGCAGTACTGCGATCGCCTCTCCTGAAGAGTGTGTAGTTGTCGCTGTTAAGAGGTGGACGATGGGGGGAGCTTTCAAGTGTTGATGATGCTCAAAGTGCATGACCACATATCAACACTTCTTATTGATATGGAAATTAAAGCCTGTTGCATAACAGCCTTTTAAAGCTGTGTTGATTTAATCAGATTATCATCGCAGAGCACAGAACAGCCAGCCACAACATTATGGCCGTGAAGTGAGTTATTTTGATGATCTTTCTTTATTCAATTACATTTTTTTTATATATATATATATAGGATCAATAACATGGTGACTGCAAGGCAGTTTTCCAGAGAAAAAACAAATACTCAACATGAGCAAACCTTGGCAATTATGAAAAAGACGTTTTTACAGGGTGAATTATTCTTCTGAGATAATATGGGACTAACAGCTCTGTAAGGTGAGACTGGTTGGTAAGTTAAGGAAGCCAATGAAGACAAAAACACATTTTAGAGATGTGATCTTTTCTGCTACTTCCTGTCAGTTACCACTCTACCGCAGTACCAAGTGAATTTCTTTTTTTTTTACAAGTCGATGTGTACAACGATTAATAATGTGTGTCGGGGTGTGAGGGAGTTTGACAAGTTCCCCATTGTGAAAGCCTGAAAACTCAAATTTCAGCTTTTGTTGGGGCTTCCTGGTCTGCTGTGCTTAGAATCCGTCAAGTGAACCTGCAAGAGGTTCCTGGGCGTCCAAAGCTCCGCAATGCAGGCGATCCCCGAAAATAAATAGTCATTCAAGGGTGTTTTACTTGCAAAAGTTGGCCTCAGCCTTCGTGCTGACATGATGTAATGTGGCTTATCAGTGTCTCTCCAGGATTACAATGAATTTAAACCTTCACAACACATTACCTACCACGCTTTAATTCAAATGTTTCTAAACATCATTGTTTGAATGCAGCGCTCGAGATAAATTCAAACCTCCGCAAAGTAATACACTGACATTAAAGTCCTTGCTGCTCTTAAAACACATTGTGTCCAGAAATCCCAATGATGACATTTTGTGATTTTTTTTTTTTTTTTTTAAACCCCTTAATGACTGTAAAAGCCTGCTCTCCCAAAACCGTGTTTGAATATTATCTAATCCTCACCAACACTGCGAAGGACAGAGGTGAACAAAGCCTCCCCAGTATAAATAACTCTGCTGGAGTAAAGAACATCACAATAATTGGCCTGAGGGGGGAAGCACACAACCTGAGGCAGAGAGATGTCTCCAGCTGCCGGGTGATATCACAGGGGCCCTTATCTTTGTTTACCAAGTCTTTTAATTTTAATCACAGGGCTGGGAGGACAAAGCTGGGGAAGCAGTTAGTCAGTAATTGTTTCAATAGTCGACGAGCAAAGACTGCGTGAATAAAAGCCGCGGGGCATTTGTTATCGTCCTCTCATTTTCTCTGTTTTGATGCCTCTGTAGTTTTATGACTTGGCTACGGCTTCATTATAGCCAGACGACTGATCAGTGGCTTTTAATCAAGACTTTATTTTACACGTTTATTTTTAAGACAATGGATGAATACATAGGCGATACCTGTTGCTTGTGAGGATGTCGACTCGATCGGGTCAGATGATCCTCATTTGATTCAGCGTGCAGACGAAACATCGTCCTCTGCTCCTCTAGCGTCTTTATCACAATATGAACACGATTCTCCAAAATGTGTCGACTCTATATATAGCGGCGCGATGAAACAGTCTGTCCTTGTGCTCGTTAGCGGTGGGGTTGTATTTGCTGCTCGACGTGTCAAAGACTCTTAAATGTGCATCTGTGTCATTATACTGTGACCTGTGTTGTGACCCGCAGAAATTTGATTGAGTAGACGCACTTTATTCGCCCAGATGAAAGCCGGTCAGTGTGAATTTCACTCCAGGCTACAATGTACCATCAGACACTTGGTAACAACAGTGTTCAAGGCCAGCTCGATGGTGATTAATACAGGAGGGGAGTATTTTTGCTTCAGATGCATTACTGCGTTTCAATTTTAGGTAGGAGTGGAAAACACATTTTATATCCTATTAAAAAGAGCAGTGGTAATAGTTTGAGTTACTTTCAATTAAATACTGACATGTTAAGTAGATGTATTGTAGTGGAATTCAATATCGGGTCAATAAATACTATATATATTTTATTCTCCGCATGAAAAAAGTCTTTAAGGATTTTGAATACAAGTGCAGACACAATCACAAGACATGGGCTATACCAGGAATAATAATAATAATAATAATCAGTGGAAGTATTTGATTACGTCAGGAGTTCAGACCCAGATTCACGCGAAACGCTGTGTGGTCTCCATGAAAGGTCAGAGGTCATATTGACAGTGATGTGTGTTGAGCCTCTTGCCATATAGAACTCCACGCTAGTCAGACAAAGTCTGAAGATCATATTTGTCCTCAAAGCTGAACCAAATTTGTTACCGTTGACTGCGACGACACCGGGGGGGGGGGGGGGTCTCAAACCCTGCAATCTTACTTACCAAATAAAAGGGTTTTTAAAGTGTACTTTGGATACAAATACAGTCTCACAAGGAGCTGTGAGCAAAGAAAAGTTTATGCACAAACAATGCCGACACCAACACACTGAAAGGATTTAATTTCCAGAATCATTTGAACCACATTGGATGCGAGACTATTGCATTTAGATCTAAACTCACAGGCTCACAGGTCTTTTCTCGTGTGAAGCCGCATGCTGAACTTCCTCTGTTGACGGGGTCATTCTCAGTTTATAGCTTTCCTCCTGATCACAGTGCTTATTTTATAGCTATTAAATGTATATTGCATTCCCTTAAAAAAAAAAAAAAAGTTTCAAACCAGCATATTTTATAAGAAGTAAAAAGGTGATTTTTGATAACAGTTATAGCTGTGGGGTAGAATTCAACGACATGGGGCATCTTGGGAAATATTGTTTTGTTTATTTTTTTTTCTCTTCAGTGTTCAATCAGCTTGGATTATTGTTTCCTTAAGGGTAGAATTCCTTGGCACGGTCAACATCTTCAATCGAGAGCCGGCGGTTGTTTTTCCATCCAGGAAAAACAAAATGAAATGGTAAATAGATTGCACTTATACAGCGCTTTTGACCTATGTGGACCAGTACCAAAGCTTGATCATGTCTACATGGGGGTACGTGAGCTGCAGGTGTTTCTTGGTGCGGTCGTGACGAAGGAGTGCACCCTGTGTGTAACTGTATATGTGCAAAGGGACTGTACAAGTGGAAATTACACCACGCGCTCTAGTGAGTCATCTGTTAAAGCAAATGACTTTTCTACAGCAGCAGTACTCCATCACTTCTTTTTGTAGTTTTATTCTGACTTTTTCTGTAAAGCCCTTATTCTCCTGAATCTAATGAGTTTTATCTACTTTGTGCCGTACTACTTTGTATGATCGGTGTTCACTTTGCGCCCTACTGGAGTGCAAATCTTGTTTTAAAAGTGCAAAAACGTTCCGATATTACAGTCTGAGCCAGCGGTTTGTTTGTTTGGAAACCTTGTGACCTTGGTTAGAGCTACAATAAAATAAAGAATAGAATTAATGTGAAATGTAGAAGTAACATGATTAAGAAAAACAAGAATAAATCGGGACTAATAGAAGAATAGAATTAGAATTAATTAGAGGATTTATTTATGACCATACAAAATTAATTTGTAAAATTGAAAACAATGTGAAAGTCTTTAGATGGCGAATGTGTAACGTCACAAGTGGAAAACAAATATCTTGGCCGAGGCCTTTAGGTGCTTTTGCACCAAAAAGATCCTCCCAGTTGTTGTAGTGGAGAAAACAAAGCCACTTACTGTGAATGACGGCTGATTTGAGAGGTCTTGTATGGGGCACTCAGGGGGCTTCTCAGTATTCCCAAGACCAGTCCCCTTGCCATGTGACATCACATGCTTTCATGTGATACGCTGATCTGCTGCGAATCTGGAAGGCTTCCATTTGAAATTCCAATTTAATGGAATTTGCGCTGCAGAACAGAAAATTCAGTCAGTAGTCGTGTACGGAGGTATGCAGATACAGCCAGCAGAGCAGCGGTCCGGCTCCGCGCTAACGCAAGATGACTGCGAGGGGACGGTTCGGCCCAGTAACACTTGGTAAGAAGAAGGAGAGGGGGACTTTATCTGCATCTGCTGTCTCGATTGAAAGTTTTTACTCTCACACTGCCCATGGATTTGTAATTTTTTTTTTTTAAACTGTGGGACAGAAGTGGCTAGATAAGAGCAGAATTATAAATAGGAGATTTTTTTGGTGACTATCCAATAGAATTAATTACAGCTCTGGACCTTGGGGGGTGGGGTCCATTTCCTAAATGTGTGTAAAGCTGTGCGCAAATAGGCATCACTGTGTAAAAGAGGCATAAAGAGGTGTGGGGTGTGTCTCTGTGTGTTGAATTAAAATCTACAATGAGAGGAACACGTGGCCGTGACGGACTCGAGCGCGCTAGCTTGGAGATGCTAGTATCATAGTTTTCTTTGAAAACCCATTTGATTTCATTTTCATTTCATCAGAATTCAGATAATTAGTAGTATTTTGTGTTTTTTATTGAGATGTTTAGCTGGGCACTCGTCATGTTTATGCAAACTTTCTGACTGTGGATCTTTTGCTGTTTGTCTCATTTCACTATATTTGTTGCGGAGTTCTGCGTGGAGACATCTAACCCAGAAATAATGACTCTTTTGATTAAATCTGTTTTTAATAGCTTAATGAAACTGAATGAAGCTGACAAAACTGAATAAACAAAAAAAAAAAAGCAACTCTTCCATAGTCGTATTATTATTACCGACTGCGCTTTAAATAAGAAAACAAAATTGTGACATGAAATATTTATTTCCTGTGGGCAAACTCTTCAAAATATTTATTGAAACCATTCCATTGATAACATTACGCAGTGGTGTTAAATGAGCGAGTTGCTTCTCAAAGTTTTTCAAACATTTATCCAAAGCATTTCGGATCAGTCTCACTGCCACGCGCTTTTCTAAATCGGTTAAATCAGAAACGCACTGGAAATAAATTGGGTTTAGTAGTATTAGTTTTCCCTTTTTTATCTGCTCATGCAGCTTCCCAGAAATCAAGACCCTTATAATTTGATAACGTCGGTTTGTTTACACGTGTTGAAAATGTGATTGTGCCACAACCTCCTGACTTTTCGTTCTCGTTTTTTTTTTTTTCCTTTTGCTGTAGCTCAGACATGAGTGGAGCCAGTAACACACTGGCGAGGGAGTTCCTGACAGACGTACACCAGCTATGCAGTGCGGTGGCCCAGAGAGCGGAAGCACGGGAGGAGGACGAGGAGGAGAGTCACATGGTGGCACTCGGCGAGTACCTGGTCAGGGGGCGGGGCTTCCTGCTGCTCAGCACCCTGGACTCCATTATTGACCAGGTGAGGAAAGGTTAAGAGCATCAGTCATGCTACTTGTAGTCGAACCACACAACATTTATAGCTGTAACACCAACAGTTTGTATGGAAGCAATCGCAGCATTAATCACAAATCACTCCATTTTAAACAGTGACAGAAAGAAACTCCTTGGCGCTTGACGTTTGAAAGGGAGCTGAATTTATTTCGTGGCTGTCTGTTTCAGATCCACATTTGCATTTTAGTTCATGTCTTCAACTCTTTTTCAGTCGGCGTCTGACTGGCAGGATTAAGCCTCTGAACCTGTGCCTTTGTAAACTGCTTCAGCTAATGTTTGTTCATCAGAAGGAACATAAATTAAATATGTGTTTAACCCTCTCTAAGGCACACACTGGTATCGTCGACCATTGAAGCTAATCAATTGAGGTGTTTCAAGACTTTAGTTAAAAAAAAAAAATCTGTATAAATCCTTTTCTATTTAATAGAAGCTGTTGTTAATTCATAGTAAAGATATTTGTCTGTAATTTCTGGCGATACACCACTGAGTTCAACTATTTTACACTTATGCTTACTCCGGTAAATGCATTGGCTATAGTTGTGTGCAGTTAACATGATCATCAATCTGGGAAACTAACAGAGGGTGGAGGAGATGTTATGCCAATCCAAAGTTTTTAAAACAATGTAAAAATATTCTAACTCTTCACCGCTGGAACTAAAGAAGTAAGGAGGAATGCATAAGAGTTTAAATAGGGTTAATGAGAACCAGTGCTGCGACATTTGTTTAGAGATTGGGCACAGTTTACATCCGTGTCTGCTGTTTTTATAGTTTGCATGGTGACTTTATCTAAACAGGACATTCTCTCTGCGGTGCCGGCAGGTCTTTTGATCATGTGACCCATTGCAGATAGATTTTGAGTTTGCATCACTACCAATGTTCCTTGCAACATTTGATGCAAGTGTTCAGCTCAGCAGTCTGAATCCTAAATATGCAACACTGTGGAATCATTTCAGGCATTGGAATGTAATGCTTCTTATCCATCATAAAATAGTGACAAATCTATATTGCAGCAGAGGAAAAATCACCGGGGTTTATTCAAATTGCCGTCAGTGTAGGGAAGAACGTGGCTTCCTGGAAATGATAGTGTGACCACCACCGACCGATTCTCTTCTGCTCACTCACTTTGCGATCTGCATTAAGTGGTCTAGCCAGATACATTACTAAATAAACTTGTACGGGCATTTATATGTTTCTGTCAAACTGCTTATATCACTGTGCCATAAAGGGCAAAGGTTACACCGTGTTGTAAGCACTCTCTGCTGAGGTTAAATGATAGGAATGGCTGCACAGAGGCACATATTGTTTTCCTCTATTAACTGGCACCAGGCTCTGATAGAGGCCAGTGTTTCCTCCTCATGTGTTGTTCTTCAGACTTCCGCAAAGTCCTTCCCGGAACGGTTTTTGAGTAAATGTATAACTGATTTATAAAAAAAAAAACACACACACACACACAAAAATACCCTCTGAAGTGATTCACTGTAGAAATAAATTTGTGTGCGATCACGATAGAGTGGTAAATATCATGTCTTCTGAGAGTTACAGGGCAAAGTTGGTTTCCAGTGTCAAGCATGTTGCTGTTGTGCAGACGCGCGTGAACTTGGTTATTTATAAATGCTCAGTGTTGATGTTTGCCTCACTAAAGGTGTCATCAGATTCAATACTCGCTGGATTAAGACGGCATGTCACACCAGCAGCTGTCATTGTTTGTTTTTTTTATCCAACACCCAAACACTTCTCTTCTTCAAAGCAGAAGATGTTGTATTCGCGTTTAAAGAAAAGAATGTTTTCTTCAGTATCATATTCATGTGTGTCAGTGTCACTCCTGGCCTTGTGTTACTCGACTTATTTCACACACATTAATAATACTTTCTCTTTTAAATGCAAGACTCATTACAGAAGGCAGTCTTGTATAAATATATGATCACAAACTCCACTTATGTCCTTCAGGAAATTAGTATTTTCTTCTTCAAAGCAACCAGAGACACTATTTAAAAAAACCTCATATCTATTATTTGAATTTAGCAGAGGCTTTATCTCAAGTTGTTCCAGTGTGTTTTTAAATACTCCCACGATGTCGCTTCAATTCCATCTGCTTGTTTAGATCTGCTCAGTAAAGCTGTCTTCATTTAATAGTACCAACAATCTTCTTTGTTCCATTAGAAAGCCTCTTAAACACTGTTGAATTTGATTGTCTCATCACCAACTCATGGAAAATGCTTGGTCACAGACAGATATTCCTCTATTATAATCATCAAAAGTAATCAGACTGTCTGACTTCCTAAGTGTCTTTTGAAGAGACTATTTAATTAGTGACTTGCATGTGGTTCATGAGGATGTTTGAGGACAGCGTGAATGATTTCTAGCGATCATTTGTGGAAGAGTAACTATCAAAAATGATTAGTGGTGCTATAAATTCTTTGAATCATCACTTATCCTGGATTTATAACAAAAATAAAAAGTATCTCAACAATAAACTAAACTCTTAATGCAGTTTGTCTTGCATTAAGACAATTCTGTATATTTCTCGCAAGGTGATAACTTTCTTAACTCACACATGAAGTCGTAGGTTGATCATTTTTAATTAACACACGGAGGAGAAATACTCTGGATAGACACGCGAGATCCCAGAGCTCTCGGAAGCAAGTCTGTCGAGTAGCTGCTACATTGCTTCCTGTCACACTTGCACCGTAGAGGCACGATAAAAACGAACCGATTAAATGTGCATTTTAAGAAATCTTGTCTCCAGCTGGAATAAATCCATAAAAATTGTGAAATTCAGACACGACTCAGATCTAATGTGAGACGCTGAGTCACGACTGTTAAAAGTAGTGACGTCCAAATGGATGGCCTGATTCAAGTGTAGTGAGGAGTGTGTTGTGGTGGGAGGGTGTGGGCATGGCGTCCCAGGGTGACCAAAGGATTGGGAGGGGAGGGTGGCAAGGAGGCTTTCTAGGTATCCTCAGTGTGTTTTGTTGCACTCCCAGGAGCTGACCTGTCGGGAGGAGCTGCTCACTCTGCTGCTGTCTCTGCTCCCACTGGTGTGGAAGATTCCTGTGCAGGAAGAAAAAGCCCCAGGTCAGTAGCCGCGAACGCTCCCGTACTGCTGGATCTTCTCAAATACCGACGTTAACAGCACACATGTCACTCTACCCACATGTCCAACTTCTGGTATGCAGCTCCTAATTTCAATTTCCCGACTTAATCTTCAGAGTGTAACATCAGCTGCACAGAACAGTTGTCTCTGTTGTGTAATCAAGTGATAGCGATTTTCCAACTATTAAATGCATAGCCTGTTTTATGAGCCACAGATGTTGTGTAACCATATACGTGCAGTTGATTCTCCAGCCATCCGTTATGCATTTGATTACAAATTATTCCAGTCGATTGGTTTTTCAGTATTTTGGCACTTTTTTGCAAATATACTGGAATGTGTGCTCATTGATTTTTGCTCTATATTGTACCTCTGATATGCTCAACAGATTACTGCTTTTCATTTGGTGCTTTATGTACTAATAGAGCTGCAGCCTTTCCACTACACTAATTTTGCAATGAAAGAATCAATTTGAGCCATTTGCCACAGAGGATGATCGAGTTGCAAATGTAAGCAGGCACAGACAAGGGAAGACGAGCGCCTGCGGAGGACTGTGACCTCAGGATGACACGGGCATTTAGTACAGAACTGCTGATTCACTCTAACACACAGCCTAGACATTTTTACTTTAATTACTTCTCGCTTATGGGGTCCCTCCACAAACAGACAATGGCTGCTGATAACCCAGTGTGTATAATGTATTTATTCTCCACTGCAAAGTAGTATCTACAACCTGCGAACTCTACCATTCTTCAGACCTGCAGCTTAAATACAAAAGTGACATGAGTAGGTCTTGTATGATTCTACTTCGTGGTGCAGTTTGGATTTATGCTCATGTTCAGTATTGTATGTTGTATAATCTTTCCAAACGTCTCGAATGGGTCTCACATTTCTTTTCCTTCTTGACAGATTTCACCCTGCCATCGCTACTAGAGGTATTCCTAAGCCAGGAGGTGAAGGCCGTCCCCCTCAGAACAGGACAGAAAGCAACCACAGATGAGCTGAACACTGGGAAGAGGCCCCGCGTCGGCAGCGGCACCTGGAAATCACGGAGGTCGCGCAGAACAGCGCAGCGATACTCTGTAAAAGATGCTCGCAAGTCTCAGGTATCTACCTCGGATTCAGAAGCCAATTCTGAAGACAAACCTGTGTTGGGCCCGGGTGGGGCAAGGAGCCGAAGATACCATGGCTCCACCATCCAGGTAAGCTGTCAGCACCATCGCTCGGAGGCCTCGCAGTTAACATCCACTTCCACCACCGTCACGGAAAGCATGAGTGCGCCATACCCCCACCCCCGCGCTCCGGGAGCCCAGATGGCAGATGCTGAAACCCTGACGGATCCAGCTGCAATATCAATATTCAACCGCATGGAAAACTCTCCCTTTGATCTGTGCCATGTGTTGCTCTCCCTGCTGGAGAAGGTGTGCAAGTTTGACATGAGCATCAACCATAACCCAGGTCTGGCTGTCAGCGTTGTACCAACTCTCACAGAGATCCTGACAGAGTTTGGAGACTGTTGTGGTCCAGGGGGAGGAGGTGGAAGTGGAACAGCGGCGGAGGAGCTTGCTGGAGGCTGGACGGAGGAGCCGATCGCACTGGTTCAGAGGATGCTGCTACGTACCATCCTGCACCTAATGTCTGTGGACGTGAGTCAGAACGACAGCATACCGGACAGTCTGCGGCGGAGTTTGACAGACTTGCTGCGAGCCACCCTCAAAATCCGAAGATGCTTGGACAGGCAGAGTAACCCTTTTGCGCCGCGGCCCAAGAAGACTTTGCAAGAGGTGCAGGACGATTTCTCATTCTCCCGTTATCGTCACAGAGCACTACTGCTTCCAGAGCTTTTAGAAGGAGTACTACAAGTTCTTCTGGGTTGCCTTCAGGCTTCCACACCCAACCCATTTTTCTTTAGCCAAGCTCTGGAGCTCATCCACGAATTTGTCCAGCACCGCGGCCTGGAGCTGTTTGAGGCCACGGTGCTGCGACTGGAGGGACTAGGTAGAGCAAGAGATTCTGAAGTAGGAGGTGAGGCTTCAGAGAGGCTACGAGGTCTCATCACTGGCGTTTTTAAGATCATCAGTGCTGTGAAGAAGGCAAAGTCGGAGCAGCTGCATCAATCTGTATGTGCCCGCCGCCGCCACCGTCGCTGCGAATACTCCCACTTTCTTCATCACCACAGAGACCTGTCAGGTTTGCCCGTCTCTGCTTTCAAGCAGGCTGCAAGACGCAACCCCTTCGAGGAGGACGGCGAGGGTAAAGATGGACTCGAGGTCGATGCTGTACGTTACCCTGAGCGCTGCTGCTGTCTGGCAGCATGTGCCCATCAGTGTCTGCGGCTCCTGCAGCGTCTGTCCCCCAGCGGGCCCGCTGTGTTGCAGGTGCTGGCTGGCGTGCAGGCTGTTGGAATCTGCTGTTGTATGGACCCTCGCTCAGTCGTAGGACCGCTGCTGCACGCTTTCCAGGCTCCGGGCCTGCGTAGCTACCAGTCTCATGTACTCGGCGTACTAGCCAGACTGATTTTAGACCAGCTTGGGGGAGGTCAGCCTTCAGAGAAAGCCAAGCTGGCCTCCTGTAACATCTGCACTCTGGACAGCAGCCAGTTGCCAGGTCTGGAAGAGACTCTGCAACATGGAGAACACTCTACTATCGCTACCAGTCTCTGTTACCGTTCCCAGGGTATCCTGCCGAGTGGAGGGGGAGCTGAGGACATGCTGTGGAAGTGGGATGCTCTGGAGGCTTACCAGGAGCTAGTGTTTGGTGAGGAATGGCAGCTGAGCCAGCAGATAGCTGGCCATGTGTGCCACCTGACCCTGCGGGGCAACGCTATAGTGCAATGGCAGCTCTACACACACATCTTCAATCCCGTGCTGCAGAGAGGGGTAGAGCTGGCCCACCATGCCCAGCAACTGGGTGTTTCAACTGTCTGTACTCAGGTCTGCAGCTATCACACGCAGTGCCTGCCTGTGGAGGTGCTCCTTGTTTACCTGCAAACATTACCTGCACTACTAAAATCAAGGTGAGTTATTTTCTATAACACATTTTCTCGTGTATATCTTTCTGCATCACCTCCTCCCAGTGATAGTTTGTTTCACACCAGTGTCATTTGTAATGTTAGCCTTTGAATACGGCTTTAACTTTTTCCATAATCTGTTACTCAGCTTTCAGGCTTAGCAGAGGAGCTTTTTTGTTGTTGTTTTTCTTGCGTTTTTTATTTTCCTTTTATTGCACCTGTAAAAGCAAATCTAATTTGTCAGCTCCAAGTAAGACACCTAATCTCGCTGGCAAATGTTTGTCATAAGATCCGTCTCTCCAGGTCATTGCTAATTGATGCTCATCCATAATTTATCACAAGGTTGTGAAGCGAGAGATGGAAAATTGCTGACCTTTTATGTAACACGGGGACAAGCAAAGTTGTCAGGCAAAAGCAGGTGTTGTGTCAAATAAGAGTATGTCTTACTATTGAATAGTCAAAGAAGATTGTTGACTTATCTCATTTTGAGATTATCCAGTACTTCAATGGAATTGCAAATACTTAGTTTGATGTGTTTCAATCCCAGCATCTCATCCTGCCTGTATCTTTACTTTTGGCCTGTGCATACAGGGATAGCCTGTATCCCTTTGCGACAATAGACGGGATCAGCAAATTCAGAAAATGGGTGGTGGGGTGCTGTGAGACACTCTGTCAGCAGTAGGCTGATGGTTTCCCTTATTCAAATTCAGCGTTTTTATGCTCGCTGCAGGTTTGACTGACATTCAAAGTGTTTGCAGTTTCATGCAAAGCTTTTCAAAAGACACTTGGAGGCAATTTTAGCACAATTTTAGGTGCTTGTGACTTTGTAAAATTTATTGCTATGCAAAGCTCACATCCCAGGAAGTGTCACACATTTGGAGGAATGTCATTTTAGACTATCATGAGAACATTTGACAATTTTCTTTGTGCATTTTCAGCATCGATTTCTTCAAATTCTAACCCGGTCTAGGTTTCAATTCTACTTACACAAGTACCTGCAAATTACTCTTTAACTGTACGAGTCATTTGCAATCAATTTTGTAGTTTGACATACACAAAATGTACACTTAAAAAAAAAAAAAGCAACAACTTTGTATGTCAATAACTTTGTTACTAATTGCAGGCAAATAAACTTAAAACAGAGCTGTGAAAGAATCTTACTCGTTAACATGAGATCAGCAAATCGAACAATCAACCGAATTATTGATCTGTGCAACCCTAATGTATTGGCTCATTATGCTGTTGCGGTTTCACTCATTATCTGAAAATCGTAGCCAGCTGCCTCAGCAGTCTGAGAAACGCATTCAATGTCCAGTCTAGTTTTCACCAAGTTTAATGGGCAAATTCTGTCTGTATCTCCAAAACCTCTGCTCTGTTTGGAAGGATGAGATGTCTCTTGGGAGGTTTAACTAAATAGTGCAAACCAGTTCGCAACAGTAAAGTCGCTTTTTTTTTTCTGCTACACTAGAAATTTTTAAACATCCGAAACAAGTAATTCTTTCAGATTTGTACATCATCTTACATCTTGCCTCTCTCTTCATCATCTTGCACCACTGCTGGAGCTTTCTGCTTAAAAGAACTTTGGATGAGAGCATTAAATATGCAGACGAATGGTTACTCATCCTGATGGATGTTCACACCACTAATGAAAAGGAGAAATGTTCAGAAAAAAAGTAGACTTATTCAGCTCCACATTATTAATGTAAAGAAAAGCTGAAAAAAGAAGGAGGGGGAAATAAAATCAACAAGTTAATAACATAAAATGTTTTATCCATTTCACGTAGTCAAAGCTCTCGGTCAACATCTGTTTTTATTTTGTTGGCGACAGGATTGCACGCTTAGATGAGTGAGGGGTTTTTTTTGGTTGTGTTTTTGTCACGGTACAACATTATCACATCTCATGGGAGGGTTGGTTTTTTTTCACACCAATTGCTGGTTTACCCTCGACTCCAAGGTGACGCTTTATTCCAGCATAATTTACGCTGTTTTAATAGCATCATTTATCGGGTATCACGAGCTGTAAACACATTAAAAAGGATGAAATGTCACTTTTGTTTTGCAGAGTACAGGCTGGGTTCACCTTCAGATAACAATGGCACAGTTTGAATGTTTTTGAATTGGGCTTTCACGATGCTCCATCAAAAACACACATACGCAAACAGAGGATAACACAGTTAACCAGGGAAACAGAGTAGGAGCATTAGTATTGATATTGATGATAGCCTATTTGGATGCTCCCTTTTATAAGGGCTGCTGCAGCAAATCGTCCCACCTTGCGGCGGAGGCTTGTCTAGCTTTTTACACCAGATGCCCTTCTGCTATAACTGGAATTCAAAGTCACTAAAAGTCTTGTTACAACATTAATGCAGAATTCCTCATCATACATAAAGACTTCTTTAAAGTTATGGAGTTTGTCAGATGAGATTGAGTGGCGAGCGTGCGCTTGTTCATGTATGTGCTCTTTGTTAACCTATTTTAATATACCTGGGCCAGGGAGACGTGCTTTGCTAAATTTGTGTGTGGAATACATTTTAAGTGAGTGAAATGTGCATTTCATTTAAATGTAGAAATGAAAGTTTAAAAAGTGTCCGTAGTCCATTTTAACTATCGATGCCCACTCTCTGTATTATCTGCTTCAATTTTCATTATTTTGTGTTACAGGGTGATCCGAGATCTTTTCATCAGTTGTAATGGACTTAACCAGGTGACGGAGCTCGTCTACCTGGACCAGACTCGCTCTTTAGCCCTGAAGGTGTTCGAGACTCTTATAATTGGTATTGGACGCCAGCAGACTGACGGGGTGCTTCATGAGCTGGAGGGTGCTGATGTGGAGGAGAGAGAGGCTATCATAGGCCTGGCCGAGGAGCTGGGATCCCGAGGGGTCGGGGAGGGCCCGCAGAGCCTCAGCAAGTTCTATGAGGGCCTAAAGGAGGCGTATCCCCGTCACAAGCCTCGAAGCGCACAGGGCCGTGGGCCAGGACGCAGCCGGACAGAGACCCATCTCCACATCATCAACCTCTTCCTTTGCGTGGCCTTCCTCTGCGTCAGCAAAGAGGCCGATTCCGACCGCGACTCCGCGAATGACTCTGAGGACACTTCTGGCTACGACAGCACAGCGAGCGAACCGCTCGGGGGGCGGCTGCCTTACCTGTCCCCCGACAGCGTCGCTCTGCCGTCCAAAGAGCAGGTGCGACGTGCCGCCGACGTTTGGTCGGTGTGTCGGTGGATCTACCTCACCAGCCCTTTGTTCCAGAGGCAGTTCTTCAGGCTGGGAGGAGTGGACGTCTGCTTGCGCCTCATGACGATGGTCATCCAAAAGCTCTCGTGTAAGACCAAGGATGGGAAAGCAAAGAAGAAGAGGGACGGTAAAGTCAGGAGCAGTCCTGAGTCCGCCGCATCAGCCGTTGGTCCCGGACAGGAGGAGGTTGAAGGAAAGACTAAAGACCCAGCGAAGAGGCTGGAGGAAGAGTGGCAGCTACAAAGTATTCGTCTCCTGGAAGCCTTGCTGGCTATTTGTCTGCACAGCGCAAACTCGGCCCTGCAGAGGATAGAGCCGGAGCTTTCCTATCAGGTACTCCTAACAGCATGTGCGTCATCCTGTCCAAATATTCCATCACTGACCACAAAACAAGGTGTTCTTATCTTTGCTTCAGTGAAACCGTTACATCTCCATGTGTTCGCAGCTGCAGACTGTGGAGGAGATGCTGTTTGAGGTGAGGGACCAGCTCTCTCGCTCGGGGATGGTGAACTCTGACCTCGCTGTGCCGTTGTTCGACTCTCTGCTGAGAGTAGCGCTGGCGGAGGTGTCGTCGTGTCCCGATCCTCCCGAGGAGAAGCCTGACAGGGTGAGTCATATATTGTGAAAGTGAGTTTACTTTATCATTTATACTTATGCTGGTCTTTTACATTATTTTTTTCAGTCTGTTTGTCAATCCCTGAAGACAGACAACGACTAAAGGGTTTCTATTTGCACAAAATAATGAATACCCTCAGATGCAGGATGAGTCCTCCAACATTTAAAAAATATTTCTAAAGTCATTATTTGTACATTTTCCTTTGAATTCGCACAGATCAAGTGATTAATGAACAGTCAGCCAATAGACAAATAAATAAAAATAAAGGAAATTTGTTTCTTTATAAGTTGGAGCCAGTCAGGCATTGGTCATGAGACCCTCTGCTGATAGATGCCATCATTGTATAACACACATTCAAGCTATTGGCATAATACTTCTATACAAACATTTGTTCTGCTTAAAAGTAATCTTTTTAAATCGGGTTTTGATTGAATCATTTCTGGGTTTTTTTTTTGGCTAATATAGTGCATATTTCAAAACGAGCACAAAGCTCTTTTTCTCATACTGGCAGCGACATCATTTTATCTCCCATCTACCACATCTGTAACATAGATGCACCATCGGCGATCATCAGTCACTGATTTAGTGTCATGACTTCATTTGCTGCAGTCTAAAACTGTCATTCGGGGTCTCTGCTGTCAGTTCTATAATTGTAGCATAGTTCTTTTGAAACTAAACTTTAACATACATTACAATTGAAGTTAAGCAAGGCTCAGGTGGCTGCTTCATTTCACTAAATCATCAAATCTTTTAATGCTTCTCGTAGATCTTTTTTCTGACGTATTTTATTATCTCATGACTTTTCCACTGATTATAGCAAGTTTGACGAAGGTAAACTGCCTGTGAAATTGTCAGGCCGCTGTGGGAGCTGTGGAGATATATCCCACTATTCTAAATCGAGTATGTGCGACCACAAACCAGCAACCTTTTTCTGCACCTGAGCCTTTATCGACTCGTCTTGCATTGTGTCCAAGGAAGCACTGTCAAGAGGACAATTACTGTCAGAAGGTCTTGCTGCCCAATGCAGGTGTTACCCAGCTCATTCGCACAGTCTGCACATTGTGGGTTTCATGTCCAGCTGTTTTCATGCGGAGGAAAGCACATTGTGTCCAGTAAAACATATTGTTGCTTCGTCCCGTTTGCCACGGATGTACCTGAACACGGCGGAAACACACAAATCTCAGCTCGTTATTTAGCAGGCAAGTTTAGCAGACCGTTTTCCAGACAAAGTCTTGCGAAGCATGGGGACTGCTGCGAAAGGCCACTCGCGTGACGTTGCTAAGCAGCTGTTATCTGCCTGATGTACAACGAAACGACAGGCGTAATATAATGACCGCCTCCGGACCGGAGCGAGCCGCCGCTGCAGACGGGAGTGGAACACGGCCTCGTCACAGACGCTGCTTTGTTCCGAGGACTTGTGCAACTTAATATCAGGCCGTTTAGCGTCACACCAACAACAGTGTTGTTTACATTGCCAGCAATATTCACCCACGTTGACAATATCTATGCGATAAGACGGACGAGTAAGAAAATCCATTGGCATTGGTCACAGCGACTCTCGCCTGTTCAGCAGAGACACTATCGCTGGAGCCTTTGCTCAATATTATTGCAAGATGGAGCGGACCAGACATGGTTACGTCCCACCATGCGACTACTATTATTTGTTCCAGGAAATGAGTGTGGATGTGTGAAGATGACCATTTTTCTTCTGGCTGTCCACACTAAAATTTCCTTCCCACCTGGCAGTGAGTGTGTTCTCTCTCTCACAGCCTTCGATGTGTTTTTCCCGAGTCTTAAAATGCCTTTCTCCACTAAGCCTGTTCCAACACAGGAGGATTTAGTGTTTTATATAATAGATTTACCTATTTCCTAACAGCTTAGCTCTTTCTCCGTGACGCCAGCAGGGTGTGATGTTCACTTAACCATCGCAAGTGTGTGCCGGGAAGCTTCCAGATTAATGTTACGCCATAAAGTTTTTCCACCTAATTGAACAATTCTGTAAAATACTCGACCTTGGCTGAGTGTCAAAGCCAGGTATTACTATAAAAGGAATAGAGGTTTTTGTTACAGTAAGCTTGTGTGTGTGTGTGTGTGTGTGCGCGTGTGCGTGCGTGCGCCCGCGTGCGCCGACATGCACATATGATGACTGACTGTTCAGGTCAGGGAACTGGGCTGTGTGAGTGCTTTGTAAGTCAGCTGATATTTGTCTTATGACCAAAATCTTGTACTCTTTTTTTTTTTTCTCTTCTTCTTTCTTCCCCCCCCTCATTTTGCATTCTTCATAAGCAGTACAGCCACGTTTTTGTTTTTTTTTGACCTGGTATACTTTTGGCTTTAAAATTTTCTTGGTGAAGGGGAAGTTTTATAAAACAACACTGGTGAGCTCTTGCGTAATTTCTGTTGTCTGAACAATTTCCTGCCAACTAACCAGGCGTAGATGTTAGTTTGGCCGATTTTATTTGAGCTGACTGGACTAAAAGTCCTAACTTTTTTTGTGTGTGTGTGTGCCTCTGTCCTTCTCTCTGTCTCTCGCTTGCTTTGTCGCTCTCATGTTAGAAGCTGCAGATTTTGGTGGAGGGGGCGGCCCCAGCCGGCGATCTGTCTGAGGAGGTGGACGAGGTGCAGAGCTGTGGCGTCAAGCCCCTGGGGGAGGAGGAGGGCTACGACGCCGACAGCGAGAGCAACCCCGAGGACATGGCGAAGCAGGAAGAGGGTAAGTCCCACTCTGTCTGCATGGCCCTCGCACACTCCCACTCCCATTCACTCCTCCTCAAGAACCCAGAGCTCACCACACATCTACGCCTCAATTATAGGAGGTGAAGTTGGTTTCGCACATAGTTTGCTCTACTTGTATTAAGAACTTTTTAAACCGTGCCTGCTCCAGGTCCTCGGTCTTTTCCCCTATTTGTTTTTGTTGGTGATAAATGTGAGCCAGCTGACGTTGATGGATTTTAGGGTCATATGTTGGTTATAACCTTTAAACCTGCAGACTTTTAGCCCTGGGAAATCTTGTTTCTCCCACTGGAAAACAAACTGACCAGTAAATGTAGAACATGCCGTTGATAATATTTTGTCTCTCATTCATTGAAACATTTTAAAAGACATTGTGGCCTTTCACTAGTTTGCTGACTAAAGCCCTTGATTATGTAAGTAAAAACCCTCTTGCACTGGGGTGCAGAGGAGGAAGCTGAGCAATAAGATGTGGTTAGTTTTCACTGTGTTTCAATGACACAGCGGAAAAGGAGCCCAAGTCTCTTAAGATCAGCTCTCTGCTTGTGGTCTTATGGGTTAAGAACTTGGCCTGGTTACACTCATGCACTTTCATCGCCTCAGAAAGGAATCATTGTTTTATATTTTACAACTGGAAGGCTTCATGAGCTCGATCTTGTGACTTGAAGTCTCCATCAAGTGGAGGTTTTAACTTCCCGGAAAGCTGCTTGGTTCCTAAAAAAAAAAAAGAGAGAAGGGAATCTTTTAATTCAGCCCCGCAGAGCTGAGCGAGTAAACCAAATCGGTTTTAGACGTTACCATAATGGTTGTGAAGCACTGAAGTCGAACCCTGCATCTCTCCTCAACACTGCAAGTCTTTCTTTCACGTGAGCTCGATCATTCAGAGACAGCGAATGTGATTGGTGACAGCTGAGCTTTTGGAAAGTGTTACGCAAAGAAAATACTCTTATTTAGGAGCATATTGTTTGATGGACAGGAGTGTCGGCGTATCGCCATCAGCTGTCGCCTTGGCTTTTTTTGCTCATTCCACACTGCCTCTCCTCCTATTTATGATCAAATTAAGATTTTCTGGCTCCGTTGAATTGCAATCTTCTCAGATTCTCTTGGTGATTTAACAAGTTTTGACCTCGTAAAAGCTGCTTGTGTTTATTCATGCAACACAAGACAAAAGTTTAATTGGAAGGATTTGTGATTTTTATCATTACAGCCAGATGAATCTATAAATTTGGAAACTTGCAGCGGTTGCTTGCTGCATTTCATTTTTTTGAACCAAACGCACGCAGCAGATCTACACCACCCTTCAGGTGACAGGCCCTTTTAGTTTCTATTTACTGAGAGCAATATGTAGCCCGATGTGCAAGTTTCCGAAGGTGACAAACTGTTGTCGTCCTGCTTAGGGAGCCGAGCTCGCTTCATTAATAAAAGCAGGTTCCCAGAAGTCGTGCGAGAGCCTGCTGGGCTGCTCTCCTGTAAATCATGAGGGAACTCCCATGCTGCTCGGAGAACGGGCACAGCACTGAAGCTAATTCATTTTTATGTGCCGCCTCCAAGATGGGAGGTTGCAGCTGAAGGATGGGAACGCCTGTGGATCGCAAAGCCGCTCAGCCAGCGCGGGCTTCCACGTCTGTGTGTGTTGCGGCGTGTCAGTCAGCGTGAGATTTGCTTCGTGTCTCCACGCACGTGTAGACGAGCGCCTCGATATGTGTTTGATCTTGCTGTTTTCTTAGGTGTGAAGGTGGAGTCGGCGGCGCTGCGCGAGTTTGCGGCAGTGGCGGACGGGCCCGGGCGCGGCGTGCTCCTGTTCCCCGAGATCTGCACGATGGAGCTGCAGCTCCTCGCCTCCGGCTCCCCCGACCTGGAGGTTCTCAGCCATGTGTTTCACAGCCTGCTCGGTGCGGTGAACGCCAACCGCCGCAATGCCGCCTTGCTCTATGACCAGGTCAGACTGGCCACTTCTTCAACTTTGTGACCGCTCTCAACAGCCTCACTCAGCTGTGCTCTGAAGATTAAGATTAAAAAAACTGACCCTCTTGTTCTGTTTTTTTTTTTTTTTTTTTACAGGGAGGAGTCAAAACTATTCTGTCTGGCTTTCACAACATCCTCAGTCAAGCAGACCCCTCGTATCACGGTTTGTTACATATTCTGGTTGTTTTATATCTGAAATGACTGTTTGCATTTGGATAGGTTTTCAGCAAAACATTTGGAAATTCTTGTAAGCCGTCTTGTTTTTCCAAGTCACTCCCTGGGGGTTGAAACAGCAGATCGTGTATAAATAGTTCTCGCTGTCCTTGTACAGCTGGACCCATGTAAGGCTCACAGGAATCTTTTTGGCATTGTAGAATTGCAATATTCAAATTATACAAGACTAAAGATATTAATGATCTAATGACTCTTGTCAAATTCATATAGTAGTTCCCCATGAAACTGTAGAATTCTGTGTACTGTATCTGATACTCACTTTTATTTTGCATCTACCGTGATCATAGTAAAGCAGGAAGTGGTGCCGTTTTTGACCCGCCGGTGTTCTACTGCATGCCCAAAAGAAGACGAGCTGTTTACGTAACCTGCTCTTCATTGGTCTCCACTCAGATTGCCAGACTGTGCTGGTGGAGCTGCTGGTTGCCATGGTGAGCCAGCGTATCACAGCGGAGGAACTGGCTCTATTGATTCGCCTCTTCCTGGAGAAGACCCCACCTACTGTAAATAGCAAACCCGATCAGCCACTCAACAGCTTTCTTACGTCGGCGGTGTTGACACTGATAGCTCGTGCTCGCACACTCAGCCTTTTTTTTCTCTCTCTCTCTCTCTTTTTCTTTTTAGCACTGACGACAACCTATTTGTAAAGGCACTGGTTTTTTTTTTGGTTTTTTAAATCATCAACACATAATGCACCCTAAGGCCCGCTTCACTCTGTGTATAATTAACACCAGGGTCTACAGAGCAGATGTGATGCTACAACCTAAACCACACGTCTGGGCGTAATTGGAATCTGGTAGCAGATGTCATTAATAATCTGTACTCAAGAAAAGTGTGTTCAAAACGAAGAGGAGAGTGTATTTTTAGCCAAGTGAACACATTGAGACGTGTGTCTTTCTGCCTATGAAAAAAAGAGACGCGTCAGATGTGCTTAATGGTTGTTTTGCTCTTTTAGACAGCGACCAGGTGTTGCTTTCGAACGCAGAACTTTGTTGCATTTATACATGTTATTTTGGGGCTAATCTGTTCATTATTGTCTATGAAGCTTGTTAATAGCTTGCTTGAGTTGGGAATGCGCGAAGGATCTAATTGAAACTTTAAAAAGATATTTCACAATGTAAAAAAAGAATCCTATATAAAATTAGTAATTGACAGACTCTACCTTCTTTATTTACGCTCTTTTCCAGGAAACGTTACTGAAGGGCATCTTACAAATCATCGACGCCAACGTGAATGTGGAACCTCTTCATTTCCTGACTTTTCCGATTATACTTGGGACTTTGACGCCGGGAGGGTTGTCCCCCGGCTCCAGGCAGAACTGCACCGCTGGAGGCAAAAGTGTTGGTCTGCTATGGAAGGGCAAACTGTCTCCCGCCCGGAGGGAGGGGGACGCCGAGTGCCGACCGAGCCACCTGCGGTCTTCTCCCTGGCACATCGCCCCCCTCCACTTGCCGTTGGTAGGTCAGAACTGCTGGCCCCACATGGCGAGCGGCTTCAGTGCCTCTATGTGGCTGCGGGTGGCAGAGCAGGAGGAGAAGGATGTGGACAGAGAAAAAGGTGAGACCCTCTTCTTAAGAAATCCTTTCTACCTAATTCCAATTAATACAAGCCCGCTTCAAGATTTTCTCTTTCTATTTGTTTTTCCAGAAAAAAGTAACCCAGCCCCCGGTGAGTCACACAACGGCTCAACGCAGGCAGGGACGAGATTAGTCGAGGAAGGCCTCATTCATATTCTGTCCATGGGCTCCAAAGCACTGATGCTTCAAGTGTGGGCAGACTTCTCCACAGGCTCTCTCACATTCAGGTGAGCTCCGGTGTGGAAGGGAGGTCTCGAAGATCTGTGCGTAGAATGCAATGCTGAAGTATTCGTAGCGCGTGTGCCTTGAAGCATTGCACTCTGCTTTTCAGGATTTGTATAGATCCCAACGACGAGATAAAAGCCGGGCTGCTGGCGCAGGCCGACTCTGGCGAGGGAGTGCTCGGAGCGGGCCAGTGGCAGCAGCTCAGCCTCACCTACAGCCAGCAGCCAGAGGGCAAGAAGAACATCCATGGCCGTGTTGTTGTCTGGGTGTGTGGCATCTGGTGAGGAAACAAGACTCTGATTGAACTAGGCGCTGCAGGGGGGAGCTTTTCAGCTGACTCAGAAATGTGTTTAAAATCGCTGCTTTATCAGAATATCTGCTTAAATAATTTAATTTCACTTAATATCCACCCCTTTTTCTTTTTTCTTTTTTTCTTTTTTTTTTTAGGAAATGTGAAGTTTCACTGGATTACACACTACCTCGAAAGTCTAGTTTATCATCTGACAGCAACAAAACCTTCTGCATGCTGGGCCACTGTGCGCCGTCATCCGAGGAGCTGCTGAAGCAGGGTGGACGCTGGAGCATGGGCACCGTGCTTCTTTTTAATGGTGGGTATTGTGTGTCTGGAACATATCAGACATTCAATACCAGTCTGAGAGTCATCACCTCACTATGTATGTGCAGCCTGTTTGGGTGCGTGATTGAATCATGTCTGTCCTCAGTGCTGCTCCCTGGTGTTACGTTGATAACAGCCCTCCCTTTTTGCAAATCACCCGACGAGCGAGGGTGCATAAATGGTTTATGATGCATTTATATTTTAAAAGCGTGGCCGGTATCCGTCTGCACGAGGCCGTGTCTGGTGCAGATGTGTGGCATGCTGTGGATTCCCTGTGTTCTGCCGAGAGGCTCACTGAATATTTCTCTTGTTGCCTCTAATTGGCTGCGAACGGCCCGCGTCAAGGTAACCCCAACTTGTGAACCCAAGTAATGAGTCAAGCTTCGGCTCGGGATTAATTCCAAGTAGCAGTCGCTTCCTCTAAAAGAGGGACCGAGGGTTTTCAGGAAGTTTCAAGAAAACAAGAAATTAAACATCACAGTGTAACATGGCGAGTTGACGAGAGATCAACTCGCTATATACGTATATATTTCTTTTCTTCTTTTTTGAGGCTCAATTGCAGTGTTGTTAAAATGTAGCTTGATGTTTTCTTGTCTGTCAGGGTCCAGAATAGGATCTGAGGAGGCCTTCTTCCTGTACGCCAGTGGGCCGGACCTCACCTCCATCATGCCCTGCAAGTATGGCAAACCAAATGCAATATTCTCCAAGTTTGTCACTCAGGAAGGCCTGAAGTGTGAGCACGTGAGAGAGATCCTGATGAGGAGCAAAGATGTAGAAACAACAAGCTTGGTCGTAAGTAATTTTTTTTTGTTATTCGCTCAGTTATCTCACACCAGGATGCAGAAAGCATGAAAGACAAATTTCTTGAATAAATGAGGCATTATCATAGTACCCAATATTTGTGTGGCAGATGTTAAACTCCACACTTGTACTTGGGATTCAAGTGCTCTGTAAGCATGGCTAATCCCTCCTATGTCTCATTTATTGTTTCATTTCACGGTATATGAGTAATGTGCCGTTCCAATTAGCTATCATTAATGATACTGCACGGTAGGAAGTAATTTTTTTTTTGTCTCAAATGGAAAAAGCTATTATAGTTAAGCTGCCGCTATTTCAGTATGACTGAAAATAGTTTTTCTCCCATTAAATTCTAATGGCTTTGTTGATAATGGCTGTGCTGATTAAAAAAACGAAGGAAAGCAAAAAGTAAGACGAGCACAATTAATGATTCTCTGTTATGTTTAACTCTCAAAAAGTCTAACAAACATCAATCACAAAGCTGTTCCGGATCTTCTTTTTTTTTTAACTCGAAATTCACTATAATTCCAATGCTATGACTTATTTGAATTTGTGGGATGATAATGTGGCCTGGAAAGATGATTGTGTGCTTTTTTACGCAGGAGAGCTTGGCGGTAGTTTATGCCCCCAGCAGTCCCAGAGTCTACACAATCTATGAGCCCGTCATCAGACTTAAAGGTCAGGCCAAGACTGTCGTCACCCAGCGGCCATTCAGCTCCAAAGAGGTGCAGAGTGTTTCTCTGGATCCCACTGCTCTCAGAGCCCTGCTGCCCACTGAAACCCACGGCCTGCAGAGCGTCCTGCACAAGATCGGAGGAACCGGGAATTTTGTCTTCCTCTTCGCACAGGTACACTCATTCCCATTTTTTTTTTTTTTTTTTTTTTTAAGAACGCTTTTGCTACACACTTGTATATTTCAAATACAATGAATGTTCCTGGCCATGTGTGGTCTGGCCCGGTGTGTTTAACACCCTTACCCCACAAGTAGAGCAAAACACTTTCATTTCTGGGCTGTGAGTCGTCTGACTTCCTGCCACAATAAATAAGTTGGTCACCTTATTTGGCAACTCCTGTGTTTCTCTCACAGTCTGATAATAGCGAAGGAAATAGGTCTGAACCTTCTGGAGATCTGGCGTTCAAATTTGTGATGACTCACAAATTCACAACTCAAGAATAAATTCTAGAATTCGTGAAACATCCACAAACACACTAGAATGGAAATGTTCAATTTCCAAGTTATTAATTGCCTTATAGAGGGTTAATTTGTAACTCTCAATAGTCCTTGGTGTGTGAGTCTGTGTGTTAGCTCTGTAATGAACTTGAAAACTTTAATAAGTGCTGTACATTGTCTTTCATGCAAATTAGAATAGACTACACCTGGAAGATGGCTAAAAAAAAATTATCTTTGTCAAGCCATGTGGATTTTTTTTCACATGAATCACCTTAAAGAAAACTAGAAGAATTTGCTGTTTTATTTTTAGAAGATTTTCTCGCCTTTGCTGCTTTTTTTGTTTTTCAGTTGATAAACCATACAAACAAATCAGCACGGGATTAATTAAAATGGAGACATTAAACGGATTCCACAGCTAGAAAATTCATTTGTGAGCCAAAAAGACAAACGACAAACTTGTATCTCTTCGCATGAATCACTTCTTGTCTGTGTTTGAACGTTGTAATTAGCAAAGTTATTCAACTGATTCTGAAGAAGTGACCGTGCTGGTCGTGTTTTCATGCCAGCAACTTTCACGTCAAAAGAAAGCTGAAGATCTGGTTTCCATCTTCTCAAGAAAACGATTCACGTTGGCCTGTTATGCACTCTGTGAGAACACAGTTTTGAAGCAGAAGCTATATAAAAAGAGTTTTTACTATTTCATTTGGTAAATGGAATTGTTCTTTGTCCTTTTTTTCCCCCTTGTGCTGCTGATGGGCCTCCACGGCCTTCAGACAGTGGAGCTCAGTGACAGTGAGCAGATTCAGGCTCTGGCTCTGCGAGTCCTCTTGTCTCTGTCCAAGTTCAACCAACACCGCATCCATGAAATGAACTGTTACCATGGTTACTCCATGATCCACCAGGTCCTCATCAAGTCCAAATGCACCGTGGGATATCATATGCTGAAGGTAAGGCGCACTTTAGATTCTCCCCTCTCTCTCTCCGTGTTCCCGTCGCTTCCGTTCGTCAAAGCGTGTTCCGCATCACTTGTTTTCGCCGGGAGTGTGATCCAGCTCGGCTCGGTGGTGCCTCTCCGAGTTAATGCTGGGGGGGCCCCGCTGTGACTTGACCCTCTAGCTGAGTCTGTAATTGAGCTGTGTGATGGCAGTGTGCTTAAAAGGAGTCTGTCGACTTGATGAAATACCAAACACCTGCAGAGTTGAACCGCACATTTGATTGCCTTCGTTACATCAGGCTTCCACATCCTATATTGTGTATCACAGAACTGCACTGATGAGCAATATTAAATGCTGATAATCAATCTTCGATAGGAAGAATTCCTCTGTGCCACAGTTGATGGGAGTTTCTTCTCCACTTTCATATTGTGCTTGTAAAAAGAGATTGGTCTTTTCCTTAAAACTCACCGAGTTCAACCTTCTAACATTGTCATGGTGATTAACAACTGTGTGTCAGTGTGCAAGCTTCTGCCTTATAGCCCCTCCGTCCACCAGAGACATAAACGACTGCAAGATTTATCACCACTGCAGTGAAGCTGGTCACAAATGATAGACTTTGATCAATACAGACAAGGCTTCTCAGCCAGTAAATGGCATTAGATTTGACGGAGTAAAAAGCACTCCCAAAAATTTCACCAAGACTGAATTGATTTTCCTCTTGCCTCTTGTTCTGCACTACTGGTTATCAATATGTTGATACTTGGGTCTGATTGGAGTGCACGGCCCTCCGGAAGTTAGAGTTGAAACTCCGTAGAAGTATTTCTGACCGACGCCCTCTGTCTTTTCAGACCTTACTCGACGGGTGCTGCAGTGGTCCCGTGCTGGTTCTCGGGGACGACGGGCAGTTCCTTTTGGACACCGAGTCGACCGCTGTGGTGCAGGATACCAGACTCCTCTCGGACGTTCTGTTAGACTGGAAGATCTGGGCGAAGGCCGAGGTAAACTTGCATACGTCGAAAAGTTCCTAAATCAAGCATGACAGAATGACAGAATGAGCACACGCGGAAGAGCAAAGTGTTTGTTTCACGTTCAAATGAAAAATGACAAATACAACATCAAGATTTTTTTTTATTTTTGCATTACAGAAATTGGAAAGTTAATTTTTGAAGGAGGATAAACTAACTATAGATGTGGTGAAATTAGTATTTTGTTGAGTTGAAACTATAGTATGTTAAACAAGTAAGAGAACAAAAGTTTTTCTCACTGCCTCCCTAAATCCAGATGACAAATTCCACCCAGAACTTGTATATGTATTTACCGTAATTTCCGGACTATGAGTCACTACTTTTTTCACACACTTTGAATCATGCGGCTTAAACAATGACTTGGCTAATTTATGAATTTTTAGGGGTTAATAAGCTTCATGCCTCATACATGGGTGCATTCAGGTGCATCACGTAACTCTGACCTTTCTTTTTTTTTTTTTCCTTTTTAAATTGGGTGGGTGCAGCTTATATTCAGGTGTACTCAATCGTCCGGAAATTACAGTATTTTAAGATCTTGGTTACATGATTAGCATTTTTAGCCTCAATGTTCAATCTGTCTATATAAATTCAGAGTGGCTTCGTGGTATTTTTATATTCAGTTTTCAAGTCGCTTACAGTCGTGAAGATCACATACTCAGTGTGTACTCTCCGTCCCGTTTCCCGTCTGTGATTTTGTTATAGCGTGGGGTTTGGGAAACGCTGCTGGCTGCCTTGGAGATCCTCATCAGAGTTCACCACCCTCATCAGGTCTTCAACATCCGTCAGTTTCTCAAGGCCGAAGTATTGCATCGCTTTCTTCTCACCTGCCAGGTATTGCAGGTGAGTGTCGGCCATAAAGCTGCTGGCAGGACGTCCGGTTCATCTCGGGAGGGGGGGCTGTTTCTAAAAGCGTTGCGTTTGTCTTAAGGAGCATCGGGACGAGCATCTGACTGCCATCCCACAGGAAGTGTGTTTATCATTCATCAAAATCATCCAGGAGGTGCTCGGCTCACCTCCAGACATGGATCTCCTGAAACTCATCTATAACTTCCTGCTGGCCGTTCACCCACCCACCAACACCTACGTCTGTCACACTCCATCCAGCTTCTACTTCTCCCTTCATATCGGTGAGGAAGCACCGCCACTTTATGCAGCACCTCTGTATCAGGGCACCATGAGTTTAATGCACTTGGGTTTTGTTTTTGTTTTTTTTGTTTTGTTTTTAATCTCTGATTGCCAGATGGGAAGCTGTATCATGAGAAGGTGCAGTCCATTATGTACCTGAGACACTCCAACAGCGGAGGGAAGTCTGCCTGCAGCTCGGTGGTGTCGCTCTCCCCGACCGTCTTCAGTGACGCTCCTCATGAAGGTCCAGCTGCTTCTGCCTACTCTTAACTCTCGTGCACTCCCAAACACCCAAGACGCGTGAAAAGAATCCGTTTTGGTCTGTGGCCATAGTTGAATGCACGGTTATACCAGCGAGTTGTCGGTGTCATACTGCTGCATCCCTGCCATCACATATCCACTTCAAGTATTGTGTGATGTGCCCGCATACGAATACAATCCCCTGCAGCCTCCAGCTGACGGTTTTCTGTCTTCCAGGTCATCTTCACGCTCCGTCCCCTGAACACGGAGGTGACGACCAGTCGTTGCGTCCTCCCAGTCTGGCTCCGTCTCCGTACTCCTCCCCCCTGCTGACACCCCGATTCGGACACGGCGGCTCGAGGGAGATGAACAACGGCGACGGGGTCTCCCTTGCCACTCAGCAGGCTCTGGGCAGCACAGAGACCCTGAAGAAGGGCGGCGGTGACGAGCAGCTCCTGAGCAGCTGCGAGTCGGCCAAGACGATCTGCGAGTCCAAGGACACCGGCGAGGCGGCGGCGGCGGCCCCGCGCACCCCGTCCATCAGCGTGGAAGAGGACCGGGACGACGCCGGGGAGGTGGACAGCTTGGCGGAGGGGAGTGTCGGCGTGGCGGAGTCCGAGGACAGGTTCGACTGGGCCAGCGACGAAGCGCCGCGCCGCCCCGACAGCCTGAAAGGCATCCAGTCCTTCCAGAGGAGCCACAGTAACCTGGCCAGCCTGGGCCTGGCCTTCCCGGCTCCCAACGGCTCACTGACGATCGGCCGCTGGCCCAGCACTGCGGACAGGGGCTCCGTGCCGGAAGACTGGGAGAGTTTCACCTACTCCCCCGGCTACGAGCGGGCTCACAGCAAGGCCGAGTCCAACGAAAGGTAGCAAGCCAAGTACACCCTCTGAGCATAGCGCCATGTTTGCACTGTATTACTGTGTATAACACTAATAGTGAAAATACTCAGTATGATACCGACGCCTTCCGAAACGAATGGCTTAATTGAGTGATGTTTTTTTTCTGTGTGTGTGTGTGTGTGCGTGTGTGCGTCTGTGTGTGTGTGTGTGTGCCCCCCTCACCACTTAATCAGGCTAAAACCTCCAGGAAAATAGCTTCCATGTTAAGTTTGGCAGAAAGTGACCAAATGCTTGATAAAAACCAGTCATACACACACCAAGCCCTGGAAAAAGCTATTCCAGCTCTGCATCTTGCACCACAAAACCTCCGGACATGCATATTTTCATGCCGCATTTATTTAAAGAAGTGACACATTTCGCAATATTTTGTATTTTAGTAATTGCCTCATTTATTTCCTGCCTGTCAGCCAGCTTCTGGTTAAAGCTGGGAGATGTTTTTGTTGTTTCCGATCCGTCATGTTTGGACACCATCAAATTATTGTCTCGCATGAAGACATCTGCTTTTATTTAAGAAGACGTCCTCGACGTCCGTATTGACGTGTACAACAGGTGTTTCTGGTCACCAAACATTGTGCACAGTCTTGCTTGACAACTTCACTCACCGTGTTTTAAAAGTATAGTTGTAGTTGCTCATGCGCCATAATTCAGCTCTAAACTCGTTTCAGGTCCAGTACGGAGGACTGCCTGGTGCTGATCTGCTGTGGACTGTACGATCTTTTGAGGGGGGTCCTGCTGCTGCTACCCGACCTCATGCTGGAGGACGTGATGGACAAACTAATCCAGCCAGAGGCACTCATTGCCCTCGTCAATCACTCGTCACCCCTCATTCAGCAAGGAGTCATGAAGGTCAGTCTACTCGTCCCGATTTAACACCGGGGGTTAGTGGCCTTTGAAATGTATATATTGTTCTGCACATTTTATGTTGTTGAACAATGTTTGTGTGATATTTTATTGACAAAGTGCCAACAATTCAATGATCTTTATCATAAAGGAAGATGATTTTTTTTGTTTTTCTTTTGTGATTTGCAGCTTCTCTCCACTAATGTTCTTTTTTTTTTTTTTATCAGTTGGACGTTGTAGTTTCATTTAAAACGTCATTCAAGCAGAAAGGAAAAGTGCATTTGAGTCCATTTTTGATTGCAGTAGAATCACTTCTGTTTACAGCCCCTGGGACTTTATTTATGAAAAAGTGTGAAAGATTGGCACAAGACACGCACAAAAAAAATCAGTATGCCAAAAAATAGTCTAAAATGTGCACTTTGCCTTTTAAACACGACACTTGCATGGAGAAACAATCAACTTGTAAGTATCCACACTTTGGTCTGTCCCACAGTCGATCAGTTGAACGAGCTCAGTGCCAAACATGATTATAATCTTGTGTGTTGCTCCTGCAGAGAAAAAGGCAGTGTAGCAATCACATTTTAGTGAACCAGCAAAGTGGGATCCAGCTGGAAAAAGTTCCAGACTCCGAAGCATAATAATTTGTTTCTATTCCCAGTCGGAACATGGCAAACATTTGAAATCACACATTTCATATGAACACAGTGCGCGCTGGAATTACCTTGCATTGGCAGCTGTTGTTGTTTAGTTTAGTTTTTCTTTCTTTTAACGATATAACTCTGCACATGCGCCACCAGAACCACACACCACTGCACTTAAGATCCAAATGTTCCTGTTCCTCCCTCCCAGCTACTGGATGCCTACTTCAGCCGGGCTGTGAAGGAGCAGAAGGAAAAGTTTCTCAAGAATCACGGCTTCTCGCTGCTGGCCAACCAGTTGTACATCCACCAAGGCAGCCAGGGGCTCCTCGAGTGCTTCCTGGAGATGCTGTTTGGACGACCAGTGGGCCTGGAGGAAGAGTAAGTCCCGAGACCTGTCCAGAGGCACACGAGCTGCTGGTATTATGCATCGAGTTTCCCGCACTATGAAGAATGTTTGACACATGTCGCGACAGACCTTTCTTGTATTTCTCTCCAGTCTGGACCTGGAGGAAATGGAAAATATCCCAGCCTTCAGGAAGCGCTGCATCATCCCAGTGTTGGGTCTGATTGAGAACTCCCTGTACGAGAACGCCTTGGTGCACAACATCCTGTGTATGCTGCTGCAGCTCGTCAACGCCTGCCCAAAGCTGGCAGACATCCTGCTCGACCACGGGCTGCTCTACGTGCTCTTTAACACCCTCTCCACCCTCAATGGCATGGAGAACGGGTACGGCTGCCAAACATGGAGGCTGATTCATTCAGACACCGCCATGCGTTCATGGCTTTTTGTGTTGAATCTTTGAGCCCAGAATTGAATCGTTAATCTTCTCACTGCGTATTGATCTGGCCCAGATGAGTGACATACTGGCTCTCTGTGCTTCATATCCTCTGTTTTCCCTGTTTCCTGCAGTATTCCCCTGAATGACTACAAACTCCTGGTGTGTGACATCCAGCAGATGTTAGTCGCTGTCACCATCCACTCCTGCAGCTCTTCGGGGTCCCAGTACTTTCGCATCATCGAAGACCTCGTTACCTTGTTGGGTTTCATGCAGACGAGCAAGATGCGTCGCACACAGGGTGAGGACCGAATCTCTGAAAATCAGCGCACGTGTGGAATACATCAGTCTTGTCATCATCTCCTTTGCTCTGCAGTTGTTGATGATATCAAGTTGTCAATTCCTGCTGCAGAGAGAAACGGGGCCGCCGCTTTATTATCTGCAACTGCAGAGTGGAAACTCATTTAAGAAAAATGTAATTTGAGAAATATCTCCCATTTTCATCTTCCCAGCAAATGGTTTTTCTCTCATGTTTTCCAAAATTTCCACTCAGCCGTATCTCACCTATCTCTTCTCCATTAGTACCCATTTCCTTGTCATCATAACAATCTGATTTAATATAATCATAATATGATCATACAAAAAAAAACATTACAGGAGCAATGGGACTTCGTACCTTTATTTTCTTTTGGTTTTTATTTTAGTCATTACATTCAAATACTTCACTGTCTTCAATGACAAGCAAAGACATTTTGGTATTCTTATCCTATCTGTCCATCTTCGATATCACTTCATCCAGTGCAAGGCCAGGGGGCGCTGGAGTCCGATCTCAGCTAATTATGCACCACAGGGCATTCTTATAATATTTATTCTAAAATAGGATTGACTAAAATCTTTTAACATGATGCATTTTTTTAAACCGCTCATCATCATCATCATCGTTGATCCCAGCAATTTGGGAGGTCCTTATTAGAAACATGTCAGAAACAACTTTACTTGTGTTTTATTTACAGATTAACACCTAAATTAATCTACATTGTGGCAACTTGTGAGAGAATAAAAAAGTTAAAAAAAAAAAATTGTGTTGAAATAATTTTGTAACGACTTAAATCTCCATCAAATATTCTTAGATGTTGGATTTAATGCTGGGGGATGGAAAACAAGTTGGATAAATGTTTTTCGGTCTTTGTGTTTTAGCTTAAATTGAATTTCATGTTTTTTTTAATTGTCATCACATTTTTTTTTTTTTTTAAACAACTTTCCCCAGAGTATCGGTCTTTTGTACACCGCACTTATTTACTGCAGGTTTTTACATATGTGCAGTATGCTCTGGAAATGTATATCGACAACAGACTGCATGCATGTTCAGGAATATATACGGACACATTCTCCGAGTTTCGCATCATCACACCTCTCACACTTTCTCTCAAGTTGGGATCCTATTTTGTTAAAGGCAAGTTTTGATTTGATATTATTGTGTCAGTTGGATGTTTTTTTCACGAGAAATAGCTGGTAAATCTTTGTATATCGCCTACAGCTGTAGAAATTGTAAGACTTGAATTTTGCGCTGAAGCTTATTTTCTCATTTCAACAACAATACATTTTGTTCTAAGAATCTCTTTATGGTGGAGCAGTTTGAGGATCATAAATACGGAGCTGGATCCCGATGTGCTGAAGTGAAAATGTACAGTTATTGTACAGTCATTTGTCATCTCTGCTCCTTCCCAGAGATGGCTGTCGCTTTGCAGTTTCGCGTCCTCCAGTCGGCCATCGAGTTCATAAAGACGACGGCCAACCAGGAACCCCAGAAGCTCAGCAGCTCCGTCAACGCTCCGAGCTCGCCGCACCACGCCATCTATCAGAAGCGCAAGAGCATCGCAGGTGGGCGTCGGACGAACGCGGCAGATATTTTTGGTCTGCTCGAGTTCATCCGTAGAGTTGTGTCTTGTTTATTGAACCTGTCCTCATCCTGATCTCAAGGTTCCATTGCCATGAAAGACTCCATTATCCCCCGCATCCCCCGACAGCACTACTGCTCCTATGGCCAGATCCCCCCGTTCACCCCCTTCAGCTTCCTGTCCCAAGACTCCCCCCTCCCCTCCCCCTCCGGGGCTCCATCCTACATGCTCCACTGTGATGCAGGTAGCTGGGACTGCGGTCCGAAGTGGAGAACATCCCCCCCACCCACCCCTGTCACCGGGTCACGGGGCATGTCTCCTGTCTTTTGCAGTGAACTCACCCCCATCCGCAACACTCACCTCGGCGTGGTTAATCTGCCCAGTACCCCCAGCATGTTACTGGTGCCTTTGTGTGTGTGCATGTTTGGATACTTAACAAAAATCGGCGTTAAACCCCTGAGCGCAGATGTTGATCTGGAAGAGTTTGTCATTTTCGCTTCACACTCTCCTCTCAAAATGTTTCAAAAAAAAAAAAAAGCGCACGCACGCACAGCCATCAGCGCCTGAATAAGTGAGCTGATAAAAGTCTGGTGCTTGTAGGTCGGCGGCGGTTCTCTCTGGCTCAGACGGACTCGCTCCTGATGCGGATGCGCTCCGTCGCCAGCGATGAGCTCAACCAGATGATGCAGAGGAGGATGAGCCAGGAAAACCCCATCCGTGCCAGTGAGACGGAGTTCGTCCAGAGGCTGCAGAGGCTCGTGGTCCTCGCCGTCAACAGACTCATTTACTACGGTAAAACAATCGGGCCGGTCTCCCCAACTGTTGATTTTTCATCCGCTCCGCCTGGCGTCTCATCCCGTTCTGCTTTTGAACGTCTCCTCCATTTCAGACGTCAGCCAGGACTTGTTTGACCTGCTGAACATTCCGGACTCTCCAGACCAACAGCTTTTCACACCAGAACCGGGCGATCAGCCCCACGACGAGGGCGGCTCCGCCTCTGTGCCGCACTCTCCGACTCCCTTCACTCTGCCCCCGGCCAGCAAAAAAAGCTTCCAGAAAGACATCCTCAAACTTATGATGGATGGAATCAAAATCAGCTTGGTAAGGCAATCGATCCATCAATCAATGCACTTAACTCTCTGATGATCAAAATAAACAAATTCCCTTCAATAAGCACAAGTGTGAGTGAGGAAAAGAAACACTTTAATATTTACAAAGCGACAGTAGAACCAAATTCGAGGGTTTTGACCTGGTTTATTTGACATTGAAGAATATTGAAGAAAGAAAATGAACCAACATAGATAAACGTTAAAAAACGAATCCATACAGTGATACCCAATGAACCAAAAGTCGTTTCTTTTTCTTCTTCTTTTTTGTAAATCCTGACTGAGAATCTTTAAACAAAACACGTACAACAACGTTGTCAAGGATTTTAGAAATAAGGCAAAGGTTAAAACAACTGGAGTCCTTGGTTGAATGAAAAGACTTTGTTTTGGATAAATTGCACTTAAAATCTTAACACATCTTGTTGAAACTCACCATGGATTTTATCCAAGTGTTCCTGCTTTTGTTTTTATTTTTTCGGAATAGTAAGTTTGCCAGCCTTTGGCTTCACTGTGATGTTTTGGGAAATCGGATATCAGAGAGCGGCCACAGTCTTTCACTGAAGCAGGCTGTATGAGCTCCAAAGAAGAAAAAACTAAAAAGTTTGGAACCTCTAGTTTAGATGTGATCTGTGGGAGAACAATGTGATAAACATGAGTCATGTCTTGCGGTTTAACCCCAAACTGGATCTTGTAGCTGTGATATTTTCACATTTTCTAACTTTGTCACAAAGTCATAATGTTATGTGATGATTAACGTTATATTGGTGGCGTGGGTCCACAGGGCAGCACAGGACGCGGCGGCGCTCCACATCACCAGTGGCGAAGGATCCTCTGGTCCTGTCGGGACACTTTTCGAGTCCAGATAGGGCGCCTGCTCGTGCACACACTCAGTCCCTCGCTTCCCCTGTCCGACAGAAAGGAGGCGCTGGAGTTTGTGTTTGACCCCAGACACCTAGATATACTCAAAGAAAGCCTGAGTCTGAGCCCCGGCCTGGAGGCGAGTGTTCAGCCTAACGCATGTAGTTTCAAATCACCTCTCCTATCCGTCACCGCCTGCATGTTGAAATAAGTTTGCTTTTTTTTTTTTCTTCTGCTCAGCACGGCCCAAAGTTGTCACTCTACCTGTACGAGATGCTGCACGACCACAAGGACGGCCTCACCAGAGACGAGCAGAACGCCGTGGGTGCGTTCATGACCTCGCTCAAGCTCTGTGGTCACCGCTGCATCCCGCCCAACGCTCCACACAAACAAGAACTGCTCAAGGCCATCAAAGAGGTAAAGCCGTGCAAAGATGCTGTCATCATGGAAAAGAATAGAAAACAGCGTGAATCTTTTAGGCAGTACTAATGCATCTCTTCAGATCGGCCATATGGAACAGCACTTTGAGAGAGAGAAAAAAATGGCAAATGCACTCTTGATTCACCGCATTTTGTTTTTGTACACAGGAAAAATTCAAATATGAAGCCGAGGAGAAAACAAGTAAAGTTGCATGGGAAAAGAAAATGGCCAACACACAGAGGAAGTGAGTATTTTTTTTTTCTTTTTATAATTGCTGTTTAGTACAACCTCAGATCTGTAATAATGTAATTTATTCCACTATATTTCTTTTTTTTCTCTCTCTCATTTCTCCCACAGTCTCATCCAGAGGCTGGACGGGAAGTCCAAGGACATCTCCAAGATTGCAGCCGATATCACTCAGAACGTGTCTTTGCGACAAGGTATGGAGAGAAAGAAAGTCATCCAGCACATCAGGGGCCTCTACAAGACCGACCTCAGCGCCAGCCGGCACTGGCAAGAACTGGTGCAGCAGCTCACACACGACCGGTGGGTGTGAAAACTCCTCATGTGCACTCGTACCGTCTCGTATTAGTTTTCTAATTGAAAGTCAGAAAAAAATAGTGGTACTTTCTTGGTATACGTCTCAAATTTCAGAGATGGAGTTTGTATTTTATTCCTATGCTGCATAACTATTTTGGATTTGAGATTGTTTTTATTTGTCAAGATATTCAGAATTGTACGAATGGCGACTAATTTGCCAGAATCCTTTGCCAGACGATTTTCAGTGCAGTTTTTGGTGTTTCAGCGCCGTCTGGTATGACCAGACATCCTACCCAACATCCTGGCAACTGGACCCCACAGAGGGGCCGAACCGGGAGCGGCGGCGGCTCCAGAGGTGTTACCTCACCATCCCCAACAAATACCTGCTCAAAGACAGACGCAAGCCTGAAGGTACAGGAAGGGCGATTGGCAATTTTTCCCACTCTGGGTGTTTTTACTGTGCATTTGTCTCTGATTTGATCTGATCTTTGTGTTGCTTAGATACCTTGAAACCACCGCTGTCCTTCCTGTTTGAGGATAAGACTCACTCCTCCTTCTCCTCCACTGTCAAAGACAAAGCTACCAGCGAGTCCATCAGGTAGAACTCATTGTGTCTGCGCGTGTGTGTCACCCTTTGGTGCACGTCACATCTGTCTCAGAACGCCACGGTGGCTACAGACAGATGGAGCCCATGAGAGTCTGGCGAAAAGCCGATGCGTTATTCTGCCGGCGTATTAAGAAACGCCTTTTTTGACCTCAGATTCACCAGACGGTGCGTCAGCGTTGCCCCTTCCAGAGAGACAGCGGGGGAGCTACTTCTGGGTAAGACACAAGCCGAAGCCCCCGGTTGCTCCGTGCTGTTAATGTACTCGGCCGGTCACAAAGCACAAAGAGTAATCCGCTCTCTCTGAGGCGTCGTTGGAGCGTTGCACTTCCTCTCACGCGCACGAGCGTTTGCTATTTATTCACCCAGCGCTTGGTGTTTGTCTCGTTTTTTTCTTTTTTAAATACACAAAATCTCACTCACCCTGTGCTGTCTCACAGGCAAGTCTGGGATGTACTTTGTAGAGGACAATGCTGCTGATGCTCACGACAACCAGGTAAAAAAAAACAAAAACCTAATTTTCCATTCACGTCACGTGTGCCCGCCCGGCTGCTCGACACCCAATGCGTTCACGCAGAGTCTTCACGGAGAGACGGAGGCGCCGTCCTTCTCCTGGACGTACGAGGAGATCAAGGAGGTGCACAAGCGGTGGTGGCAGCTGAGAGACAACGCCGTGGAGATATTCCTCACCAACGGCAGGACCCTGCTGTTGGCCTTCGACACCACGAAGGTGAGGCGGGAGCTCACAAGTGGCGTGAAATAACTGACCACGTCATCAGTGCTGGTTTGTTTCGATTTTTCTCCAAACACTCGTCATGAATAATGGAGGATCGATTCAAGTTTGGTTACCTCAGCTGTCTCCCGCTAACACGGAGAGCCGAGTGAATTCAGCTTTCATAATCGGACTGCCCAGCAGATCACAAAAAGCATCAAAAATCATCTCTGCGTTTTCATTAGAATTTTAGAAATGGAGCTGAACGGAAAGGGAATAAATATAAAACGGCAGGTCAGGCCAGTAATACCACAGTTTTCTCAAACTTGCTCGCATCCTTAAATTTGGGTGTTTTTCTGCTTCTAAAAAATACATTTTGAGGACAAAAACTTTTCTACCTGATGCATCTTGGGAGAATTCAAGTGCCATTTACACATAAACATTGCTGATCGTCATGGTCACTATAATGTGTTCAAGGAAATCTGTAACCTATGACTGGTCTTGTGTAACAAATCAGAATTCATTTTGTTCATTCATTTATTTCTATATATATATATGTGTGTGTGTGTATTATATATATATATATATATATATATATATATATATATATAGTTTTAGTTTAGCACATTGAAGGAGGTAAAAGGCAAGATGTGTCTTTCGTCTTTGGTGTTTTATGGGATTAATGGACAAAATTAGGGAACTTGACAAGAAATTATTGTTGCGGGATTTTATTTGTTTATTTGTTGGCGCTCTGATATCTCAAGCTTTGTGGCATGAATGTAAATGTGACATTAACATGAGTATACCAATCCTTACCGTGGCAGAGCAAGTGTGGTATCATAGTCACCATATTCTGTAGTGACGTCGATTTTTCTCCTCCTTCAGTTTCGAGACGACGTCTACCATAACATCTTGACCTCCGACCTGCCCAACCTGCTCGAGCACGGAAACATCTCGGCCCTCACGCAGCTGTGGGGCTCGGGTCAGATCTCGAACTTCGAGTACCTGACGCACCTCAACAAGCACGCCGGCCGCTCCTTCAACGACCTCATGCAGTACCCCGTCTTCCCCTTCATCCTGCGAGATTACACCAGCGAGACGCTCGACCTGCAGGACCCCGGCATCTACCGGTCAGAGTTCAAATAGAGCTCCCTTTTATGAATGCTTTTAAAGTCCTGATTCGCCGTGTTTAATGTGTGAGGAGAAAATGATCTGATGGGCAACTTGGATCGTTCTGAGGGTCGTGAAAATGTAATCGTCGACTCTCGACGGCCGAAATTGGCGACGAGGCCCTTTTAATGTAATGATTTATGAGAATTGTGGCTGCTAATTTAGTAAGAGCAAAAGTTGTCTGTTTTTATCACTTTATCTTTTTCCCTGAAATAAACTTTAGAGCAACTGCAAATAAGTACCTGGATCAAACCAATCATTTTTAAAATGTCGTTTCTCGCTCTGTTGTCATGAAGATGTTATATTGCAAATCTGTTTCTTCACTCATGGTGATGCATTTGTTACAAATGTGTCTTTAAACTTCAATGTGTTCTGATTTTGTGAATGAATTTAGCAAAATTGCCGTTTCTCACTGTGGACACTGACTCATCAGCACGTTGCTTTGCGTTGCAGGAACTTGATCAAACCCATTGCAGTGCAGTCGAAAGAGAAAGAGGATCGTTACGTGGACAACTACAGGGTAGGACCCCCGCTCACGCTCTCCGTGTTCTCAGAAGCGTCTGGTAAAGCGAACTCACTGGCATGTTTGTGCTGCAGTACCTGGAGGAGGAGTACAAGAAGGGGATCCGGGAGGACGACCCAATGCCGCCCGTGCAGCCGTACCACTACGGCTCGCACTACTCCAACAGCGGCACCGTGCTGCACTTCCTGGTTCGGATGCCTCCTTTCACCAAAATGTTCCTGGCGTACCAGGGTGAGTCACTGGAACGGCCCCGATGGCTGATCGGACTGAGAAGCCCGTTAGCCCGCCGCCACGAGTGGTTGCTTCATCTGTACGCTCCCCTCTGATCCGCTAAATCTCGCTGCCCCTTTTGGCTTCTTTCTTTTGCAGTAATTTATTTTTCATTCATCTCTGTCTCTCTCTCTCTCCCTCTCTCTCTCATCTGAGGCGTCTTTTTATGTGATGGTAAATGTATTCAGCAAGCGTGATGTTTTAAGGCCATGAAAGGGAGTGTTTTCAATCGGCGAGTCCCAACGTGTAATTAGATTGTCTTTGACCTTAATCAGACCAGAGCTTTGATATCCCGGACCGGACGTTTCACTCCATGAACACCACGTGGCGTTTGTCCTCCTACGAGTCCATGACCGACGTGAAGGAGCTCATCCCGGAGTTTTTCTACCTCCCGGAGTTCCTGGTCAACAGAGAGGGTAATTATTTCTCTGCGGTTTTTCTCTCTTCTCTCTTTATTCTTCATACCTGCTTGCATTCCAGATTCAGAATAAATTGTTTGACGTGTCCACAGCAGACCTTAACGTGATTAGAAGTGAAATGTAGTTTCTCTGCATTTAAAAAAAAAAAAAGAAAGAAAGAAAATGACTTCTAATGAATTTATTAAAAGATTAATGAAATGGAGAAAATAGCATGGATGGCTCGACAATGACGTTTTTTTTTTTTTGTTTTTTTTACCGTTCATAGTATCTCCTTTTTGAAAGTAAATAATGTGACCTGTCCTTGGATAGGTTTTGATTTTGGGGTTCGTCAGAATGGCGAGAGGGTGAATCACGTGAATTTACCACCGTGGGCTCGCAACGACCCGCGTCTCTTCATCCTGATCCACCGACAAGGCCTGGAGTCGGACCAGGTCTCCCAGACGCTGTGTCAGTGGATTGATCTGGTGTTTGGGCTGAAGCAGAAAGGCAAAGCTGCAGTCCAGGCCATCAACGTCTTTCACCCAGCCGTACGTATTCGGCAATCATTGCCTCTGCATGATATCGGTTAGATTTTCTTTTCTCCCCCCCCCCCCCGTTTCTTCTCTTATGCCATTTGCTCCTTACTTTTCACAGACCTATTTTGGCATGGACGTGTCGGCGGTGGAGGACCCAGTCCAGCGGCGTGCCCTCGAGACGATGATCAAGACGTATGGACAGACCCCCAGACAGCTCTTTAACGCCTCCCACATCAGCAGGGCGGGGCCCAAGCTCCTGATGGAGGGGGAGTTGCCGGCCGCCATGGGCCTCCTCGTTCATTTCGCCTTCAGAGAAACCAAAGAACCGACCAAGGAAATCGTCTGCCCGGTAATCTGACCCGCCGGCGTCGGTTGACCCGCTGGCCCACTGTGCTCCGAGGAACACGGGACTTGATACGCCGTCCATGAAATGACGTGCTCCTCACCTCCTCAATTTTCTCCCCCCCTCCCTCCCCCCCGCAGAGCCCGTTGCCATGGATCAAAGGTCTGAAGTGGGGTGAATACGTGGGCTCGCCCTCCGCTCCCGACCCGGTGGTGTGTTTCAGTCAGCCACACGGGGAGCGCTTTGGATCCCTGCTGGCGCTGCCGACGCGAGCCATCTGCGGCCTGTCGCGCAAGTTCTGCCTCATGATGATCTACAGCAAGGAGCAGGGTAGGACGCCCGCCACTCGCTCACAGTTCGGCCTCGGTGCGAGACGCGTCCGGCTGACTCTGCTTGTCTTTGTGCGTCTGGTGCTAAAGGCGTGCGCAGCATGCACAGCACGGACATCCAGTGGTCGGCCATCTTGAGCTGGGGCTACGCCGACAACATCCTGAGGCTGAAGAGCAAACAGAGCGAACCGCCCATCAACTTCATTCAGTGTTCACAACTCCACCAGGTAAACGCGGGTTTGACACGCTCGTAAAGTGTGGAAAGCTCAACGGGATCGGCAAGTAGCCGGCGTCGCTCAACCAGTGAGCTTTCGGGGTCGTCGTTTTCCAGTGTCCAACCGTCCCTCTCCGTCTCCTCCAGGTAACCAGCTGCGCCTGGGTGCCTGATGGCTGCCAGCTCTTTACGGGCAGCAAGTGTGGAGTCATCACCGCCTACAGCAACCGCTTCACCAGCGCCACGGTGGGTTTCCATGGCAACGTCCCCTTCTAACCTTCCGCCTCCACGCGAGAACCCGATCCACCCACCTGCCGCCCATTACACCACCCCCCCCACCCCCACCCCCACCCCCATCCACCCCCTCTTTAGGCAGCCTCACGGTGCTCAAACGCTCAGCTTCATTAGTCACATCACAGTTGCCCTTGAAACACATTTCCAGCGAGCCCAGAAGTGGAATTGGAGGTCTGAGAGTTCAGTCATCAGCGAGGCTTTCAGTCTTTCAGTCCCCCAACATCGACGCTTCCTGTTTCTCCGCCTCTGACGGGTGTTTCTCTAGCAATTAGTTTGTAAGGTTTTCGAAGCCCTTGTTTGGAAATGATTAAAGGAGGGGTTGTTATGTTGTAACACTTAATACCCAGACATTCGATCCAAGCTTTAGTGTGTGTGTGTGTGTGTGTGTGTGTGTGTGTGTGTGTGTGTGTGTGTGTGTGTGTGTGTGTGTGTGTGTGTGTGTGTGTGTGTGTGTGTGTGTGTGTGTGTGTGTGTGTGTGTGTGTGTGTGTGTGTGTGTGTGTGTGTGTGTGTGTGTGTGTGTGTGTGTTGTCTCGTCGCAGTCTTCAGAGATGGAGGTGGAATCTCAGGTTCACCTGTACGGACACACGGGAGAAGTCACCAGCCTGTTCGTCTGCAAGCCCTACAGCATCCTCATCAGCGTCAGCGACGACGGCACCTGCATCCTGTGGGACCTCAACAGGTTGGTATGACTCGAGCTGCAGCCGCGGGTCTGAGATGCTGCTGGCGTCGGGAGGGGAAAAACGGTGTCAGGTGGGAATGACGGGTTCAAAGTTCAGCAGTAGACAGTGTAAAATCTCCCATTTTAACCTCAGCCAAGGTTTTAACACTGGGAACAGAAGCTGACGTTTGTGGCGTTTCTTTTAACATTTCCGTTTTGTGCAGTGACCTTGAGTGTCCTGAAAGGAGAATGTAGCAATTAAATATTTTCTTATTATTAAAATGGAAATGTGACAGGAGCGGTAGCTCTTGGCAACAACTCTGTTGAGAATCTGCAGATACTTAACCTTAAAATGAAAATGGGATTTTTTTATTTTTTTATTTTTTTTGTGGTGATATAAATCTCTAAAATGACATTTTGCCTTGAATTGATGTCATTGTTATTGTTACTTTAACAATTAATTGAATAATCGGAGCCACAATATTCAGTTTATAGCACAAAGTTTATGGAGAAACTTGATGTTTTCTGAGCCACCCTGTGTTTTGTCTCCCCCCCCCCCCCCAGACTGTGTTATGTTCAAAGTCTCACCGGCCACAAGAGTCCGGTGACGGCGGTGTCCGCCAGCGAAACCACCGGCGACATCGCCACAGTGTGTGATTCGGGTGAGGAGTGTCCTGTTACGTAAACCGAACCATTATCATTCCAATGTTTTTGATGCGCGTAATGACCTCTCTTTGTTTTGTTTGTTTTTTTGTTGTTTTTTTTAACTCCAGAGGGCGGAGGCAGCGACCTTCGCCTGTGGACGGTGAACGGCGACCTGATTGGTCACGTGCACTGCCGAGAGATCATCTGCTCCGTGGCGTTCTCCAACCAGCCGGAGGGCGTGTCCGTCAACGTCATCGCCGGCGGTTTGGAGAACGGAGTTGTGAGGTGGACAGATTTTATTTTATTTGTGTGTGTGTGTTTTCCTCCTCCTCTTGTAAACACACTGAATTATTTACACTGATGGCTTTTTGCTCCTGAAATGTTCTCAGGCTGTGGAGCACCTGGGATCTGAAGCCAGTGAGAGAGATCACCTTCCCCAAGTCCAGCAAACCCATCATCAGGTATTTCAGCACTTTCGCTTCTCTTGATTTAATATGCGATTTTTTTATTTTTAATTTTTTTAATAATTTTTTTTTTTTTTTTTTTTGGTGACCAACTCCCATCTCGCCCGCCTCAGTCTGACGTACTCGTGCGACGGCCACCACCTCTACACCGCCAACAGCGAGGGCACAGTGATGGCGTGGTGTCGACGGGACCAGCAGCGCATGAAGCTGCCCATGTTCTACTCCTTCCTGAGCAGCTACGCCGCCGGCTGACCGCCGGTCTGACGTTTTACTTCGGTCCACTTCTCAGCAGGAGGGACCCCCCCCCTCCCCCCTCCCCCCTCCCCCCTCCCTCTCTCCCTCCCTTTCTCCTCCTCCTGCCGTCGGCCTTGACAGTCGGGGAGACGCGTCCGCATGGCCTCAACCTCTCTGAGCCCCCCCGACTTCTACACCAGAGCCAACCCCAGCATCAACAACCGTTGACGAGAATAGTATTATATGTATATAACTATATATTTCTAAACATACTGAGCAGGAATGTGGAATGATGATTTAGTCGAGGCTGCAACAGACACTTTATAAAAATAGTTTTTTTGTTTTGGTTTTTTTTCTGCTCTTTCTCCCCCCCCAGAACGTTTTCTTTCATTTGTTGAGCGTTTCATTTCTTTGATTCCCTCTTCGGTGTTTCTTCCCATCTTAACTCTTTCCCTGGATTAAGCTGCTATCGTCTGGCCGAACCGGAACATAAAGGTGCGAGGACCCCCCCAGAACCCCCCCCCCTCCGCCTTACTGCATGTCACCGTCTGACAGATTGCAGCCCGAGCTCGGCGAGCGTGTCTTGCTGACGCTGCAGCGGCTGGCGGGGAGGAAGCCCTTCCTGTCACCGGGAGACGTCCGGCTCCGTGGGAGTGCGACGCCCCTCCGCTGGGCTGTCTGCTCCACTCAAGTCTGAACACTACAGCGTCTCAGCCCAGCTTCACTTCCTATACCTCTGCGGAGGAAGTCGCGGGGCGACGGGATGAAGCGTACCTTGTGTTGCCTGCTGTTCTGCCCTACTTCTGCATGCCAGGATGACGCTGACCTCGACTGTGTGAATGTGGACGTTTCTTGCCATTTTGCTCTAATAATGTCCGTCGCCTCTGTTGAACCTGACTTTTTGTTAGATGTTAATGTTTTGTTTTTTTTATTTATTACAAACAACATGAAGGTTCGTCTTTTCTTTCCCCTCCATCCTCTCGTTCCCTCGTCCGACGCTCGGCTGCACTACAACCACTTTGACGGCTCGCTGGAAGTCTGAGAAAGCAATTAACGAACGGCATTAAACACCTGAAGAAGAAGTGGAGAGGACTTCTCCTGATTGCCCCTCGGTTCACTTCCTGACGTACGACCCGCGCTGAGGACCGGTGCAGCATCACTAAAGGGTTGTTGTAGGCAGGAGCGCCTGACGACACTGAAGCTCTGCTTTTCACGACGGCCACACATTAAACCTGTGAAGCCTTTTTTTTTTTTTTCTTTCTTTTACATTCCCACTCAGCTTACTGCACTGTGTGTGTGTGTGAAGTGGTAGTTTCATTCAAGACGAGCCAACAAATTGTGGTCTTAACACGTACTGAGCTTTGATTTAACCCCAGAAAGCAATACGAGACACAAACATGCAATACATTTATTTTCTAAAGCGATGCTCCATGTAGGAAGAGACCAGATGTTTGTTTAGTCACAGCTGTGAAAGCAGTCTTCTTTTTTTTCGCCTTGGCCGCGAGGCGCCTGTGTGAAAACATGAAGTCTTACCGTTCACACTTTGCGTTTGATTTGTATACGTCAAAAGGGAAGATAATCTTATTCTATCATCATTCCTTCGTGTGTCTAATTCTCTCCTCCTCATCCGACTTGGACTGTTATGTGCAGGTCATGTTGTTACCGAGTTTGTTTATTGTTCATCCAAAAAGTGTTTTTGCATTCCCCTTCTCGACGTTGAAGGTAAAATATGAACCTGCAAACTTTTTCTTTTTTCTCGCGCATCCAAATGTCTGTACGTGTGTTTTTAATGAAGAAGAAAAATGGCAAAGACGACCGTGTGACAGAAGGAAGTTATTATTTTTCTGTTTAATAACTTAAGCTATGCATAATTTAAGAGCGTTGTAATTTTTTTTTTTCTTGCACCTCTGGTCTGCTGTGGCATCTTGGACTGAGGTTCAGTGTTTTGTTTTTTTTTGTATATATGTGCGTTTATGTATGTATGGACAAACCCAAGTGATGCGTATATTATAAATATATAAATATATATAAATATTTGAAGAAATATTACATGGTGGTCATTGTTTTTCTTTGTGTTGGGGGGTGGGGGGGGAGAAGGTGCGTTCAGGGACACCTTTAAGAAAGAAGATTTAGATTTAGATGGGTTTAGATGAGGCCCATCATGCAGTTGGAGAGGAGGAAGGAGGAGGAGGTGGGTGTGGGTGTGGGGGGGGGGGGGACCCGGTGATGTCAAAGCTGATGTAGAAAATGAAATGGGGAAGCCTGCAGATCTGTGGTGCCTTCTGCTTCTGCTGCAATAATTAAGCTGATAATTGAACCAACAGGCGTCGGTGCGGCTTGTGGCGGAGAGGGATAAAAAAAAAAATCAACAACAAAAAAAAAAACGCGCCCCGGCTCGCTGCTTGGTCCGCCGCACCGAGTCCCTCCTGTACGCCAGGATCTGATCGTCACACTGAGGTTTCCCCCCCTGCTGCATGCGTAACATCTCTCCGAATCCAGCCGTGGTGCTCAGCAGGACCCCCGCCGCTGCGCCGCTCGGATCTCCTTCTCTTTCCCACACGGAGGACGACGCACGACGCGCAAACGGAGGCGAAACCTCCCCCCCCCAAAAAAAAAAAAAACGCCAAGGATTTATTATTTACCTCGGGCTTTTTTTTTTTTTTTTTTTTTTTTCTCTCCAGCTCCTGACCGAGACGAGGCTGGGATTTCCTCTCATCATTTCATATTTGACAGATCCTCTCTCTTTTTTTATTATTACTGTGTGCGCGCAAAACGTGCGCGCGTGTGTGTGTGTGTGTGTGAGTGTGAGTGAGTGAGCGTGTGTGTGTGTTGGGTGGAGTCAACCCGGAATTCTCCAAATTGGAAAAACCATTGGCACATTTCAGGTAGGTCGGAGGCTGAAAGCCTACATATTTATGCGCTCCTAGGCACACAGTGCGGCTCCGCTTCAGGGGATTTATTCCCTTTAGATGGTTTCCTGCCATGTTGTTGTTTTTTTATTTATTTATTTAATTTTTTTTTTTCATAATGTCTCTGTTGCTCTGCTTTAACCAGGCCCGCAGCTCGCGCTGTGCGTCCACTGTTTAGTCGCTCATGTTTGACAGATCCGCATCAACAATTAGCCTGGTTCCATTTGGATACAGCGGCGGCATAGAGCCGAAGAAACCTTTAGGATGCACGAGCCGAGGAAGAGGAGAAGGAGGAGGGAAACCTGCATGCATGAAGGCCTGATGGCTCGGATCTCATTAAAAGCTATAAATTGATCCACCGGTGATGGATTAGAAATTATTCGCCTGCATCCTCCTCCTCCTCCTCTTCCTCCTCCTGCAAACATTTGCATTATAAAGCCCGATTAAATCCATTTGATTTCGACTTGATGCGATAGAAATGCAATAAGCAAATCGATGCAATGGAGGGAAGGGAGAGAGAGAGAAAAAAATCCACTGTGAGTGGATTTGAGCAGCAGCCCACCTTCATATTCACATGCATGTTATTATAAAACACATCTGCGGTCAGGTGTCACCTCCTCCTCATCATCTTCCTCCTCCTCCTCCTCTTCCTCCTCCTGCTGCCTGAACTGGGACACATCAGGAGTGAGGAGGGGGGTCAAAGGGGGCCTGGGATGAGAACGGGATTAGGTAGATTGATCTGAAGGAACCAGGCTGCAGCTGCACTGGAGGACAAAGTTGACAAGATGGAATAACGGTCAGATCTGATCCAGGGCCAGTTTCAGGTCCCATAGAGGAAGAACATGCACCATGCAATACCCTCAAATGTCTCAAGTGCTTTTGAGCCTTGCAAAATAAGCCCCGCTGGCCTGTTCCTCTGTGTGTTTTAATCACACCCTCTGTCATTTCTCTTCTAGACAATTTAGACCCAAAAAAAAAAAAAAAAGAAGAAGAAGAATCGTGCCTGATCACTGACTGTAAAATTACAAACTGCCGGCCAGCTGCTGCCTTCACAGATCTTTCTTTAGATAAAATGGAGTTTGGCTGCTTTAAAATAGCAAGCTAGCGCCCTCCTCCTTGCAAAACCAGTCTTTTTAAATACAAAAAAAAAAAAAGGCTGAGGTAGAGAATGGAAGCTACTAAGAGGAGGATGGAGGGGGGCCGAGACACTGCCTGGGGGTCTGCCACTTTCTGCATTAAATGTGATGTTCATTGACTCTATGTGTCCCACCCCCCCTCCCCCTCCCTCCATCCCTCCATCCCTCCTTCCCTCCATCCCTCCTTCCCTCCTTCCCATCCCACCTCTCATCTTTGTGGCTGTTTGACGTCACAGGAGCACCATGAAGGACGGCATCGCCAACAACAGCACGGCCAGCATCTCGCAAGCCAGGAAAGCTGTGGAGCAGCTGAAGATGGAGGCCTGCATGGACAGGATAAAGGTACTGGCGCTTCACCTCTGGCTGTGTGTCACTACACACTTTGCCGGTTTTTAAAGACGCACACGCCAACGATGCACAGTATTAGATCTATGCCGATACCGTGCCAATGTTTTGAAAGCTAAAATATTGCCGATCACCCACGTCGATCTGATGCGCGGTCGAAGGATATGCCGGCGCGTCGAAACCGGTGTAGATAATGACATTCACTTCACAAAGGAAATGTTTCAATCTCAAGGAATCAGAGAAATGTGACCAGAAACAGCAAAGGTGGAGAAATAAATAAATCACGCAACTCCAGTAAATTAGGTGCGAGAGAGAAAACACGGCTGTCAGGAAGAAAAACAAATAATCCAAGCACAAAAAACATGAACATCTACATAAGTGGCTCTATTTATCATAGGCTGATTTGTTGCCGTATGCTCGACAACATTGTTGTTTGTCTTTTCACCTGATGTCATGCCGCCCCACACTGGTAAACAGTTATTTAACGCTTTTATGAAGTCGAACGTTGGGAAAGCTTGCGCGCAGGTCGGACACTTACATGAATAAATGTGTGAACGTGTGGAGTGACGTGGCTTCTGGTCCTGGCTTCAATTTTTCTCATCACATGAATACGTTTTATTATTAGCGTTTGCTTCCTGGCTTGTCTTGCTGTTGTAAAATACTCACAACACAGTGAAATTGTTTTGTTTTGGGGTTGGTTTTTTTGCACAGCATGTGAAAAAAACGAGTTCAAAAAGTAGAAAATGAAAACATTGCGAAAAAGAGTTTGTTTTCTGACAGACACAAGGAGCGGGATGCTAACTCGCTATTGGTTGTGGTCTGTGACGTTTTAGGTCAACTGAAGTGGCTCGATAATAACAAACTGAAACCGTGAGCATCAACACCTATTGTCTCCACGTGGGCAGGTTACAGTCCTGTCACCTGGAGAAATGTATAAACGGTTAACAGTTTACTAAATTGTTAAATTTTTTTCTCCTGCATTGTCGGAATTGTGGCTCTGTTGTTCGTTACTCTGATGCCAAAACATGAACTTTGGTTCTTTGCGTTCATGAATGCATTAACTCATTCATTACATGGGTTCATTCAGTGGAAGTGAATCTGAATAGGTCTTTTAGGGATTATCGCTTCACTGGTAAAACTAATGAGCCATTGTCAACAATGCATCATCAGACTCACAATGGATCAATTTTTAATGTAAAATAGACTCAAATCCTGGTTTTTGTCGCACGTTTTCTTATTGCCTGTTCCTGACTTAACGCTCACAATAGCCACCATGCCACTCAAAGTAATCGCTGCTATTGTATCCTCCTGATTAGTAGACGTGAGTCGTGATCTGGTATTTATTTGAGAATTGCATAAAGTGACTGCCTCAACGCAACGTCATTTGAGATCCATTCATCTGTGTTGTTTTTTTTAAACATTTTCATTTAAGGCCATGTTTACACATAGGTGGGTATTTACCAAAATCAATATTTCCCCCCCACTGCAACAAGTCAAATCTAGGCAAGATATAATTTCTTAAATTAAGTGAAAAATTACTTGTTTTTGACTAATAAGTTATTTTTGCTTAAAACAAAATTGTCCGCATAAGATTATTATTCTAGTCTTAAGATGATTATTACTTTATTTTCTTATTAGCGAGAATGGTCTTGGCGTTGAGTATTAAGAACTAGTTATAAGTACTGTTTGGCTTAAAACAAGCATTTTTCTCATTTTAAGATGACTGACCAGCAATCAAAGGACCTGAACTGGCATTTCATGAGCCCAATCTTCTTATTTTAAGATTTGAAAATAATAACAAATGAAAATAATACTTGTTTTGAGTCCAAAAAGGCTATTTTCAAGATGCTGGGTCATATGGGGCGAGAATTGTTTTCTTATTTTTGAAAATCTTGTCAAGTAAAATTACTTGTTCTGTTGGCAGATCATTTTGCTTATTTTAAGTATTCATTTTCTTGTTTTAGTATATTTTTTTTCGGAGGAATTTTTGCAGTGCCTCGGTTATTTATAACATCTACATTCACGCCATCGTTTTCAAGCAAATGCCCATCCACGCCTCAAAGCTGAGGCGGCGTTTTAAAATTTCATCACTCATTTTCAAAAATATATATCTATATCTGGGGGTTTGGAAAGAAACTCGCTTTGCAACGAAACACCAGCTCATCACACCTATGAGGCGGCAGCATTAATTACGTCACTGATGCGTCGCCCCCCCATTTATCCATCTTCTATCCAAACAATGAAGCGCAGGGACCTCTGTCTCCCAAAGAGATCCTATCCTCTCCACGGGGACCTGTGTCAAAGTCCGAAGCTTTAAATTAGCTCATGTTCTGCATCTCCTGTCGTACTTCTAATCTCTTGACGAGGCCGTGGATCATAAAAACTCATCGTCCTCCAACAGAACGCCGTTAAATATTGACTTTTAGTCCTGATACAGGCTCGATGGTGACGATCGGTCGTCTTTCTCGAAAACATCTTTTCGCTCGTTACTTTAGCATTAGTCCATTTCAATAGACAATGCAAGACATTGTTTTACCACAGTGGGTGTTGACCCCCGTCGAAAGCAGGTTTTTTCTCGTGTTTCTTATACGTTGGGGGGGGGGGCTCCTCTCGAGATCTCTATCGAACGACTTCTTGTGCAACTTTAAAGGCCGTGTCATCATCACCCCGGCTGCGAGCTTCTCATGTGCTCGGGGAATGATTGCCCCGCAGGCTGGAGGCTGTTCGCTCAGCGTTCTCGAGCAGCTACTGGAAGCTCGCCATACATCATCATCCCGACTCAGCACGACGGCCCCGCTCGCGAAAAAAAGCCTCCTCATCGAAAACACAGAAAGATGATTTGAACTTAGAACGATTGCGAGTAGATGATTTAACCCACGGCGTATATATGTTTGTTTCCGGAGAGTTAATCAATTTCAGTGGTTGTCAAATTTCTACGACATCCACCAAAGGGGAGGGAGGATGAGATCCTTTTCGAAGAGCTTGAACCACATATTCTTCATTTTCAATTGAAATCAGAAACATACTTTATGAAAAAAAAGGAGGGCAAGGACGACTTTTCTTCTCTGGCACAAGATGTGCGTGAATCTATGTTTGTGAAACTGTTAGTAACATACAAATGGTTGTCGGAGAATAACACTGTTGCACTTAAAGGTTGAACTAAAGTTCCCAAAAAATCAGCTCTAAAAATGTGTTTCAGAAATATTCAGGGTTTATTTGGCTCTTTGCTTTATCATCACCACGGCTGCACTGTTTGAGTGGATAACTTGTTAAGACGCATTGCTTTCAGTTTTATGGTCACTTAACCAATACACACCCATCAGCCACTTTATTAGGACCATTTTGCTGGTTTTTGGTCGCTTTTTTACCTCCCAGGGTGCATTGATTCTTTCACTCCTTGGATATTTTGGGGTCCATATTGACAAAACATCTGCAGATTTGTTAGTAGAACATGGACCCATTGAGATGTGGTAACTGTGGAGGTCTTCAGAAGGAAGTTATCATTTTATTCAAGAAACCACTTCCAGGATGGATCCAGACGTTCCTCCTGAGTGTTGCAGCGGATGTTGTACCGCCTTCTGCTGATCATCAGATCAGAGATAGTCCTCTGCATGTTGGTTGTAATGAGCGGCTATTTGAGTTATTGTTGTCTTTTTTTGTTTTATCATCTTAAACCAGTCTGGTCATTCTTCTCTGACCTCAACAAAGCATCTTGGCCCAGAGAACTCCTACTCCCCGAGTGTTTTCTCTTTTTCAAACCGTTCTCAGCTCAGCTGATCGGCTGTTTCTGAAGTATTCAAATATTCAATCAACAGTCACATTTAATGCTTTGAATGTCGGCAGCACATCCTCGCCATGTCTGCAAGTCAAAAACATTGATTTCCTCCACATATTTGAGTGACTGAACAGGTATATCTAAAATAAAAATTGGTGTGGTGAATTATTAAACTATGAAAAACATCATTCAAATCTCGTGTGTGATTCTCACGAACTCCACTTTCTGCCCGCAGACATTCATGTAGCCCCGTTTTAGAAACGCTGACCTACAAAAAAAAAAACCTCATGTGACTCACATATCATGTATGAACAACATAGCCATTACCATGTTTATTGTTTTTTCCCTTCAGTGTATCACTATGACAAGATATACAGCCCAGAAAAATAACTTTGATCGTGAAAAATTCTGTTCTAAAAAGACAATTCTGACAAGACAATTTTTTTTTTTAATTCTCAAATGGAATCAACTTATCTTGAAATAACCAAATGTAAATTGTAAAAGTGAGTATGATGAAAAGTGAGTATTTTTAGTTTGGGCATGTGAAGCAGCTCACGACTTCATATGTTGTTACTGTAGAAAGAATATTGAAAGCAATGAAGCCAATCTGGGGAGGAAAAAAACCAATCAACTGGAGCAAGAGCAACATAATAGTAACATAACAGCCAGTTACAGCAAAAAAAAAAAAAAAAAGCTTAATTTTTCTCAGATCTGTATACTATTTATTGAATGCAATGGCGCTATGAGGTTAGCAGTGTGGGCAGCCATGTTGGCATGAAGCTTGAAAGCTCTTTCGTGGAAATAACGAGAGTTTCCAAGACCGGCTCAAAAACCTCAAGGAGGTTGGACGCCAGTCTTCTTAGACCGTCCATTTGAATTACTAAATAGACAGCTTGTGCTTTCCTTCTCCTCCAAGCCAGTCCTCTTGTTTTGTTTGGTATTTTTTTTATACAGTATATTGAGGTCCAAATCGATCGTCAATTTTTTATTTTTCTTCCAGTTTTAAAAATGTTGCTTTGTTTTGGTGCAATATGGTACGATACCATGCCGGGAGAAACTTGTTGCCTCTGTGGCACGATTTTTCAGCTTGCTTGAAGTGTGTGCGGTCGAGTTGTTAATATTCAGTTCTGAATCACAATGCTGTTTTACATGAGTATTACTATTCTTATGTTAAAGTAAACACGTGCCATAGAAGGTGCATTCACGCCGTACTGCTGCACGTAATTTCATGTTACATGTGCTCCGGATAGGATGTTTTCCATTCGTACTGACTGGGCATCCAAAGTTGTAAACTGTATGCTAATTCACACTCCCACTGAACAAGGAATGTAAACGCGGCATGCAAAGTGGGGTTAAGTTGTTATCTTGAGATGAGGAGTATTTGGATCTGACTCATCGGTTTTTCTGTCACTTCTGGGTTTTCTGGGAGACAAAGTGTCAGATTTGAATGTAAATGGATCTTAAATGTCACGTCTGATGTGTATCTGAGCGCCTTTTCACTCCTCTCCACAGTGGGTCTGACAAAAAAATGTAAGCTTTTATGAATAATTGATGTCTGTTCTCATTTCAGTGAGACTTTCGTCTTCGGGGGGGTAAGAAAAAAAAAAACCCACGACCTTTGGAGAAGCAAATTTTTACTTCACCCAACCTTTGTTGTTAGTCGCAATATTCCTGTTTTGCATGCAGTTTTCCTTTTTGACTAATGGGGATCACATTCATGTAATCAGATACAATGATGTTCAAGGGAAAACGAAATGACTGCATTAAAAAGGGAGAGGAATTCAACTGGTTTCGACGGAAGGTTATAACAAGCTGGAGGCAGTTATAAATATTATACTTTGAAGTATTTGCATATTTTCGTGCAAATCCAAAGGTCAACAGGAGTGTGTTCATCTGAAAACGAAAACAGTGCGGCACGATTTCACATCTGTATTTTTCTCCCAGCAGTTGGCAGGTGATTGATGGCTCGTCAGATGTGGAGAGCCAATTATTACTATTATTATTATTATTTTCAAATGAAGAGGCATGTGGTTGAATTAAAAGCAGAGCGAGGCGAGGAGGAAGCAGAGAGTCGGCCACGTCTGGCGATCCCCCTTAAATTTAATTAAGGGATCTGACGAGGAGGGAGAGCGCGCGTCGGTGACGAGGAGGCGCTCTCCGTGCCGTTGATTGAGGGATCACCACGTCCTCATTAATCAGCTGAAGGAATGTGATCTGTGCTAATTAGAAGGACTCTCCTTCCATCATGGGGCTGCAGTGTAATTACAATCAGCCCGGGTCTAATGACGCACACTGCAGTACCGCGGTTTGTCCTGTGGGGCCCATGCGCTCTGCAGAGGCCCGATCTGCAGTTACATGATAATATAATTACTGTTTTTTTGTTTTTTTTTCTTTGACTATGGAAATAATTAAGCTGTTTACTTGTATTGTAAAAGAGGGCTTTGATAATATGCCTGCTGTGTGCAGGTTTGAATGCTGCGACGAATGTCTGTTTCGGGTCCTAATGAATAGGTTTCCCTCTAATATTAGTTAATTCATTAAGCACTTTGCTCTTTTGAGTTGCTAAATTCACAACTAAGTGTTGAAATACCTCTTTAAAGACGTTTGTGCACCAGAAAACATTTAAAGTCACCCAGAACGTGACATGTTATTGCTCTACTGCGTTTCCTCTCTGCAGTGTCTCAGTTTCTGGTGTAAAAGTTTCATATCCGAAACTACCGGAGATTGTAAGTTTCTTGTCCAGTGTTTCCACAGCAGAGTGAATATCTTACGTCTCCAGGAGCTGCTGTGTGTGAAAATCTAATCGATTGGCCCTTGGATGATGACAAGTCATCTCTGAGGATTTTAACTAATTTGGGTCAATTGGGTTTTTGCAAAAAGTTGGCCAAATACATACTTACAAACCAATAGATACATAAATACAAGCAGCCAAAAACAATAACCATCACCACCAACCTGTGTTGGCAAAGGTAAACAACATAAAATAACATCGCTTCCTTTATACAGTGCTTAAAAGCATCAATTTAGCCAGATTCAACAATCAATCTACCAGAGGGCACCTCTTTGATTTAGAAGAAAAATAATGTTTATTTGTTGTTGTTTTTTTGTCAAAGCAGTGGTGAATGCAATAAAATGCTAATACTTTTTCCAGCCCAGTAACAACAAATATTGACATTTTAACATCAGTCAATCCATAAAAAGACATCAGAAGTATCAGTGTTTTGCTATCGATCTGCGCATCATTCAAAGGAAGTCAATGATAAGTGACATGGGGCGGACAGAGCAGGCACAGTCGGGGGCAGCGTTGCAGGTGGCGGGGATCTGTGAGGCTGGCAAACACCTTGTGGCGTCTCCACTACTGTGAATATTGACATATCATTCCTCATGGACTTGGACAGCTGCTCCGAAAAATCTTAAATCTATGTTATTTCCTAATCTCATTAGTGCCCATGTGGTTTCAGGTGGTACTGCAGCTTTTGGTCGACGTCTTTAAGACTCCAGGAGACAAACAGACATATGATATAAGGAGTGTAGACTGATGTGTCCTTTGTAGTTTTTAAAACTTGGTGCGGTTGATAATTCATTGCCTTATCGTTTTAACTTTGCTTGTCAATATTTAAAAAAAACAGTCGATGGAGCTTCTTTGTCCTGATGTCCAGTCGAGGTATTGACGTGTTTGCTTGTATTCATAAACACAATCGCAAGTGTTTCCTTGAAGGGATCATTACATTTGTTGTCTTCTTTGTTCCTTTCACTGGTCACAAATGCGATATACGTCACAGCAGTCCAGGCAGGACATGAGTGTATTACTGTGTTCATTACACATCTGGACCATTCTGTGTCCCGAGGTTTCCCCGTCAGGGTTCAAAGTTCATAGTGACACTGTTTCAGGCCTTCAAGTCAATATAGGCAGTACCCGCTGTAATACAACCAACATCAGCTCTGTATATGAGGCACATATGGATTCCCGTTTCAAGGGGCAGCAACAGATTATTCAAGGTTTCCGTTAGAAACTCAAAGAATTTAAAAAATCTCAGTCAAATTGCAGGTCATTGAAAGTCAACTCCTTTTTGCCTGTTTTCTAAAATACTCTTGCAGTCGTATTGAAGCTGATCAGACTTTAACAGCACCATAGAGTGTTGCAAAGACGGATCCAGAGAGCAGGTGCAGCGTAGCAGACATAAATAATAAAGACACATTAGCTGGAAGAAGGTGGCGACAGTACAGTTGTTAGAGCAGAAAGCGAACAGAATCATGCAGAGAGGTAGCCACGCGTGATGACACTGCTTTGTCACTTTGCCTTTATTCAGTTTGTCGCACTGCTGGATGTTGGAGGGTTTTTTTCTTTTTTCTTTTTTCTCCAATTCCTCTTTGGGTATTTCTAAAAGTACAGGATGGAAATCAAAGTGGAAGTGAAACTGGAGAGGACACCGCGGCGTGTTTCAAACCTTAAACAGGATAGCGCTGTTTTGTGACGACATTCAAAAGCAGTGAATCTGTGCAGGACTGCAGGAAAATGTGCAGGACTGCTCAGAAATCTACACATCTGATTGGCTTGATACTCATGTTAGGATCGGCAGAGTATATTTGCATTAGCGACGCCTTATAATTAATATATTCAAAGTATGCTTCCCTTTTTCTGGATAGAAAGTTCAGTTATATAACAAAATATCTCTTTATGGCCAAAGGCAGGGATTCAGTCGGCTTCCCAGAGGTTACTTAACATACTTTATTATTCCTAAAATAATCCTTCCATGACCCCCGTGTGAATGTCTCGGTTATGTTATGGTTATCTTGAACTATTTAAAGGAAACAAACCTTGATAATCAGGATTGTCATTGATCTCTATTCATTTTATAATCAGTCTCTTAACCATTTATAGATTTTTATTTGTTTTTATTTGAATGCTTTGTGATAACATTTAATCTATTGTATTTACATTCTTATTTATACATTCATTTAAGTTTAATTAACTTATCTGTATTTGTTTCCCTTTATTTCTGCCCTCTGCCTCAACCTCTTTGGGATAACAGGCACATTTTCTGCAATTTTAATACAAGTTGAATACTTATTGAAAACTATGAGTGTGGCCACCCCTCTGCTTAACATATGTTGGCAGCTTTCTTTAAAAAAGATAATTCTTTTGAGAACAAGTTGTGCCTTGACTTTGACTCGGTGACGTCTTGAAAGCCATTAGCTTGATTGTCTGGACCGACCCGATAATTAGGAAATGAATCCTTATCAGAAGACGTTTGAAGGGCTGGGTATCCTCATTTCATATTTTATGTTCACCAGGATTTCATTCACGATCCAGTTTCTACTGAATTATGAGCATTTCTATCTACTTCAGCAGGGCATATGCGAGCAGACATTAACACAGTGCAATTGAAAAGTAATTAAATTTTTTAAATAACCATGAATTATTTGAATAAAACAGCTTTTTTAACTGAATGTTTGTATTATAGGTTCATTAGAATGGCAACATGTGATAACAGTTGAAGACTGTATATGTAGACAATGTTTGACAATACTGATCATGTGAAAAATGTCAGGAAGTGTGAAAATTAGTAGTTCGTATGGGACAAAGACATGCAGTGTGAGAGTTGGTTTGGTGGGGGGTGATTGGGGGCCTTGTTGAAATTCTGTCCTTTAGGACATCTGGTCTAGTTTTTTTTTCCTAGCTGTCTATAAACATTAAGTTACAATCCCAAATAATGCATTGTATGGTTTTATTTGAGGTGCATTTGTTCAGATTAGTCTTAGTTTAGTTCTGAATATTCGGGATTCATACGTCTCAGCAGCACTAATCCTCTCTCCTTGTGCTATTTACTGCTGTCAGATGGTAAAAATGTGATAATTCCCATTCCAGGCCCGAGCTGAGAGGCATCTTGATGGATGCGGTGCGTTCGTTGTACTCTCTGGCGAGGGCAGCAGTGGGTGAGGTGAAGTGGCAGGCAGGAGATCAGATGGCTGTGTCCTCCACGTCGATCCCTGAGCCCTCGCATCCCTCTGATGCAGCTGCTCCTCCGCTCTCCATTTACCGCCTCCCCCTCCCGTGTCCTCCCACTCAGCCTCCCGAGCGCAACTCTGCATTCACGTACAGTCTGGCTGTACTGTAACATTTAAAGTGACTGTTTGACTTTGACAGAATTCACACGGCAACTTTTTTTTATTTATTAAATTTTTATTTATTAATTTATTTTTTTTACTTGTAGGGTGAGAAGTAAGAGCGTCGGGGTCTCTTGTTTCTGGTCACGGTCCCACCTTGACACCCGTCAGTCAATGCAGTCGGCCGCCTCATCCTCTCGCCTCGGGCTGAAGGAGGAGGCTTCACAGCCGTCGCCACAGGCACTGACACCTCGGGAATATGCAGCTTCAAAGAAAAAAAAAACGAAAAAAAACCTCTGACATTGCTCAGGTCTGATCTGGTGTAAGTTTAACTTTAAAAAAAAAAAAAAACATCTGCTCTGAGAGTAAACATGCAGTGATTTGCAAACAAGCCAAAAAAAAACCCTGCATGTGACACTGTCAGACTTGGCGAAACGACTTGTCACAGTGTTATTCGAACATGTTTGAGCCACTTCACGTGCTGATGAGTGGCGTGAGTCATACATGTTCGCTCTCCACACGCCGTCCACTGAGCATTAGCATCATCAGATAGTGACTGTGGGTGACTGAATTAAAGGCAGAGAATGCAACGAGAGTTGTTGTCATATATTGTGACCTTAATATTCATATTGACCTCAGTATTACAGTATGAGCCTAACTCGGGGCTCTGCAACATTTATGACTAAAAGAACCACATTTGTCCACTTTTCACCAAATAACATTTACATGGTGCTGTGCTATAGCTTGCCGTTCTTTTCTTTTTTTTATTAATCATTTTAACAATTTTCAGGCCTTTTCTAGCCATTTTTGGATGTTTTAACTATGCGTATAAGTTTTAAGATTTTTATTTTTGTGCCATTTTCCCATTTTTAACCACTTGATGTGATTCATGCCTCTTCAACCTTTAGTCATTTTTCCTCACTGTAGCTTTTTCAGGTGGTAATTGTCTCTGCACCTGTCAAGCATACATGTAACTTCACATCCTTCGCAGTAAAAAGCAAATCAGTTTTTCTAACTCTCCAGGTTCCCCCCCCCCCCCCCGAGTCGTTACATTTTCAGGATTCATTCAGGGTCGGCATTCTGAGAGGTTTGTCGGGGAACTCGACGTCTCTCACCTGCAGCGAGGCGGCGGGTGGGCGACGCATAGTTTAGTTGACTAAAACTAATTAATCCCCACACTTGTCACCTTGACAGATGAGTGTCCTTTAAAAAAAAAAAAAGAAGTCTTTTGTGCAATTAAGTTGACATAAAATGTTTATTTACACACAATTTTGGGAAAGCTGCAGGGAGCCGGTCTCGAGGGGCTGTAGAGCCACATGTGGCTCATGCAAACTGATGAGATATTGAAGACGTCAGCGCACCAGGTTTTTTTAAGATTGCTTCTTATGTGCCTGCGCTCTGGTCGGATTCTTGGTTATATTGTTGGGATCAACTTGAGGCAAGAGTGAAAATACATAGAGAAGATTATGTATACCAGCATCTCTGTAGGGCTGTTTAACAAACACTCCCATCACTGAGAGCATATTTCAATGTCTTTTGTTTTATCCTTTTCTCTTCAACTATTAGGACACAACTTATTATAATCAGACACGTGTCGCTCTTGGAAATCCAGTTTTGAGGAACGAATTTCATGAAGTAAACTTTATATGTATCAAAGTTCAAATTGAACTTGTGAATAGCTTTCTGTCTCAGTCTCACCTAAACAAAGACGCTTTGTCTTAAAGGAAGTAAGATGAATCATCTGGTGTCATTATGTTAAACTTTTTTGAGGAAGAAAAAAAAAGTTCTCGAGGGCATTTCGTGTCTCTTACAGACGGCAATTGAGGAGTGATCAAAAAAAGAATGGAGGAGATAAAACAGTGGCCTCGGGCTGAACTTAAAGCTGTAAGTCGCATGACTCAGAAGCACTATAGAAGAAAATTGTAATCAACCACAGACACAGACAGAAATTATCTGGAATGACGAGCAGTGCGGGCGAAATACTGTGGACGCTTTGAAATCTTTAGAAGATTAAAGCGAGGGAGTCCTCTCTGGGAGCCTCTGTTAAAATACATGTCGCTGTTTGTTTCTCTGACCATTTCTCATAGAATTTTGACCACCAGAGACCAGAGCTGCCCTTTTGAAGCTACGTCTTTAAATCTGACCCTCATGGTTTAGATCCTTACATTTTTACATTATACCTGCTTCTAGTACAGCAACGTTGAGGACAAAATGGTCACTTGCTGCCTTTATATATATACTCTTCACTTCTCCTGTCAGTGGATGTAATGTTTAGAACAGTGGCCTTCAACCTGTGGCTCTTCAGCCCTTCTGTAGCGGCTCCCTGAAGCTTTCACTAAAGTATACATCAATAAGCATTTGATCTCTTTTTCATTCTGTTTACACAACAGAGCAATTTTTAACTTGAGGCTAAAAAGGATTTTTTTTTTTTTAATGGCAAAAAAGGAACTAAAACCACAATACATAGCAAAAATTGCAAATAAGGCTTTGAAATCAAACTAAAATTTTGAAAATAAATGATCTCAAAACGATTGAAAACCTGCTTTATACCACTAAAATCCAGTACAAAACAGCTGGAAAGTAAATGTTGACCATCCTAAATCGTAATTGAAAATTCCTAGTGTTCATACATATATCAAAACCATATATAGTATATGAATATGAAGCTGTGGGTCGCCTATTTTTAAAGGTTAGAGATGATTTGTGGCTTCGGTTAAATTTGATTTGATGGAAAGTGCCAAAAACTGCTCTTTTGATCAGGAAGGTTGCAAACCTCTGGTTTAGGGTGATTCGGGCAACTGTTGTTTATTTGGTATAAAACAGGAGTGTCAGAGTCATACAGCCCAATTTGAGTGGACTGAACCAGTAAAACGACAGCATAATACTCTATGAGCCACAACTTCAACTCAAGGAAATGATCTAAAAATTGGTTTCACTGATTTTTTTGGTTTGTTTTGTTCAAAAAATGTTTGATTTTACCCCTGACTGCCACTCTTAATAATACGATGTAACTGAAGCCCATTTACCGGTTACTATCTGATCCCTGATGATAGTGATTCTCTGATCACTCCAGGTGTCCAAAGCAGCTGCGGACCTGATGGCGTACTGCGACGCCCACATACGCGAGGACCCGCTCATCGTGCCCGTCCCCGCCTCCGAGAACCCTTTCCGGGAGAAGAAGTTCTTCTGCACCATCCTCTGATGAGCCGCTGGTCGAGCCGTACAGGTGCAGGCACGCCGTTGCCTGGCTTCTCCGTCTTCACCACTCCTGAAGCTACTGGCCGTAGGCATTGAGTGGAGTTTTTCCAGGTGGACACTCTGTTGTTGGTCAGCTCTGTCCGGGTGGCTGAAGGTTTTGGGGGAAGTCAGCCACCAAACTGGCAACCCAGTGAGCATATCATGTCTTGTTAAATAGGTTTGTTATTGCTTTGTTATTAGAGAACAGCCTTGCTCAGTGCTTAATGAGATGAGAGATGTTTTTGTTTTGTTTTGTTTTTTTCTCCTTTTTAATCTTTTATTGTGCTAGATCTTAACTTGCCTCAGGAAACGGAAATTTGCCCAGTGTCTGACTTTTTTAAACATTTATACCCCTTTATCTGAATGGGAAATTTAAAAACAACAACAACAACAACAACAACAACAACAACAAAAACCACATAAACATTTAGTTTGACCATAATTCAAGTTACTTTTGTGTTTTGGTTTCACTATTTGTAGCAACACTTTACCAAAAGCAGCACTGAAGTGTGACACTCGTGTCCATAGCGGTCTCTCTTTGGGTTTCCATCCAGAGCAGCAGTTGACCCTGCTGGTTACTGTCGGGCAGCGCAGCCCGAATCGGTTTTCACACTCGGGGAAAACCAACAGCTCACGTCGCGAATAATTCCAGCCACACTCGTAATAAGAAGCGGTGGCAAGCGCTGTGCCACAGACAAATAAATGGACTGTTTATTGAAAGGTGCAGAGCTAAATGTTTCCACAGCGAGATGAGCTCCTCGGGGTTATCACTGTGCAAACAACCCCTTAAGTCAAAAATTATTTATGAATCTCCTTTTCCACGTGCTCTAATGTGTTCCCACCTTTGCTGCTCGTTTTGATTTACTCTGCACATACTTCATCCACTTCCAATTAGAAACACTATCAGTTCATCCTCCTCCTCCTTCTAATTGTAATATTTTCTTACAAGTTGCAGTACGTAACCCCCCCCCCCCAGTTTCCATCACAATCTCGTTTATTTCTCTGGGCATGTTTCCTGAGCCTGATTGTTTTTTGCCTGTCCTAGAGTGAATGGCAAGGCCTTTGACATTAATGCCAAACCAGAGGCCTGCATGTTTCTCCGCTCCTTTTTGACGGCCTCCTCTGTTTCCGAGGGGCCGTCAGTCTTTTAGAGTGTACAGTATGTTACAGTGCCAATCTCTGTGCGAGCGGCCCGGCCTCGGCGCCGACCTCCCACAGCCTTCTCTTTTTTCCATTTTCGTTTCGGTTTTTTTTTTCGGGAAGAAAAAAAAAGCACACCGTCCAAACATTTCCTTTACATGGTAGTTGAATAGCATTTGCTAATTTTTACGATGAATTGTTATGATCGTTATTAATATCGTTATTATCAGTAGTATTATTGAATATTTGTTGCACAGCACTGACAGCTACATGACGTGTAGTGCTACTAAGCTTGTATGATACTTAGAGGAAAGAAGAAGAAAAAAAACATTTATAAATCATGCAATTATTGATACTATCTAAGTATTTTTTAAGAACAATGTTGAGGGTCGTTTACATAAATGTGATCCCTTTGGTGGTTCAGGATTTTTTGCACCGTTTCTGTAAAAATGGAGAGAAAAATGTTCCTGGTACTTGAATAGCCTTCGCATTAGGAATCAAACTGTGATACTGGACTGTCACAACACACAAAATACCCTGTGTGCTCAAATTGTTTGCAGGATAATGATTTCTTTTCCTTTCCTATGTGAAAACCTGAGACAGACCTCAGGTCACTCTCGCTGACCTCATGTTCAGGATGGTGCCAAATCGGAAACGAGAAATACAACAGATAGAGAGATGAATATTGCATGGATTTATTTCTATCTATAACAGAGAGAACTATTATGATATGAAATATTGCCTCCTCATTGACTTTCTGGGTGCTACTCTGCACACACAAAATATCACTGGGGTTCGGAATATGTCAACAATGTGCAGCTGTATTCATGAATGGTATTTATCATTTTGGGTAAAAGAAAATCGCACTTAAATAGCAGGCTTTGTTTAAAAAAAAAAAATGGAAAAAAAATCATTTTCTGGATTTAATGAATTAAAGGAAAACAGCAACCCAATTGTGTCTTGGATATGTCTGCTTCACGTCTCCCACTGCACTCAGTCAGATCTCACTGATAACATAAAAAGGCCAGCGCCAATCAGCCAGGGTCTCGCAGAGGAACATGGTATTGTGGTGTGTAGTGGAGACCCCCTGTGGCGGAGCTCAACCACAGGCCATCTGGATGCACTCTTAATGTGTTGTGGCTCCTTTTTTTGGGGGGGGGAAGAATTATGATTCAGACCAGCCCTCGGCCACTTTGCCTTTTTACCGTCTACAATTGAGAGAGGAAGGGGAATCGTAAAAAAAAAAAAAAGAGGGGGGGGGTATGCCCAGGCTGCACTTTGCATGAAGAATAGCTGCAGTAACTCGGCAGCATCTCAAAGAGGCAGAACATCGTTTTCTTTTTGTTGGTTATTTCTCTCAACATAGAAACGTGAATGGAAATACATTTAAAACATGAGAGTTTCAACATTTCAGTTAAATTATCTTCATATTTATCCGCTGCAATTTATAACTAGTATTTATTTATTTATTTTTAGCCACTTTCAACGATAAACTTCACTGCACTTCTATCAGAGTCGGGCTTGTTGACAAACAAGGGGCATCAACTTGTGGGTTCTGTCAATGTAAAAAATATACTTTGACAGTTGATTAATTACAAGTTATTGTATTGGTTTTTTTGTTTTTTGTTTTACTTTTGTTGAATTCTCAAGGAAACAGCATGTGATTAAAACACGGAAAGTTAAACGATATATTTTTTTTAAAGCCTAGTGCTGTATATTATCTTAATTTGTTTCTAATTAAAGTCTTAGGGATGCAAATTTCCGCAATTATCAGTTTGCAAATGGATGATATGATTCTTCATTAACGCACCATTATCTCCTGAAGTTGTTTTCACAGATTTTACTTTTATTGTACTTTATAATATTGGTGTGACGAAGTTAGAAAACAATGTTGTCACAGCAATCCCATTTGTCTGTCAGTAAAAGCTGCTCAGTACATAACCACATAATCCCATGTCGCACATTACCTGGGTTTTTGATTGGCCTCTCTTGCTAAAAAGGGATGTTTATTCTTCTGATAATTTATCTCAAACTAATTATCATGTTAGAAATGTTTTTTTTGTTTTTTTTTAGGGCAAACCATTAGCATAACCCAAAAGTTTTATTTCCAGTATGCTGCACACTCTCTTTTGAGTCTTACTTTGGATTTTTTTTTAAAAACAAAACTTTCCTGACAAGGAAATGTACATCTATTGAGAAAGATGCGTTTTATGTACATAAGACTAAAATTAGAAATTCAAGAAGTAGGTCTCAGCATTATGTTGCAGGCACATGCTTCTCAGTTGGGACCAGACTGAATACAAAGAAATCTAAATAGATGTAGAGAAAAGTGGAGTCGGTTTGGACTGTTTTGAATGCAACAAAGCAGTAGAGAAAGAGGAAGAAAAATGCATGAGTCGGAATAAGGTAAATATGTTTGAATATATAAATAAAACCACAAATCGGAGACATAAACAAGGCTGGAATAGATGAAGGCTGGAAAGCCATAATAAAGCTGGATGCTGGGATGAGTTTCAAGAAACGCAGAGCATGCTATGAATAGCCGTTTCCTTTCAAATGAATAATGTTTTGGAGAGAAAGAACTAAATCATTGTAATGAGTATATATCTATGAATACGAGTCCAAAAGGAATTATATAATGTGCAGGAAAGTAATTATCCCTGGGGCCGTAGGTTATCTAATGCTGACAATCTCTGCAGGAGCAATTTTCCAAATTGAGCAGGAAGCCTCCAAAGTGTATGCAAAATACACAAGAATAGTAGTAATTTCTGATAACATTATTTATCTCCTGGCACAGCATGGTGTTTTGCAGCCGCCGCGTTGTGATTTCTACTCAGAACACTGGCATATAGTGCTCTGCATCCTGGCATTTTACAGTGCATTATTATTTTTCACTCAAACAGATGGCAGGGTCTCTAAAATTATATTTGTGCAACACTGGAATTCAATTAAAATCAATACAAACAAAATGTTTACAAGCAAGACAGCAGGCGCATTTGGTGGGGTGGCCCGATCCTCCTCTCCAAGAGTCACTGGTGTTTTCAAAGTCAGAAGAAATCCTCCTCAAGCATCCATTCCCCCCATGCACAATAGATTCCATTTAAATGATTCATGCGCAGCACTGAGAAACAGTGCTCTTAAAGTTTTCTTCTCATCTTACAGCAAAAAACATGTCACCTGAGTGTAAGGAGGATGAAGTGATTCATGTGTCGGCGCTCTGCTCTGAACATGCTCGTCGGTGTCTGACAGACCCTCAAGGTCAGCTCAAGGTTGACGAGAAGCCACAAACAATCGGATGTGATCAACACGGGGTTCACCTTAATGTTTTAGTGTTGTGATAAAGAATTCATAATGGTTATGTTACTATTTCTCTCACTGGGGAGTGTGGGTGGGGTGGCGGGGGGTGACTGAAGACTCAATCTGCATGAGGTTTATTTTTCATGAAAACATGTTTAAATGTGATTTTGTTGTTTTTTTGCCAGAAAATTAATAAATAAATATGTATAATTAGATTTGAACAGAACTAGAATTTTCCGCAGCAGAGGAAGCCAACCACGAAAATGCAGCCAATGTCATCAAGAATGAGCTTGAACATTAAGACGACGGAGGATCCTAGAGGTGAAGGTGTGGCCCCCCCCCAGAGAGGATCTATCTGAGCAGATCAGTGGTTTGTTCTTCAACCACATTGTACCTTCTCATCACAGTTTCCGTGGTAGTGTGTAACACCACTGATTTTCAATGTGAGAAAAAAAAAAGTGAAACTTGAGCTGCTACCACCAATAGGGATACTGATACTTTACAGACGTTGCTGCATGAGAGAGCAATTCTAAACTTATGTGGTAAGAGAAATAAGTCAAAGGGGGTATTTTCTTTCAAATTATAGCTGTTGTAAAGACAACTTGACTGTGTGAGTGTGGGTTTCCTTTGGGTACTTCGCCGTTTAAAAAACCTGCTTGTGAGTCTAATCGATACAAACCTAAATTGCCCCTCGGTGTGAATGTTAGTGCGTATACTTGTCTGTCTCTGTGTGTTTGTCTTGTGATGGACTGGTGACCTTTCTGGGGCGTAGCCTGCCGTCTCCCATAGTGAGCTGCTATTGGCTTCAGTGACCTGCAGCCCCACACAGAATAAAGCTGTATCGAAGATATATGGGTGGATGGAGAGCCTACAGATCAATAAATCATCTAAATGTCTATAAATATTTATTTATTTTGGCATTTTGTAGTCAATAAAGTCTTAAGCTGCACTATAAATGATTGACAAAAAATGAAAAGGAACAATATTGCCAAACATACTACACACAAATACAAATATTCAGAGTAACAAATTGGTTAAAATCAACAATCAAAGAACGTAACACATTAGAATGAATAAGTATCAAAACTAACTAAATGTTTCTTTTGGATTATGCACTGTATGATTGGAATAAGTACATTTCCTCTCCTGCTATTTTGCTTCTGTATTCATTTACAGAAAACAGCTTTCAATAAATATTTAAGTTTTGTTTCGTTGAAACGTATGAATTTCATACTGTTGCATGCGGTAAGACCACATCTCCCAGGGTGCACCACGGCCGGAACGCGCCACTCCCATTGGTCCGTCTCTCCAAGCCGCGGAGGGAGACGTGCGGCGGTGGTGAGACCCGGCGGAGGCGGACAAGAGGCGGTGCTGAGCCCAGCGGAGGGCTGCGGAGCTGAAATGAGGCGCGCACACGGAGCGGCTCACACCGTGCGGCTCACCGTACAGCGCCGTGCGGTTCCGGCTCAGGAAGAGGCTCCGCGCCGCTGAACGCCGCAGGCTGCTCCGGCTGAATGCGGAGGCTCGCGCTCATTCTGCTGCCTTGTGCTGTGGCCGTCCTCGTGCACTTGTGGTTGGCACGCAGACCCTCCTCCAGCCCGCCGGACACCGACACTCACTCGGGTACTTTAAAAAAAAAAAAATTGGTTCTTTTAAAGAAAAGCCACAACCTCGAGTTTTTGCCTTGATCACAACATCGCAACTTTTCCCCCACATCCGGCCGGCGAACTTTGCTTTTACCGCCCCGGTGTGGAGCGTGGGGTGCGGGGCTTTGAGTGTTGTTTTTTTGTGTTTTTTTTGTGCGCGTCTCTTGAGTGAAACGGTAAAGAGTTGATCGACGCGGGGCGTTGCTGGGATAGTGGAGCGTCTTCTGCCGGTGTCTTTGACTTCAAGCGGATTAATAACCCCGCTTATCAGATCCGCGGCGCTCCGGGCGCGGTGTAGTTTTTTAAGCACCTTCTGATGCATTCATGAAGGCATTAATTTTCATGAGATGAATTATGGGATGGATCAGTGTAAGTCACTGCGAAGTGATAATTCAGAGGAAGCCGCTGTCAGGATCAGGGATGGGAGGCATGAATCAAACCAAGCCTCAAAAAAACCTCTGCTTGTATTCCCTTATTCTGCTTAGAACTCTCCCAACTGCAAATTTAAATCGTCATTCCTGATAGTTTTCTTTGTGTGAGCTCATGCAACCTGTTGTTAGAGGTTTTAATTAGATTTTTTTACCCCCCCCCCCCCCCCCCCCCCCCCCCATTTCATCAGTGTCTGTGCATTGCTTTGTGTCTCCCATGCAGATGAACCATTACCTTTCTATGAAGTTTTGGTGGGAGTGCTGTCAGCGAGACACCATCACCAACTGCGACAAGCGATAAGAGACACCTGGCTGGGCTATCTCAGGGATCACCCCCACTTTCAGCACAGGTCTGTGTGGTGGAGCCCCCAACTTCACCTCATCTCGTTTTCTTGTTGTCTTTTTAAAAAAAAACATTTTTTTAATGACTGTCATACTTTTTGGAATAAAACCTGCAGCTGGAAGCAAATAACCACCTGCCCCATCAACCCTTTTATCGCCACCTGACCAACGGGCGATATTGTTCCCTCTTTTATTCTTTTTTTTTTAGTCCATTTCCGTCTCACTCAGCGATCTGAGCACAGATAAGGTGTGATGGCCTTTAAGCAACCCTCAGTAACCATGGCAACGGAGGGTGGATAGATGGACACTCTTTAGAAATCTTGTAGCTGAATATTGCACACACAGTCTACCCCCCCCAAAAAAAGCATTAATGTCTGTGTGCATTTCCAGAGTGGGGGTGAAGTTTATCGTGGGCGAACATGGGTGTCCCATTCCGGAGGAGGACAGGGAGGATCCATACTCCTGCTCCCTCCTGAACTTCACCCAACCAGGTAAAATAGGCAGCGGTGATTGACGTCCGTGGCTTTTGAGACGCGGAATTCATCTCTGCAGTCTGTTGTATACACGCGTGATTGTTTCCGAGCCGGAGCCGAGGCGGAATTGCACAGCCGCGAGTTGAAAGAATGAAAAGGAACGCGTGTTCAGAAGGAAAGTAAAACACCTTTTATTCCCGTTCACCCACGGCTCAAGGACAACTTTTTTCTTTCTGTATCCAAGGCCAAAGCTGCAGATATGTGTTGCAGTCAGTCACTAGAGCTGCTGCAGGGGGGGGGGGGGGGGGTATTACTAACACAGGAGAACCGGGGGCTGTATGAAGCGCGGACGTGCTGCATATAGAATAATTGAACAAGCCGGCTGTCACGCTGAGCGTCCGCAGTAATTGTGGTGTCTCTCACCTTCACAGAGCCAGTCCAATCCAGTCATTTTTCTCTTCGTTTTGCGGCCACCTCAGTGTTTTGCTGCCTTCACGAACACATAATTACCACTCATCAGAATGGACTTTTTTTTTTTTTTTTTCCAGACACCGGCCTTTAGGGTCACAGCAACGTTTTATTTTTTTTCCAGCCCCAGTTCTCCTCTCGCCGCCGCGTTTAATGGTTCTAAGTGTTGACGTGATTCGTTTCAGAAATGATGCGGGCGGCTTCGGTATGAGGAGCCTGGCGTGATTGGAAGAGAACGAGACAATGGCTGCTTTTAAACACAGTTGGGTACCTGACTCTAGGGGGGGGGATTCAGGTCAAAGCAAACGTTAAGCAGACAATTAATGGTTGCTCGAAACGTGGGTGTTTATCCTCCATTCATCACAGGGAGGATTGTGACGACCACAAGCAGGTGAAGCGCTAATGAACTTTTTCCGATTTTTTTTTTTTTTTTTTTTGTCCCTAGTAATCCCGCTCCCAACTCGTGTTCATGATTTGTACTGGCGAGAAACTGTCCAAATATTAACACACCATTCAAAGACACCGGGAGTCGCTTTAAAACGTCGCCCTGGAGTGCTGGATTAATTTGTTTGCTGACGTGAAACAATAGCTTGAAATGATTAATTGCTCACAGAGTGATTCATTCGCGGGGAGAGTAACATTTACAGTCTCTCCGTGTAATTACATACAGTTTTTCATGTTTAGAAAACATATTGTATTGGGAAGCAGACGACAATATTGTCTCAACAAGGATTTTAATGCAACATTTTATTAGCCATCTCTGCATGTGGCCAAAAAAATTACAAATATTAGCTTGTATGAATGTTTTGTTACTGAAGGAAATACTAAATCAAAAATCCCAAATACAGTGTGCATGAAATTGCAAATTAAGTGTAAAAACCACTCTTTATTAACAGAGACGGCAGTATCTGGGTTTGCAGACATGAGCAAAAAGAAAAGAAAAAAGACGTGATTCTAATCTCAGGTTAATGATTTCACATCTACCGTTTCATCAATTTCAAGTCGAGTCTTGTTGCTATCTGATTGAGAAAATCATTTGTTTTGCTGGTTTTCTCAACAAATTTTTTTTTTAAAAGTCTTGGTTTTTGGATTGTTGAAGCAAAAAATAATCCATCAAACGGGGTCATGCAGAACGTTTTATTTTCTGACATTTCATTCATTGATCTGGAAAATAATGGGCAAATTTGCCAATAATGGAAAAAAAAAAAGATTCATGTTTTTTCGCTATTTATTCCACTTTTGAACATCCTGAGACATTTCTAGTGGTTGAATATTCCCATAATCATCCGAAAATACTAAATAATGAGTTGGCTGTTAATAATTTATGTTGAGTTTCATTTATTCCTCTGAATAAACTCTTTGTCTGCTGATGGACACTGCTGAGAGAAGCAGAGCTCCTATTTGATTTGTATGAAGTACAAGTCAGCATAGCAATATTAAATGCGCCCTCACATGTGGGTAAAAAAAAAATGCAGGTCAACTTCATTCGATCTGTGTGAGAAACACTGAGTTTGATGAACTGCTGTGCTGCCTTTGTGGGAGACTCGCCTCCTCTAATTGTCTTTATTTTGGACTGAGCAAGGGAACTTGTGTAGAATGCATATAAAGTGGGGGGGGGGGGGAGGAAAAAGCTCTGCTTCTCTCTAACAGCCTTGATGTTTTCATTGATCTCCTGGGTAATAAACTGCTCTTTTGTAATTAAGAAACCTCGCTCATGAGCAGAAGCTCACTTTGAAGACAGCTGTCCCAGGAACCGGCTCCTCAAAGTGCTGATGGTGTAGCTTTACCAGCCTTCTTCTCTGAATGCACTCCGTCTCTCCCTGAATCAGGCAGCCTCATTGTCGGGGGGGATCGGCATGCTGGGATTGTAATAAATTATCTTGCAAGCTCGTGCAGCACCTCTGGTTTTCTCGGTGTCCCAGTGGCGGCGCAGGACGCGGAGATGGAGATGGTGACGGTCTCTGACCCGTCGGTGCTCGAGCCCTCCGACGTCTCGGCCATCGCCCTGGACTTCAAGGTCCTGCACCCGGTGGTGATCACGAGGCTGGGGGTGTTCTCCGGCAGGACCGTCCCGGAGCTCCAGAGCAATGTGACGGTGAAGCTTCTCCAGCTGGACCAGGAGGTAAACCCAAGCCTCCACCCGCAAGCGTAACTGCCTCCCGCACCGCCGCGGTCCCGTGGCGCCCCGTAGATGCGACCGCCCGGGGGCGGCTGGAGGACTGAGCTCATTTATGCTCCATATAAGCACAGGCACCGATCCACTCACTGCAGCTGTCGGTGCTTCTATGGTAACTAAGGTGTGACGGCAGACGAAGTGACCGCGGAGGATTCAGGAGGAGGGAGCAATATTGACGCCGACTCGAAAACTTTAGCCTTTTCTGTTCTTCGCTTCTTGTCTAAACACTGCCCCCAGAGGCTCTCGGTGGTACTGCAGCATTTCTGTAAGCTAAACCGCTTTAGAGCTCCAAGTTGAAGCTTTTTAAAGACACATTTCTGTTGTGTAATGTGACGTGCCATTGAGTTACTACTCTTTCCCCATAAGTTCTTCATGGGTCAAACCTCCTTTTGTGTTTTTCCCAGGAAGCCGTGGTGACGGCTCGCTTCAGCTCCATCAGCATGGGGACGCTGGTCGACTGGCTGTGGTACAAACCAGTGGAGCAGTTCATCCTGCCCAAGGTCAGATTATCACCTTTACTCGGGAGTGTCGCTGTCGCATATTGTGCATTAAATATGTTTTAATTATTTGGATTTTGACTAATGTTTTATCCTGATTTTTTATTTATTTTTTTAATCTAAAGACAGTCAGCAATGCTTTGGTACATAGTAATGAATTCATCACAACTAAAATCCCACAGCAGTCTTCTGCAGGTGTTTCTGGGAACTGATTTGATAATTATGCGAAGTTGTTTTCCTGATGGAACTTTTGTTTAGCTGTAAAGTTTAATCTGATTAAAGCTCTGACCACACTCACAATCTGTCGTACCTGAAAATGCACCTTGACGGCAAGCGCGTGAATACAGTTTCTCCGATTAAACAGTGTACAATTCAAGTTTCGGGATGTCGTAACTGTCACGATTTCACCAGGATGTTAAGTTATCATGTTTGAAATGTCCCTCTATTCCAAAATGTGCTGAGGTCTTTGTTTATACACTGGATTCTTGGGGTTTATAGTGATATACAGTAATGTGACTCTAGTGCTGTAAACTACGACTTATCTGTAATACCAGCAGGAAGGTGTCTGATTAGCTCCAAATTCATTCTGCAACAGATTAAAGAAAACAAAACAAACAAACCCCTGAACATACAATCAGTATTTATTAAGAGCTACCTTCAGAGTAGAGAATCACCCGGAGTGATGGTGTGGCCGACCCACAAACTCTGATCTTCAAGAACTGATGGCGCTCACGCCGAATGCAGATTCCTATCTTGTTAATTCACTTTGCATTTTGCATTAAGTGCTAAAAAATGAACTGTTAACCTCCCATTTTGAAAGCACTATTGCAGCGTTTTCCCTCCACACCAGCCGAGAGAGGTTTTTTTTCTGTGTGCATCAAAATAAACGGCAGTCAGCAGACCGGTGTGATTTGTCACGCCGCGGCTTTAAACACGCTTGCAAACGCTCGCAAATAAAGAAAACAACTCCGGTTTTTATTCTGTGTCTGGCTTAAGTGTTCATTTGTTTCTCGATCTGTGCCCAATAGCTGTCATAAAAATTACTATCCAAGTACTTTCACATCAAATACTCATTTTCCTGAATAATGATTTCAGACGTCTGATGACTCATTGTGCACTGGAGGGTTCTTGCCATCAAATAGAAGTGTTTTATTAGATTTCTGTGCCCCTCCCTTATTAGTGTGAAGCATTGCGGGATGAAGCCAAGTGCATCAACTGCAGTACAAGATTGGCAGATGAATTCACCTCCTGTGAATTTCGGGGTGTTTACTGATGCTGCAGAGATTCGTGGAACCAAATATCAGCCTGACGTTTGTTTCCAGGAAGCCTTGCAGCCTTGCAGCCGTCGGCGAAGCCCCATACATTAAGAATCAACGCCGCAGCGGAATGCGAGACGTTTCGTGTCCTGCAGTTAAACTTGAGGAATGAAAAAACATTAGCATATTCATAGATTTTTGAATTTTTAATGAGCAGGAAGGGCTACGCGTTTTAGATTTTTTTTCTCATATAATTTACATTTTTTAGAAAGAAAGTCGGCTTGGCTCTCAGAGTAGATGTTTTTTTATAAACTTTTAAAAACATGTCTGGGGGGGAGGGGGGGGTCATATATATGAAGAAGTTGTGGGATCGGCTTAAATGAGAGGTACGTTTTTTTGTTTTTTTTACCAGTTGAACGGTTTTGCATCAGATTGGCATGTGTTTTTACGCAGGGCTTTGAGGGGACGCTGGTTTGGGAGAGTCTGGACTCTGCCGCTTTGACCACAGTCAACTCCTCTGTGCAGCTCAACGACGGAGGAGGCGTCCTCAAGATCTCTTCTGTACGCAGTGTCAAAAATATATGTATGAGGAAATCCTCTCAAGTTTAGAAGAAAAAGGAAGGTTCAAGAAGGAAAACTTTTCCTCTTTTTGTGTGTGTGTGTGTGTGTGTGTGTGTGTGCTTTTTTTTCCCCCCTGGAATTGCAGATCACAGAGGGCATATTGCCTCATAGAAGTGCTCTTGGATTTCCCGGTTTGGCTGGAGGGTTCACATTTACCATCTATGGTGGGTCCAGCAACCAAATTAATTCTTAGCTTCATATGAAAACAGCTCGATCGAAATCGTGCTACGAGCCAACGAAAGAAGCGCCTGCATTTAAAAGCTTCTATAAAAAAAAACAAACCCCTGAATTGTTCACCCTGGCCGGTTGGAAGATTAGCTCCTTTTCACCTCGGGGGGGGGGGGGGGGGGGGGCTGCAGAATGGAAGGAGAAATGTTCCCTTCCCTTCCGTTTTGCACCCCGCTGTGTTAAATTATTGATTTCACCTGCATGTATTTGCATTGGAGTCTTATCAGAAAAATGGATTTGTATGCCTTTTGTTGAAAACAATTAAATTCATCATTCAATATTCCTGCAAATGAAACCAACGATCCCCTCTGTAAAGTGGTTTATTTTCTATTATTTTGACTTGTCTCTCAAAGGTGCATTTATTTATTTAAACTCTGGCTGTGTAAAAAGTTAATGTGGATTTCTTTAAACAAATATCTTTTGTGATTTTAAAAACGCTTCACAATTACCTCTCAATTTATTCTGCTTGCTCTTGTTTTTGTTTTTCTTCCTGTCACATCCCCATACCTTATTTTTTCTTTTCAAATTTCACTGCCTGTGCTTCAGATGGGGAGGGCGTGTCGGAGCTGCTGCGAGGCCGCCCCACCAGGATGGAGCGCCATGCCTCCAGGCTGAGGCAGGAGGACGCGGCGTTGCAGGAGGAGAGCCTGCGGCATGGCGACGTGGTGTTCGTCGACGTGGTGGACACCTACAGGAACGTGCCTTCCAAACTGCTTCAGTTCTATAAATGGTACGCCGAGTGCTAATGACTCGATTCTCTTGTCTCCGAAATTGCCACTGGCCCTCTGAGGAAATCAGCAACCTGAAATGAAAGTGTGTCATCGTCTCAAAATGTCTCGCTGTGAGAGTGGAGATTGCAATCACTCAGTTGGGGACGGCGCGCGGCATGCGAGTCATGAGATAGCGAAACACAAACTGTTGTCCGAAAGCTTTGACCTCGGAGGCGTTTGACTCGCCTGCAGACCTCTTGCCCTCGGCCCCGTGGTATTTGAAAGTCAATGGGAGTCTGGAATATTCCAAAGAAAGTCAGAAGGCGGCTTTTAATTAAGATTGCACACTTCTTCTCTGGCAGGTCTGTGGGAAATGCTGATTTTAATCTGCTGCTCAAGACGGATGATGATTGTTACATCGACGTGGACTCTGTCTTAATGAAAATTGACCAGAAGGGTCTCAAGCGCCGCAATTTCTGGTGGGGGAAGTAAGTACATCTCGACGTCCGATCGTGTTGACGGTATTTCTTTTGGATGCACGGTCGGGGTTTTATCTGCGATCGCGAGAAGCAACGACGTCGCGCTCAGCCGGAAAGTGGAAAAGGGGCTTGACGATGTCTGTCTGCCGCCCCTGACCCAGTTTCAGGCAGAGCTGGGCAGTGGATCGTATCGGGAAGTGGCAGGAGCTGGAGTACGCCAGTCCGGCCTACCCGGCGTTCGCCTGCGGCTCGGGCTACGTGGTTTCCCGTGACCTGGTTCAGTGGCTCGCCAGCAACGCGGAGCAGCTGAAGGCGTACCAGGTGAAGTATGCTCGACGCCGAGCGGCCGCGCGGCTCGGACCACGGGGGTGAGCGGCCTTTTTCCTGAATGTCTCCTCACAGGGCGAGGACGTGAGCATGGGGATATGGATGGCAGCTGTTGGACCACAGAAATATCAGGTAACGAAAAGCGCTGGAATTGCCGCTCCCTGCAAGGCTCATTGATCACAGACGAATTGCCGTGTTGACACAATCCTAATGCAATTATAAATTGAACCTTTTATCAGACTTGTGTCGTAAATGATAAGGTCCTGCATGTGGAATCATCGTGCCCAGTGTTCTCACTGTGCACAGACCTTCGTCACACAGATAAGCCTTCATGGCCTAAAATGGAAAAGTTTCACAAAACAGCCGAGGGAAAATGTGCATTTAAAACTTTTTCCTTGGAAGGAAGACAGCAGCCGTACAGTAAGCACATAAAAAGGGTCAATTAAAACGAATTATGATATTTGTTTTATCAATATTTGGGTGTGTTTCCATTACACTTCTTCCTCCATATGTTTTAAAGATCTCTTCTCACACATTATAGTGAATTAGTGGCCTTCCCCCCCCACTGCTCTAATGTGAAATATCTGCACAGCTTTCATGCGACTTTGTCTCTGCTCCGTTACCTGCTGAGATCGACACTGAGTGATGGAGACGAGGTGCTCGCTCGTAAATCTTGTTTATAAGACTTCTTTTGCAGGTAAACATCATAAAACTTTACAGTGTGAGATTTGGCCTTTCGCTCATTCAACTGCACGAAAGGAGAGGTTTAATATAACGCAGTGATGTCGAATGGAGTAGAGCAGGTTTTCTCACCCTCATTTATAATTTGTGGATGATCGAAGCTTGTACGGTTGAATTGGGGTTAAAAAAACAAAACAAGAAGTAGTAAACATGCATTTTTAACTTACTAGTAAATTCACATCTATTCAGTACATATTACAGCCCTGATCTATGCTTATTCACCTCATTTGACCTGCGACCGCGAGGTGGATGCGAGATCTCGGTGTGAAGCTCCTCGTCGTGCGACTGGAACGTTTTTGCTTTAATCTTTGCAACATGGAGGTCGTTTAGGGCGAACCGGGAGGTGGCCGATTACCACTGACCTGAGCCAGCGCGGGGCTAAATAATCCAATCTGGCCCTCGTCTCCTGTCGCCAGGATGCCGGCTGGCTGTGCGAGAAGGAGTGCTACCTGGACATGTTGTCGTCGCCCCAGCACACGGCCCAGGAGCTGCACGCCCTCTGGGACAGGAAGCGCATGTGTGGAGACCCCTGCGGCTGTCCCTGGGAAGCCTAAATGTGGTTGACGCGCGCGCCACGTGGCACTGTGGGTAAAATTGCACTCAACACCGGCCGTCAGTTGAGTTTCTGTGATTTGTAATTTTTTTTCCCTTAAAACACCAAACTGAGCCACTGTCTATTCTTCTTCTTGTTATGATATAAATGCTTAGATTTTTTTTTTTTTTTTTGAAATATCAGACTTTCTGATGGAAAACAAGTCTCAAACTTTGCAGGTTCTTAACTTTCTCAAAATACTATATTACGATGGAATAACATCTTCAGAATACTGTAAGCACTCACATTTCCGCTGTAGCACCATGATGGTATTCATCATGCAATTGTTTACTGGCCTTGGGGGGGTAAACGCTAAGAAAGACTTGTCGTGGTCAGGGATGGATTGAACTCTCTGCAATCCCAGCATGCGATTGTCCTTGTGAACACAATCGTTGCTGTAAGACGCGAGTATTCTGTGGTTCTGATATGCAGTTACACCGGGTATTATTGGAGACCGGGACTGACGGTTCAGGTGGCGTTTTAAAGACGAAAGCCCTACATTGCTCTATTTTGTAAATGATCGTCTCAAGCTTTTCATCCTCTTCACTATTTGTAGATCGACGGCAAGCTTTTGTCACAAACGCACACAGTTTGTACTGTAACCATTATTGTGCAAGTAGTGATGTGGCCTTACTGTACCTGTCGGGCATCATTCTGTACGTACGTTAACACTTGTGATATCGACAAGACGTCTGGAGCGTGACGGGACGCCGTCGGAACAAAACTCACTCGTCGAACGGGGTTTCACGAAACCTCAGAGGGTAATAAAGAACACTTAAGAGAGATTAACGACTCGCTCTTTATTTCAACCTACAAGATGTGCGCGACGACTGTACGGGTCCTTTCGAGTCTGTCATGAATTGTTGGACAATAACATCACATCAGATGTATTCAGTGTCTCCCATTGAAATACCTGCATTTGAAGTTAATTACTGATTCTACAAAAAAAAAAAAAAAAAAATGCCCGTAGGTGTGAATATGAGTGTGCCTCTTTATCGCAGTCAGCTTGGATGGGCTCCAGCCTTGAATCAAATAATATAGAAGGGTGGGTGGATTTGAATGGTCTCGGGTCTGCTTTACATGGTCTATCAAACTGGCCGGCCGTTGGCGACCGTGCCGGGAGTTCAGTGGTCTGCCAAGGACACACTGACGGGACGAGGCGAGGGATCGAAGCGCCGAGCTTGAAGACAAAACCCTGTAAATGATCCACAACCTCATCTAACCCGCTTAAGTGTTTAAGCCCCAAATTGATCTTTTGCTTCTCATGTGAATCAATTGGGGGCTGAAACTGGCTCGGCCAGATCTTCAAACTAATCATAAGTCTCCCTTTGAACGCGCGCTTTCAGCTGCTGCAGTGCTGTTTGTTTGTTCCAGTGCGGCTGTGTGATTGATGCTCAGTCTCGACTATTGGATTGCCTTGCTGTATATATATATTAATTTTTTTGTAAATAATGAAAGATGATGCTGAATATTTTACTAACGGGGGGGGGGGGGATAATACAAGTCGTTTGTTTTATTTAAGCTCGTCCTACCTGCCAAGAAACTGTTCCCACAATTAAGCTGACACTGGAGCTCACATTCCTCTGCCTCTGACCCCGCCTCCTCTCTTTTGCTTCCTCTCTCTCTCTATCTCTGTCTCTCTCTCTCTTCCTCTCTTTCAGTGAGCTGCACGATAAAGTCATCTCCGCATCTGTTCCACTCCCGTACATAGATAAGCACGCCGCTTTTCACCCCATCAGCCTTTTCCCGCTGATGTCGCTCGGAGCCCTTTCATTGTGACGCGAGGGAAGCGTGGAAATGACACGCGGCCGCACGTCTTCCCCCTCAGAAGATGAAGTTATTGAATTTGTCTAAAGTTTGATGAGCGCTGTGGGGATATTGTTGTTCCGTGACGGTGTAAAATGTTTCAACGATTAGCATTTTTATTTCCAGAGATACGCTCCAAATCCTCTGAATCCTTTATTCTGGGCCCGCTCTCTCATGCAAAGCCCATCCAACCACGCGATCCAATCAGCCGAGTCTGTCACAATGACTTGAAACAAACTGCCGTTTTGTATTATAGTCAGGATCTCCTCAGGCTTGTCCTTTGTAATAATTTAGCAACTCTGAATAGCTTTCTTACCTTTCATCTGCCACCGTATACATTTTCTTTTTAAAAATAACTTTTTGTGTGAAAAAGATGCTCATGTATTGGAACCAACAAGACTTAGATGATGTATTGAAGGAGAGCACTACTCATGGATTCCTTTGTTCCCCGAGGGATCAGTACCTGCGATCTCAAGAATCCAAAGGAGAGAAAGTACAACCGTAAAACACAATCATGAGATCGCTGCTCATCATAGTGACCCAGAAGATCTTGATTCATCCATATGTTTGATATTAATGGACCCCGCCCGTCTTGAATCGTCTACGCCCTGAAGCGCACGTTTGTAATCTTTTCTAAGTGACGACAGGAGTACAATTCCCTCAACCGCTAACTTTTTTTCACTCTATTAATATTTTGCCAGGGCTGTGCAATCATCCGGTTCGCCCGGGACGAGCGCCGCTCTGAAAAAGACGAAGTGAACTGAGGCGCTGGAGTTAATTGTATTTAATAAATCTTTTTTCCTGAGTTGCACCTCTTACCAGAAATCGACTTTAGTGCTGCAGATTGAATACAAGAATGTGGTGACGTTACAAATTTGAGTTTGGTGGACACTTCATTTGACATAGTTTCTTCAACCCCCCCCCCTTTTTTTTTTCTTTTGGTCTTCGTGTTTGCTACCCAGCTATCAGCGCCAAGCGACTTCAACACATTTAAAGCTACCGACTACCTGAAATGCATGTTTCAAAAGGCCAGCGTGAGCACCTTGGAGAAGATTTACACTCTAGATTTTATTGCAGTGGAGCGACAGTGCGGACCACTGCACATATACATCACCCCGGGACCCTTGAATCAGAATTTTGGTGTGGTTGTTGGTGCCAGATGGTCTGTTTTTTTTGTGTGGAAATGACAGACCCGCTGCTCGGGTTCACTGGGAGCGAGTCGCAGGTCTCGGAGCAACAGCGCCTTAATGCTCGAAGAGAGGTCGGGAGACGAAAGGCCAAAATGGCTCGAAAACCAACTCGAGACCGAACCGAAGTAGCTGAAAAGTATCTGCGAGCATGAAGTAGGTCAAAGCTCGAAACAGAAACTCCAACTAAGGCGCCACTTGCATCAGCGGAAAGACAGGAAAGTGTTGCGGCAATACCTCCACAGGTACCACCACAGGCACTGCCTGCCCACAGGACCGGTGCTTTCCTGGCATTGATAGTGCAGCAGGCAAACTGGTCTCTTAACTACAAACTTGAGGCAATACGTAGTCCCGGTTTAGTTATTTATTGCAAACGTCGGGGAATATTGCTGAATATTTAGTGAAATATTCAGGGGATCTACAAGGAATAATTCCCCTGCCCAATAGTTTTTTCTTTTTTTGGGGGGGGGGGGGTTAAAAAAGGCTGAGCCGTTTGTAAAGTTGAATATTTCACCAACCTTTCTTTCAACACACTGGACAGATTTGTCCTACTTTACATTTCGCTCACATCCTGGAAGCTGTTTTTTTCTTGTGTGTTCCAGAGTGGAAGCAATGGGACGCCTTCACCGCTGGTGTCCCAGAGGTACACTTTGGGAGCTCTGAGGATCCGAAGTGTGTTTTAGCAAATGGTCTTTTAAATCTCAAGCATTTTGACCATTTGAATCACTTCTTACAATAAGCTCCGCTCCAGTGCCGCGTGGGTGTAATGATCTGTGATGGACCAACGGACTGTTCAGTGCTAGCTGGGATTGGCATCCCTGAACGGGATGAAGTGGTTTAGTAGATGGGTGGATCGTCAATCATCATGCGACCCCTTTTCTTGCGAAATGAATTAAAATTATTCTAGAAATTTGAAAACTTCACAGTGATATAATTCTCATTTGTCATTTTGATTTTTAAGCCAGCAAGATGTTGAGAAAAGTTACAAAAGGGGCTGCACAATACTTATATGGGTTAAAAAGTTAAACAAGTTTAAAAAAAACAAACAAAAAAACAAGTGAGTCCTTTATTAGTGAAGCAAGAGATGGTTCATTGTGAAGAAATACGCAGGTACAAGCATGACGGTTTGAGTTTCTCAGTGTAACATTGAAAATAGCCAGTGGAACCATTTGGCTTTTTTTTTTGAGTATGCTGTATTATAGCGGCAGCTATTCCGAAACGGAATCTGGTGCTTTTATCAGACGTACACACCGTCTCCATATTTCAATCAACCTCCCCCTGAAGTCACTTTGTGTCGAGAAGCAGGGCTGCCGTCTGCAGCTCCACGCATTGACATTTAATACCCGCACAGGAGGAGAAGGAGCATTTGCGGTGAGGTGCATGACTGATGATCTTGTCTGTAAAAGCATGGTTAATGCTGAAGAGTACTTGCAGATGTTTGGAGGAGCAGATGAGAGCTAATCTCAGAGAAAAAGCAGTTTAACTTGCTTATCAAACATTAAACAAACAAACAAACAAAAAAAAATGAAACCCTCACGTTCTATATCATAGTTTTCTTCAAGTAACATCTGACAGGTTGATATGACCATAGAGCATTTCATGTTTATCTTGATTTGTCTGTCACAACAACCGTTTGAAACCCAAGCGAGTTCAAGCAGCTGCAAATTGTCAACGTGGCCATTTGTAAAAAAAAAAAAAATTCACACTTCTGAGTTGGGAGCATTCACACGATAAGAAGAAACAGCCGACCCTTTGAAAATCTGCAGCTCACTCAAACAAACCGAAACGGAGGAATTGCTGCTTGTAAAGTAAATCTTGATACAGTTCACATGCACACTGAAGGTTATACTGCAGGGGTTTTTTTTGGTAGTTTACAATCTCGGCTATTTGTTCATTACAGAGTGCAACATTAACATGATAAACTAGAAATACTTTGGTCCTTGTGCACTTTTGATGAAAAATTTAATAAAATCTGAAAGTGCTACAAGCTTACAGTCAAAAAACCCACTTAAAATCACAAATACATGCAGCTACATGAGAAAAAAAAATCTATTTCTCATGTCAATGCATTAATGCATGGAGTTGAAATACTAATAGTTTTAAACGCTGCAACCAGAAAGATAAATTCTTCAATTATGGTCTGAACTCAAACTTTTAACAGAAAACACATTTAGTTAGGATAATATAGTTTGCTGATTGTGTGACTTCATGGCCTCGAGACTGTTTACCCTCCAATTGCAGGGTTAAATAATTGGATCCATTGACCTTGTAAATGTGGTCTTTTGAAAAATCAAACTCCTGTTGTTGTTTTTTTTTTTAGGTCCCTAGACCTGATGATGTAATTTTACAACAAGTCTTACAGATTTGTGGCTCCTCCATTGCTGTGTGATTGTGCGTAACGATGCTCGATCAGTTGGAAAGTGCGACGTAAGTGAAATCCACTGCCCATTCTCTTTTGCTCGCTTAAGGATTTATGCAAGTGGCAACCTTTTTATTTTATATACCCACGTAAACGTGTTATACTACCGTGGTACAATAGCGCAGTGAGTAGGAAAGTAATACTGCCGTCACAGTGTGGCCAACGTGCTGCTACAGATGTGCCGGTTGCAAACGAGCCAGTTGTTTGAATGACTCGTCTCCGTCGGTCCCTCTTCCTCCGATTCCACCCGTTCTGCCTCCACGGTGGAGATGTGACGTTCAGGAACGAGCCGGTCTTTAGAACGGCTCCTCAAAGACCCGACTCCCTTCAGGAGAACCATTAATCCCACCTCAAAGACCCTTCCCTCGTCCCCGTTGCAGAGGAATGTATAATTTGCTGCTTTAGAATATCAAAGTCTCTAATTTAATAAAGCATTTCATTTTCAATATGTGAGCTTTTTTTTTTTTTCTTCCCAACCCCGTGGCCTGAGTCACACCTGCTCTTCTCATGTGTCGACAGCTTGAGAGCGTACAGTTTGCCCGCTAATAAACTGAAAACCTACCTGCGGCGTCGGAGTGAAGATGTCTCGATTCAGATCAGGCTGCAGCTGTCCCAGATCTGAGTGAGAGAGAGGGGGGGGGTAGCAGTCAATGTGCCGAGTGCCGGGCATCTGCATACTCATTGAAACGACTCCAGATTCTTCGACTCTCCTCGCAGAGGCTTTGCACGCAGCTGTCAATCAGCCTCCTCTTCTCAGGCGTGCCCCCCCCCTCTTCCTCCTCCTCTTCCTCCTCTGTGTGCACCAAAACGAGAAGGAAATCATTTATTCATGACGCCCCGGCATCCAAAACCAGCAGTTTCTGTCTGACTGTGATTCACGGGACTTGAGGGGATATTATTAGACACACAACGATGCCCTGATGGGGCAATGTTTGCATTCCCAGTTCGAATTCTCTCTCTCTCACTCCCCCCCCCCCCCAGAAGCTCAGCATCTCTCAGCCTTCTGAGGTGAACGCTCACTCTATTCCTTGCAAACCTTTCGCGGAGCCCAGCTGTGAAACGTGCGACGCTGCTGGAAGGTCGGCATGTTTTTACTCGCCACAACACGTAATTACGCACCGTCTTTGATAAAGTCGACACGCTGCTCGTGAGGCCACTTGACCCCCCCCCCTTCACGACGTACAAACACGACAGATTTACTTTTGATGCCGCTCGCGGGAGATAATGAACTCCCGTCTGTACTTCCTGCCAGACGACGGCGAAATTAGCTCGTCGCTCTGGCGATGTGACCTGACGCGACACCATGTTGGAAAGCGTGTGTCACGATGTCAGCCGAGCCTCGGCAGACATTCACCCTCAGTTCAGCTTTTTCTCTAAAGTAACAGGCCGCTCCTGCTTTTTTACCGCTGCACTCCCACAAGGTTGGAACCCCTTTCACGGAGTCACGGGTTCCTGGCTTTTACTCCCTCCTCCCCGCAGGAAGAACTGGACTTTATGTCTCCCACAATGCAACTGGAAAGTGTCTTTATTTACTGTTCTCCTACCTGGTGAGTCACAAGCATCCATATGCGTGGGTCTCCCGGGGGAGGTGACCAGGATCACACCGTCAGACGACGAGACGAGTGTGTTTGCTTTGCAGTGCAAACGTTGTCCCTTTAATCAACAGGGAGCCACGTGGAGCTGGGAGGACTGCTTTAATCAGGCGACAGTGACTGCAGCATGGTGAAGTGAGTGAGTACTTCGTTGTTCCTCTTTATTCCCAGTGGGACATGGAAGACGCACTGAGGGGTTTGTTTGTTTTTTTTACAAACAACCAGTGCTGGCAGAATTATGCATGAGAACATGTGTTGTTCTGAGAACAGTGACATGAATATGGTAACTACGCTGACATGGATATCAGAATCTGAAAGAACCTGTTTATGAAGGCTGTACATCAAGTTATATTAAAGCTCAAAGCTGGTGAGCCTCTCAAGTTTTTGTTTTTTTTCCCCCCCGCCCAACGGCAGACTGGTACATCAATATGACCTGTCTGTGTACATGGAGCCACATGCGGCTTGTTTTTTTTGCGTCGCCCGGTTCCATTGTGATCCGAACGTTGACGGGTCTGCCACTCTGTCACACTTTGTGACATGTTCTTTTTTTTTTTTTCTTTCATGACCACAAACCTGAGCACTCCGGTATCTTTTGTGCCAATCCTGCCTGCTGCTATTGGCAGTCACTGGGACACCAGATCTGCGGCTCAAAACAGGCCCCAACAAGTGCTCCAGCTGTTTTACAATTTGTTTCGGCCTTCGCTAACCGCGAAAAGCCCATTTTAACAACAACAAAAAAAACGAAGAAGAAAAGAAATGAGGGCAAAATTGCAGTCATTGGACAGATTGGGCTCGGGATGAGAGCGACAAACAGACCAGAGACGAGATGAAGTGGCGGGTGACTAACTAAGGGATTTTGTTCCCAGAAAAGTCTGGATTTTGTGTGAAAAATTAAATAAAGAATCGTATAAAACTGTACAATATATTCCAGCCATGTTCAAAGAGTGCTTCCAGGTGGGGAACAGTATGCAGCAATATTTAATGTTTAGGGAGAATTCACGATGAGAGGTTTGACTCCCATGTGTCTGCAGGTTAACTTCAGGTTAACCGTGATTAAGGACATTGAAATGCAGAGAAACGGTTTCCCCCGACGTGATCGCTGAAAGCTATAGTTTCAAGATCGATTTCAAACAAACGCACAAGTGTCTGATTACAGTCTCAGTGACAAGGTTTTTTTTTTTTTTAATGTGTTGTCGCTGCAAGAAATATGTATTCAACATTTGTTGGGAGTGCCACCAAGCAACAGCAGTGTGTAAAACACAGCCCAGTGATAAAATAATCCAAAGCTCGCGGAGGATGAGTGAGCCAGGTCGCTCTCCACACACACAAAAAAAAAAGCTATTCTGTTTTGCTCTCAAACAGAACTCGGGCACTGTGGGTGAAGAAAATCAATCTCGTCATCCCCCAGGGAGAGACGAAATGAGAACTGTGAGGGGCTTTGATTATTGTGATGGACTTAAGTCAGCCCCTGCGAAAGCCACTTCTTTACAGCTCTGCTGTTTATCAAATCACAAATGCATTTGCATTGCTTTTATAATTTCCCCGCCGCAAATCGTGTCTGCTTTGGGGACGGGAAAAATTAGGAGGACCCCCCCCACCCTCCCCCCTTTAAGAACCTGACACTTTGGATGAATAGATGCATTTTCTCTGAAGCCACAATTCAAGCCTAATGACACATAATTAATTGAATTGCAGCTGTCAAAGAGCGAGTGAACAGAGCTGTCTGGGACAGATAACCTCCGTCCAACGGGGCCGCGTTCTCCTTTCAAACAAACTTCGCAGTCGCATTAACGGAGGCCGTGAGATAATGTCGGATTTGGATGGCTGGTGCCCGGCGACCCGGGCCTCGGCAGCGCGCTCAGTCAAGGTTCCTCAAGAGAAAGCACATGGCAGAAAATTTTTTATAAAATGCTGTAATAACTTGCATCAGCCGGCTCGTCTCGCTGTGTGCGCGCGCGCGATTCAAGCACGGCCCTGCACAACGACCGGCTGCCTTGAACAGTAAACACACGTCTGATGCAACAGGAGAGAGCTCACCATGCATGCAATTCTGTGTGTATTAAATTAAACCGTCTTTCCAAGAAGGAACTTTTCCTCACGGAAGAGGCACAGCAGTCATATAGACACGTGCTGAGCAAGAGATGGAGGACGGAGGGTGTTGGGGAGACAAAGCTGCAGGGCAGGAGAAGAAGAGGAGATTCTTGATGTAGTGAAGGGGGACATGGAGATGGCTGGTGCGACAGGCGAGGAGGCAGACAAAGGAGAAGATAATAACAGACTTCAGATCAGCGACGAGGACTATGAAAGTAGAAATCCATCCATCTTCTCTTAACACCTTATCAAGACAGGCCTCCACTTCACGCAGGTGGACAGTGGAAGAAGAGAAAAGGATTGAGTGTCCTTCGAGCAGTAATTGGCATCACGTTGAAACGGTAAACATTTATTTACAGCAAAGGATGGAGTGAATGCGGATGGCAGAATGGAATCAGCGTCTTTATTACACACATTAACAATAAACTGCAGTGTTGGAAGAGCTGTGGGATCATCAGCGCTCATCACTCATTATCCACACGAATAAAAAACACGGGGCTCTTCATCCCCTGAAAGGTTTTGAGTTATAAAAGAGCCGAGCGGCTTCACTTCCCTTCAGGTGATTTAAGACGAGTGGTTTTTTTTCTTCTTCAAAACACGCCGAGAAGACAAACATATGGTGCTTGTAGAATTTCTATAGTTATTTTTAATTTGATGCTTGTTTTTCTGCAGTTTTATTGCATTTATGTGACATTATTATGGTCTTTAAGTATATTTTACTACCGCTTGTTCTGTTTATCCCATTTTTATTGGTTTTTTTTGTCCAACTATTTTAAAGTAGTACGACATAAATTCTTTTCTTATTTTCCTTCCATGCACCTTTGCTTTTTCTCTTCTTTTTTTTTACCGAGATCATATCTTATGATATATTCATGTGTTTAACTACTTTTTAATTTAATGGCATATAAGCTAAAGCATAAGTATAAAGCCAAAATAATTATTTCCATCCATGAGATTCTCTGTAATCTCATTTAATTCTTGTGTGTGCAAAAAGTAGTAAAAGTAAAACAAAGGTGTTTATTTCTTTTTTTTTTTTTATTCAATAAATCCATAAAGTGGTTCAGCGCTGCATTGCTTCAACAAACAAACATAACAGAATCACACTGATCAAATAAGTGAGGAGCTGTGCTGAATCTGAGCGGGAGGGGAATGCGGTGGAAAACACAACCGAAGCATGAACACAATACGCGCGTACGAATGAGTAGTGCTTTTCGCACGATGCCGTCATGTTATGTAACAAGCAAGACCAGCGTTGAAGACGTCTCCACTACGGGATTGGCACTCTTTAAGATCAAAGATCCCCGGAAACACACATCATGACTGCGTTTTGTTTTGAACAGGGAAAGAAAGAGGAGAAAGAAACAGCACTCTGGTTTAATTTCAACTGTGTGGCAAAGAGGACAAAACGAAAAGACACGGTGTAAAGCACATCAAAAGGACGGCTTTTAAGCCGATTTTGCCACCTTCAATTATCAGACAATGCAAAAGTAAATCTATTTGTCTCTTCCCGCTGACTGCACAGCTGCACTCGGATACAAAACTAGTGACGTGAACTGTTGAGGGAGTTGGACGCCACCAGGCACACGGAAGAGAAAGGCAACGTCGGGGGGGCGGCGGCTCGGCTGTCTCACCAGTGGTGGAGTGATGAACTGTGACTCAACAGTTTGATCGGTGTCTGTGTTCAGCTCTTCTGGAATGTGTGTGTCTGCATCTGTGTGTGTGTGTGTGTGTGTGTGTGTGTGTGTGTGTGCGTGCAGGGTGAGTGAGAGCCCGACGAGGTCAGAGGTCGTGGCTCGGCCGCGCGGCGCTGCCGGACTCCGCCGACGCTTCGGCCACGTGATGCATTTTACTGAGGTGCTTGACCAGACACTCCAGCTCGGGGTTTCCCCCGAACCCCTTGATGAGCTGGTAGGCCTCCACCTCCAGGTCCCGCAGAGTCTGGCGGGTGTAGGCGAAGGAGCCCACCTTCTCCAGGTAATCCACGCAGTACCGCTTGATGTCCATGTTCTCCGTGCGCTGCCTCAGGATGTTCTGCACCTGGGTGCTCTCCGGACGCGACCAGATGGCGTGGATGGTGGGGAAAGAGAACTTCCCCTCCGTCAGGTCCTCGCAGAAGCTCTTGTTCTCGCTGTACTCCCGCGAGCTCAGGTTGGCGTAGTCGTCTCGGATCTGAAAGAAGAGGCCCAGCGTGTCCAGCAGGGGCTTCAGGTCTTGTTTCCAGTCGGAGAAGAGCTGCATCAGGCCCACGGCCAGGCCAAACAGGCCCCCGGTCTTCTGCAGCACCATGTTGCGGTACTCCTGCTCGGTGGGGCAGGTGTAGGTGTCTCGCCAGTGGATGTCCAGGCCCTGACCCCGGTGCAGCTCCAGCAGCTGGCTGGTGAAGACTCGCACGGCCTCGGGGTGCTCCAGGATCAGGACCTTCTCCAGCCCCAGGAAGTAGACGTAGTTGGCGGAGTTGATGACGGACGGGATGCCGTAGATGCTGTGTGCCACGGGGAAGCCTCGCCGCAGCTTGGAGCTGTCCTCGATGTCGTCGATGAGCAGGCTGGCGTTGTGCAGCATCTCGGTCACCTCGATGATCACCTGAGCAACACAAACACCTCTGGTCAGCGACGGGGGCCAAACAAGACTTTTAAAAACACTCACTGCTGCCTCTGGCGTGGATGAAATAACGACACGCTCACAGAAGAAGAAACCTTTCTCTGAACAACAATCTGATTGGAATAGTTGTCTTCTTCATAGCACTTGGCACTTTTTGACCTAAAGTCTGTATGATTGTTGGGATTCTAAATCTTGGAAGATGTTTGCTCAATCCTCTTCTTGAAATGAGCCAGAGAACCCGACATGAAGCAGAAATGGGAATGAAGCCCACTTCCTGCTTCGACTGGAGAGGGGAGCAGCAGCGCTTGTGTAAATTATGCATTACAACTTGTACACAGCAGAGGGTGCCATGTCTACACTGTTGCCTGCTCTGCTCCTGGCACCAAAGTCTTCATCAAGCACACAAAATAGCTGCGGCTCAAACAAACCGTCCAATCAGTCAAGAGTAAGAAGAGCTCAACAGAGACACACTCCAGGCTGGAGGAGAGTCTGATTTCGATTTGATCAGTGATGCTCAGAAGCCCTAAAAAAAACAACAAAACCCCAATACAGAACCACAACATCCAAATGCGCTCACACGGTTTGAGCAATTAGAGGTGTCACAGCAGGGCTCGGCAGAAAAGGCCCGAGCACTTAACCGGAGCCATTATGACGAGGTATCGACAAGCGGCAGCAGCTTGATACGGTGCGACTATCAGCTTCGGCATGCAACGCTGAGCCGAGAGCTATTTGGACGCTGCACAAACACTCCGCGAGCCCTTTTAGTCGGTGCTGATCGAGTGATGTCAAATGTTTGTTTGCTGTCTTGTATCAGCACATTTCTGTCCATCAGGATGCGCTTCAAGCTGATCGCTAATCTGTGTGTGTGTGTAGGGGGGAGAGGGGGGAGAGGCTGTCAGAGTTGTCCTGAGCTGGCCATGCAGGCTGCTGAAGTGCTCTGCTGATTTAAAAGACAAGTGGTGGGGTCTGGTAATGAAAGCTGTTTGTATGGGGCCTGTGGGCACAAAGACAGACTCAGTGGGTCAGGCAGATGGCCAACGCTGGGCCAGTTGAGCAGTTTCGCCGCCAAACGCAGCCTTTTTTTTTTCCGGCAGGGTTCCGACGCTCGCTCGCCCTGCAGCCTCAGAGAGCCACTTACAGGAGAGGGTGTGTGTGTGTGTGTGTGTGTGTGTGTGTGTGTGTGTGTGTGTGTGTGTGTGTGTGTGTGTGTGTGAGAGAGAATGTGTGTCAGTAAAACTACAAGGAATGCGCGGATAAACAGGAGATTATACGTCGGTGTGAATCAGCTCAGTCGGCATGAAGAAACGAGGGGCACAATCAAGGCTGGATTTCAAACTCACATCAACAACGGCTTCACACACAAGCACAGACCAGTCTTCTGGACACTGAGTGTCTGGGATCTCCGAGGGGTCCAATTAGTCAGGTTGTCTCTGTGTAAATGCTGCTGTTTAAGTGCCGTCGCCGCTCTGCAAGGCTTTATTATCACCAGAAGTTACTGAGGCAGAAACTCACTCCGTTTGTCGAATCAGTGATCCATTAAAAATGCAGAGACTCCTCCGCAACAAACGAGTGCAGCGAGTCCAATATATTGAGGGGAAATAATGGAAAACGACAAGTCGGTTATGTGCCGCTGTAAACCTGTGTTATTTTGAAGGGCCACTGAGGGTGCTAACCTCCACAAGTACACCTGGGACAGACCAGAGTTCTGTTACAGTCTGGACCACCACACTACATCACAGTATGCCAACTGGTCCTCATTTAGTATTCAGACTAAGATTAAGTATGTCTAAAATCTAAGAAGCCACAATATAATGCTAATCAAATGTTGTTAAATCTCCAGTTTGTCTACTTTGCATGTCCAGCGTGTAGTGTGTGGGATTTCTTCCAAGTTCTCCTCTTTCTTCACGCAGTCCAAAGACACGTTTACTGTTAATCGTCTGCTACAGTGTTACTTGGTGGCTGCAGTACTGACCGGGCCTTTAAGGCTCTTGACTGTCCAAAGCCAATGTGTGGAAGCGCTGTAATTGTTGTCAACGAGGCCGTATGAACTTCAAGCAATTAGGTATGAGTGCTCCGCTAAAGCCGTTGTCTTCAGACTGGCTGTATAATCCACGTAACGGGTACGCAAGGTCAATAACGAAGTATATATAACAGACTGGCTTCTACTGGTGGCATCGTCTACACCAGTGCTTCTCAAATGGTGGGGCGCGCCCCCCTGGGGGGGCGTGGTGGGGTGTCAGGGGGGGCGCGAGGCGGGCGCGACTTTCAGTATTAGTGTCTTCATTCATGCTTGAACAATAAAAAAAGGGCCTCCAGCCACTAGGTGGCAGCAGTGCTCAAACTAATCAACAGGCTGCCTGTTCAACCAGTAGAGAAGAAGAAGTACTACACATGAACACCGGTGTACAGAGCTGGAGGAGGAGGAGGAGGAGAGGTGGAGAAGTTTCTGACAGGAGTGAAAAGAAGAAAGGATGAGGCGTCAGAGGAAAAGAAAACAGGTGACAGTAATCGGTATAAACCTAGTAAGAGCAGGAGATATGACGATGCTACGTCGCCCTTGGGTTTACCGTGAACACGGTCGGAAACGAGGAAACACCCGTTTGTGTTTTATGCCTAAAAACTCTGGCAGCGGAGCATGAAACCAAATAAATGAAGACGGCACCTGGAGACCATACACCTGGAGACCATACACCTGGAGACCATACACCATACACCTGGAGACCGTACATCATACACCTGGAGACCATACACCATACACCTGGAGACCATACACCATACACCTGGAGACCATACACCATACACCTTGAGACCATACACCTGGAGACCATACACCATACACCTGGAGACCATACACCATACACCTGGAGACCATACACCTGGAGACCATACACCCGTTATGTCAGTAAGCCACTGGAGTTTTTTCATCGTAAACTCCATGAGTATGGCCAACAAGCCGGTCATTTCGTCAGCGCGGCATCAGTAAACAAAAGAGCACTGTTAGCCTCTTACAAAGTTGCCCACCACATCGCAAGGTGCAAAAAGCCTCACACCATAGAGATTTATTTTGATAATCAGGCGATTGTATGCAGAATGCTGGTGCCAGCAACTCATACAGTGGTTTATACAGATAAATAAATAAATATTATCAAGTTCTCAATGGTAGTACAATTCGGGGGGGGGGGGGGGGGGGGGATGGGTAATACATTTAGGGAGAAGAGCAGAGGAGCCATTTCATGCAGAAAATGCCACATTTGTTGTATGTGGTTATTGTTTAAACTGTCGCCTACTAATCAAACTGGTCACAGATGAGATGTTCTGGCTAAACAGTTTCCCGAGAAAGCCAACAACACAGACATGCTGCAAATACACCATGTAGTTATAACCGGGATTTGCCCTGAGGCAATCTCATCGCTTTCCCAGTAATGATGACCCCTCTTTACACACTGTCGGTTGTAGCCAGCAGTTGGCTTTATTATTGTACTGTCCACGAGTTACGAGCTGCTCCACATCAGATTTTACATGTGGATCTGTCACCCCTGTTATTTGCAGAGAAACGGCTCGTAAGACTCTCATAGCCTGCGGCAGCACATGAGTGCATGCTTTCACGGGAAGACAGTATATAAAATACTAACCTTTCTACATTGTCAGCGAGAACAAAAAGAAAGCAGTCAGCTAAAGGTCACGGGCAAACTGATGAACACGGGCGAGGGAATTTCCTGAGCATCCACGACCTGCGCTTGTGCTGCGCCGTACGGAGGAACATATGGGCACTGATGAAAAATGCACCGTCGCATGAACGAGACCCGAGTCCCGAGTCCCGCCGCCTGCATCTATCTGAAGGCACGGTTGTTTCCATGGCGGCGACTTCTTGGCAGCAGCGTGCTAATGATGACGAGAGGAGTGCTCTCAGTCTGCATGATGGGTTCAGCAGGAGTTTACTGAGCTGCTGAACAGAGATGGAGGGGAGCCATGGGGGTGAGACAGGTCTTTGATATGCGAGGCAGATTTCAACCTCAGCCACCCGCTGCAGCATAACAGGGACGCGCCTATCTGAGGTGGAATTACCTGGAGAACATAAGCAAATTTGGACCTAATCTGCATATGAATGTAACACATACAAAAATATCCAAAGTCTTTACCGACATGTTCGCACCAATGAGGACGTGGTGCATTGAAACGGAAATGTCAACACTCCAATCAATCACTGAGGCGCGTCAACAGTGAAGTCTCTCATTTGATTAATTTCGTGATCTGAAGCCGTTCATTCACGTGAAGCTCCGCAGCCCACTGCAACAGCAGCTCTGATTAAATATCTCGGTGCAGAATCAGATGGATGTTGACGTGATGGGATCGATCTATAATCTCCACTAATTTATCTGAGCAGACTTCATTACTCTCACACGTATGCACCCTTGGTTTTTTTTTTTTTTTAACTTTCAACAGATAACTCAGAAGATGAAGGACTTTTTCTTTCGAGACTGAAAGAAAAAACAACTGCTGGAGACAAACAATGTGACCCTCGAGCTGCGCTTCATTCGGGGGGAAGGGTTCATAAAACATTCAAGACAAATGGAGACCTGTTGCGCTCCAACATAATATGACCTGACGGCTTCAGCACTTAGGATTCTGCACCATTGAGGCCACATAGATTTAGAAATACTGGATTCCATCCATCCATATCATTGTCACTGTACACAAGAGCATTATGAAGACACTATAGTGCCAATCCTCCTGCTATTATAAGGCCAATAACCCCAATAAAACTTGAATGGATAATCTGAAATGATTTAAATTGGAGAGAAGCAAGAATGCCAATCAGTCTGCTTTCTACTGGAATATTTCGGTTGCAGTCTAAGAATATGGCCCAACGCTGTGATGAGTGAGTGGAGGTGTTCCTGGGAAGCTGTATGCGACTTTAATCACGCTAATCCTTTTTTCACAAAGGTAATCAGCGGCACAGGAAGCTGAAACAGCAGTCGTCTCTCTTTGGAACCGAATGTGAGTACAGTGTGTCAGAATGGCATCAACAAACATTTTTGCTAAGTGCTGCCAAATGTTTTGCTTCAAAACAGCTGCTTACCAAATCATCTGGAATACAGTAAGAATAATGGCTAGGACTCATATAGTGCTTTATTTGGAGGTGACTCAAAGCACATATCAACTTGGTGTAGGGTGGGATTCGAACCGCCAACCCGTCAGCTATTGTATTACAGTCCATCGATAAACAATGACCTACCATCATCCATTGCACCACAGTGCACTTCCAACAGAAGATGACCAGGAGGCATCTTAATCAAATCCTCCATAACTCCCACCTGCCTCCTCTCGGTGTGGATAAGTACTACTTTGTTTCCCCAGCTGGCGCGCGGGGTCCGGCCACCTTACGAGGACGACTCGCTTCAGCTTCTTGTTCTTTCATCATAACCACAGGTAAAGCAGAAGCTATAGACTAACCTCTGTACAGAACGCTCTGCCGGAGACTCGGCCTCCTCTCAGCACTATTGTCCAACGCAGCAACATAATTGCTCAACATCCAGGAGACAAAAAGTCTCATTACCAGCCTCATTATGGACCTGGATCACAACACAATCTTTTTCAACAATGCATCGATTGGCGGTAGCTCGGTTAAAAAAAAACCCCACCACCACCACCAGCAGGCTTTAGTGCAGCCCCCCCCCCCCACATTCTGATCTTAGAAAGCACTCGTTAACAACCACCTCCACTCTAATAATCTCACTTTCGCCCTCAAGAAACAAGAAGTTTCTCCTAACAAAGACCATGTTTTTTTTTGTTTAAAAAAAAAATCCTTTTCATGCACTCAACGCTTGTGATATATTTTGTCTTTCCAGATGATGTTAAGGAAAAGAAAGCAGAACAGAAGGCAACAGATGACACAAAAATTTGACTTGGCACAGGGGAACACTGAACTTACTCACCCGGTCCGTTAAGTAGGAGGAGGAAGGTTCAGTGTCTCATGACCGGACAACAATGTGTGCAGAACGTGAGTGCAGAAACAGGAAGGTGACATTTGAAACTACAATGGAGTGGATTTATAAAGAAAATATCTATATATTTATTTAAGTAAAACCGTGTAAGAACTTGTTTTTCAAAGATCTGATGGCCGGATGGCTGCAGGCTGTACTGCACTGAACAGTGTTTGTATCACAGCTAACAAAGCCATTGTTCCCCAGCATTGTCTTAAATGCTTAATTAAGTCGAGGAAACATTTTTTTATGTAAATGATGCTTTTGTCACGTTTATGGCGTTATTCTGTGCTGTTCCGCGGGGTGGTGGACTGCCTCGCAGAAATGGTCCAAGGACTATGTGTGCAACTGAACGAGCTCTGATCTGACACAGCTTGATGTCGTTAAGTCACATGAAATCTCATGCTTGCCAACAAAGCCCACTGTCCAACGACTGCCTCGCCATCCACTCACCGAAACAATGTCAGACCGAGTTCACTGAACATGGGATGTGGGCGACAGTTGAGGAGTTGTGCCTTTGAGCAGTCAAAGATTTTCATGAAGCTCACTCATAGTACAGAAACCACAACAAATTGGCGTGACATCCTCCTCTGCAGCGCTACACAGCTTTTTTGTCCTCTTTTAGTTTCCCGCTTTGGTTTCTGGGCCCCCCAACATCACTCTGTAATGGAAAAATCCATTGTGTGCACTGTTCCCAGTAGTGACACACACACACAGAAAAATATGCGAAAGGTTCAACATTCAGAGAAATGAGGAAGGGTTTTTAATCACAGTCTCAAACTACGACAAAGAACAATGAATGTTTTTCAAAACCATCGCTTGAACTGTTTTTAACCATTTTAAACGTCCCTGTATCCATCCATACACACATAAACCTTCTATACTGCTTAATCCAGTTTTCTGTAGCACAGTTCTGGGATCAGATTCAGCTCACAACAGGAAAAAGGCAGGGTCACACCTGACAGGTCCCCAGTAACATCACATTCACACCTATGAAAAGGGCCAGCCGGGAATCAAACCCACCACCTTAACCTCACTATGAAGTGAGGATGCTGCCCAGCTCAGCTGCATTAACAATTGAATAAAGAAATAAATAAATAAATAGCCTGCCTAGTTTAGGCACAGCCTCATTTCACCTTCTCCGAAACGGCTGCAGCAGAATTACATTGTAGGACTTTGAATTTGCAGACATTTGAAATGGATGGTGTCTCACCTGCAGTTTGTCCTCTGGAACATTGAGCCAGTGGTTAAATGCTTGGGCGAGTTTTGTCCTCACTTGCTTCCCTGCAAGGTGAGCAGAATTGAATAGCTTTAATAGTGAAAGGCATTCATACTGCGTTATGAAAAGGAAACAGAAAAAAGGAAAAAAAAAAAAACTCTAATTGCATCCACTATTGTTGCAAATCATGAGTTAATACAGCTTTTTAAAAAAAGGGGCTGGCATTAAAACGATGCTCGTGTCCTCATGTCAATCCTTTATGAGCACATAGTTTGTTCACGTCGATATTAACGAAGCGGTTTATTGTCAGAATCATGTTACCAAAAAAAAAAAATAAAAACTACATTTAAAACTTAATACTGTCACAGTTTTAGCCAAAGGGAATTGTTGTGGTGGTTACAGCGATCTCGGCAACAAACACCTTTAAAATCCAATGAAGCAGAGAAAACATTAGCCTCAAGTGTTTCTGTCTCGCGTAGTGGATACACTTACTAAAACAGTGCAACCCACAGTGGACCAATTAGAGATAGAAGCTGCTCTCATTTAAAAAAAAAAAAAATGCAGATAATCTGTAATTCCGCACTTTGCAAGATCAATCATCGGCATTGGAATCGTGATGTGTTTAGACAGTCTCGCACACATAGTCAAACTTAATATATGTTTGATTTAATGCGCTGGAAAAGGAAAGTGTCACTGAACAATTTTAATAATAAATTATGGGCCCTTGCTGGATATGATCAATTGAAAGTCTTTAAAAATAGCTGCTTGTTGAGAGTGTAACTGGCACAGTGACACTGCTGTAGAGGAAATGTCCCAACTAAGTGAGATCCAAGCTCATGTCCTATTTACCCAAATTACACTCTGCTGTTGGGTCACTCTTCTCTCCACTGACAAAAAGTGGCCAATCTAAACTCCAGAAACCAGTTTTAAAAAAGCAGCCAGTGATGTGTGGATCAAGACAAACCAGGAATGGCCAAAAAAAACAACCTGAAACGCTAATTAAGCAGCGCTACGCTCATTTCTCAAACTGTTATTTCATCATTGTTGATGTCATTGATACATTAAAAGTCACCCACACGCTTCAGTAGGCGGCATTACCAACACAACACATGGATTCATGCTCAAATCATTGTTTACAGATTCTGTACAGAACATTAAAATGGAAAGTATACAACTTTAACTTTGACAAATGAAGCTCTGAAACAAGAGAGGACCATCTGCTGCTGCAGAAGAACAACAAAAAAAATAAAAAAGAACTACTGGAAAATGAATCAATCATAACTGGCAGACTATTAAAATGCATTACAGCTCTGAGGCAGCGTGAAACAAAAGCAATCAACATGTATTTTATACACAGCGAGATAGTTATATTTGACTTTGATTATCTTGTAGTGATATTTTTTACTATCTGTTTATCCAGTGTCTCCACTTAAAAAAAAATGAGCACTTCCAACACTTTGCCCTCTGATACCTTTAATCCAGGAAGAAGAGGTTCCCCATTGACACTCTTTCCTCTCAAAAGGTGTGAAACGTGACATACACACTCAATTACTCCTTCAGGTCAGACAGGGTAAAAGAAAGAAGCGACTCGCTACCAATAGTGCCCACAAATTGGCTGAACATTCTCACGAGCCTGCGAACACTGAAACAGCGTTACTTTCCTCACAATATCTGATGTTTGAAACATGTAACGTGCTTGAAACATGACCTCTTCACACAAGAAGATAAAATTAAATAAATCAATTAACCAGTACTGCTTTAGCAATATCATGTCTCTGTTTCGACAGTAAAGCGGTTTGTCTATGGAGCGAAGACAGGGAGAGGAGAGCTCATTGTTGTTGTCATTTTACTTTTTTTTTCCCCCCCGCAGGTACATTTCTTCTTTTTTTCCATTTATTAGAAAGACAACTTTCTGTCTCTCTCTGCACAAGACCTGTCCATTTCAAACAACCCTTGCAAATGTGAAACACACCGCAGTGCATGCTGGGTGTTGTTGCGTTTGAATTTTGTCATTTATGCGAGGGAACATTGGTAAAACATCTCCAAAGCAAGGACTGCTCATTTCTCACCGCAAATGTTTTCAGAAATACATTTCACTGAATTGTTTTTGTCGTAAAACAGATCGATTGTGACCGAGCTGCTATATTGGTCCGATGTGCAGAAATGAGCAGATTAGCATAGATTGATCAGTATGGATCGTCAAGATATTTGACTATTATTTTAGAAGAATAAAATACTTACCTGGCAGCTGCAACAAGTATTTATATGGTTCCAGCAAAATTCTGTCAGAAGCAGCTTCACCATCCATTGCTTCAAGTTCACACCAATTTATTCTGTAAAGACACACCCATAAAATGTGATTGTTGTTGACAATTGTCTCTCTTTAATGGTGATAATACTGAGCTCTGAATGAAAGTAATTCATCCACAATCGTGACAGTTTATTAGTTTATTTACAGAGTGTGAAGCTTAAGGTGTACTATGCCCCCTGGTTCTCATGCTGCACAGTTTGCCTCACATCAAGCAGTAATTTGGCATTGAATGGATGATTTTATGGTATTTTCAACATTTTAAGAGATTGTAATTATCAGCTGTTGGGATCCACAAGCTGCAATCTGGTAGGCTTATATATAAAGTATCTGTTGTTATGCTTGTTAAGCTTAATTTGCCATTTTAATAAATCTGCAATACACTTAAAACAAATGCAGTTCTTACAATGTCAGCTTTAACATAACCATTATTAGTAGTTCTCTATATTTCTTTGAGGGAAATGATTCTCTGTCGAGTGGCATGAACAGGACAGGATTGCACAGTCATAACTCAAGATTGATAAGTGCACCCAGCTGAGAACATCATTTACACACATGCACTGGAATACCAGAGATGAATGTTTCATTGTAGAAAATCCCCCGAATCATCTGATGTTAGCTGCATGTGCAGTCATCAACTCCCCACGTGCAGTGATACAAGCGTCACGTGATTGGATTACGCTCAAACGCTGCACTGATGAATCAGGGTGATGTGGCTCGAGTTTAGACTTTTACATTTAACTTTGTTTTAATTTTGCTTAACATCTTTTTAACCGGTTTGGTTTCCCCATATTGTAAAGTTTCCCTTTGGAAATGTTGTATAGGCGCTGATCAGAAAGAATTATCTTAATTTCTAGGTATATTCAGCATATGAAGAATTTGTTTTGGGGCTTTCTCTTTTCTATCAATGACAAGGATAGATAAGGACACTCTCGCATCTACACATACACCCATAATAAAAGTATCAGTAATAACAATAGAACAGACGCACAAACGGACTAAGACTAAGAAAAACATTACGAATAGACGATTTTGCACTGAGTAAGTAACGACACATAAACGGTTTAATTAAGCGAGGGTCGAGACATTGTGCAACGTCTTTATTGTCGTGCCATTACTTTTAAACGGAAGAACAGACATTTGAGGACATCGTACATGCAAGTCATAGGGGTTTTAAGCTATACACCTATGTAATTACAATAGTCAACTCCAGCACTCTATTGTTGTTGTTTTGGTGGTCTTTACTCCACCATTGTAAAGGCATTCGTTAAGTTTAGGAGCCCAGATATTAGTTAAGTTTAGTGGTCCTAACTCCACCCACCTCGGCCGCTGTCTGTCAGTCTTCTGACGAGCCGGTCCCGTTTTCCGGTGAGCCACACTGCTAACTGGCTAGCATTAGCGGGCTAACATATACGCCCCGGCATGTCACTGTTGGGAATATCCTCATTCATTAAAAGAACAAATAAAGATATCCGGTGCCACGTTGGTCGAGTAAGGCACGCTGTAATGGTCGTCCCATCCGCGCTTTTAAATCATTTAGGTCCACGGGGTGGTGTCTGGTTCATGTGAACCTAGGCTAAGCTAATTGAGCTACCGCTGCGCCCTGTAAAGACTTTTCAGCACGAGCTACTTTTGAAGCCAACATAAGCGTTAGCCCCGTTTTAGAGCACGCGCAGAGAGGCTGGGAACGGTAACATGGGTGCTTCGCAAAATGTGCGTTTGCAACTATATACCTTCACTCCCTGGAAAATAACTTCCTCCCGTGAAGCAAATGAGTTCTGCCAAACGGGACGGCCGAGAATGCATATCGAACACACACACGTATAGGGCAGCTGGGGGTTGTAGTTTATTGCGGGGTTTATCGCTCATATTGTATCGGTCATCCAGTAGGATTACTCGGTTCACTTTACCATAGCTGTTTGTCTGTCAAATCAGCCAATAACAAATGAGCAAGGCGGTTCTCGTTGCAGGATTATCCAATGAGCGACTGATATTTGTGGAGGGGTGGGACCAACGCGCCCGTCAATCATTTTCGAGAGTGGGGGGGGGGGGGGGAGGGATCGCAGAAAGAGCTAGGCTCGAGGAGCTACTCAACAAGGCAAACAGCAGCTCTCTGCGAAAACCACTTTTACCCATCCGCATCCAACATCAACCGGGGCCAGCGGACGGCATTAGAACCTGTCAGATTCCTCCTACATAAATGTTCCTATGGATTACTAATCCACTTTCGTCGAAGAGCAGAAGTGTTTCTCAACTTGAGAGCATAGGTAAGCCTGCTTTTGTTCGGCACAGCCATCGCTATTTTCAACAATTTTTGCAGCCTCGCTTCCCTGCATCGAGCAAGCCAACCTTGACGTTAGCTAACTTGTTAACTAAAGCAGTGTTATGTTTTGATGTGGGGGGGGGTTCTTTTTTTTTGGGGGGGGAGGGAGGGGGTGAATGAATGAATCGGAGGATTGACGAGCAAAAACACCACGATCGAAAATAACTGGCTTAAAAAAAAAAAAAAAAAAAAAAAAAAAAAAACTTGGGTCCACCGCACGATAACAAAGTTAGGCGGTGGGCAAGCGGAATAGAGCTGCTGATCGCAGAGGAAGATTCATGCAGCTTCCGAGGCTGGAATAGTTTCGGGCAGCAGCGGCGCGGAGTGTTGTGTTGTTGAGCGGAGGAATCCTCCCGGGAGGCTGTCGTCGAGCAGCGCCTGTCATGGTGCTTCCCTAATAGCCATCAAAAGTGATCCCGCTCGAGACGATCCGCTGCGAGACTCGCGCTCGCCATGGGTGCGGGATGTGCTCCCTCGACCACCGAGAAGACGGGGTAGTTTTTCGAACAGGTAAACTGCATTGTCAGGGCTTTCTTTTGTGCCCCCCCCCCTTCTCTCTCTTTCCTCCCCCGGTATCGTTTAGCTTCACACGATTGACTTGTCCAACGTAGGCTGGACCAGATGGGCTACCTTGTATCAAGTGGTTCGCTTATTTAAAAAAAAACACACAAAAAAAAAAAACAGATCCGAGTGTTTTCCGCTCTGCTGGAGAGGGTGCCTGTTATTCTCAGTGTTATGTGTAATTCTGTGAGAGAGATCGGTATTTTTTTTTAATTTATTTTTGTGTGCACATTTCCTGCTGACGAGCTGTGCACGGATCGTTTCGAGGGGAGATTTAAATGGGCTCGACGCTTTCGCTCCGTGCGGCTGCGTTATTGTCAGTCCGTCCGTCAGTCAGTCACTTCGCAGCGGCTGCTTCCAAAGCAGATCGTCAGGGGCGGATGACATTGTATCCTCCGCGATCGTTCAACGCGACCGGGAGCCACAGATGAGGGCTGCGACCTTGGCTTCCCTCCCAACAATAATAATATTCATAAAATAATGTTTGGTGAGGGGGGGGGGGTGGTAGGGTGGGTGGGAGGATTACAGCGATGTTGCTGCGTTGCAAGTCTTCCCTTCGAGCTTGACCTTGTTGCGAACCGACTTGTTTCTTTGTCAGACCCCCCCCCCCCCCCCCCCACCACCACCACCACCACCACCCACCCACTCACTCACTCACTCTTTAACTCACACCAGGCGATCACTGGAACGTCTTTTATTCTGGGGGCTTCTCCCACTTTGTTTAACTTGCCGTTGTTGGATGTGGCGTATGCGTAAAGCCTTGGATCTCGGTGCGCGCATGTGTGCGTGTGTGCGTGTGTGTGTTGTTATCGCTCTATTTTCGCTGTCGAGTGTGTACTCTCTGCAGCGCACCGACACGAGAGAGCCGCGATAAGGGGAAATGAACGCAGTATTCCTCCGAAACACCCAGCGATCAGTCTCCCGGGGAGAAACTGCACGGGAGCGGACAGGTGCATTGTGATCGGAGGGATCGGACATCCCGAAGTGTTTTTTTTTTTACATTTATTTTTTATTTTTTCCCCCCTAGCCACAGAAATGGCGTCATCCTCTGCTGTAGCGCTGGTTCAGGCGGTGCGCTGCAGACGCCGCCGTGCCCAGAGCACCGAGCGCCGTGCGCCTCTCACGCCGATCCCAGCGGCGACCTGATCCGGGTGTTTGTGCACCAGACGTCGCCGTGTTTCTCTCGCCACCCCTCCCCCCCCCCCCCCCCCACCTCTTTTTTTTCTTTCCCCGTCCTGACTGGTGGCCGGCTGACAGCAGTGCACCGGGTGTTACATAAACGGCTTTGAGAGCGATCAAGCCTTGAACAGGTTTTACTTTGCAGCGCGGATATATAATTTTTTTTTTTTGGGGGGGGGGGGGGGGGGGTGGAATGTGTCTCGAAAGCTCCTGCAGACACAACACAGACACACACCCTTCTTCTCCCCCCCCCCCAACCTCAAGTCTGTTAATCCAGGATGTAAAGAACGCGGAGATCCATGAGAGGATGTTTGATGTGTTGTTCTGCCGCCCAGCTTTTCCATGGCGTCCAGCAGTGTAGCAGCACAAGAAGTGATGTCATCATAACATAATCGAGTCTTGTTGTGGCAGACTGAAGTTGGCACTCTACGAAATGCCTAACAGCTTCTTCGCCCTCTGTTTTCAGCCTCGGATTCCTTACACTGGTCACCGAGAGGACTCATAGAGAGATGAAGGTATGTTCATTCATTCTTTGCTTCTTCTTTTTCTTTTTCTCTTCTCTCCTTCAGGTGTGTTCAGTCGGTGCCACAGAAAACTCTTTATTACATCCCTACTACTTCTTTCAGCTGTGAACCTCGAGCCCTAACTAAACGTATCGTAGCTGAAAATGTAACGCACCATTTTATCTCTTTGTTTCTGAAAATAGGGCTTCAGGCAGTCTATATTTTGGTCTTGGTCTCAAACACATGTGTCATGGACTGAGGCCAAAGTAATACATTTGTTTGATATGCATGATATTGAGTTTCCTGTGGCTTCAGCTGCCCCCCCCACCCAAACACAAATTGGGTTCTGTGATTGTGATGTTCTGCTTTGTTCTGCAGTGTGATTGAATTATAAACTGTGAGCTGGCACAGGCATGTCGTGATGTAGGATCTATATTCAAACTAAAGGTGTGGCGCATATATGAATAACAGAACGACGGAGCTGTGGAATTTATGAAATATTCAGAAACTCTGCCATTGTTTTGGTTTTTTTTTCCCCCCTCCTCCTCCTCTGGCCTCATTCAATTTGCGGCTCCCACAGCTGTCATTGTTTGAGAATGATGCTGTGATGTGAGCTATTTAATCTTTTCTCAGAATGTCTCTGGATCACAGTTGTGACTGTTGCTTTCAGGCTCCTGTGTTTCAGCTTGTCATTTGTTGCCACGTGAGCCATATGAGGTGCCATAATCTGTGGACTGTTTTCATTTTTAATCAAATTGCTGTCGCATGCGGGAGCGTTGAGGACGGGCAGTGTTTTATTTATCAAGTCCATTTTTAATGCTATTAATGGTATACGACAGCATGTCAGAGTCGTGGGACAAAATGAGGCCAACAGAAGGTATGGGCAGCCTGGTGAACTTTTATTACTGGAGTGTGAGCGGTGGACGCATTAAGAGCAGATCTGGTAGTGATTTGTACTCTGTCACTTTGCTGCTAATGGTGTTATGTTTATTGTGGTTAATCAGACTATACCACCACCCCCTAATGGACATGTCAACAACCCAGCAAAGTACCCAATTACATTACAATCCAAAGCATCATTGGGTGTGCAAATAAATGCCTCCGTGTGACATAATGCAAAAAAACTTCCCTGTGATATTAAAGTAACTCTCACTTTGTTTACTTCAGAATCTTCTCTGTTAACATGCACCACTGTTCGGCATTGTAGTGACGCTTACTTGAGCTGCAGGATGGTTTATGGTTATATAATGACTTGTTTATGCCACAGGAAGGGAGTGGAGTTGTGATGACTAGAAATGCACTCGAGTGCAATAATGGTGTGTTCATGAGTAACTGGGAAGTTGGGCAGGGAGCTGAAAAATGCATGTGAGTGCTGTCACACTCGAAGCCCCCCGCTGAGAAAACAGGATGCTTCACAGAGTTCGGATAAAGTTGGTAACATCACAAGGTTTTTGCATCGACATGACAGATTTTTTTTTTTTTTTTCAGTTATTACTTTGTAATAAACAAACCATGTTGTGGTTAAAGTAATAGCTTATTCTGTAAGGGCAGTTTGCCATAAGAATTCTCTATGGATGTTATTGACATTAAAAGCATCAATTCAATTGTATGACCGTATCATCAGCAAGAAAATCATCATCATCATCATCCGTCAATCTTTCTTTATTCAGTTGAACTTAACTGCTTAGAGAAAGTCCCTCCCTCGGAGTCAAACAAGGGGTTTTCTCATTGTGAAGTGGAATATACGTCTATTATAAATCTCCACGCGTGGCTTTAACTGAACATTTTGGCGTTTGTGCCTGTGAGCACCTGGTGTCTGGAGTTGCATCACACTTCCTCCTAGCAGGCGATTATTTTTGCTTTCAGTTGCATGTTCGCAGAAGTTGTTAAAGGAGTGATGTTTTCATGTTGGCAGTTTCACTTTCCCGTCTTAGCACGTTGGTTGCGTTCGCCGTGCCTCGAGTCGTCTGGCTCCCGAGGACGCCGGAGGACGACCCGCTTATTTTACAGCTCCGTGTCGGAGCATCTGCTTGATGCCCAAACTGTAAATTGCTCTGTAACTCGGGACAACTTTTCATTATGTTCACTTCGCATTCAATGTCGCTCAGGCTTATGGTCTGCAGCTTCCCTTCATATGCTGCTCACTCTGTTTTAATCCGAGCGCTCCATCAACTGCTCCGCCATAGATCTGTTACTAAATGAACCGAAAACTTATTGGATATTAGTTTAAGCTCCGTTAATAACACTGCAATTACCTTTGCTTCAACGTGTTGATGGCCTTGCTCTCGCAGAAGCCATGAGATAAATACAATTCTCACAATACGTGCTGAGATGTGTCCAGTCCTCGTGTCGTTATAACTACCGGCATTTCAGACACGTACTAACTGTTTTCTCCTTTCAATTTGAAGCACATCCACGCCTCCACTCATTCATTGCTAAACATACCAGTGTAGTCTGCATGGGTTTGGATGAGAAGTTATTCATTTTTGAAACTGGTGCCTTTTGAAATGATGTAGTTGTAGTAGTAGTACTAGTAACTGTCCTATGGCTGTTGTCGCTGACCACAATTGCTCTGTTGTCAAATCAGTGTGTTTCCAGGCTGCTCATATAAGACAATCGCTCTGTTGTGCGAGCGAAACACACTCGCCCGAGCGCTCCCCATATTTAGAGAAGTTTGCCCTCCTGGTGGTCAGCCGTGTGTGTTCCGCATTATCTATGCCTGTAAGAAGACCACGGTAGGTTAGGTACTGCTCAATGCGTGCAGGGAACATGTACCCACAAAGTGCTGCAGCTGTTAAAATTCCATAATAGTTTTGGGGTTTTTTTTCAATTAAAGTAAAGAGATTCAAATTAATGTAACATTGCAAGCGTGACTTTGTTTACATTTTTTAGAGATGACGATAGACACATTTCCAGCGCCATAATTCAACTGAAAAATTGATTACTCAGTAAGAAGATTAGTTGCCTTCCCTCCGTTCTTGTGAAAAGATGTGCAAACAAAGGCTAAGATAATTTTGTGTGTGTGTGTGCGTGCGTGCGTGTGTCTTGTTTAAAGCTGCCATGGCATTGCCAAGGCAACTCCTGCTGAAGCACCAGTCTCTGAAACTGTTGTGACTCTGGTTCGGACAAAGAGGTGATTCACAGCAGGATTATTGTACGTGTGAGCCGGGCTGGGAGGGAGCTTAATTCTTTCCTGCATGCCACTTGCATGTTTCTTTGTTCAGCCTACGAGCCTATTCATTAAATCACAATGTAATGGGTCAAAAGATGTTTGTTTGTAATATTTCTCTCGTGCTGCGTTGCTCCAGAATGTTCTGCCATGAAAGGTGCGGTTTTGTACACTAATTGAAGCATTAATAGTGTATTTAGACCCTGAATGAATGTAGATGATTTTGTTCTTGGTGCTCTTGATTCAACTGAGATTTTTTTTTTGTTTTTTTTCCTGTTACTAAGTCTGTATGAAGGATTACGCAAATCTAGCAGCCTATGTAACAACAGTTTGTGTTTTATCGTCACGCAAGCCATTCATTTCTAAGATTTCCACATTTGCTTATTGTGTTGTGGTGATGCTGGACATCATCTTAGGTTTTGAATATCACAAGATCAGGATAAGGCACATTGACTGTAGTTTCCTGGTTTGGGAGCTGCATTATCGCGCTTGGTTTTTATGAAACATTTGTACATATTTATGTCGGAAATCAAAATGTTTTTGGGTTTCTTCTGGAAGAAACACCTCTATTGTGCAAGTTGGACTGCAGAACAGTGTTCGTCATGTGCAATTATCAAGATTAACTGAACTTTCATGCGACGCTTTATATCCACTTTATGGCTTATTGTGCATTTTTGAGAATGAGAAGTTCATGTTAGAAATATGTGACACCCTGTTGAATCTGTTGTCATTAGAAGTTCATACTGTTTAAGTAAATTAGTTCTAAAGCTACAAATTGATATATGATTGTTTTATTCATGTTGTGTACGTCTTGATGGTTTAATACAGACAAAGTAAGTTTTTTTGTTTTTTTTTGGTTGATGTTAAATGTTATATGAAAGTAACTTTTTATTCACATAGAGGAAAAATGGCTAATTTATTCAATAAATAATGAACATAAAGCCATGATATTGTCAGTCATTGTTCTTGCAACTCGATTGTGTGCTGTGTAAATAAAGTAAATGAAAGGGACAAGTTAGTTACTGTCATTAATTCTGAATCTGAAGCATTTGCCTTGATGTGGCCCTGAGGTTATGAAGGTTGAGTATCCCTGGCCTTAGAGTTCTGGTTCTTAGAAGTATGCTCAGGCCAAAGCCTGTCTGCCACAACAGCAGAAGAAATATTAAGTTTAAAGCCGCGATTAATTGTCTTTATTTTTACAACTGGAAATAACTCATAAAACATGAACAATATTAGAACTTGAGACTTACTATCACCGTTGACATTTATGCTTGAGTGATAATGAGCGATCGTGTAAAGAGCTGATACTGTAAATGTGCTGCACAAGCATTTACCATTTTCAGGCATTTTACTCTAACCTGCACACCACACAAGTGTGTTTACACCTCTTTATATCACTTGTCCTTACAGTTTCATTGACCCTCGTTTGTGTTTCATTGTTTTGGAGAGTGCAAAATGGCATACTCAATAGTAGTTCCAACTTGAGTCATATTAGATTACACCGTGGCATCATGTAAATCAATCAGAGCAGCATCCACGTGCCCAGAGAACCAATCAGCTGAAGCCCTAATACGTGTAATGGTGTAAAAAGCCTCTGACGAGAAGTATATCTGAATAAGATATCAGAATAAAAGTCCCAAAAAGGCTTCTGAGGAATTGATGGGCCGGTCTGATTTGAGTCTATCCAGCAAACAGGGTTCCTTTAAAAGGCTTGATGGGGAGTATAATGTGAGCAGTCAGAGGCGACGGTCGACAAAACTGGGCTTGTATACATGATTCATCAATGAACATGTTCAGACACATGATTACGCCGTTTGTTGGCTGACCGTACAAAATCTGAGGTTAGAGTTCAGCACGCGGAGAAGAACACTTATTTTTGCAGTCTGGAACGATCCGCTCGAATGAGAGACGAAGTGAATGTTTGCCGAGACTGGAGCAAGTGTGTATTAGGGTGTGTTCAGACTCAACAGGTTAGGTTTGATTAAAGGTCTGATTCAGCAGGCGCTGTTGGTCCAGTCGGCTCAATAAAGTATAACTCGACTGGCGTGCAAAACCAAGACGTAAAAGGGGTAAAAGGGCTCATTTCCAAACAAACTGGTTGGTTTGAATCGATTTTAAAAGTCTGAACGCGGCGCAGGCCGACAAAATCCAAATTGAAACGAACACAGGATGCGAGCAGCGCCGAGGGCCATAATCCCCTTCCTTGCAGATATCGTTGTGCACATCAGAGAAATCCCTGCTGCCTTTTTGACTTGTCGAGACATTTTCAAAGCTTTTGTTGAGGCGGTAACAATCCAGGCTGACATTTCGCATGCACATGGTATTGTCGATCAAATTGGTTCCCTCGATATATGCCATTAAACACCCTTTTGTTGAGATTTAGGTCAAAAGCAAAACAAACCAGACTGAAATGCAATCTTCAGTTTTGTTTTTCTTTTTTTCTTTTGCTCCGATCCAGACGAGGAAACCCCGCCATATGCGCTACGTCTTAATGTGTTTGAGAATCCGCACGTATCCCCGGGAAGCATCTTGTGTCTTGTCTGCTCAGCAGTCCCCCACAGGCTTTTGCAGGAGTCCCTCCCTTAATGGCTGATATAAAAAGTGAGCCCACACATATCATCATCCCACCGCTGCCGTCAGTGTTGCAGCTTTAACCTCCTGATAGCTGCCAGGAAGCGTCTTTTTACTGAGTTGTCGAAGGAAACCGCTGTAGTCATTCAGAAATGTCTAAAAGAAATGCTCCATAAGCAGCAGCAGCTTATTTTCAAGCCATGGAGTCTGCTGTTAAATCTTTCATGACCTGGGAGTCCGTATTGAGCAGAAACCGATCTCATTCTGCCACCGCCCGCGTTTCTCTGGTGTGTTGCGTTTTGGCGAAGTTTGATTTATGTCAACGTTCTGACTTGACGCCGCAGCGTCGTCCTGGTTTGAACACAAAGTAAGATTTGGCTCACCGGCGTCAGACAGAAAAGTCATTTTTCTATTATAGAATTTTGACCTGCCTCGTGGAAAAGTGACCCACTCCCATTAAGTCATGGAAAAATGGCCTATGTCTTAACACCTTACATACACTAACAAGGAAATGGATGATGTAACATTAAAATAAGTTTCAGTCGATATTCTATAGCATGGAAAAGTAACCTATGTCTCCTGTTTAAGTTATTACAATTATACATGCATACAAATAATAAACAATTTACCTGGAATTAATTTAAAAAAGTTAAGATTTCTTTTTTGAATGCACAGACTTGTAAACTTCATTTCTGTGCATGTGATGGAATTTAGCCGTGCCTTATTTTGAAATTGTATATATCAAAGGAAAGATGAAACACAAAAGCAGTGGCTTATGGCAAGTAACATTGATATAAAATATTTACATCAGAAAATTTTCATTAGCAAAAGGTAAAGTGTCATAGTAGAGGTCAAAACTCTATGGGGGCGGGTCATTTTTCCACAATAAAAAATAGAAATGTGACCCGGGGGGGGTCACTTTTCCCATGGGGTCACATGTCTATATGACACCCGTCGTCGGGCTCCGACTCTCTTTAAATGGTTTGAGATTCAACATCTATGAATGAAGTACTTTATGGCTCATGACACCGAGGCCGTATAACCCAATCCATCACCCAAAAGGCTTTTATAGCATGGATGCTTGTGAATTTATGACCTGATGACTGTACTTGGATAAATCATCCTTTTAGAATTATGACAAGAGCGTCTTCATTTTCTCTCTGATATGACGTGTTCAAGAAACACTCATTACAAAAGAGTCAAGGTCCTTCTTTTCCCTTTTTTTTTTTCCTCCCCCATGCCAGCCGCAGGTGCGCTTTGTTAGCCCATGCCAAGTCACATTTGTATGCGTTTAATCAAGCACATGTGCCTGGAGAGTGTTTTCCACATCAGTAGCACTCGGCAAGTCGCCAAAGAGCAGGTCTTGATTGTACGTCGACTGCCGCTGTCGTTACGTGGGTTTTAACACGCAGTAGCTGCATTGATGTCTGGGCCGTTTAATAAACGGCTCCGTAACGGAGTATTCGCTGCAAGCGGCTCGTGTTGGGTTATTTTGAGTTTGGAAGTAGGATGCTGCTCCGGCTCCCCGAGCTTAGTCGTCTTGATGAGTCGTTCTTCTGAGTTGAGGAGGGGGGGTAAATATTGTCTGTCTTTGAAGCGCTGGAAAAAAAATAACAAGCAATAACAACAAGAAGCGGTCTGTTTTGCTCCAGACGGCTGGAGGCTAAAGAGCAATCTGGACCCGGGAAAGGAACTTTCGCTTCCAATAGCGGTAGCTGGATGCGGGCGGGCGGGAGAACTTATCGGTGGAGACGACAAACTCCCTTCTACGTGTGCAGGAATGCGAGCATAACAAATGTGATTCGGCCCTCGCGTTGTTTTTACCCCCCGTCGCCTTGTTAGGCCGCGGATGGTCGGCCGCCACACCCGTCCCCCGTCTGGACTCCTGCATGTGTGACTTTTGTTGAGTTTTTTTTTTAACAAGAAAAGGGCAGGAGGAGCGAAAATGACACAAGTATCGGTATGAAAGACGAGCGAGAACAATGGGGGAGCTTTGTGTTGCAGTGACTGACAGAGTTTGGGGGGGGGGGGGGATGGATGCTGCGTCATGTAAACCCGGCGCTGGCGAGGGAAAACTGTTGCTCAGACTGCACCAAGAACTAATCTGGTGTTTATCAGAGCGACGTAGAGGAGCTGGAAACGACACCGGACTCTGCTCCAGAATTCCAGAGGCAAGTGTGCTGAAGCACCAAATTCAAGTCAGATTGTTGCAAATTTGCATGTGGGTTTTGTTTTTTGTTTTTACTTTTTGTTTTGTTTTTTACACACAAGATTTAAGTTGAGGGGGGAAAAACAAAAACGACTGGAGAAAAGTTACGGCTCGGCTCCTATTATTGTGAAGCAGAATTCACCAAGCGTTGGATCGTTTCACCCACTAATGGGGAACGTGAGCTGACCGTCAGGCCGTCGTGAGACAGGTTCGTTACACCTTACCGATGAAGTGCTGCTGCAATAGCAATCCTTTTTAAAGTCAACATAGCAGCCTTGCAAATCCTTCTCTTTTCACACAATAATGAACACGATCGACCACCCAGTCTTATTCTTAGATTTCTCTACTGTGTCTGCTTTGATATCAAGCTCAGCATCTTCTATACAGACGGCGGTTTAGTGTGATTCGTTTTTTTTTCCCCCAGTCGCCACCACCACCACCACCACCACCACCACCACCACCACCAGCAGCAGCAGCAGCAGATTGGATATCAAAATGATCTCCACCTCTGTTAATGTCTCACAATTAAATCCTCTCAGATTGGATTTTGTGGTTTTATCATCTGAGCTTGTGCCAGAATTGCCACTTGTTTCAGTCTGACTGATAAAAGTAGCGGGAGATACGACACAGGAGGGAAACGAAGAAATGGAAGATGTGGAATATTTCATTTGTTTAAAAAAAAAAAAAAAAAGTACAGTAGTTGTTTCGTCATGGTACAGATTCAGTTCATCATCCTGAGTGACTTTTTCCTCTTTGTAGGGATATCAAGTCGAGTTAAAACCCTTTTCCCTCAATGTAATTCATCTGGATAGTTACTACTAATGCAGGCCTATTAAAATCAGTTAAGATGAAACAAAAAGGCTCCTGGTTGTTAAAGTACCATCTCTATAATAGCGTCATTTCATTGTCGGCTGCTGTATGGCACAAACACTAAACTATTAGAAAATGTTGAACAGTTTCCTGTCGGATATCAAATGCAGACGCAGTGTGTGGGGTGTTTTTTTTTTTTTTTTTTTTTTTGCAAAGTGAAAACAATGGGGAGCACTGCACTCTGGACATTTAATGTTCTTCTATGTGCACAAACTCAATTTGAATGCATTTTAAAGTTTAGAAGATTGCCAATAGGGATTTTGAAATTATTACCTGGGTGCAGACCAAGCTGAAAATAAACTGAAAGTTAGGACACTTTTTTTTTTTCCTTTTAATTGGTTGCTTAATAAACTGTGCTTTTGGAAAAAAGCCCTTCCTTACTCGGAAAAAAAAATCAACACAAACTTAAAAATATTACTTTTGGCAGATTAAGTGTCAATTACCGAAATTTACTAAAACAATTCCAAGTTTCCAAAATGAAAACACAAAGTCCTTTTGCTTGATACAAAAAGTGGTACTGAGGGGTGTTTGTGAGAGATTGCGAAATGAAGATACCCACTGTTTCTTTTCCAGAAATGTTCTTTGCACTTGAAGCTTCCTAAAATAAAAATGGTCACAACATATAACCATGCTGGCAGTGTCGCCTCCACAATCTTTCCTCTCCTTAGATTGAACCGAGACTTGAGTATTTATGACTCACCGCCTTCGACTTTTTTTTTTTTTTTTAAATCTTCACGGGGCAAGATGGAACCTATAATAAATAAAGCATGCATTAAAAGGGAATGCACACCCGTGTCTGTTATTTCCAAATGGGGAAAACGAAGATTCAAATGGCTTTTTCAAGTGATACGACCACTTATGTTATCACTCTTTGAACTTCCCTGGCACATTTTAACAATCCTGCGATAACGGTTCTCTTTTTAGTTTTTCGGCAGAATTTGAGCGTCTGCTGCTCTTTGTTTGAGATAATTGTCCAGATTGAAACGGAATATTCAGCCAGTGTTTGTGTAGCATAAGTGCTTTCCACCTTGGGGGGGGGGGGGGGCGCAGAAATAAAAGCTTTGTCAACGGTTGCCTCTTCCCTTCGTCTTCATGCCGCTGCAGAGTTTGCTCACATGTCAGGAAAAGGTCCCAAAACATTATCAACGTTTACGTGGCGGCGGCTCTTTCATGTCGAGGGAAAAGGGTTGACAACAAGCATAGATCAGATTGACTTTTGGAAAGTTGGTTGGAGGGGACGGAACACCTCGATAGGATCAGCTGTCGGTCAGAAGCGAGGGGAACCTGCAAATAGTTTTCGGCCGTGTGCTTTAACCCGCTCGCAACGCGGCGCAGTCATGACACAAGTATGTGCCACGCAGGCCTCCAGCAGCTGGCGTCGGTGATTAGTTCCTCTTCATTGCCTCGAGGACTGTTTAGTGCTGGTGTGTGTGTGTGTGTGTGGTTTTTTTTTGGTTTTTTTTTAGCTGGTTGAGCAAGCAGTGCAGTCTTTGCCTGGCTCGTGGGAACGACGTACAACTGTCGCCGTCGCAACAGTTTGTCTTTGATCTTAATCTATTGAAAGTGAAAACAAAAAAAGGGGGGGGGTTGTGTACATTCCCAAACCTTTCAAGTGGTCTGCTTTTAATCCGGGAAAAAAAGTTTAAAACTGTGTTCGAACTGTTGGTAATATGTGGAGGAGAGAGGACTTCCCGAAGCAAAGAACGGAAGTGTGGCCCACTCTGGTACTTAGTCTAAAATAATACCGGCTGTTAGGTTCAGTCTTTGCTCAAAGCCCCCCCAAAAAAAAAAAAAAACCCTACACACACAAGGTCTGTTTTCCCCGCACCACATGCCCCTCTGGAGGGAAAGTGGTAGAGGGGAGGGCTTGATAAACATCCAACGATGATACCAAGATGGTGCCGCGTGTTTCAGATAGCGTCGTTTTTTTGTTTTTGTTTTTTTTTGAAGTCATCAAAGCTTTAGTGAAGTGGCCTTTTTGTTTGCTCCCTCGGAGACTTGTTTTCCCCAATACCCAGAGCAGATGGTATGTGTTTTTCTGTGGATAAATCCACTGAGCCGGTTGGGTTTCATACTCGCGTCACCGGCGTTAGAGCGTGTTCTGCTCGTGGTGCGTGTCGTCCTGCTTCAGCTGAGAGAATGCACCTGTGAACCAAAGCTATATATATATATGTGTGTGTATATAACAAAAGGCTTTGAACTCATTTTTTTTAACCCCCCCCCCCCCCCCCCCCCCCCATTATTTCCTCAGACTCTGGAGGAGCCCCCCTACCTGACAGTAGGGACGGATGTGAGCGCCAAGTACCGAGGGGCTTTCTGCGAAGCCAAGATTAAGACTGCCAAGAAGCTCGTCAAGGCCAAGGTAAGTCATTTTTCAAAGTGCTCCAGATCCACAATTAAAAATTAATGGTCTTTCTGTGCAGTGTCTCTGCGTGTGTATGTGTGTGTGTGTGTGTGAAGTGGACTGCAGCAACTCTTGTCTTTATGTGAAGGGTCCTGCTATCAAGATCACAGACAACAGCTTTATTGTGCATCCAGAGCTATTGGTGTGGAGAGGGCAGCGTTTATGTTAAAAAAAAAAAAAATTCCTTGAGAGACCGAGCATCCACGTGTTGGTTATCAGCGCCGCCCTGAGTCAGCCGGCCCTTACAAGAAAACAATTCTTCCCGAATCCTTATCTGCGTTGCCCGCTCACTGGCGCTCCACCACCTGGTTGTAGATTTTCCCCTGCTGCGCCTGCTCGCGTGGTTGGATGTTCCTCTCGGAGAGGCCCAGCTGCGGCAGATGCAGTCTGGCCGAGCCCACCGGGTACCCCCCCCCCTTTGCCGTCCACACGGCGACTGGAAGGCGCAGACCACTGCCTCCGCTCGGCTTCATGCTTCGCCGACGAAGGCGGCGCGCAATACGCAAAGTAACAAAATCTCATTTCCCGGTGGGATCGGAGCATCTGGATGATACAATGGAGACGGATCGCCCGTCTCTCGTTGTGCCGGAGTGCGTGGGAGGAACAAGGATTGGATGCTGGCTTTTTTTTTTTTTTTTTTTCCTTTCCCTCTGTGTCAATGCACTGTAGTTTTCCCCCTGTAGAGACAAAGGAGAAGCAGCGCTCTGCCCTCCTGACGCGCCACCTGAAGCCTTCAAATGGCTTTTTAGATTATAGACGGGGGACAAAGACCCTGACAAAGTAGATCCTGAGATGTTCTTAGTTATAGTAACGTGGGCTAAACTGACACTAATAGGACAGCCACAGCTCATAAATGAATTAGCATGCTAATTGGCTGAGTGCAGGGTTTGTTTTTTGGGGTTTTTTTTGGTGGGGGGGGGGGGGGGGGGGGGGGGGTGGTAGCTGTGGATGTGAGCTCTGTAACACAAATGTTGAAACATAGCAATTATTCAGTGGTTGTTGAGAGTCTGAATATTCAACTGTAATGAATTCCTCTTTAGCGCTTCGCTTCATTAATCTCTGTCTGCTTGTCGTCGGCTGTCTGCGCATGGCGGCGGTGTCTTTTTAGTGAAGCTGGTGCTTCGGTGTGACATCCTTATTTATGATTATGATCTGAAAAGAGGACCTGGAAGAAGTCAATTAGCAACATGTCAGAATCGCTCACCGTGTGCGATCCAGCACAGATATGATGAGTCGGGATTAACCCTGCCACACGCTAACAAGAACGTGCGTCCGACTCCGAAAATGAGTGCCGCAAACACGGGTCAAATCTGTGCAGTCGTTTTAGTGGATTTTTTAAACATTCACGTATCGTCAATATTTACTGAACCTCTTGAGTTTAATCAAGATGTTCCCGATTTCGACATTGAATGGCCGACGAGTCTGGATGCGTTAACGAACGGCATTATCAACGCACTTTTTCGTCATTTCAATTCTTCATCACTCTGAGAACACCTCCACTCTATCTTCCTTTTTTTTCTTTTCTGTGTTGGTTCAGAATAATCAGCTTTATGAGGTGATTATTCATTTGAATGTGACTCATTTCATTTATCTCTGAACTTGACATGCTGGGTTTATTAGTGAAGTTGTTTGTGGCGGTGACACCAGATCAGTTACGAAATGTTACGAGTGTAATAGAGCCCTATGAAATTTGATTTATTATGAAATCTGTCTTTTATAGCCCGAACAAAACGGCTTTATCTGGTAGTGAATAAATAAAACAAATTGAATGATTAAATATCAATGAACAAATTACAGAACGTTTATGAAATAGTTGTTTTGATGGATTTCTGTTTGTAAATTTAGCTAAAACTGTTCCAGTCAACCTCTTTTTTGAGGATATAAGATACAAGCTGAAATGCATACCCTGCATTTCAGCCTTTCCCCCCCTTGATGCTTCTATATCTGTGGCTTTTGTGAGCCCCGATCACTCTCAAACTGGCACGGACTGTTGTTAAACGTCTGAATGCTTCAGGCATAACGTTACACTACAATAAATTACACCAAAAACGCTCTACTATAGTGTGTGTTAGAGCTTTTTTTACCCCCCTCTTCATTTGCCCTAGATGCTGTAAAAACACACATGAATGAGCAGGAAAAAAGTCATCTTCAAAACTACAAATTCTGCTTTTTCAACTGACTTTAATGGAAATCGGTTATTTCGCATATGCTTGGGATCTTGTAAATAACACGAGGGTCCTACAGAAGCAGCGGACAAACCGCCTCGAGTTATAGGTTGTGTCTCACATGAACCTACAAGACCACCACGTTAATTTAATTCACACATATTCAATGAATTCTGAAAGAAAGCTTTTGTATCGAACCCTTCGAGCAATTATATGAAACGCACAGCACCCGCCTAAAACTGCAAATTCTCGATAGACGTTAAAGCGTTGTGAAATTGAGGGTGGGCTGCGCATGCAGTACTCTTGCATCTGTCATTGTTATTGGTCGACTCGCACACGTGCAGAAGAACCGTTCACTGTGACTGGAGTGCACATGTGAAGTGAAGAGGATGACGGGTGCGTCTAGAAAACAATGGACTCCAATGTAACGAACAGCCAAAACCTCAACATCTTCACCTGAAAGCATCGTTTAATCTTCCGTGTCATGTTTTGTGAATCAAACGAACGGCTCCGAGGCGACGCAGAAGGGTAATGAGACACGTGCAGAGGGGGTTATAAGGAACGGATTTACACGCGCCTTCATTGTCGGGAGTGCATTCGTCTGAGATTGTTTTTAAGTGAAGCTTATCCTGCTCTTCACAAGAACGAGGCGCATTAAAAAGGTGCCAGTGGCGACTGACTAATTTTCAACTGACACCCCTCCACCGCGGCACCCAGTGAAATATTAACGAGGTAAACGGCAAGCGAAATCATAACACCGGAAGGTTTTTATTGATGCGAGGCAAACGCGGCAGTAAATGCGGAGAAAAACAAGTGAAACAAGCGCGGCGGCTTTGTCTCTTTGCCGCCAGAAAAACACACAATATCACTGCAGTCAAACCGGCTCGGATAAATCAAGATCAAGTGTTTGCTTCACGTCGCCGTTCTGGGTAGGCAGAAAACATAACGGCCCCACTCTTTGAATTATGAAAACTGCTGCGGATGTTTTGTAGTGAAACTTCCCAGAGATCTTTTACAGCTTTTTACAGAGGGGGGGGGGGGGGGCTAGGTACAAAAGCGACTGCGAGGGTTCAATAAACCTGTTCCAAAAACATAAATTTGCTGGACTGAGGCTTGTTTTTTTGTTTTGTTTTTATCATAAATCTGATTTCTTATCTTCTTCCAATATTTGTTTTCCCTAAGTGGCTGGTGTGTGTGTGTGTGTGTGTGTGTGTGTGTGTGTGTGTGTGTGTGTGTGTGTGTGTGTGTGTGTGTGGCGGACTTCAGCAGAGAGCGAGCTCCCCGTTAGGCTTGTCAGGATGGCGGTGTGTTATTGATGCTCTCTCACTGAGGTTCTGGACGGAGAGTCACCCTCCCTCTGCGCCTGGTGAAGAAAGGCTTTCCCTTATTCCAGTGGTTCTCAATTATTTTCTGTCACGCCCCCCCTAGAGGACAGAATTTTTTTCAGGGCCCCCCCCCCCGAATTGTACTACCATTGAGAACTTGATAATATTTATTTATTTATCTGTATAAACCACTGTATGAGTTGCTGGCACCAGCATTCTGCATACAATCACCTGATTATCAAAATAAATCTGCTATGGTGTGAGGTTTTTTGCACCTTGCGATGTGGTGGGCAACTTTGTAAGAGGCTAACGGGGCTTTTTTGTTTACTGATGCCGCGCTGACAAAATGACCGGCTTGTTGGCGATACTCATGGAGTTTACGATGAAAAAACTCCAGTGGCTTACTGTATGGTGTATGGTCTCCAGGTGTATGGTGTATGGTCTCCAGGTGTATGGTGTATGGTCTCCAGGTGCCGTCTTCATTTATTTGGTTTCATGCTCCGCTGCCAGAGTTTTTAGGCATAAAACACAAACGGGTGTTTCCTCGTTTCCGACCGTGTTCACGGTAAACCCAAGGGCTATGTAGGCATCGTCATATCTCCTGCTCTTACTAGCTTTATGTTTACTCTCACCTGTTTTCTTTTCCTCTGACGCCTCATCCTTTTTTCTTTTCACTCCTGTCAGAAACTTCTCCACCTCTCCTCCTCCTCCGCCAGCTCTGTACACCGGTGTTCATGTGTAGTACTTCTTCTTCTCTACTGGGTTGAACAGGCAGCCTGTTGATTAGTTTGAGCACTGCTGCCACCTAGTGGCTGGAGGCCCTTTTTTTAATCCTTCAAGCATGAATAAAGACACTAATACTGAAAGTCGCGCCTCACGCCCCCCCTGACACCCCACCACGCCCCCTCAGGGGGGCGCGCCCCACCATTTGAGAAGCACGGCCTTATTCCAACTCATGAGACGCTGCCTCCGGGAAAGTCTTTTCCTTTCTTTCTCTTCCCTCCCGCGTCATTACCTGACGATCCACAGCATCTTGAATCTGCCTCCTTTTTTGACTGCCGGCTTTTGCCGTTCTACGTTTCGGAAACCGGCTGGGGGGAAAGTTGTGAGAGTTCACTTTCAGAGATTTGGTGCTTCACCCACTCATGACTTGACTGGGCTTATTTCGATTTTATGGCTCGAGAATTATCAAAAGATTTGCAGAGAGTGAGGGCCTCGGCTACTTCGTCCAAGAGAACTTCAACTTTCAATATCTGGCAGTTCTCTAGTAGCGCTGTGTTTTTGGTGGTTATTCAGAAGCTCATGATACAAATATGGGACAAGCCGGTGGATCTTGTCTTGTTTTTTGTTTTGTTTTTTTCTACTACGGCGATCCTTTCGGAAGTCTGTGATGATTAGTCCTTCCACCCGTCATCTATACGGGTTTATCCAACTGAAGGTTGTGGGTGACACGGGGAGAACAAGTTGAGCGTGTTGACTCCCTGCAGAGCTCACCCCAAGACCAGCTCGGGCTGTGAGGTGCTTTGCTTTCTACTCTGTCTTTTTAAATTAAATTCTTCAGATATCACATCACCAGTCGAAAAGTTATGCTGCGCTATATTAATCAAAACGTGCTAATACGTCAAGTAGCGCCGTTATATGCGGTTTGGGTTATATACTTCCAAATAGCAGAGCCTTTTCTCTTCTTTGATCTGAGTGAAATGTTCTTTTTCTTTTCGTAATCACCAAGATCCCCCTTTGCCAGTGTTTCAGAAGCGGAGCAGTTTTTTACTTTGCCGTTTTAAGTCTCTTGGTTTTTTGCGCTTCTGGCCCGTCGCCAACATTTTTGATGTTTTGTTGAAATAATGAAGATAAATTGTCAGTACAACCTAAGGCGACGGGGCTCTATTTGATTTGTCATACATGTTGACTTGCAGAGCATAGAGAATAGAAAAGGTCCCTATAATTTATTGCAGATCATTCCACGAATTGTGATGTGTGTGTATATATATATATATATATATATATATAACAAATGTTCATGTTGCGGTGAAATATAGTGCAGCCTTAATATGTTTCCTGTTAACAGTGACAGACGAGCACCACGGTTCCCTTTCTGTTTCCCTGTTCAGTCAACTGTTGGTTGATTCTCCACAGAATCACATTTGATAAAAGTGAACCGGGTTATAATTGTGTCACTGTGTTGCCTGCACATGCTCACAAAATCTAATTTCCCAAAGGAGCAAAAAGCAAGGCAGCGATTGCACCATTTCACATATAGAGTAACCGGGGGGCCTTTTAACATCTTATAAGGATTCTGTGCTTATGGCGGCTTTCACACTCGCTCTGTGGGAAAAAAAAAAAAAATGTTCTCAATAGCAAATAGCTCCGAGTGTGTGCGCTGTCTGTGCGGTCCTCTCTCTGAGGCAGTAATACCAGGTTGCCATGCAGATGCCAGATTACCCCCAGCGTGATCAGATTATTATCTTCTGCGGCTCGCTTAGGGGAGGCTGCGGATGCAGCGAGGGAGGAGGGGGAGGGGGGGGGGGGGGGGGGGTTGGTCACTTAGTGTCGCCCTGACGTTCACAGCTGCAGTTGGCAGCAGCCACGGTACGAACATCGGTGTTTGGAAGCGGTAAAGGTTGGAGCGCGTTTAGCAGTGCTGGGCCGCCCATTTGTGAAGGGGGACAATTGATGAGTGGCCCGTGGGCAGGTCTTTTAGGGAAATGTTTGTTTTTCCTCATAACTAATACGTCCACTCGCTCACGTCCGCAGGTGACCTTTAAACCGGATCTGTCCACAGCCGAGGTCCACGATGAAAACATCAAAGGACCTCTGAAGGTAAGGCCGGAACGCCCAACACCGGCGCGTTGTCATATTTCACTGTATTGTTTCTGATCAGATTTAATTGTCTGCAGATCTCACTCTGGTTTTTCCTTCTTTTTTTTTAATGTACAGTTAAAAAAAAATGTTTTTTTGTTTGTAAATGTCCCTTCAGTTGCAGCTGCCTCCTCTCCTCCCACAGTGCATATTAAAAAAAAAGCACATCAGGCAGTGAAGCATCAGCTCCACAATTTAATTTCAAGTCAATTAAGGCCCTTGTTGCAGCAATATGGTCGTCTCATTACTTGGGGAACACGTCATTAGATTTGTCATTAGATTTGTCATTAGAAAATAATGCCAATTAGTGATGTGACATGCCGAATAACAGCGGGGTGTCGCTCCGCCAGGTGGGCGCCGTCGTAGAGGTGAAGAATCAGGACGGTGTTTACCAGGAAGCCACGATCAATAAGCTCACCGACGCCAGCATATACACTGTTGGTGAGTCAATAACAAATCATCTGGTTTCCTTCTTCTCTCAAAGGCTTGTGTTTGCTTACTGACAATCACCAGAGTGGTGTGTGTGTGTGTGTGTGTGTATGTGTGTGTGTGTGTTTTCATTCGCCTCAGGATGTTAAAAAACTCTTTGTGAAAACATTCCTTCAGGAAGATTGTAAAGTCAACGATGATCATCCTGCAGAATGTAACGAGCGGGATTTATGAAATTGTTTTCTCAGTTCTTGGTTTTTGAAGGTTTGCAGTTTCTTCTGATCTGTAATAATACATATTGCATATATACGTATTAAATGTGTCTTCATGCACTGCAAATTGAAGATAATGAGATTAATTTAAATTCACAGAATTTGTGCAATTAAATAATTTATACATTTGATTGCTGGACAGCCCTCTTTTTTTTTTTTTTTTTCACAAAAGCAGAAATCGGACTAAAATGAAAATGCTTCTGAATCGCTGAGCGTGTAATGGAAAAATACAATAATATAATAAGACCCCCAGAAAATGCCCCAAAAACATGGTCCATTCTCAGCTGGTGTTAATTTGGGGCAAGAAGGAGAGAACTGTAATTTAGAAACGCAAAGACATTAAACATCACCGTGATCAAAATGCCACATAAATTAAATGCATCACAGTTTTCCTTGGATCTGTTGACGTAGCTTCCCCTTTCTTTTATACACAGTCTGACGTGGAAACATCTATCCTGTGTTTCACTATACATTCCGGGACTATTTAATATATTTGACCTATTATGTATGTGTATTCTAACACATTGTGTTTACATTCCAAACCAGAGTGCCGGTTAATGCTGCCCGACTAACTTACCCTTCATTAATCTTCCCATCATTAAGGATTATAAATAATGGATCGCCGTGAGCCTGTGCTTAACTTTCACACTGCACAGCAACGCAAACTGTCTTCTAATTACCTGAAATGGTCTCAAATTCGCAAAGGGGAACCGAAATAAAATAGACGCAATAAGTGTTGAGGATCACTTGCCTCTGATCCGCTGTGTTGAATAATCCAGAGTGTGTGGCGTTGTAGACTGCGGCTCGGCAGTCTCTCAGCAGTCGCCCGTCACTTAAGAGCACCCATGGGGTTTCCTCTTGTCTTGAAAACACTCGTCTTTGGCACATTTTTCATTCTTTCCGTTTACTGATGGGAAAACAAAAAAACATAACTCACGGCTGAAGTTACCTCAAGTGCTTTTTGTCGCTGCCAAACACACTTGAGCAATGAATAATTTGGGGTTTGTTTTTTTTTGTTTTTTGAAGCGACGCAGTAGTTAAAAGTAAATGGGAGGCCTTTATTTCCTATGTCTGCATTTAGTGCTATTTGACGCCTGAGTGAGTCTATCGGGATTTGCTGATAGACAGATAAGATATCCATGAATGCATGAAATAAAACTCTCGTATCCTCCGACTCTCCTGCTTTGCCATTCTGTTCCCTCAGTGTTTCCTTGACGTTACAGTGAAGCTGCGGGGCTGAAAGCGACTGCCGTTGCCCGTCGGAGGCGACATCCGAGCGTTCGAGGGCCAACATAATTTGTTTTTGAACATAGCGTAAAGCAAGGGGACTTTTCTGCGACTGACACCGGCGTTTTTGTTTCTACTCAAGTGTCTGTGCGTGTCGGTGGACTCCTGTCCTACATACAGCGGCCTAATCGGTTTTGTCCCCCCCCCCCCCTCCGTCTCCGCAGTGTTTGACGACGGCGACGAGAAGACCCTGAGGCGGTCCTCTCTCTGCCTGAAAGGAGCCCGCCACTTTGCAGAGAGCGAGGCAAGTGCTGTGCCGTCCTGCGGTTTCCTACCGGCCTCGTCTCTCGGCTTTCCCACTAAAACGAAGCTGATTCCATACGAGTTTATAGTTTCTATTTGGAGTCCCATCTCCAAGCAGTGGCACACCGTTTACAGTGCTCAATTCAACACTTATTAATGTGTGTAAGTAAGAAACCCCTTTTTTTGCACAGTATGTGAGCTGAAATGAGTGAGTATAAGCACAAAAGAAAATGCTTAACAGTTTATTTTTTACAGATTTACAGGACGTCGGCACTCAACGCTCCATGTGCAAATGTTTTCCTTTGAAAATAACACATGTAAAGTTTTGCCTCTGATTGGACTCGGCTGCCATAATGAAGAAATGTTGGAGCCTCAAAGTGAAGTCTGATGCTCATTGTAGACACATTTTTGTGACGAAAACATCAAGAGTTCTCGCCGTGTGTTTACTACTTCCGAGTTGCTCAAAGGAGACGCAGCAGTTTGCGCCTTGATGATAAACCTTGTTAAAACCATGACCGCCACATGTGGCCTGTCACAACTTCCACCTTTGATTTCAGACGTATCAAACAATATCTCGCTGGGTTTTAAGTGTTAAATCGGTGGTTTTGATTGGTTAGAAATGTAGACGCTTCTGTTGGACGTGAACTCGTATTGCAAAGAAGCACCAAACGTAAAACTTGCCTTCGGTTACTGAATAAATCCATTTGTACCTGCTGACGAAATCCCACGAAGACGACCCGGAGTTCAAGCTCGACTGCGGGGTGAATCTTTTTTTGTCTGTCTGACAAGTTGCCACCGAGGCTCTTTTGATGTCATTTGTCTCCTCCCGCAGACGCTCGACAGGCTCCCCCTCACCAACCCCGAGCACTTCGGCACACCTGTCATCGGCAAGAAGGGCAACCGGGGCCGACGATCAAACCCCATGTGAGTATCCACCTCCGTCGTCGTCCGTCCCCGCGAAAACTCACAGGGACTCCAGGTACGGATGCGTGGTCGTCGGTAACGCCCTCTACGGTCACCGACAGTTGAAAATGGCAGATTTACTCTGATATCCATCCTCTCACGAAGGGTGAGAACTTACCGTCCTTCATCACGCCGCTCTGTGTGCATTAGCATGATGTCGGTCCTACCGTATGGTATCTTTTTTTTTTTTTTTCCCTTCTCCTCTTTCACTCAAATGTTGCAGTGGGTGTTTAATGCTTCAATGTGCCCGCTCCTGAGAGACGGCACAGTTTTCATCCGGGAATAGGAACTGCTGAGGGTTTTTTTTTGTTTTTTTTAGGTGCTGGATATAACTGTAGCTCGTCTGTGTTATTAGGAGGGCTCATGGTTGCATAATTGCATTTTCTGACACCCTCTGCTAATGGCACCCAGAGAAAAGTCAATATTACTCTAAACATTGACACAATATTGACTTGGAATGGTCCCAGCTGTACATTAGCACCTAAGACTTGTTGTCTCTCTATGTGCTAATAGTATCTCAGTCATCGTGCGCCAGACATTTTAGATTAATGGAAAGCAAATCGTGTATTTTGTGGCGGGGGATCAGTGGATATAATACAGACGTTATCATTCACAGGCACTAAAGCACTAAAGTGCCTGACATGACATGTTTTTGGATCGTGAGAGAGAGGAAATTGTAGAATTATGAGAACGAAGCACGCACAGGAAGAACATGCAAACTGGAAGTCGAACCGGGGACTTTCTCTTCGTGAGGCATAACCACTACACCGCTGTGCAGCCCCCAAAACATTGAAACTGAAATTCTAAATGTGCAAATATCTTTTTTTGTGCGCGCAACATGTCTTACTTGCAAAACCTGATGTGTTTGTCGATTCAGACTGCTGCAGACCAAATACGATTCCTTATGTCGTCGAGCCATTCCCTGAAATGACTATGTTAAAAGTATTTAATTAAGAGTCGCCATGCGTAGAGGAAAAACCATTTTCCAATTGAATGATGGTCTTTCATTGAGAAATTTCCAGGCCTTGCTTATGACTTTAATTCACAGCGTTGCTGTTGTTGTTGTGCTTGTTGTCGTCATCGTAGTAGCAGCAGCAGCGTGGCTGATTTACTGCACTCGAGTCGTGCCAGACTGTGCGTGTGCGTATGGGTGTGTGTGTGTATGTACATAGAGTTGTGCTCTGAGCCGGCCCACTGAGGCATTAAAAAAAAATAAATAAAGAAAAAAAACGACGACGAGGATCTGTTTGCCTGCTGGTGCTGCTTACATGATCACTCAAGAGACGTGGCTGGATGTCTGCCGGCCGCAGTCGGGGCTTCTGCCGGCGAGAAGCGTCGGCATGACGGAGCGGCGGCGCTCGTCAAAAACGCTGATCCTGATGAGGGAGTTCATCAGTAGCGCGAGGCCGTTGTTTCACTGTGCTACATAATGATGAGAGCAGAAAGAGAACCGAGGGTGTTTTTGTCCTCCCTGGAGACATTTTCTAGTTGAATAGCGGTGGCAAGAAAAAAAAAAGAGGATTTGTTAACAGAAATCATGGCTTTAAGACAAAAATACCGTCTCTTTTCATACAGTGCTGCTCACACACATGCTCAAAGTTGGCAGCACGTTTCTCAATAAAATGTCAACACTTCCCGCATTAGATGGGATTAAGTTTTGGAACAGCGACTCGTCTCCCTCATTGACGAACATATTTTGTTGTTTGAGATATTTACCGTGGCACAGCTCAGCCAGTTTAATGCAAGCGGTGGAATTACTCGTTGGATAATTGTTTCCTCATTAACCTGATTAATCTCTCAGTAAATAGTAAAATAATTAGCACAAGCTAATATCATCCATTTCAGACAGAGGTTCAATGAGTGAGAAAATTTGTTGTAAACTACTTGTTTGAATTGTATGGAATTTTAATCTAGTTCGTTGCACCGAGCAAATTCGTCAAAATCTATTTAAAGTGTTATTTATGCGTTTATGGCCACGTTTAGTTGCATTGTCAACAGCAGATATTCCGTTCAATTGATAAAATATGTGACTTAAAACAGCATCTCGCAGTGAAATTATATAAAAATCACCTTTTCGCAATTCAAATTGTAAACAACTGTTGCTTTGAAGCAGCAATTTTATTGATTTAAAGAATAAACTTGTTGTCTGTGAAATGCATAACAAAAGTTTTGAATATTAATTCAGATTGTGGCTGTATTCTATGTCCATTTCTGATTTTGAGAGGAGGTGAAGTACATGATGCAAGTTATTAAAGTGTGGGTACAATATACATTCTTAAAATAATAACAGTAATGAATTCTCACAAAAGTGCAACTCCCACAAAATATTTCTGAAGGGCAGTGGTGTGTAATTTTATTGAATAAATGACATAAAACGAGAAGCTGACAACAGCAATAGGCTACATAAACAGGGCCTATATAATACCTCAACCCAGTTGGAGAGATTTTGTTTGCATGTTCTTGTATTTTGGCTTTTTCTGGTACAACCGGTCTCCTCCGATGATTCAAAAACGTGTTTGAGGTTGTGCGTGGACTATATTCTGTGCAATATATGGATTTACTGGCATTGACAGATGTAACGAGTGTAAAATCAAACATTATATAGACATCATTATGTCCACTGAGCTGAAACTGTGTTTCCTCCCACAGTCAAGAGGAGGAGTTGTCTTCATCCTCCAGCGAAGAAGAGGAGAGCGATCAGCGGCAGAATGAAGACTTGTTTGGCAAGGTGGTGTGTGTGGAGGGGGTTGCCACCGGGGACAAGAAGAAGACGACGTGGTATCCCGCTCTGGTGAGCTCTCACTCTCCCTCCCTCGGATGAGAAACGCGGACTGCCTCCGCTGGTCGTCCTATACAGTCCCAGCATTGTGCCGTGCCGTCCGAACGCCCGCTTATGTAAACCCGAGCCTCGGCGGGGTTATATTATTGCTGCAGGATTCACCGACTGGGACAACCTCGATAAACCTCTCGCAGGAGGCATGGAGCTTCTGATCGTCAAACTCTTTCTGAAAAACAGCTCAAATCCTATTTCTAAGAAAATGAGATTTGTATGGCTTGATCTCCCTGCACTGCCGATGTGAGCAGCGGTGCAGGGAAACATTATTTGCATGTGTTTTACAATCCCCCTTACCCACCCACTCCTAACTCTCAGTGAGCACACAGTATAATGGTGACAAGCCGCGTTTGTTTGTGTGTTACAAGTAGAGCTGGGAGAATGGGAGAGGGGTGGGGAAAGCTGTCCCTTTAACTGTGTTAGTTGGCAGGGCCCCGCCTCCAGGATTTGTTGTTCTTGGCTCGCTGGAGCACCGAGCTCCATGCCGCCTCCTCGTGACAGCTGAGCGCAGTGCAGCACACAGTGGCCCGTCGCTGTTTCCACTGTGGCCGTATGGCGGAGGGGTGGAGCGGCACGCTGGTGGATGCCTCATGCAACAGATGATGCGCGGCTCGAACAAACGGTGTCCTCTTGAGAGTGGACTATTTAAATAAAATGGCAAGCTGGACCATGTGTGTGTGTGCGCTGGACTTGTAGCCAAAGAGGAGGGGGGGAGGAGGGGGGGCTACATAGAGCAAATGTGAGTCACAGTATTCAAGTAGAAGCATCAGCCCCTGCCAGCTTGCGCACGCTTTATATTCAGCTGCCAGCAGGCAGACCCCAGGTGGAAATCAGATCTCCATAATGGCAGTGCTGCCTCCTCTGGGTGACACCCTGGCAGTGGAGCCGCTCTCAATGTGGCGCCTCTCAACTCGTACTGCTGCCGGGGGGGGGGGGGGTGGTGGTGCACACCATTTATACATCGCTCCGCATCTCTGCTTGCTTGTTTGTTTTTGTTCCACATGCAGCAGGTTTGTAATAAATCAGCGTGGCCTTTTCATGAAACTACTTTAAACACTCACTTGTACTCTAAATCACCCCCCCACCCCCCCACCCCAATCCTCATTTCATTATTTCACTGGCTAAACACAAAAACGGAGTCGCCACCCCAGCTGACCTTTTTACTGTCTGTGTCTATTTCTGTGCAACAAGGTCATCTCCCCCGACTGCCACGAGGACATGACCGTGAAGAAGGACAACATCTTCGTCCGCTCCTTCAAGGATGGAAAATTGTGAGTGATTCTTGATGAACTTTATGGTTTCATTCATTTACTGAACGACAAGTGGATTTAAAAAAAAAAAAAGATCATTACATCTTATGGAATAGTCTAATGTTAACAGAGACACTATATTGGATTTTCATGACTTAGTAATGTGTAATAAATTCAAAATACATCATCGTAATCTTTATTTTCATTGTTTGTGTTTTGTATTACAACGGAGCTCCCCGAGTGTGTGGGCCGTAAAACATTTTAATATTTGCGGATGTTGATGAAACCTTTGGTACATTTTCGACTTTCTTTGCTCTTCGTGTATTTGTTATTATAAAAACCATCTGGACCAAAAGTCGTGTTTATAATAAGTGAAAGTCAAGGTGAAGCCAAGTAAAGACTTGACAGAGTGAAGATAAAGAGCGAGCAGACGCAGCGGTACGGTGGAGGAAGAAAACATTAACATTTAATGTGTACAAAAACAATTTCAGTATGGATAAAGAAAAGTGTGCTGGTGGGGATAGAAAAAGATTTGAATGAACAAAGGAGTGCCACGGTTTACGTGATCTGTAGTTAATTATTGTAAATGTGTACGTTCATGCCTTACTGCAAATGATCGATCGAAATCACAGAACTGTGTGGGAAAAGGTGCACTCGGGTATGAGAAAGTACTATGATATGCTCTATTTGCTCGGTGCAAAGTAGTTTCTGTACTATGGAAAGCGCCATAGCCTGACTGAAACTTTTTTTTAATGTTAGTATGAGATAAATTTCACCGAAGAGGAAAAATGAAGGAGAACAAGGTGGGTTTGGTAAAAAAAAAAAAAAAAAAAAGTTCATACTCAATACATCACAAGGCCCAGCTGGCTCAGGAACATATTTTTAAATCTAAAAATGTTATATCAAACAGAACTGTATTTGCCGATTTCGTGTGTATTCAGATGAACACCTGCTGAAATGTGGGTGTATTTAAAGAGAAAATTAAAAAGTCCATTTGTGAGTCATCGGTGAAATGTCGAGAGGATTGAATGATTGACTTTATTGTGTTCAATGAAACCTTCTTTGTTGAACATTGACTATTTAAGCTAAATATAGCAGCGAAGGAGGCTCCGGTTGCTCCCTCGACATCCTCATTGAACTGTTACAGACTTCATGAAATACACATTTCAGGTATCCTTCTTTCCTCCTGCAGTCTCTCTTTAGTCTCCGGTCAGGAAGGGTTGCCTTCTTGTCTTTATAGGGAGCGGCAGAGTCCAGCACTGTCCTGACAGGCGTGATAAAAAAAAAAAAAGGGAGAGCGACTCAACCGTGGATTAAATGCAGCGGCGGGTTAAAAAGCTCGCAAAAAAAAACTTGCTCGTGGAGTTGGAAACAGCAGCGGCGGTCACGGCTCGACGTGATTAATAGGTAGCGGGGGGGATAAAATCAAGAGTGAATAAAACTGCTGTGTGATCAGACAACTCCGATATCCTGGTAGTCTCAGCAATGTCCGGGGAGAGCAGGGCACGGGAGGTGGCGTGGCCTTTTCATTGTGTGGCTTTTTTTCAATCGCCGAGGTGAGGTGGGAAGTCCCAAGGTAACTAATAAAGCGATGCGAGGCGGAACAAATGTGTAGTTTGGGATCGGCTAACGGCTCAACAAACTCTTGGCTAACAACATGAACCGGTAGAGATGATTTGTGACGACCAGAAGTGGGAGAATCATTTTCTCACGGGGACGAAAATGGGAGTTTCTGTGGAGTGTGAAATTTCAATGCGGCTTAATATGAATGTAAAAAGAAGCCGTTTCTTTTACTGACTATTGATAAGCTGCTATTGCCACTCCACACAAGGCCCTGTATCCCCGTTTGTTTATGACATTGAGGCACAAACACATTGAAAACTGGACTAAAAGTCAAAGCGGTCGGGTTACAGGCATTCACATACAGTAATTTGATGAATGATTTCTCAGTGATCCCACTTGGACCGGGGAGAACCAAAGGGCAATGTGTGGCACACAGACCGTACAGCTCTTGACTAATTAATGATGTGTTGGTGCACTGTGGCTGCTCCCTCCCAGGGTCACCACAGCAGATCATGTGATCTGCATGTTTGATTTGGCACAAGCTTTCACCTCAGGTGTCCTTCCTGATGCGCCCGGAGCAGTTTGGCCACCAGGGGCCGTGCTCTGAGCTCATTATGTGCCTTCACACAATTAGTACCGGTGTCCGTGATGGATTGGCTGGATCGGGGATGTCCAGTCCTGATCCTGGAGGGCCGCGCTCATGCAAGTTTAAACACCCCTACAGACCAAAACACTTTTGCAATTTCACACATGTGATGTGGACTTCATTGACTTTTGTTGAGCAACTTTAAAGGATGTACGTCAAATTAATTAACATACAAGGGTAAAAGGATTATACTGCACGTCATCTACCACCAGTACTCTCAGGGTGCAAATATATGAAGCACACTGATCAAGCTCTTCCAGTTGCATTCATCACTTTTCATCACTGGGAATCCGCAAACCGCTATGATGTGTTCTGCTTGTTAATTTGTCAGAAAGTAGCCATAGGTGTCGTGTTTGCAAGATGACAGTCCTGAATTGTCTGACAGGAGATTATTTCAGGCGATCCTTGGTCATACGTCTGCGACAGTTCGTGAATCCCTTCTCACTATAGGCCAAAACAAATTGAACAGCTATATTACTTTTCATTTCATTTCGGGACTTTTGTACCCAGCAGGATAAACCCGGAAAGACATTGAAAACAGTAGGTGCTGTGGCCCTCCGGGACCGCGACTGTAACGACCTGTGCTGAGGTTACACATCTAAACTTCAGAAATCTCTTTTAAAAACTCATACGTGTCTTCCCTGTCCCATTGTGTAGTTTCTCTTTCGGCTGTGAGTTACCATTGAACTCCTGTGGCCTCCTCCCGGCGCAGAACCACACAGTCAGATCAGTTTTATTAAAGAAAAGAATAAGTCCTGGCAGGAGTGTGTGCTCAGCTGGCGTTTTTTTTGTTGCCGCGGCATCCCTTTGTATGTGCGCAGGAGCGTAACCCACACTCGACGTGAATTAATCTGCTGTTTGTTCGCCCCACCAAGCGCCACCTCTGTGTCTTGAGTTCCGCGATGACTAAACCAAACAGCCTTGACGCAGTCTTTAGCGGAGACCCGGCATAACTCACCAGCAGCTGAAGGTCTATTTATGTAGCGGGCGGTCATATCGCTCGTACTCCGGCTAATAGTCAGGTGAAGGTTGCGGCTGATTGCAGGGATGAGATGAGAAATGATACATCGCAGCAGCGCCTGGAAGTGGTATATTTATGAAATGTTTCATCTCCTGATCTGTGGCGGCACTCCGTGGCTCAGGTCGCCGATACAGTGGCAGGAGAAGCAGTTTTCCTTTCTCTGATTAAAAACGCCACATTGCATGTGAAACTGAGAGGAAGAAATAGCAATGCAGGATAAGAATTCGATAAAACTCTTATATGCTCTTAATGAGGTTTGCTTCCTTTCCGCTTTTATGCGGCGGGAATAACAACGGATGAAAGCGTGTCTCATTTTATGTTACTCATATGTGACGTGAGCCCGTCTCCTTTATGGCACGTTTGATCTGCCACATATATTTCTGGGGGAGAACAGAACTTTTCATGCGCTGCAACTATTTTTGGGACTGAATCGTCTTTTATGAAGCTCCCACTGTGCCCCGTCGCTTCCCCGTGACCCCATTTTTTTTTTTTATGCTTACATTGTTTTTAAAGTGCTTCTCCGCCACTCTTCAGTCGTCATGGTTTGTTCTTTGACTTCTTTTTTTTTTTTTTTGTCATTTACGACGGCCTCCTCTCGACCATTACCGGGGCGTTATTGTGGCTCTGCTCCCTGTGCCAGCGGCGTTTTAGAGAAGTGAGACCATGTGGCCTCTCTCCCACGCAGCGCCGGGGTCGTCGTGTTTGCTCTTCCTCTGGAGAGTTTGGCATTGTGGGCAAACCGCTTCTCTCAAAACAATTTTTTTTTTAATAAAGAGAAAGCAAGGTCACATTCAGGGCCAGTGGGGTTTTTTTTTTGTGGTTACCATCATAACTGTGGAAACACAAACCTTTTACTTTTCTTGATTGTTCTGTTTGTCAACCTGTCGACGTTACGCAATTCACTAAATGGCTTCTAAGTTGAGTTAATGTTTGAGTGAGATAAGAGCAGCAGATTTTGGTCGACTGTGCTTTAGTGTGGGGTTTTTTTTTGTTTGGTCGTTTCACTTTGGTGCCATTGCTGGTGTCGTGCAGTGGTTCCTAACGTCTTTCTGGAGCTACACAAATTGTAATCTTTATTGCAGACGCAGATCCATGCAAAACAAGAGCAGTACAGAAGTAGAAAGAAAATAAAAGAATAATGAAAGATACAACATACTAAACTGCCCAATTTTTTTTTTATTAATTGTTTGGGTGAATGAGTGATGATTAATTTTATTGGAAAATTTATACAGACTATTGCACCAATGTCATCTGACCAGGGCTCCTACGATGTGGTTCTCGGACTCGTCCAGTCGACAGATAAAGCTGAACATCATCACACTCGTGCCTCACGTGTCGTCTTACTAGAGGATGAGTTTTTAACCATCGTAAGCTTAGGTTACCCAACCCTCACAAAAAGGAACAAAATACGAAATACAGTTACTTTATTATATTTTGTGATCGTGAGGAAAAACCCTTTGGCTTTACGTACATTCAAACGTCCACACACAAATTCGTTTCACCTCAAATGATGCATTCAACTCTAATCTTGTCCATCGTCTGTCTGACTTTAAGAAAGTTACTCCTTTTCTTTTTGACGGTTGCTGACTTTGCCAGCTTCCCCGTGTGTGTCCTGCAGACGGGATGTACACGCTCAACACGCTCATATCCTCACGATATTTTATTTTTGTACTTTTGAAAACAAAGGGTACACTTTTAATTTAACACTTAATTTAGTCATTTGGAGACATAGATTATGTAAATGCTGACTCATTTATAGTTATGAGATAAAATATTGTATATACTCTTTAAAAATCAAGAGGGCTTCGTGACCTCCTGTGAATCTCTGTTGCTCCTCCAGGAGGGTTGGACCCCCCCCCGGTTGCGAATCACTGGTGCGGTGGTCTGTAATGTTTAATCCAGTTTACAGGTTCTGTCCGTGCGTGCGCCTGTTTTCTCGGGGTTGCTTTCTTTGCTTCCTCCGACCGTTGACAAGCCGTGGTGACTAGAAACCGCCTATTGTCAGCTGGGGCTGACTCATGACGTTATGAAAAACGGGAACGTCAGCTAACATAAGCTGGATTGATTGTGTGCTTGTTGGACAGAGAGTCTGGGGTTCAGGGTGAAAAGTCTCAAAGGGCTTGTTTGAGGCAAAATAGACCACACATATGTAGTCATGGGTCCTCAAATAACTATTTTCTTAGGATTATTGGAAAAGCATCATCATATTTTTCTCTTTTGTCCCATATTATTGTTTGCGACGGAATCTGCACGGATCTAATTAGGCTGCCGACGACCTCAGGCGGACGACGTCTGGCTTTACGAAATGAAAATCGACCTGGTTTTATAGTCAAATCGGCCCAGTGTCACACTGATGATTCCTCAAGTGCAATATTAGAGGAGATCTATCTGACGGAAAGGTGATTGAACCAAGCCGTCTATTCCAGTACGGCGGTATCTGTGAGCATTATATTCTAGGTCTTTTAAAATTTCTCTCCATGACAAATCTAGTCATTGGATCGGCTCAGCTGCCTACAGACACCGCGGCAAATCGACTCCCTTGCACAGCGGCCAAAGCCTCTGACTGCTTTCAGCTTACAAGCTCCACTGATCCATCTATCTGCCGGATCGCCAACACTTTGCCCAGCTGCTGCGGAGATGCTGTTAGAAAAGTACTTTCTGAGTGCAGTCATGACTGTTTGTGCCCTCGGATTTTGAAAGCGTTATTGGTGCCGGGCTGTAAGGTCAGGAAGTTTAAATGGAAGTTTTCCAACTGGAGGTGTTTTCATTATCAGGACTGATGTGCTTTGAGGAAACTGCGGAGCGGCTATCTTTGTTTCACAAAAAACAAAGATGTGCTGCTTCGACTTTCCCTTGCTTATATACTTATCTGGACACTCCAGCATCGGCGCAGCATAAACATTATTTTACGTTTATATACTCTTTCTCATTGTGCATAAATTATTTTCTTATTAAGCTAATGGATGTATTTTTAGCTGAACTTTATGAATCAGTTATAGTGAGTGAGTAGTGACAGTTCATTTGCAGAATCTAGAAAAGTGTTTCTACTGCAGCTAACAAACCATCCACATTATGTCTTTTATGTGCACCCTTTTTTTTTAATGAGAGTTGTTGTGTTTCTGCAGTTACATGGTGCTGCGGAAGGATGTCCGGGAGGTGAACGGCGACAGTCCTCCAAAAGCCGACGCTGGGCTCAAACCAGGTGAGTTTAAAGTGAAAGCCTCCAAAAAGGGGGGGGTCCCCTTGCGCAACTCGTACTTTGCCGCCCGACATATGTTGGCCTGCTCTATATTGTCGACACGCTGGGCAGGAAATGCTCACAAGGTGCTGCTGCAAGTGAGGAAGGCTGAAGAAAAGATGGGGTTTTGTTTTTTGTTCCAGCAACTGAAGTGGTTTCGAGCTCCTGTTACCATCCAGTTTGTTTTTATTTGAAGTCCTCACCAGGCTCTTTCCTATAGTGCCCCCCCCCCCCCCCCCCCCCCCGTTTTTTTCTGCTGCAGAGCTTTTCCTTGTCTTGTAATTACAGTTAGGAAACAGCTTCTGTGTTCTCCCGCTCTTGGTATTCACAGGTGGTTGACTCACAACTGTGAGTGATTTTTTTTTTGCATTACAAAAGCGTAAAACAAGCATCTGCCAAGGTTCTTAGATGCTACATAAACCCACCTGTGACACTGTGGCTGAATGCTTCCGCTGCTCTGCGTCACTGCAAACACTGACAGTTTTTCCATGCTGCTGTCTTTTGAGTCTTTTTTTTATAATGTCCTAGATTTAATGCAAGAGTCATTATTAATGCGACGTGTTCGTCAACCAGCACTGATGATTTATTTGCATATTTCTCTAGTTTCTTCTCAGTTTTTTTTTTGGGTACAGATGTTGCACTGTTCTAAGCTGACACTGGCTGGGAATGACGGGCAGTCCTCACTGGAGTCAGATCACGTCATCCTTTATTTTCCACGTGTGTTTGACAGCGCTGGATGCGGCCTTGGAGTTCCAGCAGCGGCAGGTCGTGCCCTGCACCTGGAAGACGGAAGTGAAAGAGGAGAGCTCGAGCAGCGAGGAGGACGACGACGACGAGGAGGAGGACCAGGAAGAGGGTGCGAGCAGGGAAGAGGAAGAGGTAAAAGGCAGAGTCGTCCGCAAGTTTACATCTCTGTAAATTTGAGTTAAAAAAAAAAACCCAAAACAAAACTGGATCCCCCTACATCTGCTCTGGTCCTTTTCTTGCAGGAGGAGGTGGAGCTGTTCCCAGAGGAGAGGGAGAACTTTCTCCAGCAACTGTACAAGTTCATGGAAGACAGAGGTCAGTCAGGCTGTAGACGAGTTCTGTTTAAGGCTTTAGTTTTTTCCACATTTGCACAAATGTGACAAGTTTGGTCTCGGTCCTCAATCATTGTGTTTCATCTCTGCAGGAACTCCCATCAACAAGCGGCCTGTTCTGGGCTACAAGAACCTGAACCTGTTTAAGCTCTACAGGCTGGTGCACAAACTCGGGGGCTTTGACAACGTGAGTTGTGGCTTTGGGAAGCGACTGCTCTTGCAGCTCGGTGACTTTTGGTCAAGCTCGTGTTGTTTGATTTCGACTGACTTGCAATCCGTCCTCTCTGAGCAGATCGAAAGCGGCGCCGTTTGGAAGCAAGTATATCAGGATCTTGGAATCCCCGTGCTCAACTCTGCCGCCGGCTACAATGTCAAATGCGCTTACCGCAAGTGAGTACAGACCACGTCTCCGCAGCCCGAAAGCTTCTGTTATTCAAGCGTTGGTTCGACTCTTTATATGCTCTGTAGATTTTCAACAGCACTGACGTGCAGTTTGATTCACTTTTCTGTTTGGTAACATATTTTTCTCTCTCGTTTTTTTTTTTTGATTGAACGTCTCCAGAATGAATTGTGATATGTTAACAAACACCGTCTCATCTCATCACGCAGGTACCTTTACGGATTCGAGGAATACTGCACCTCCACTGCCATCACATTTAGGATGGACCTTCCTTTGAAGCAGGCTCCCAAGGGGGAAGTAAAGTCCGAGGAAGAGCCCAGAGGAGCAGCGCCCAAATCATCCAGCTTAGAGGAACCGAAAGCCCGGGTGGATGGAGAAACTTGCAGCGTGCAGCTCGTGGTCTGCAAGGTAAATACTCAATTAAAATCTTCACAACTCACCTCTCCTCCTCATCGGTTTCTCCAGACCCCCCCCCCCCCCCGCGTTTCTAATCGCAAAGTTTCTCGTCTCCCACAGGACGAGGCGCCTGACCTGGCCCGGAGCAAAAGCGCGTCTGAATCACCGACGGCCGAGAGGAAGGACGTGGAGAACGAGGAAGCGATGGAGGGCCCCCACAAGAGCGCGGAGGAGGGCTCGTCCACGGCTCGCCTGGGAGGAGCCGACGGCCCGAAGCGGGAGCTGGACGACGAGCAGGAGAGCAAGGACAACTCTGGGTAGGTGGGCTGCAGCGCCGCTCCCCCCCTCCGCCACGGCGCTGAAACATTTCACGACGGAAAGAAACGGCAGCTCGACGCAGAGCTGACATTATTCACGATCAAGGTTTCACCAGACGCGCCCCCCCCCCTCCCCTCCTCCTCCTCCTCCCTCCTTCTCCCTCCCCCCCACCAAAAAAAAAGCTCAAATATTCACAAACCTTGACGGAAATAACAAGTGAAAAGACCATTAGCTGTTGAGGACAGTCAACTCTCTGCCCTTAATGACACTAATATCCAGTGTACGCACAGTTCACCTCTACCCGCTAACCAGAGGGAGGAGAGCTCTCTCTTTATCTCTCTCTGGCTCCTCTCTCTGTCTCCCCACTCCTCTTTCTCCTCCAACTAAACTCTCAGCTCACTGCCCTCTGCGCTGTTATTATTTCTTGTGGCTTTAGTGGGTATCGGCTACGAGAAACTCCTTCTCTGAGCACCAAAGCCTGACTGCTACCTTTCACCTGGCGTGTCGCGCTTGTGCTCTCTTCTCTCTCTCTCTCTTCACTGTTTCTCTCTGCTTTTTTCTCTTGTGCCTTCTTCTTCTTCTCTCTCCCTATTCTCTATGACTGAAATCTTTTTCTTTTACTCTCTCTCTCTCTCTCTCTCTCTCTCTCGCTCGGTGATGCACACCAAATGGCTGTGCTCTTCTGCCCTCTTCTCATATTTGCCTCTGTCTTTCGGCGCCCCCTCCTTCCTCCCGTCTCCTCTCTCATGTATTTGGCTTTTTGGTGTCCGGCTTTATTAAATGTTCCATCTGTGTGAGTATTGTCGCTGATGCATTAACACTCCAGTTGTGCTTAGTGCTTCAGACGCTTTAACATTTCGAGGACGTTTTGAGTGTTTTTTGGGGTCATGTTTGCTCTGGGTAGTTTCACGGTTTTATCCCCACCTCCTTGCTGTGTCCTGTCCACAGTGTCTAGATAGGTGCCACATGTCCAGTTTCGCCTGGTGTTTGTCCACCTCCACAGTGAAGAACAAGTAGAAAACTCCACATGAACCGTCTGTGCTAGTTTAGTCTGCAAAATCCCCAAGCTTGAGGGTGTTTAGAGCTTAAGCTGCTGTTTTCAGTGCCCCGCCACCCGCCGGTGTAGTTTATATCACCTGTGACCACAGTCGCGCTGCGTTGTGATTCTGTGTGATTGCCATCATATTTGGGACCTTCTGACTGTCAGAAGTTGGCCTGATCCCCCTGCCTGCTCAGGATCAGTCGTACACAGATTGTGCGATAGGGCGACGGGTTTCACACACTGGCTGGACGGTCAAGCCACAGGCCGATCAGATCTTAGCTTGGCCGATCGTATCGGGGCCCGTTTGATGTTCGCAGGTTGTAATCTGGATGGGAGCTGTTCTGAGAGGCAATCGCACTTTCAATTGTCAGCCTAACGGGAAAATGAGGTATTAATTTACATTAATGGGTCGTAAGTATTTGGGGATGGGGAAACTTTGTTCTGAAATGATTGTTGAGACACTGCTTGAGTTGTACGTATTTCTGTGAGGTCCACACAGCTGCTTTGGTTAATTGGGGAACGATTCACTTCATTTACTGGAGTTTAGTGTCCATATTGTAAAGGAGTCGCTCTTGTGATTGTAAATGCTGCTTTCAGGTGCAGTCATTGACTTTCTTTCAGTATTAATTCATCTGAAACCTAATGTGACGGTTGTATTCTCGAAGGGAGGACGCACCAGAGCTCGAGCTGTGTTGAGACTCCAAACATGCTCATGCTCCACATGTTTTGTTTTGTGTCAAGTATGAATTTTTGGCTGAATTCTGGACTTCAGGATGTTTTTCTCAATCGAACATGTTACTGCTGATGACTGCTTTTGTATCCATAGGTGATGATTCCACTTTATTTCTTTAGCACTGCTGAAACATTGTTCTGTATACAAAGGACCATTAAAAAAAAACCAATATAGAACTCAAAACAAAGTGCTGTACATAAACACACACAACTCTTCTTGTTGTGGTTACTATAGTGTGAAACGGTTTCTTCATTTACATTCATGGATTTGCACAAACACTTTTATAGAATTTTAATTCATCTCAATCCACGAACAATAAATGTTTGATGAAAACATTCCCAAGGGGAGGCCCGCCTTGCATTTTACAAATCTCCAGTGTTGATCAATAAACATTCAGACATCAAAACCATTCCCAATGGCTAACAAATGTACAAAAATCTAAATCTAAATCTAAATCCTCTATATAATTATTTGAAGAGAAACTGCTTAATATCCTATTCAATACATGAATGTTGAATGTTCGACTGATTTTTATTTTTATTTTTTTACTTTTCTATGGCTGGTTGTTGCAGTGTGATCACATATGTTTTTATAGGTATAAAAAGCTTCATTGACTTTAAAAAAAAAAGAAAGATCATCCAGCATATCCAGTACGGCGTGTCCCAGTCTTGGAGTCGTTCTAGTTTCTTCAGCTGTCGCACTTTCCATCCTCTTCCTCATTGCTGCTGGGTAAAAACTCGCTGTCGGCAGAGCGCCGGCGCTCTGAGCGGTTCACCCTGCGACGTGGCCACCCCGGCGTACGGCGCGCCCGCCGCTCTTTGTGACAGCAGACCAAATTGGATTTCCAAGTTGTGCTTCCTCTACAATGCTGTAGTGTCCCTTTAAGTTGCTGCGCTGCCTGCCAAGTTGTGCTTTGCCGCCGTGCTAACCTGCCCCCCCCCACCCCACCCCACCCCACCCCACCCTACCCCCCCTGTGCCCTCAAACACATACTGGCAGTCCTGCACCACCCTTGAACCGCTTCTTCCGTTTTCCCACTATCTTCCTGTGGCTGCCTTGTTTCCTAGAGTGTGTGTATGTGAGCGAATGGGAAACCCCCCCCCCCCCCCCCAAAAAAAAAGTGGTTGGTGTGTGGATTTAGGGTTAGATAGCCTAACAGTAGTGTTTATTTCCCATGATCATTGATTTTTTGCCATGAAAGATTGATGTTTTATTTGCTGAAACACTTCATGTATTGTTGTTTTGTTGTTGTTGTTGTTGTTTTTGTTGTTTTTGACTGGCTTACTATTAACGATGCAGTTGTTTATCCCGCAGTTTGTTGTAGGTTACACCTGACCAGAGTTAAGGCAGATTAAATGGGACGTCGATGTTTCTCTGAAGACGCAGGGTCTAGTGTTGTTATGGGATAGGGTAGGTAAGGGCGGAGCAGATTAACGGGTCTTCTCAGACTGGCGGACAGGTGCGGGTGGGCTTCTGTGGTGTTAAAATGGGGCAGCCTAGGGCCAGGAAGTGCTGAACTGTTTTTCTTGCAGGGATGACAGCAGTCAGGAGGGGGAGGAAGGGGAGGAGTTTGAGTGTTACCCCCCGGGGATGAAGGTGCAGGTGAGGTATGGGCGAGGCCGCAATCTGAAGACGTACGAGGCCACTGTGAAAGAGGCAGACGTGGAGGGGGGAGAGGTGCTCTACCTGGTGCACTACTGTGGCTGGAACGTCAGGTAAGACAGGACCTGGGGAGAAATCACCTAACGCCTCTGTTCACCCTAAAATACAAACGAAAACGAGACATCTCTAGTAATCCAGCTCATGGGGTGTCCTCGCAGCATTAACAGATACATCCCTTTCTCACTATTGTGCTTCATGTGATCCAGTGCCACTGTCAGTACCCTGACTGTGGAGAACACTGGGCCATCTAGTGGCAGAAACAGAACTGAGTGCTGGGTGAATGTGGACGGGCTCCTCAGCTCCCTCACTCAGTTTTGCCTGAATCCCCTGTCTGTCTGTCCCCCAGCTGTCTGTCTCTCAAGCTAATCTGCAGACAGGCTGACTGATTTAACTACTTTCAACAAATCAAATGGTGGTTTGTGGTCAAACAACTTTGTTTGGATCCCATGATGTGACCTTTTTTTTTTTTTTTCCAACGTGAGCTTCCCTTTTGGATCTCTGAATGGCCAACCAAAGTGCTGCTACACTCACCTCTACCTCTCAACCCTCTCCCCCCCCTCCCCAGTGGGTCAGGGTTAATGCAGTGTTACGTAGAGTGTTAGGGTACCATGACACAGAGGTTAACTAGTGCAATCAGCATTTCATTGTCTCAATGTTGTTGTGCGGTCCTCTAGCACTCTATAAAAGACAGTGGGATGTTCTCTGCATTGTGTCCGTTGTGTGTGATGTTGTGAAACTTTTCATCTCCCATCATACGACCCAAGTAGCCCACCCCACCCCACCCCACTCCCCACCCCAACCCTCTCCCCCCCCCTCCCCTCCCACCCCCTTGGTACTGTTGGAACTCTGTTGAACATGATTTGTGTGGTGGTCGGTGTTAATATCGTTTCTTTCCTCATCGTAAAGGTTTGTCTCTTTCCACATTAACTCCATGGGATTTCCTCTTTTTGCTGACGAGGCTTTACTGTGTTGGGGTCAGACAGTTGAGGCGACTGTGTGGCGGGTGGTGTGAGAGAATAGTGCTCAGCTCCCTTTCAGTTACTTGAATGATGAGACTCCTGTTTCTTTTCTTTCTTTTTTTTTTTTTCCTTCTTCTTTTTTTTTTTTTGCATTTGATGTTTTTTTTTTTCTTTTTAGATATGATGAATGGATCAAAGCTGACAAGATTGTGCGGCCGGCCAATAAGAATGTACCAAAAATTAAGCATCGCAAAAAAATAAAGGTACGGCACGGACGATTCAACACTTTTACGGGTCGGAGCCGCTGTGATGTTGTGAATGGAACCACTGACTCTGTTTTGGGATTCTGACAGAACAAAGCGGAGCGGGAGCGAGACAGGTTGGAGAGGCTCAATGACAGGGAGGGCCGCGACTCGTCGCCCAACCGAGTCCCACGCTCCAAATGCGGCCTGAGTCAGGATGTCTTTTCCAAGATGGACGAGGGTGAGGACAAAGGGACTCAGCAGTCTCCCGTCAAGTCTATAGAAATTACCTCTATCCTCAATGGCCTGCAAGGTAGCAACACTCATTAGCCTGTAGTCCTCATGCACACTTACAGCAGATTAGGACTGATTCTCTCTGAACTGGTTTATTGACTCTAGAGTCGTCCTGCCAGCAGTAACATGAGCTCTGTCTCGTTTGCTTCAGCTTCTGAGATGTCAACAGATGAAAGCGAGCGCGAGGACGAGGAAGGAGAGCACGACGACGAAGATCGGCCGGGTGGTCGCAGCAGAAAAGGCCCTCCGGAGCCACCTCAAATAGCAGAGCAGCGCTGGGAGAGTGGCGACCCCCCCGACGGGTCCAAACCTCCTCCGGTCTTAGTGAAAAACCAGGACGCCGGCGGCACCGAGATTCCCGACGCGGCGAAGCGCCGGAGCCAGCCGGAGCCGGAAGGAGAGGCGAGCGCCAGGAAGAGGAAATCTGACGGCGCGGCCGACAGGACGCCGAAAGGCCAATCCAAAGCGAAGACCAGGAGCACGAGGAGTGCCGACTGGTTGCCGGGGGCCTCGCCCAGGAAGCTGGAGGAGAGGGCAGCCGGTCCCGGAGAGGACCGGGGGGCCTCATCCAGCAGCAGCTCAGAGGATGAAGGCGCGGCGGCGCTGGCCGAGTCCCAGGCACAGGAGAGTGAGCGAGGCCGCCCCAAAACCAAAGGTTCACCTGCCAAGAAGTACAACGGGATGAAAGAGAAGAGCAAAGGCGGCAGACCGGCCGGCTTCTGGGAAATCCCTGAAAAGAGGGCCAAAGTGTCTGGGAACGCCGAGGACCGGGCGGCTGTGCGCCCCAAAGGACAAAAGGACGTGTGGTCCAGCATCCAGGCTCAGTGGCCGAAGAAGACTCTGAAGGAGCTGTTCTCCGACTCGGACACGGAAGCCGCCAACTCCCCTCCCCCACCGGTCCCCTCCTGTCTGGAGGAGCCCAACGCCGAGCAGGAGGCCGGGCCGGAGGACGAAGTGTCGGAGGAGCAAATGGAGAACGACAAGCTGCAGGAGTTCCCGAGCAGCGGCAGCAACTCGGTGCTCAACACCCCGCCGACGACGCCGGAGTCACCCTCGGGAGGAGGCAGCGCCGTGGAGGACTCCGGCCCGCCGCCGCCGTCGTCGTCCTCGCCGCCGCCGTCCCTCCTCCCCGCCTTGCCTTCGGAGCCGGTTTCTGACACTCTTCCTCCGGGACCCACGCCGGAGGAGGTGGCGGGCGGACGCAGCGAGACGGACAGCAGCACGGTGGAGGTGGAGAGTCTGGGCGGAGAGCTCCAGGAGCTCCCTCAGGACGAGGGGGCGGGTTCTCCCTCCAAGGCGTTCGACGTCAGCCTCTCCTGCAACAGCAGCAGCAGCTGCAGCCTCGAGCTGAGCAGCAGCAGCCATCAGGAGAGTGAGCAGAAGTCCAAAGGTACAAATGCGAGCAAATGTACTTTATCGGGTTTATTTTTTTCAATGACAGAATTCATTATTTTTCTCCAGGGCGGAATATTGAAGCAACACAATCTGACAAGTCATTTCACAGTCTGCCTGTTCCCTCACCGTCTCCGTGCTGTTTCTTTGTAGCGGCTGTGACTCAGAAGCGGCAGAAAGAATTACAGACAGGTGGAACCTCAAAGAAACACAAGCCAAACCGCAAGAGCCTCGGTGTGCCTCCCAAAAAGAATAGGAAAACAGGTAGGAACAGCTGTAGACAGAACCGCTGACACCCTGCCAACCTTCTCATCTGGTTATACATGCAATGCTTTTACCAGCATTTCTTATGCCACATTTAAAATACAGATTCCCGATGGGAAAGGAAATTAGGTTTTTGTGTGTGTGTTGGGTTTTTTTTGTTCCCCACATCTCAGCTGTGTGTTGTTCCAACTCTTCCAGCCAACAGCAGTGACAGCGAGGACCAGTCTGTTGTTGAGGGCACTGCCAAACCCACTGCCTCAAAGAACAACGCCTCTGACCTGAAGGCTGCCACCTCGCCCAAGTGTCACGGACGATCTCCCCCCTCGAGCCATAAGTACCACAAGCAGGGCGACGCAGATCACACCCAGCACCGAGACAGCCACGGACGGTCGCAACGCGTGTACAAGTGGAGCTTCCAGATGTGTAAGCGTCCACTGTGCCGGATTGTAAACGGCCGAATCTCACACGGATCCTTCATTGACTGACATTATTATGCAGAATGCATTGAATATGGATTTTTTTTTTTTTACTTTTGTAACTTTCTGTGATTCGAATTTAAAATTCTTAATGACCCATTTAATTTTTCTTCTCCCACATATAAAGCACTTCAGGGCTTTCTACTCGTTTTAGTTCAGGTTTCACATCCAGCACAGCTTCATCTCAATGAACTGCACCACTGAAATGAGATAACGATGTCCTTTAATTCACAGCAACTCGGTATATTTCAAAAAGTGCCCGCATGAGTCAATATCTTTGTACAGAACTTGAATAAGTTCACATTTTCATTGCAAAATAACTGCAATTTAGACATTATGTGATTGTTGACGATGCCCCCTGGTGCAGAATACAGTGAAATGTTCCAAAACAACAAATCCTCTATTTCGTTTAAATGTCTTCACTCTGTGCTTGATTTCTCAAATCTGCATAAAGATCTGAAATCGTACCTGGTAAATTTATTTCTGGATAATGATTTTTATATGTATACTTTTATATATCAACATGAAATATTTTAAATCTCATGAAAGAATTTGCTCTCCTGACTTAAATATGGACATTGTTCTACTTTAAATTGAGCACTTATTTTCAAATTAGGACCTGCAGTCCTTGAATGCCTCACCTGCTCCTGCAGTTTGTTGAGCCAATAAATGGCAAAAAAACACAGTCAAAACTCTTAACTCGAGATTGTTCCTGTTTCTGCGGCTCAGAGGATGTGTCTTGCCGAGCTCCGTGAATCTTTGTGATTTCACAGAATATTCCTTTTTGTTATTCTCGTGTCGTCTGCATCACGGCGATGCTTTAGATGCCTCGATTTTCAAAAAGGAAACGGCTCAAAGAGTTGCTGCTTTGTTTAACAACAGGTGGTGCCTCTAGGGTTGCGACTGCTGTGAGGGAACATTTCAGCGGCGCTTGACATTTAGTTGTTTTGGTCTGACTACTTCCATATTCATTAAAAATGCATGAAAAACCAAAAACGCTTTGGCGTGTTTGGGGTCAGGTTTAGCCTGGCAGGTTCAGGACTATGTGGAAACAACAGTTTGTTTGACCTGTGTGTGTGCATGTGTGTGTCTGCCCTACTGACCCCTACAGTCCTGAAATGAATGTATCCTCATGTATTCTCAGCGGATCTGGAAAAGATGAGCAGTCTGGAGAGGATTTCATTCCTTCAGGAGAAGCTGCAGGACATAAGGAACCACTACCTTTCCCTCAAGTCTGAGGTGGCGTCGATCGACAGGCGGCGGAAACGCATGAAGAAGAAGGAACGAGAAAGTGAGTGCATACAGTGTTTGTGTCTCCAATTACAGTGTGGGGGCAGACGTTGCCATTTTCCTCCCACAGTCCTAAAACGTGCATTTGAGGTTAATTATTGACTCCAAACTGCCTGAAGGTGTGTGTGTGTGTGTGTGATTGGCCCGGCGACTTGTTCGGCGTTGACCGCGTTCCGCTTCAGATGACCAAACTGACTCCGACACTGTTTACGCCCTGCAGGCACGGTAGCTGCTTCCACCTCCTCCTCCTCTTCCTCCTCGCCTTCCTCCAGCTCGCTGACGGCGGCAGTCATGCTGACGCTGGCCGACCCTCCGGTGTCGTCCTCGTCCTCCTCGTCTCAGAACTCCGGGGTCTCGGTGGAGTGCAGGTGACAGGACGACGCAGCGAAGGAGCCGCCGCACTAAAAGCACTTAACCAGCACCCCCGGGGGCCCCCGCCCCCCCTTTTTTCCCTTTCAACAGGATGGACAAGTGAACCAACCTACTGTAACTACTGGGACACAAAAAATCCAGACCAGAGACAAAGCAAAACAAGAAACAAGCACTATTTTTTACTGACAACTGTTTCCTTGGCAAGCTAATGGCACTTAAGTGCACTTTTATGAAGATTGTTGTAGGGGGATGAAATTTTGTCAAAAAAATATTCATAATTGTCTTTTTTTTTTTGCTTTCTTAAATTGGAACATTTACAAGAAATTTTTTTTATTCTTTTTTTTTTTTTTTGCAAGCAATAATTGTTTCCATTTGATAAAATCTTCGGTAAGGGATGACGTTCCTCACAGACCACCGGGGTGCCGCTCGTGCTCGCCGTGTTTTTACAGGGAATTTGGAGGAACACTGCCACATTGGCATTAAGGGCACACCAACAGTCACGTTGCCACGTTTCTCTGTCCACGTTCATGTAAAGAAAGTGTTCCCACCCGAGGGTGGGGGGGTAAGGGGGGGGCGTCGTTGCGCACGGGTGCGTTGCTGCTCGCGCACACGCGCCCGTCTCCGGGTCGTGTTGGTGTCGATGGGTCGGGTTTCAGACCATCATAAGTCCGCTGAAGACCTCAGCGGGTGAATATGGAATGATACTGTAGTGCCTTTTTGTTCTTCTCCAAAGGGCACTTTGAGAAAAGGACAGCACTTTTATAAATTCCCGATCCTCTTCTCAAATCCGAGGGTCGACCAGAACAACGTGTCCCTTTATTAAAAAATCAACAAAAACAAAAAAAAGACTGTGGAATGCTGTATGAGTGATCAGGCAAGTTGAAGGGCTAAGTCTGAATGGCAACGACGGATGTTGGCAGCCTTTGGGTTCGTTTTAAGAATTTGTAAAAGCAGAACTCTTGATACTGGATCACATGTAACCTACTACTGAGTGCTCATCCAGCTTTTGGGTATCACTGTTGAGTCGAGTGTTATCAAACGTGCAATGATGGAGGCGGCAAACGCAATGGTTACACATTACTTATGTTCATCATCTTTTCCGAGAAAAAAAAAAAAAAAAAAAAGCCCCATCTGTTTCATTTTGCCGTGTTTTCCATCTCGCGTGAACCCTCCTGCTGCCGCCGTCTTCGCCGACGAGGCACATCCGCCACAGGATCAAGTTACCTTGAAGGCAGGAGATGTTCACCGCTTGCAGTCAGCACTGCTGCCGAATCCCTGTCACTCGCAGGGTATCAAGCACCCATGAATCTAGCATAGTTTGGCTTCGAAGAATTAGACGACATAGTTATTTTTTTAGAACGGCGCCTCGTTCTGGTCGTATTCATGACCAGAAGGGGGAAAATCTGCGCCTCACACTTCATCCCTACCAAATAGTGTTTGGTTCCGTTCTCCTGTATTATGACCGGAAATAAAGGTAGAGATATTGTAAATGTGCATTTATATCATAAAAGTGACGTATGTGTATACATTTCTGAAGACATCTCCAGTGTTTCCTTTGTATAGACCCCCTACTGTATGATAATCTGAAGTTACGTTTTGTTCGGCACCTGTATGTAATTGTATGCTTTTGTTATACATTTGTATATCAAGAAGTGTTTTGAGTCGAGCTATTTAATATCTTGCACTGTTAATAACATGTACTTTTCTGTACAGACAGTTTTACAGTTTTAACTGTAGTTTGAGTGTAAATATTGTGGGTTACAGCATGTTTGTTCTCCCCCATTTCTGTCTCTTTTTCTTTGAGTTTCTTTATGTTCTGTTCCTCTTTAATCATTTTTTTTCATTCTTTTTCTCTGTTTTATTTCATGTTTGCTTTAGTTTGTATCTTTTTTTTTTCTATAGCTTGTGCTTGTATGAGAAGAATGGTGGGCTTTTTTTTTTTTTTTTTTTTGGGGATGCAACAAAACTATTTTCCAACCTGTACATGGCCTGAAGCTTCAGCTGTATGAACCTGTATATGGAAAACAGTCTGCATCATAGATTCAGAGAAAGCAATGGAGCTTATTGAAAAATGCTCGATAGTATTTATTAGGCTCATCTGATGATGGTCATTGTGTAATTTATTGTAAAAATGTAAGCAAAGCAGAAGCCTCTGTTTGAAATAAATGCCATAGTTTGTGAAGTACTTGCTGTGTCTTGCATTCAATGCTGAAAAGTCATTTTGTGTTCAATTCCAGGTGCATCCATTTTGCTTCTTGACTTTTACTGATGCATTCACGGCACATTTTCTTTCGATGTATACATTTTATGACAAGCTTATATAATTAGCAGGGTTTTAATGACCAAATAAATATACTGGATGTAGATAAAAATCCTCCCCATCTGAAACAATCACAGCATTGAAGTGCAAGCGCATTTAAAGCTGTCTGCACCATAACATATGGTTTTACCATATTAGTTTCCTGAGTGTGGGACTTGGATTTTTAAAAAAGCATTTAAGGAGCCCTGAAGCAATTCTGACCACCTGGGGGCTTGTTCACTTAACACGGGTTTGCTCTGTGGTAATTTAATCAAACCTAAATTAGTTTAGGAATGATTCATTGTACAAGCGTAATATTGGATGGATTAATGACTGTGTGTGTCTCTCTCTCTGGTAATTCATGCTTGAAATAATGGATATAAATCAGGTGCAGGCAATAAATTTTCGCAAGGGGGCCACATGAAAAACTATAGTGGTGGGCTGAGCCACACGTCCTACTCATCTCTGCTCGATATGAATGCATCTTTTATTTCAAAGCAGTATGCAACGTTGTTTGGAAAGATTAATGTAATTCTTTACCTGATGGTCATGATTTATCTTGTGATCTCTCAACACAGCAGTTGTATTGTATGCATCATGCCCACAAATTTGAATTTGATTTATAATCATTCATGGATCCCAGGTGCCAGTCAGGAAAAGATCTGATCTAAATATGAACTCTTCTCCGCTGAGAACAATCTCAGTCCCATGATGGGCTTAAATCTGACGGGTCCAAAGACGGGCCTGATTCAAACCTTTAAGTGAAATACAGTATATGTTAGGTTACTCAAAACTAAGTGCTCCAAAGTGAGGACACAGAAGTGAGTACCTCAGCTTAAATCACTACAATAGCTTCCTGTGTGTCAAGACTTCAAAATCGTACTTCTTGTCTGTAAAGCTTTGAATGATCTAACTGCCCATTAGGTCCTCAGGAAGAGGTTTACTAAGTGTTTGAGAGTCAGAAGAAATAAGGTGAAGCTGCTTTTAGTTCTTCCTCACCTGTGGAACAAACTTCCGGAACACCTGAGAACTGCTGACACACTCACTTCTTTTAAATCAAGACTTAAAACACTAATGTTATCTCATACTTTATAAACAGTAGATTATTTATAGTTTTTACTTTATTTGTTCTCCTTTTAATGCCATTCTTGATCATTTAGTTTCAATGTATTTCCTCGTCAATCACTGAGTTGTCTTGTGTCTGAATGATGCTATATAATAATCTATGTAAAACATTTGCCTTGCCGACACATATTTCAAGATTAAAGATGACAATGTTATGCAATGTAAACAATGCTATGAATACTATTTCAACCTTATGATCATTTTATTTACATCTTATTTACAATTGTTTATATTTGCTCAGAAACTTTTTTTTTTGCAATAGGATGTGACGTTGGAGCGTGAAAATTACGTCTCGCGTCACCAGTTATGTATCATCATCACGTCTTCCGTCATCCGTGACGTATTTCCGGTAGCGCCGCGACCTGCTAGCTGCTAACCGGCTGCTAACTGATCTTTGCCCCGACTAGTCACGGGTTTGTCTCTGTGAAATGTTGAGCGGCAGGACGAGCGCGGTGGTCGCGGGGCTGTGCGGGGCCCTGTTCGTCGCATATTGTGTTTACTTCGACAGGAGGCGGCGGAGCGACCCTCGCTTCAAGGAAAAACTGCGCGAACGTGAGTGTGTTTTGGTTTTAGTGGCGTGTTAGCATCGTTAGCACTCTTAGCCCCCATGTGGCCAAGCGAGCCTCAAGGACAGGAAACGCTACCAACGGCTCTGTTGGGAGTCACGCATTGAGGCGGTGTGGCAGCCTGGAGGTGTGGAGCTTCTCCTTACCGCTGGCTAATCAACCCTTTTTTCCCCCCCTACACAGGCAGAAGAAAACACAAGGTTTCCAGTGAGCGACGTGGACTTGACAGGGTAAGTTATGTGGAAAAAGACATCTGTCCACACACTTTGTTTTTAATCGCCACTGTAACATGTATTGCTGTGTGGACTTTGTAGCTGCCTGACTTGAAGGACGCGGATGCGGTTCAGAAGTACTTTTTGGAGGAGATCCAGCTCGGAGAGGAGCTGCTGGCTCAAGGTTAGTTATAATCTGCTCTGTACACACGAGACCAGGCTGTTTTAGTGCACGAAGCGATTCAATGTTAAGGATTGGAACCTGCTATTAGTATATCTACTCTCTGATCATCCTTTTTTTTTCTTACCTTGGTTACTGGTTGCTTAATTCAGGAGTAATAACTTCTTGGAATACCTCAACCCCATTGTGAGTGTCATAAGCCACTTGTATATGATCACTTGGTAAATGGCATGAAACTTAACCACTTGCTCTCTGCTTCAGCTTAAAAACACTTTAAATATGGAATTTGATGGTAAAGAACTAAAGAAGTTTGCCAACGTAGATTTAACTCGAGGGTTAAATCCAGAGCACGTGGCATGGAAAACGTGGTTACCGCGTGGCTGAAGGTGAACCAGATGTAACTGGAAACTGAGCATATTCAAGGTCTTATTTCCAAAATGTGTTTACTGCATTTGTTTTAAAGGTGTAAAAAAGTTTTTAGAAGGCAGTTCTCGACTCTATATTGAGAATTGGTTTTCAAAACCTGTTTAACCTGCTCTAAGAATAATTTTGTTATACGTTTTGTCATTTACACCAAACTACAATGATTTTCATACACGGTTGAATACCCTTGCAACCCATTCTGTCCTTAAATTCTCCACACCTTACCCGCCCGCCAGGTGAATTCGAGCGAGGTGTAGACCATCTGACCAACGCCATCGTGGTCTGTGGTCAACCTCAGCAGCTGCTTCAGGTTCTCCAACAGACGCTGCCTCCGCCCGTCTTTCAGATGTTGCTCACCAAACTACCCACCGTCAGCCAGGTGAGAATTTCAAACATTTCCTGTTGGAACAAGAAGCAGCCCTGTTGTTTTTTTTTTTTTTTGGTGGCAACGCATTCTTAATAAACCCCCCGGTTGCATTTTGTGGTCTCCGGGACAAGAAAGGATGCAAAATCAATCTTAGAATTATCCAAAGCTGGGAGTTGTGTGTCAGTAGCTCCTGGTTATTTCACCTCTAAGACAAAAATACTTACATTTATGCTCCGTGTTGCATAAAGTGTAGGCAGTGTATGTCATCGTAGTTGTTAAGTGACATTCTTTCCTTTTGCTTTGTAGCGAATGATCAACTCACAGTCTTTATCAGAAGACGATGTGGAATGAACTGGTGGGCCGTGGAAATCGTGGTGGAGTTTCAGGCACTGATGCACTGATCTGTACTTCTGGCTGCAGCTGTGAACCAGATCTCAACTGGACTGAGTCATGTGGCAATCATCTTCCTCTGTCACTGCGATGGAACAACTTCTCCAGGGTCAAGTTTGGGGGGGGGGGGGGGGTCATGATGATGATGAACACATTCCTTCTTTTGAACCATATTCCCACCTGATATCATGATATATTTCCACATGTTGTATTTATTTATTTCAGAAGTGACCTTGAGTTGAAGGCTGGACCATAACGCACTAAATTAACATGTTTGTAAATTTCTTACATATGGGTATGGGACTGGTAGATGTGTGTAAAGAAAATGAAGTATTATACGTTTTCTTAAATATTCCTACAATGTCTGTAAAATTCCTTTTTTATTTATTTATTTTTATTTTTTTATACTGCAGTCCGTCATTAGCCCCGTTTCCACCGCACAAAAAGTGCAGAGAAGGAACGGAGCAGTAAGGCAAAGTGCAACCAGAACCAGATCTGGTGTGCGTTTCCTCCGCAGACATTTTGGTTATAGTGTAGGTGGGCTTGAGAGCACCGCAGGTATGTGACGTTGCAACAGGAATCTCAGCCGAGGCGGCAGATCTAGGTCTTATGCTGACACCAGAGACACTTTATGGCCGTGGAACTGAGCCGACATGGTAAAATATAGAGTGCATGTAGGAAATCACTGACAAATCAGCAGACGGCTCCTAAAAATCAGACCCATTCTATGGTCCTGATTACCCCCCATGGAAGAGTGACGGTAAAGCTTCAACCTTTGGAGTGGTTATTTCCAGAAAATCCCAAATTCTTGCGGTGGAAGGCTGAACCATAACAAATTATACCAGTCTATTCCCACACTTTTTTGTGTGATGGAAACGGGGCTTTAGTCAGTGGTGTCTTTCTCTGTAATGTCCCAGAATAAATCGTGAAAATACAGTTTTGAGCGTCTGTTTCTTTTTGCCAGCAGATGGCAGTAGCGATGCACAGGAAAGTCTGGAGCAATCTATTTTTTTTTTCTTGTGAAATTCAGTGTGGGCTGTTTCTATTTGTGAAGCAGGGACTTATGCTATTGAATGAAGGGGTTGCATGCTTAAATGGGAAGATAAATATTCCTTTGGCTTTTGGGGGGGGGGGGGGGGGGGGGCTGGCATGAAGGTATTGGGACACATGTAGCTCTTCCAAATCCAAATCCTTGACTCCCATCATGTAGTGAATCTTTGACATTTGGATAATAAAGTGGAGCCACTGCCAAAGCAAAGTTGGACGGCCATCAAGCCGAGTCTCGTATTTCTGTCGCTCACCAGCTCAGGGAAACGTGCGACTCCACTGAGCCACAATGTCTTCATTGTGAATGGCTTTATTGAGCGTGCAGAAGTGGAGCAACTTGTAGGGAAAGGGAGTCGGTCTGCTTGGAAGTGTGTCTCTTGGAAGACAAATAGAGCTGTAATTACTTTTATCCCCGTCTGCAGCTGTTTTTCTGAGGGGGATCTGGCCAGAGCTGCCCGGGACTTGTGGGGTTGCCAGGAAATGAGGGCGAGTGGCGGCGGCGGGGGGTGGTGGGACAGATTTTCTACATCAGGAGTGAAAAATGAACCGGCGGCCCAGAAATGTCCGAGTGAAAACTAAATGGTATACAGTGTTTAATTTTCCATGAACTCGTGCGCCGCAGTCCCCGTCTTCAGCACTGCTGCCATTTTTGCCATTGGGTTGGAAAAGGAGACGGTTGCCAGGGGCCCCTGCAGCGAGGAGTTGTCTGGCCCCAGTGTGTGTGTGTGTGTGTGTGTGCGCTGAAGTGGCTCGTTGTTAAGACGTCCCTTTGGGAAGCCAGATGAGGAAAAGAGCAGACTGTGTTGGATGTGGAGATGGAGCTGTGGTCAGTTTTTTTCTTTTTTGGGGGGTGGGGGTGGGTGGGTGGGTGGGGGTTAGAACAGGTTGGAACCTCTTGGCAGACCATTGGTCGGCTTCTCCTGTAAATAAACACCCAGTGGCTTGACCCACGCTCTTTCCATTGCAGAGAACTGAGAGGTCACGGGGGCCACACGACTCTGAAAACGTGTCAGCATGAAGCACATACAGGAAAAACAGGCCTAAGGCAGGATGACACGACAGAGCTTGTTTTTGTGTGTGTGTGTGTGTGTGTGTGTTTTTGAATGACAAACCCCACTCTGCAGTCCTGAGGTGTTTAGGTAATGCTCTTAATTGAACATCATTTTGAAATTGCATCCCTGCTTGCTTTCAGTTTGTATGAATGGGTTATGAGTCAGCTCTTCATATTTTTTTATGAAGCAGGCTGGAGCAGGAAGAGAAGGGAGACGTGGAGACTGTTCCTTCAGTCTTGCAGTAGGGGGCACTGTGGTTTCAGCCAGTATTTGCAGTCCGGCTCGTTGTTCCACTGAAGGACGACTGAATGGAGAGACCTAAGAACACAACAGTTCCAGTTGACAGCAATAACAATGGCTGTGCCTACAGCACAGAGACTTTTTTTTTTTTTAACAGTTTCTAATTCTTTCTTTTAAGGTGCACCCACTGGCAGATGCACCATGTTAGTTCACCACAGGTACAGACAATAGCCTGTGTTAAAATAAAAATAACACAGAATTAAAGGGGGATAGCAAAGATGTTAGGAGCTCGGACCAAATGACTCCATGGAGTCGGAGTGTATGTCAAGTGTTGTATTGGGAATATTATTTGAGCTCCACCACGTACTGGTGGAAAGTCCCGTCAACAAATTATCCACATCTTTAATGACCTTTAGCTGTGTTACTGCAGTGTGAGATTGAATGTCAAAGCCTGATTACTGCCTCCGTGTACCAAGTGCCATCTGACCGGCGGAGATGTCTGCTTATGTAGGAGCAGCTGTGTTTGGGAGTTTAAGGCCGCCAGAAATAGCTCGGTTGTATGCGGTTGCCATGGCAGCTCCACGTAGCTCTGCATAGCAGCAGACTGTCCTGCTGCACCGGGTCTCACTTTTGCCGCCCTGCGAGAGCGTTACCTCCGGAGCAGGTTGCTATTCGCCTGCTGATGAAGCGAGCGTGAGGCCGAAGCACGCCGTCTTCCAGCGGCTCTGCTTTGGAACATGTTTTTGTTTTTGTTTTTCCTAACCCCTCCATCTTCTGATGATGGTGGTGATGATGATGCTCAGAGGCCTCTGTGTCTGTGCGCCGCTGCTGATGTCACGGCTGTGGTGCCAGAGTCCACAGCCTCACTGTACAATGTCACAAAGCGAGAGGCTGGTGGGGGAGAAATACGAGACGTGTCCAGACTGTTATTAATAGAAAGGCCGCTGCTCCCTTCTGCATTGCCACTTGTGTGCTACAGCAGCAGCAGCAACACTGTATATTAATTACTACCTTCCTTCTTTCCCCTTTTCTTGCCCGTGTCATTCAGCAGCGAGGGGGGAAAGAAGGAGGAAAAATGTTCCGAGGCACGTCCTAAAAATAAAGTAGCACTGTACGTGCTCAGAGTATTAACTTCCACACAGATGACCCATTTTTCCATCTCAAAGGGTCTGAGGATGGGTGGAAAAAAAAAAAGAGCGAGAGCGAGGGGGGTGGAGGGGGTGGGGGGGGTGTTTGAAGGGGAGGCAACAGTGGAGCCAATCACGTGAATCTAAAGCAGGCTACAAATCCTGGTGGATTTTGCTTCCTCTGTGGGGTAATGCCTCCACTGTCGTCTGTTTTTCCATTTCTCTGCGGCTGTCAACCCCCACCACCACCAACACCACCCCAGTTACCCCTCCCCGTGGTAATTCTTTTACTCTTGCCCTTCCTCCATGCAGGGTTTTTCTCCTCCATGTGGTCTCTTGCCTATTTATCTCAGTTGTTTACATTCCCAGTGAGTGTGAGCTGAAGGGTGTGGACAGTCACCTCCTCACCCCACCTCCACCCGCACCACCCACCGCTTCTAGAGTCAACCCCCCCACCCCCCCACACGTCCTCCATCTATATCTCCTCATCACTAGATCCCTGATAAGACTGAAATTCAATAGTACTGAGAGTAATCAAGTGCATCACATGACCCTTGAGTTCCCGTTTTCTTCTTTTGTTTTTGTTTTTTTTAACTGAGTGGCTTTCATATTTTTAGGTACGACAATGAGCCTCGCGCTAGAATTTGTCATCTGACGGAAGCAAATATCGCTCGGCGTCGGTTCTCACCCCCTGTCATCTGTCATCAGCGTTATCCGTCGCAGTCTAAGGCACGAGGAGTGAAACCAGATGAGAGGAGTGACACGTTATGCAGAGCGGGAGAGGCAAGAACGGGTTAACTTAGCAGACTGCGTGCACACTTATTTTTTTTCTTTCTTTCTCTCTCCTCTCCCTCCCTCTTTCTCTCTGATCTGCCTTCCTGTCTCACAAGCAGTGCAGTGCAGAGAGGCTTTGAACATCATGAGGGAGTCAGACAGGCTTGTTTTGCATACTGTAGGTCTCCTGCATTGACTTGTAGCAAATCCTTGCCCTCAGGAGGCACGTCAGAGAGGGGATTAATGGGGAGGGCTGGGGCCCGCACAGAGTTTCCCATTGTCGCAGCCCATGGCCCTGCACTGTATTTTCGTCCCGCAGAGTGAGAAAAGGAGAAGGCAGGTGGGGTTGGTGGTGGAGGGAAGGAGGGAGGGGGTTTCGGTTTGTGTGTGCAACGTGTGTGACAGAGCAGAGGAGGGGTGGGGAGGGTTACAGTGGTGTTATTTCCCTCTGCCCTGATTCTTTGGAGCTGAGCTGAAGGGGGGGGGGGGGGGGGGGGGGGGGGGTTGCAGAGTGTAAATAATGTATTTGGCGTGGTGGGGGTGGAGAGAGATGGAGCTTGACCGAGCTCAGTGAAGGGAAGGGTTGAACCGAGTGGCCGCGTTGCTGCAACAGGAAGCAGGGGGCTGGAAATTCTGTGAGGGGGGGTCTGGTTGAAGAGGAGGAACCATATGAGGAGCTACAACAACACTGTTGTGGTGCTCTGGGGAATGTGGGGCCTCCGCAAGAATGTGGCAGTCCTCTACTTCCGCCCCGTTCTCTCAGTTTTAACCAAGACAAATAGTTTGCTGTTGCAGACTGCCATTAATAATACATTGTTCATAATAATGTGGTAGTAAAGCGAAACGCTTTTTCCACTACCAGCCAGGAGCTGGTGGGAATTACTCATGCAGGAGCAAACCTCAGAAACTGGAAACCAGCTGCAGGAAAGAGTATTTGTCAACCTCTTTCCATGGCCTCTGAAAAACTGCACATAGTTTTGACCCCTAATTAATTTGCCCAGAAAGAATTAAATGTTTGCAGATACGGAAGTGTCACACCGCTGCCATCGTTATTGGAATGGTTTGCATGAGGTTGGTTACTGACCAGTTGTTTGTGTGTCAACGTTTTCCCGTTTGAATCAAGTTTGCCTCGACTTGACGAGACCTATGCTCTGTGGTGGCAGCCGCCTTTTGCAACCTTTGGACTAAACTGTGACTCAGACTGCGGAGGTTGCACACGGCCGAGTGCATTTACACTGTCAAGTAAGTCCAAATGCAATCGACTGTGGCACAGTGGCGAATACACGTTACTGCAACACGAACAGTGATCACTGATATCGGTGACTAATGCAGTTGGAGTTGCTCAAGCGTCTGAGATTGTTAATAATTAAAATTTTTGGGGGAAAACGGTCGATGGTTGACTCGCTGAGGTTAGCGTGCCTTCACAGCACCTGTAATGTACTCGCAGTCGGAAATAACCATTAGGTGACCTTTCAAATAGCTGCCTGCTGTTGTTGTCAGGTGTTGTGACAAGCTCTGCACGATCGCTGAAAAGTGCACCAGGACCACGTGCAGTGGAGGGCTGGAAGATGAAGAGATCGCACTTAAAAGCGATGAACTGAAATAGGTTAGAAAAATAAATAAAAAATAAAATGTGCATTCCGTTCCCGCTTCTATGTGTACGAAATGAGTTACAATTGTGGGGGATGATTGAAAGTAAAGAACATGTTACTTTTCTCAGTAAGTACTTTCTGTTTTACAAAAGCAATATAGAACTAATATGTACTGTATATGATGAGGTGAAATGCTGCAGTTGTCTTTTTGGTTGAGTGTGCTTCCAACCAGTCCTCGGTCATACACTATATATAAGTATACTAACTAGCGTGTGGTCAACCTGTGCAGACGTCTCATACGTGGGCGACAATTGACAAGTTCAGCAGGCAAAGTATTTTCTAACCGTCCGCCATTGTCTGTCTGTTATTTTCAGCTTTGGGGAATCATTTTGTGAATATTCCTGTACGACTACACTAACTGCTACTTCCGGGAGCTTCCATAAATAGCGTATAGAGAGCTCATCTGGCTTGCAAAGCCTGCCTCCCCTTCTTCAGCTTGAGCATGATGAAACCACTGGCATCCACTGATTATACCATCGCCTCTTTGTTTCTCTCCCATGTTCTTCTCCCCCGGCGTTCCCTCTCTCTTCTTTCTCCCGTACCTGTTATGTTTCATGAAACTAATAAAAGGTGCCTCAACCTTGAGAGACAATGGAGCAACTCCATGTACAATCATCTAAAAAAGAGGTGTGGGGGGTGATGGGGGGGGGGGGGGGGATCACTTCTGCTCTCTGCACACAGCGTAACCTTGGCGTAACTTTTGTATTTTATCATCTTTTTCTCGGGCTGCCAGAACTCTGCTGCTGTATCACCCCGCGCAGCTCGGCAGCTACAACCCACTCGTTCACCCGACAACTACAAAGTGGGTTTGACGCCTTGCATCTTGTGTAACCGTGTCTTTGAAGACTTTGGCTTTGAGCTCTGTGTCTCATCAATTCCCTACGCAAAGCTAAATTTGAATCTGAGGCGAGCACATAAGGGGGTAGCTTATCTGCCCCGCTCGTTTAATGTTATTCATTCATGCGCACTATTTTTACGACAGGCTGTGCATTCAGAACTATTTTACATTTGCTGTTGTTTATGTAACCGTACTCTGCATATAGATGCCTGTGTGCGCGCGCGCGCTTGCAGATGAGGTACAGTAACTTGTTAAACTTCCATGAGGGACCGGAGGCACCGGTTGCTTTGTGCAACGCATCAGACGTGAGGGGGTCCCCGCATACATTAAAGGCCTGTTTCGCATGGAACTTAAAAGCTGTCACTGATAAGGAAGTTCACAAAAATACATCACAAGTTTGACTGGTCGTGGGTTTTTTTTTTTTCTGGGCTGATGCTTTGATGTCAATTCAACACCAGGGAGCAAAACAGAGTGAAACAGATACAGCCCCTCAATTTCCAGTCCACATGGAGCAGCCACACAACAAAGTGAGAGGTATTTATCACAGCACATTCCTGACTTATTTGTCATCTGGGGCCCTGGATTTGTCACATCCAATCTACTTTTCTCAAAGAACCAGGGACTGAGATTACAGGCTCATAGTCAGTGAGATAATAACGGCGAGTCAGGCTTTGACTCAAATGAAAGTCCTCAAGAGGATGATGCGGAGAATCGAGCCAAGTCGTTCGCAACATTATCATTCTCACGGTGCAGCTGAAGCGCTATTTTTTTTTATTTTTTTTTATGTGACCATCTGGAAATATGATTTATTTGTGCCCCCAATCCATTTGCAATAGCGGTCATCCCTGCCATTGTTCGACGAACCTAAGCTGCCGAGCCACGCCGCCTCTTTCCTCTCCTTCAGCCCTGCATTTCTTTTCGCCAGCAAATCCCAGTTGAGGCTGAGCCGATCCACCATGCAGCTGCATTCATGAATCAGTGTAAGACAGGAGCAGACGCTAAAGTGTATTATCTTCTCTGTCTGATCACCTCACTAATAATCAACGAGACAAATCTCACGATTGTCCTCCAGTTTTATCTCCCGCATTTGCTGCCGTGGATTGTTTTTATTCTGTCATCTCCTTCAGTCACTGTTGATTTATGGCAGCGTGGTGTCATGTACGCCCACGGTAACATGCCTCTCGTTTGCTCCGAGATTCATCCGATGAAGATTCTCCATCTGACCTATTTTCACTGAAGCCTTCATCTCCCTCCGTGTTTATTTGGAGTCTATTTGTGGCTACTGTGATGATTTGATATGGCTGCCGAAAATATGAGCAACTTCTTTGGCTTTCAAGCCAGAGTACTACTTTCATTAACATATAAAAAGCTTTGTTTGATATCCTTATCTCTTCTGAGGTGCTTCTCTGTGTAAATTATTTCACAAAGTCGAGGGGAGGGTGGCCGTCCGCCAGATAAGTTCTTTACCATTTAGTTTTACCCAGAAAGCCCACATTCCTGGACTTGATTTGAATTTAATGGACTTGTAGATGATTAATGAATCAATTATTGGAAACAGCGTGTGATCTCTGGGTGGCTGCAGAGGCGACGCTGACAGCTTTTTAAATTGAAAGGAGCACCGTCGTGGCGGAGACTCGCCGGCTGCCAACTCAATGTGCTCCTGTAATTATAAATGCATGAAATAATTAACAAACAACTCCACCGCGAGGTTGTTACACGCTGGGTCATTTAGGGTCAACAGGAAGGGAATGGGTGGAAGCACCGAGTCCGCCGATGATTGCACTCCGTCTGATAAGGACGGCAACTGCAGATTGAGTTAATCTCGTAGCGAGAGATGGAGCGAAGGCTTTTACGCCAGATGACGCTCAGAGAAAGGCTTAGCTAAAGCACTCCCGCTACCGCCACCGCACCATCCACACCCTGTCTACCCTCCCAACCCCCACCGCTCTTTTCTTCCAGTGGGACGGCTTGTTGACATCCATTAGGAGGTTTCCCAGCATTGAGCCAGGCCAGGAAAGAGGGCTAATGATGTAATTCCCTGAGAGATGACATTAAAATGTCAAAGTGCTGCAGCTGACATCATCCATTTAGCGCACATTTTCCTATAGCATACACTTGTCTTCCTTTTTTCCTTCCCTCAGCTTTCCTTCCTGGAAACTGGATCTCCCCACCCATCCCAGTGCCTCCAGACTCTACTTTGGTGTGCAGCCACACAGTGGAGGACAGACTGGAATCAAAAAGTGTGTCTTCCCCTGCAGCTCTAAACGCCCTGCTCCAGAAAGCAGACTTCTGAACAGGCTATGTGTGTCACGTTATATTAACCCACCTTTTTATTTGATTTAAAGCTTCACCTGACGCTAATTCATCTCAAACTACACGACAAAATGCTTCTTTTACTGAACCACCTTAATAAGACGCTGGTCGAATCTGGTTTAGAATGTGTTAACGCACGTGACTGACTGAAGGGAACATCTTGTACAAATTGCTTTTACTACCTTGTCTGGCGCTCTGGCTCTGTGCCTTCAACGCTGGTCAACAAGCGCGCTCTTTTTCTGAGAAAATGTGGAATCTGAATTATATTTCTATGAGGGAGACTTGACAGCCTTCTATTCTTCAGCCCAGTGAGTGGGCAGGCTTTGGATGTCAATAATGGATGCTTGAAGGCAGAGTAAGTAGACGTGAACTGGAAGCAGAGAAGGAAGGGGGGGGGGGGGGGGTTTGCAGCGCCTCACTCAATAATGAATCAATTGATCCCCCTGCAGATGATGGATCAGGTTGCTATGACGACAGATGCAGTGTTACCCAGAGCGTGGAGAAGAGGCTGCTTTCCCAGAACACAAACACAGACTCCAGGCTGTGAGTGTATCTTGGCTTTAAATGTGCGGTGACGCAGGATGTGATTAATACGAGAGGTGAAAACAGAAAATAATAAGTGGTGAATTCATGCGGCCAGATGGATCCTCTCCAAAGAGGAATTACTGCACAAAAACTATCAATCCATCACCTCAGGCTGTACAACTCCCAATCTATTCCTCTTTGTTTTTTACTGTGAACATGAATGTAAAGACGTTTGAGGTGAATGAGATTACGCTTGGAAACCTTCTGAAATTTGATTAACCCAGCCCTCGAAATGGGAAGCCACTTTGTTATTAGGAAGAATTACAATTGTATATCGGCAGAATGAAAAAGCAAATTTTTTTCACATTCATTCAGGTTTGTCTTGTTTTGCTATCTGCTATCATCTGACTTCAAACAATGCAATGGTAAATTGTAAAACAATGTGCTTTACATACAAAAACAATGTAATATTAAAAACACTGCAACAATCTCAAAATGGCCCAACCCTTTACAAACCATTTATCAATATTTTTACTGGAAAGTGTAATGTTGTTGGAGCTGGAGCCGACTCTTCATCGACATTTCTAAGATTGTAGCAGTAGTAGAAACTTATTGCATTTGTAATAAATCAGAAATGCAACCAATACATCACAAATTAAACACCAGTCACAGTCTTATCGTGAAGTTTTTCAAACACGAAATGAAATTTGAAAGAAGGAAGATGTGGTATAACCTTTACAATTCATAGTTTTCTTTCTGTTCCTCTATGCAAGTTATTATGTTTAACCAAATACATATAATAAATACAGTACATAATACAATATAAGAAAATTGTTCCACAAAAATAAATGAAGTTAGCTGTATCACAGTTACAGCAGAGTTGTTTCAAGATATTGTTTTTCTGATTCATTCATATAATTTCAAAAATCTAAATAGCAAAAAACACAAAATAATTTGTTAACCATTTATCTATAGATTAAGCATCTAAACTATAACCAAGAAAGACTTGTTACAACTGTAATTATGCTTATAAATAAATAAATAAATAAATAAATAAATAAATAAATAAATAAATAAATAAATAAATAAATAAATAAAATAAATATATATATACACATACATATATTATAAAAGATTACATGTGCATCTTTTAGGATTCAATTCTTCTGTGAACATATTTACATGACCATAATACATGTTTTAAGAGAATACCACAACATTGCTCAGTGATGCATATATAAGTCTTAATATGGTCATTTTAAATATAGTACAAAATATCCCAGTATGCACGTAGTATAGAATTAATTGTATCACATTCTGTTTTTCTGTTCTATTCTTTATGCTGCCTTGGTGGATGTTTCGGCACCAAGTCAGAGCCTGAATACATATGTGGCGTTCTATTGTGTGTATAGTGCTCTGCCTTCAGAAAAGACACACACACACACACACACACACACACACACACACACACACACACACACACACACACACACACACACACACACACACACACACACACACACACACACACACAAACATGTTTACTGTGCCTGCAATGTGTGCATTCAGTTGCCATGGCAACCCCGCTGATGCTGGGTTCAGCTGGGACTATGTTGCCAAGTAACAGCTGAGTTATGAGAGTGGATGAGAGCAGCGTGGGCGACGGGAGGGTGGGGTGGGGGAGATACGAGGACTTCTACAAAGGCAGCAGCGAGCAACAAAGACTGGAAGCGTGGTGGTGGTGGTGGTGGGTGGGGGGGTGGGGGGTGGTGGTGGGGGGCATCGCCGAGGGTGAAAAAAAACAAGCATTTATTCAGGTTGGAACTCTGGATTGAAAAACAACATGGTTTTCATCTCTCTGTGCACCTTTGTGCCAAAGAATATTAATTCTTGGGTGGACCTCAAAGCACACACAAACAAAGTAAAGCTGTGCCAACGACACTGAGTGTTGTGCTCCATGCTTAACAGCAGCAGGACATCTCTAATTATTCCTTTCATGTACAGAAAATTGGAGTAATGAGTGTAATCCTGTGTGTGTGCGGAGTCCTGGCTGCACTGACCATGCCTCCGGAGGGCTCGCAGCCTGTCGTGACTCACAGTCCTGCAAAAAATATCAGAAACAGTCAAACTCTGAAGGCTCAGAGCTATAAACGATCATATGTCCTCGCAGTCCAAGAGGCTCAGGAGTAGAGCTGCAGCAAATAGCCCCCATTGTTGAGTCAGCACTGGTATAGCATGCATGCATGCAGGCAAGGTTACACCGAGCTCCCTCCTGAGCTTTAGTTGCACGGTTGTGCGGTGAAAATGCGGCCTGAAATCTAGTAAATTACACGAATGGTTAATGGCTTGTGATAGCAGCAGCTGGTCCTGTTTTTCAGCCTCCATTAAGATTGTTTCAAAGACAGGTTACACCCATTAAACCCCATCTGTGTGTCAGATGATTAAAAACAAAGCATGACAGTATGTTTTTTTCAATCCATCCTCTCCAGTGACCCGCTCCTTCCCACATGTACTCTCATGAATCATCTTGTTCCAGACCTCAAGTCTGCCTCGCACTCCACAGTTGTGCTCTCAACATGATTCTGCAGTTTTTGTTTTTTCTTCCACAATGATATCGGTTTGTGTTCACGGCTTCTGGCTGAAATTCTTTTGTTCTTGCTTAATAAGAACAAATGTTTATGTCTTCCTCTGGCTGAGCAGGCTGATTTGTTGTCATGGAAACTGATTCTGAAGTGCCAGGCTGCTTCATTTGGGACTAATTGTCATCCCCAAACAAACACCAACACTCTCATACTCATATTCGGCGCTGGAGTCACAGCGTTTTCCCACTCTATTTGTTGAAATACTCTCATGCTCCAATACTTCCCTTTTCCTCATACGCCAGCTCTAAATATGCCCGATAAACCTCCCTCAATAGACAACTGAGTTCTTGACTGACACATGGTGAAAGGTGGACGTTAAACTGCCACGTCAACAACAGGTTTGTGCAATTCAGGAATTACAGGTGGAGAAAAGGGCAAACCAGAAAAACCAAAACACTATAGGCAACGTGGCCCCACACTTTATATAACAGAGCTGGCCTGTGGCGATTGTGCAATGCGGTGCAGTTGTCTGGGCTGATGTAAACAGAGCCTTAGTGCCTCTGGAGGCTCAGCCATGTGCCTTGATGCAGCAGTTATGGGCACATGCCCTACTTTCATAAATCAGAGCTGGAAAAAAAAAAAAGGAAACCGTGTGAGGAGAGGAGGAGGAGGAGGAGGGCTGAGAGGGGATGCCGAGTGAACAGGGGAGGGAGGGGGGAGAGGTTTGAAGGGAAGGAGGGAGGGAGGGGGGGGGTGAGAGTCTGAACAAGGCTCATATTGATGTTCCAAACACAGCTGCAAGCATCAGCTGACTAGCTGGCCTGGAAGCAGCCCCAAGCTCTGCCTCCTGCCTTTATCAGCTTACACTGCGACCTTTCTCTCTCTACTGGAATAGACCCCCCCCCACACACACACACACACACACCCCCACCCAACCACCACCTCCCCCATATCCCCATATCAGGCCCTTTTTTTTTTTTTTTTTTAAACACCACGCACTGCCCACATGGCCGCAGTGAGTCCAGACTCCGTCTGTCTTCCCTGACTCTGATATCTGATTTCTGCAGCATGCCTCCAGAAAGCACTGGCTCTCTTTTCGGTGCATCAGCACTTTTGTTTGTCTCACATGGCTCAGTTTTCAAGCCTCACCCCGCGCTCTTACACAACTCACCATGAAGTCACTGTTACGCCTCACATCCGCACCCGATGGCGGAGGATAAAGAGAGAGTGGCGATGATGAAGCAGCTCGGTTACTTTTGCAAATACATGCCAGTTCAGCAGGATTGTGTTGTCCTCTCGCGTCACATTTCTGCACAAGTGTTCCTGGAAACAAAGACGGAAAGAGGGAGATTTGGATACTCTGTGTAACGCTGACAAGTCATTTTTTGGACATATTTGGTGAACTTGAAGTTAGCGGTAGTTCAGGGGGAGTTTGAAGCGGCAGCTGTTGTCAAGAGTTTGTCCCTGAGGGGCAGTAATCAGCAGAGTTGACTGTCAATCACGGGTCTGCGGGGCTCATGGGTTTTTTCTCAGAAAGACGCCTCCTCCATCTCCTCCATGCTCACACACAGCACACCTCCCCTTGATGACGCTCTTCAAGTGATACTGGATAGTGTTTCTATGGGAGCTGTCCACCCACACACACACACACACACACACACACACACACACACACACACACACACACACACACACACACACACACACACACACACACACACACACACACACACACACACACCACACACACACCTCCCACCCCTCCCCTTCCAACTGTTTGCAGGAAACACTCATCCTTCTCTGGAGATGTCGCTCGCGGCGGCTCATGCACTCATAAATCCTGGGCTCCTTTTCTGGGAAATGAAGGGCTTGAAAGAGACACACACACACACACACACACACACACACACACACACACACACACACACACACACACACACACACACACACACACACACACACACACACACACACACACACACACACACACACACACACACACACACACACACACACTGAGGAGTGGGGGGTGTAAAACACAGCTTGCCAAGTATATCTCCGTCGCCTTTTTGACAGTGAAGAGGCTGGATTGAGTGTCTGCCTTCTGTGGGAGGCAAATAAGGAGCATATTCTGCACCTCCCCGGTTACCCGTGTGAGAATCCGAGTCACTGCGGTATCCAGGCAGACCTCAGCAATACCCAAAACATCACAGGAATGAGAAGTGTTTGGCAGCGCAGGACAAAGGGGGAAGGACACGGGGAGAAAATAAGAGGGAAGGCGAGAGAAAGAATAGAAGCGCTTAAAGGCGGCCATCGCCGGCTTCAAATGTCAGCCGGTTCCCGGTTAAGACAATGGAACGCAGCTGTCGTTGAGCTTTGAACTGCAGCTGTCTGCCCGTCGCTGGCGTTATTTGTGTGTACATGTGGTCGCGGGCTGTGTTTGAACATGGCGCAGCTATTAAGTATTATAGGAAGATCAGTGTGAAACAGTATTCAAATGTAAGGAGGGTGGATCGAGGTCACGGGGAGTCGCAGTGAGACACATGAGTAGGTGGCGAGTATGTCAGATGTTCCTGATTTAGAAACCCTCGAGCAAAAGCAGAGACGGGGGCGAGGTGGGGTGGCAAAGAGACTGCGGTGCTCCGCATGGAGTGGGCTCTGATGGTCCGGGGTTTGGGGGGGGGGTCAAAGAGGGGGAGGGAGATGAAAGACAGGATTGTGAAGGACATCTTACTTTTAGTAAGAGAAAAATTCCTCGTCTTAGTGCGAGGCAGGGGACGAATCCGGAAATTCGATTGCTTTTCTCGGCAGGTTCGTGACTAAAATGGCCGCAGTGTCCGTCATGCCTGAAAACTCCTTCAAGTGCCTCATTATCGGTGTCATCTGTGGAGCAGCAGAGAACAGCTCTTTGTCATCTTTGCTGCCGTCTTTGATCACCCTCCAGACAATGTGCCATCAGGCCCGGGCTGATTTTTTGTTTTGTTTTTCTAAAGCACAGCTCAATTACTTAAGGGGGAGGCTCTTTAGCATATCAGAAAGCTCAGGCGTGACTCTGCAAATAAAAGAACACATTAGATCTCCCCCACAATATGTTGTAATTATTCATATAATGTAAGAGCGAGCAGATAGGACTGAGTGGCACCTTCATTTGCATCCAGCCGAGGAAATTAACATTTTCTAGCTCGTGCAACAAGCACACCAGCTCGCACTTTGGAGACTTCTGTGCGTTGTGCTCGCTTGAACGTGCACGGGCAGGTATGAGGCCGACAATGCCAATATGCCTCGTTGTCAGCGTGCTTTAAATGTCACTTTTCAAGCTGCACCATTTTGCCACAGCGGTTAAGAGTGCCACCCTGGGTGCCTCGTCAACGGCAGCTCAATTGCACCAGGCAGGGCTCCTCAATTATTCATAGGAGGGAACACACACGTACACATACACATACACATACACACATACACACACATGAGCCAGGTCTCACTTTGTCTGGGGAAAGATAATAGCATTCCCCCAAAAACGATCCCTCTCATTCTGGCTTTGAAGCCAAATAGTAGGTGATGAAATAACAATGAACATATCTGTCAGTGCCTCACAGCAGCCACCATGATGAATGGAGCCACTCCAGTGAGTGTAGTGAGGGGATGAGTCAGCACTATTTTAGAGGAATTTGACGAGGCTATTTTAGCCAGATAATGGGCCCTCTTGTTTTTCAACATTGCGTGCGCCACGGTTTGAGGTTGGGGAGCTGGAAAACTTCCGCTGAGGTAGAGAAGGAGTTTCCCTGAATAATATATCTGCCCCTTTGATTCAACCCCCCGCTTCACTATTTTTTTGCATGCATGAGTAAATTCCTATGCGTGCCTGTCTGCTGCAGTGCAGCGTGGGGCTCTGCAACGCGGGTTGTTGTCGTACATAAAGAATGTGTGAATATGTGTGTGTGTGTGTGTGTGTGTGTGTGTGTGTGTGTGTGTGTGTGCGTGCGTGCGTCAGAGGCTGACTTTGTGTTCATTCCACAGTAAATTGATCTGGCTGCTCACTAGACTGGATGGAAAAGGGCCCGGGGCGAGAAGTGCACACTGCATCAGCAGATGGGGGAGAGCCCACTGTGATTGCCATCACACGGCATTCCTCCTCACTGGGCATGCTCCGACGGCCACGCCCCCCCCCCCCCCCCCCCCCCCCCTCCACCACCACCCAGAGCCTGTTTGAACCAGTTAGTCTGAGGTGGCAGCGGCGCTTTCTCATGTTTCTCATCTGACCTTCAAAGCTCGGCATGGGGACAGCAGGTTGACGGCGGGAGGGGGAGAAGGGAGGAGGGCAGTTATTCTAACAACTCTTTGGATAGCAGTGGCTGATATGTCACTCATTAGTTCCACTCTGTGCTTTTGCCCTGTCACGGCCCTCTGAGAAACATGCAACAACCTCGTGAAGTACAGACGATTTAGAATAAGCAGAGGCTGTAACAACAGTTGCCCAACAGAGGAAAGTCTAACACGAGCCATTACAAACAACTTCTAACTGTTTGACTAGAAACCTACGGTGGATAATCATTACTGACATTCGTACGTCAGGCAATGTGAACACACACACACACACATAAAGGAAACGTGTAAAAGGTTGACTCAGGAAGTTAAATACAAGAAAATGTTTTATAATTCAGAGTCTGTAAGCCTCACTGACGTAAACTGTGCAAACTAATTAAAACAAAAAAATAGAATCAGTTAACACACTTTCGCTCATGTCTCACATGAATTCTTGAAAAGGGTGCAAACATTATGTAAAAAAAAAAAAAAAGTGCAAATATAACCTGAAAGATGTTTTCTAAACTCACAGCAGCACTGCAAATGTCACGTCGCTCATTAACTCTGTTGCAGTTAAACATATTAAACACATTTGAACCGTAAAACGTTGAATTCCTTTATATATATATATAAAAACCCAGGAGCTGGGTTCAAGCCGTTGGGTTATAGAGTTCATAAGTCTGACTTAAAAAGTGTTGAGGTGTGACAGTAAACTGTTATCTATGATTGTTTACAGCGCTCCATATCAGGACGACCTTCGATCACCTTTCTAACAAAATATAATGGCACATGCTAAAAAATGGCAAATTGTAGCAGAAATGTCCATGTGCTTAACAAACATACACATTTAACATCATATCTACTATACTGCAAGCTTACGATTTAAAAAAAATATCTGTTACAAACAGTTATGCGTCGTGTATAACCTCACAAATGTACTTTGTGCTCAAGTGTTGACATCATCTCGCGCAAGCAATTACTGTGTGCTCAGATACCTTGAATTCCATCACATTACGTGTGTGTGTGCGTGTGTATGTGTGTGTGTGTTGTGCATGCGCGTCTATTTGTTTAAGTGATGAATAACAAATGCATTACTGTAATTAATCAATATTCTGCAGAGAAATTATAAGAGGATTTTATTTCAAGTATATAATTTCACTGATGATGACTTACAATTTACACCAAGCAGTCAACTCATTTGCTTTAATGTACTATTCCAAGTTGTTCCTGAGCACCTCAGCAATTTGAATTAATGTTTCAGACCTTTTGATCAGCATAGTTTCAGCCAAATATTCAACTGATGAAAAAAAAAAAAAATTCTTTCCACCGCCACCTGTAAATATATGTGTGTGTGTGTGTGTGTGTGTGTTCCTACACAGATATAACTACAAACAGGCCATACTTTACACATCATCACTATTATCACTGCACACTGCCTGCTGACACGGCAGAGAAGTGAATCACAGGCTGAATTCCTCCGTGAGTCACATGGCGCTCTCCAAACAGAGAGACCATTTTCCTCGCTCGCTCTCAAATCTAAATCCCTCAGGATTTTTACACATACTCTCTTTGTTTTGCCACCACATTTTGCTCATCTCTTGTCCTTCCGTCTCCGCTCACTCCACTCTCTGACTTGCACCACCGGCTTCCTGTTTATGTCAGGCGAGCATCAAGCCAATCAGCTGTGAAGGCTGTGATCCTCCTTGTAGCTATTTACTACCCTGTGGTCTGTTTTAAAAAAAGACTGAAAGCGAGCTGAGCTTGGTGTAGGGCTGCTGAGTAAGCAGACACGCAAAGCTCCAATCAGTCCGCGACTGACCTATATACATGTCAACCCTCACGCTTCTCAAAGTCTCTCGGTGTGTATTTTTACTTTGTGAAATGTTGCTCCTTCTCGCTGTTCCATTTATTTGCTTGTGCGCTCTCCGCGCCCAGCAGGATCTGCACGCTGACATTTTTTTGTTTCTGCTGCAGGCAGGAATGTGCTGGTTTGAAGATAACAAAGCAACATGAGGCGACTGCGTGTAAACTTTGAATGAGGTCACGGTCGGCCAGCACAGCACGCCGTGACATGAGAGGGGACTTTGTTCTGGATTCTCCCTCAGCACTGTCATTCCTTTTCTCTCTCTGTTTTTTTGGCCACTTTTGTTTGTTCTGTACGCGGTTTTCAGATTGCAATTACAGGTTACCCGAGCGCCTGCTATTATATGGTTGGAGGAAAGTGCAGACTGCATCTGAAAGTGACAAGAATAGACCCTGCAGAGTTATGCGGGGACCTGTTCGTGAGTCCAGCCAACGCCAGCTCTTCCCTCAGAGTTCACGGTGTACTATAAATCTGTTAGACAGGGGGAAAATATAATCAGGGCTTTGCCCGGGCATTTGAGTTCACTGCAGGCATTACATGAGTACTAATGCCTGATTCAACACTGGCTCTGGCAAACATGCCTGACATTCAGTGTTTACTCCCCTCAATGAAAGCTGCTAGTCAGACAGTCTGATAGCACGGCCTGGAATTAGATTCAGGAAGTCATGAGATTTCCAGGTGGCTTGGCTTTCCTAGAATTGTTAAGCAGGGATTTTTCAAAGCGTTGCCAACACACATTAAACTGAAGCCACCCTTCTGTAAAGAATTACACCGATCCATTTCCCGCGCTTGGCACTCGGTGTAAACACAAGAAACAAGCGCCGAAACCTTCTTTCGAAATACGGCTCCACCGAGTGCCTGGATAAATAGCGCGGCGCTCAAATGTTGTTGCTCCACATCTGAAACTGGAAAAACACAACTGAGGGAAAACAGGGAAGGAACATTCACGAGTCTGGACCTTTGCAGAGAGAAAAAGGGCTCCACGGTGCCATCATTTAGTCGAGAGAAATGCATGAATAATGAATCTGTGCTGAACTCCTGCTGAACTCTTTACACCAGTACTGAGCCAGAGATCTGCACCACATGACATCCAGTGCACACGCACCCAGTGACCTCTGCAAAGCTCCAAACATACGCAGCAGTCTGCTGCAGAGCGCTGCGTGAACCATTATACTGTACGGCACCTGGCTACAGTTGGACAGAGGGTTTTTTTTTTTTTTGATAAACCTGATGACTGTTTGGAGGTGGCGGGGCGAAGCTGTGGCGAGCAAGAGTGGAAAGATAAATAAGAAACTGGTGCTTTGGCAGTTAAAGCTCCCGCCCTTTTGGTGGGTGTAGTGTGTGTGTGTGTGTGTGTGTGTGTGTGGTTCAATGTTTAACTCTTGTGTCAACAGCACACATGTGTCACAACAGCATTCTTGTGAGCCGCTCGTCTTGTGACAAAGCGATTTCGTAATTGGAGCGCCGCTCCGACGGCCCACGTGCATTGTTTGGCGGTTGGAGGAAGGAGGTTCGTCTTGGTGTAGAATGAGTCGTAGCATGACGAGTTTCGTGTTCCTGCACGTCGGGCGCTAACGAGCACAGAGCCGAGGCCGTGAATAGCCGGGTTAACCCGTTCAGACAGCAAACACAGCGCCCTGTTTACCCACGTTAATCCTCCCGCTCTCGTCTTCCGCCCTGCTGTAAATGGTTAACTTGGCGAGGGGGAAGGTGAGAGCTGGAAAGTTTTGTGTGTGTGTTGTTGTTGTAGCAGTGACGTGGGAGGTGAACTTTGTTTGTCTTGTTATTTGGCAGCGACATTTTTTTTTTTTTTTGTTCAAGGTGATTTTATTGCGAGGAGCGAAATGAGTTGTGCACACGTCACATAGCCTCAGGAAGGAAGGAAGGCAGGAACTGAGCTCTCTGCAGTCATGTGTCTTGATGAACACAGCAGATATGTACGTGTGAAAATAAAAAGGGGAGAAAAGGGGAGGGAAAGGCACTGCGTTGTCCTTCAGGGCAACCCTGGGTGTAGCATCGAGACTTGTCAGTCAGCGTGAGACCGTTTCCTCTTCAAGGCTGTCTGGCTCCGCCCTCCCATTGTGTGGCGGCACAGTGTAGGTGAACTTTATCCCCCTTTTTGGAGCGAAGGCGAGCTTTCAAGTGATTTGCATAGAGAAAGATCAAGTTACACATCTGTGCGCCTGCTAAACAATGTGCATCTCATCGCTTCACAGCAGGAGGGGGAGAGAATTACCCACAACCTTTCATTTGTTAAAACACTTTTGAAAACAGCCGTTGCCCAAACCTGTACAACTACTGCACACGCGCGCACACGCGCACGCACACACACACACACACACACACAGCGTTGCATTACCACAAGCTGAAATTGCACAGATAACACACACCACACCCATCGTGTTGTGCCCTTTGGACAGACAGGCTTTCTGCAAACACATGCTGTAAGACGGCTCTCTATCAGCAGTGTTCTCGCAGTCGTTACAAATTTGCACAACACAAACATATCACCTTGGGCTTATCAGGCTCCTCCAAGGGCACTGAACTTTCTCACAGCGCTCCCCCTGCTCTGCCCGTTTGTATTCCTCTGGGATTTTACTGTTGCGTCAAGGCTCTAATAGTCATCCCGTGAGCCTCCCACAGCATTACTGTACTGCTGAGCTTGTTATGGTAACTATGACTAACCGCTCCACTATGCGCCTGTTAAGAATAATGGCTCCGCGTATGACAACATCTCTCATTGTCCTGTGTTGCAAAACCAGTTGGTCATAGAAGTTGATAGTGTTGAGTTCCTAAGTAAAGTATGTCACCACTTTCTTTTTCTGTTAAACATAAGGGCTCCAGTTTGTAGAGTGAAAATAAATACAACATTATTATCACTCCAATTACATCAATCCTTTTTTTTTAATCTTTGGTCTTGCTTGTTTTAGCAGTGATGCAACACTTTCTATACAAAGTTACCCAAAACCACTTCGTTGTTTGATATAACAAAGATTTAATGCTGTTCTCTTGAGTTGCAAGGTGTCTCACCTGTAAGGTAGGCAGACCCTATTTAAAGTCAGACTTACTTTCCATTAAGGTTTTCCCCTTAATCTGACTCACCAGATGGTTCATTGGAAAATGGCGCACATTAAACAAAATACTTACCAGGTGATTGGAAGAGCCATCTGTCTATTGAAGGCTATTGGATATAACTACCGTAGCTGCTTGCCTTTGTCTTGGCACCAAAACCCAACTGGTTGGAAGAACATTTACGACTAAGCCGTCACTTGGTTGTCGGCAAAGACATGACTTGAAGTCTACTAAACAATGTAATACTGAGGAATCTGTTGAAACAAAAAAAAAAGCTGCCTGGCTGTCCATTCATGATATAGAAAATTCTGTCTACAGGTTTCTGTTAACTCCCCCCTCCGGCCGCCACAGGGTAATGTGTTGGGACTGCAATGAGTGTAACCTTTAGGCCTAATTTACACAAGAACTATCATCTGGAAATAACATGTCTCTGTTATTGTTTCAGACAAGTGTAATGTTCAAATTGCAATATTTTAATAACAATTTCTGAAAACGTGAAAGCATCAGAAATACAGTGGTTTGCACGCCAGTAAATTGTCTTTTTTCATCTCACTCTCTATCTGGCATATTATACTGTTGACGTGTAAACAAACACCCCAAAATGCCACAAAATGTACGTTTTCATTTCAAAAACGACTTCATTAAAATAAGCCTAAGCCACCACTTAACTGGAGGCAAATATAGGACAAGAAGCCTACCACTGTATTACTGAGCAATCTGTCAATTAATGCTGAATGGTGAGAAGATTGTCCATCTATAATTCAGAAATGTTAGTTTAATGGCTGCGGCATTACTGACACATGAACCCCTCAGGCCACGGAATAATGTCTTAGGGCAGCAATAAAGCTCGAGGCCAAAGCTTTAGCCTAATGAATCCAACAGTGATTGGTAAGTATTTAAGGATGTTGAATAAAACCGACCAACATAATGGTTGCATCGTCAATCCAGATGACCATTGTGAGTTGTTTATACTGGAATGTGAACTCATACTGTAAAGGGCAGTTCAAGATGAGCTTAGCACAATTATAATAGGTTACCTGTTGGAACAACTTGCATTCTGCCTTAATGTCTAAGACCACAGTTAAGATGGACAATGACTTCAGTGGTCCTTGTAATTATTCACCTTCCTGAGCAAAGGAAAAAAAAAAAGAAAGAAATTTCCGCGTCTTTGTCGTCATTTTCTCATGCAGTTATAATTTCACAAATATTTTCTCTTTTCCACTCTTTAGACATCATGCTGTTATGGAATCATATTCACAAAGGCGAAGTGGCCCTTTAACATGTTACCTGACCTTGAGTTCACATACAGGCGGTTGTTCTTGTCATCAGAACTCTATTTTCTATTTCAGCTCTTCACAGTGGGCTGTTTTCTGAGACAAGACTTTGAAGACAACGAGGGAGGTGAGAGACTGGGAGCCCAGATACCCAGACGCTGCGGTTAAGGGGTCTTTATCGCACAGACAGGGGGGAAGGGGGAGGGGGGGGGGGGGGGGGGGGGGGGGGGGCGACACTCACCTCCTGCACTCCTATCTTTCACTGCGGCAAACAACCGGAGCTCCCCAGCTGCTCGGGGGGCCAGGCCTACAAAAACCCACAGGCGGATAATGAATATCACACAGTCGTGACAACTTACACTTTTATGGAATGGCGAGGAAGGACAGTACTAACATGGAGAGTCCCAGAGTGTGATGGAGCATCCTCCATAAACCAGACAATCAAAGAGAGGGCAGCAAGGCATCTGTGCAATCTGTGACGGCAATGTCGGTTGATTTATGGCCACTACTGGAAAAGGGCTGTTTTCAAGTTGAATGTATTTAGTACTAAATCACAAGGAAACCCCCCCCCCAAAAAAAAAACCCAACACTTTCCAAAATAAACCACAACATCTGGACGCGATACATTACAGCTGCATTACTCCTGATCTTCACAACTTTCCTGAGCTGAACAAGCCACATGCTATCTATGAATAATTTCCTCCAAAATCAGGAGACTTGAGATTTTCCAATTAGGTCAGCCTTTGCTATTCTTGGTTTTCCTTACTCGCACAGTGGTGCTATTTGTCTTCTATACATATCAGAAATTACTCTTCATATCTGTTTGCTTTCAAGGCAAGTATTACTAAAAAGAAGCAGCTTTGATCTTCTTCCAGTAGCAACACTGCAATGCCGCCTAATTAATGGTGTTATAAATATGCATGCGCACATGTATTTGTACGGATTATTTATTGAGGTTTTATGCAACTTTATCAAAAAGCATGAATATATGCAGGAACAAGTCGGTTGTTTGTGTGTCTGTCTAATGACATAAAAGGACAGCACCAATGTGGAAACGCCACCCCACACTTCATTATAAGACAACCTCTGCATCAGCAAGCTGAGCCGGAGTGCTGCGTTGTCTCGTACCACACCGGGAACGCCAGAGTCCATTTTCGAGCGAGGCAGCTCAAAAATAGACGAGAACCCTGGTGATAAATAAGCCTACTTTGGGAAAGTTTTATTTTGGCTCCCTGGAAGAGGGTTACATAACGCAAGAAATACTTCTCAAGCTTCTCAGCTTGACCGGAGAGGCAGGAAGCGATATTAGCTTTGTCGAGAAAATGTTCTTTATGTTGAAATATAAACACCACTGTGACACGGGTACATGCATTTAATACCTGTGGAGTTAGCATGAGAGCGAGAGAGAGAGAGAGAGAGCGAAGGAGAGAGAAATTATGCAGCAGAGTGACATTTTGAACATTTTATCTGAGTAAGTCACCATACTGAAATGACTGATGACTGTACAAGTGCAGTTCAGTAGGCTAAACACAACAACTGTGAGTCACACTTGAAGCTGCCTTTTAGGGAAAGTAAATAAGAAAACCACAGACATGTGCAGGTAATTTAGAAAGCAGCTCATCCAGTGACCCTCCTAACCCCTCAAAAGAAATGACAAGTTATAAACTAAGTGCGGATTTTTCTGAATAGAAAGGAGGTTGTTTACATTGGTGTCTGGTCGGAGCTGAAAATACACAGCTGGGGGCTTTCCACTGGACAGGAAATGATGTCGTCAGCGAACAACCGGTATGAGCTTTACTTTGCACTACAGAAGCAAAGTTCAGATCGTGTTTTCAGTTCCTGGTTGCCACAAAGTCGCACTGCAAAGCCACTGAAACTACCTTCTGTTTCAGGATGATTGTGAAAACAGTGTTGTTCATTTACATTTCTTGCAGGGATTTTTTACAACTACTTTCGCTTCTCAGTCCCGTGCTTTTCACCGACGCGTCTGTCCCCTGACAAACCCGGCAGATTAAGGGGATATGTTACCGTCTTGACTTTTTTTTTTTTCCCTTTTTTAAATGGATGCACATGTGGCACATCTGGGCCCAAGCCTGACTCATTACTCACTTTTTTTTTTATGTTCCACACTCTGCAGTCATGGCAACTGCAGCATGTTTGGCAAAAAGCTTTTGAAGGCAGTGGAAAAAGAGAGGGGGGAGAGAGAGAGAGAGAGAAAGAGAGAGAGAGAGACAGAGAGAGCCAAGGGGGGAGCATAAAGGGAGAGGGGGAGAGAGAGAGAGAGAGAGAGAGAGAGAGAGAGAGGGAGAGAGAGAGAGCGCAAGCTCTCAGTAGTTGGCCTACATCCAGTGTAATCATGCCATGGAGCTGAAATGAGGCCTTTGGCAGCACACCAGGTTTCTGAGAACAAAGATGTGAGCTTCTAATGTTGGCGGTGGGGCCTGCTTGGCATCCTTTGCCATTTCCCAGCAGCCCTTGCCTTGGCCGACAGCCAGCCAACCTCCCTCCCTCCCCCCCAGCTCGCCTCCACCCCCCTCTCTTCCCCTGCTGGGACTGCAAAGAGGATCAGAATAAAGAGAGAGACTTGTTTTTCACTCGCCTCTTGCTCCGGCTCAATGACATCACCTCTGCAGCCTCCAGCCCCCAGATTCCAGCCGCCCAGTACATTTTTTCCCCTTTTCACCGTCGACCCTCCATTTTATTTGAATTCCACCATTTTACACCTATAACAAAGCAGACTCCAGGAAATGTCTATTTTTAGCGGTCGGTTGAGATTATGCCTGCCTGTCGCACATGATTTCTCCGCTCTGCACTTGCAGTCACAAAACATAACATGAACGTATTCTCAAATAATCTAGTCACAGCGAAGCTCATAATTTGAAAACAAGAAGTAGAAAATGTGGCAGATGGATGCTTATTATCTGTCAGATCTCCCAACTTCTTTTCCCGTCTCTAATCCTTGTAGTACAAAAGTGTGGCTAAAAATAGCACCGTAAACAGGATATATATGGTAGCTGGGGTACTGTGATAATCTCCATGGTTACCTCTCCCTGTTACATATACAGGAGCGCCGTAACACGTGCACATTAGTCTCTCCATGTATTTTCCTCCATGTAATCTCCTAAACAGGTCACTATAGCTGCTTAACTTCAGTAATGTGTCCCCACTCTGTCCTCCCATAACCTGCTTTTGCGTCGCTGCAACACGTTACAGTTCAGTTTGATGCTCGCCTCAGCAGTTGCTCAAAAAAAAAAAAAAAAGGTTATATAACATAGATGTTGGTGAGGTGGAACACAGAACAGACACCAGAAAACATCCAGTGCTGCGCTCGGCTTTGGCAGAAAACTTCACAGAGAATTTCTAATGACTCGCCGCCATGAATAAAAGATGCCCAATATAAAATTTAACAGGCTCAGAAAACAAAAATAACGTCATCTCATCAGGCCCCGCGATGCTGTCACATGCTGGTATTCCCCTGGCCGTCACCAGCCTCTCACTCTTTATTTAGCTACTCCGTGTCTCAATTTACATACCACAGGGGGAAAAAGAAAAAAAAAAAAAAGTTCAAAACTGCATTATGGAGCAACTCCATCTGGTTTAGTGGCTAGACTCGAATGAGATCGCCACCATCAAGGGTCACACTATGGTGATTTTAGTGTATACACGGTTCATATTGCCAATCAGAGCCATCTGTGCATGTCTGGCTGAGCCTCAAACCTTTGTTGCCTCACTGTTCTGCACATCTCTTTTCTGTTTTGCCGCCACTGCAGCACTTTTATTTTCTAAATGAAAGGATCGTCTTATTATAGAATGAGGTCATTTAGGATTTAATTGAATCTCAGCATGCCTCCCCCTCTTGCATAATAGCTATTTGGCCGTGCAGCTATTTTGCTTGCACATCGGCTGAGCGGAAAAACCAAAAGGATCAAAAGCATTACGGCAAAGGTTTCCCACCAATCTCAAGGAGAGAATTTGTTTATTTAGCCCCTCACAACAGTCATTTCCCAACTGTGCCACAAAGCCCAGCAACACTTCCTACTGTTGTTCACCCAACAAGGGCCGAGACGTGGGGGAGAGCGGTGATGGGAAGCAGCAGGATAATACAGTAGTTTACAGCCGGAGGAACGGCGAGAGTTCCGAAAGCTTGTCATATCTGCTTTAAAGGAAATATTTTTGTTTCCCTGTTAGGTGTGTTCACTCATCAGTTGGCAGCCTTACAAGCACTCAGATAGAATTATATAGCAACTGCAGTTATAAATGCTTGGTGGTAACAGATCAGCAACATAAGTGGGCTTTTTTTGTGTGTTTTGTTTATGGAAACCCTTTGAAGAAGAGGCCTCATGCCACAGTGCATGATCATGGCCGCAGGCAGGGAGCCAAGTGGCCTGATGTTGGGTGAGGCGGATGAGGGTACGTGACTAAACATCTTGCTTCCTCTTTCCAACGTCACATGGACTTGCACAAACATATCCTGCTTTGTGTCTGCAGGTTTCAGACGCATTGCCTCACCCAAAGCCCCAGGCTAAGCTGCAATGGCTTGGAATGAGCCCAGATGAGAGGGAGGAATCTGAACTACTGGGCCACTCCTCCACTTCAAACCTACACTTTTACTTGGGGGGGGGGGGGGGGGGGGGGGAGAGAGAGAGAGGGGGGGTTGCTATAAAACCCTGTTTTTTAGTTAAACATACAACTCTACAGTCATTAATCTTAATCAAATTATTATCGTGTAGCAGATCTACACATGACTGTTATTTAATTTAGTGGTGGGCAGATTTGCACTACTGACTGTACAAGAATAAAATGTGGGCAGAGCTATATCGGTGCTGTAACCCCACTCCATTCAAGTTTACAACACACTGGCTGGAAATCCCCACCTCATGACAGAGCTTCCTGGTTACTGGCTAATGGAGGCGCCTTTTTCTTTTTCTTTCTTTCCTTTTCTTTTTTTTTAAACTCCTTTTATAATAACACGCCAGGAAAATATTACCTAAAAGCCTCATGCTGAATCCATTCTGGTGAGCTGACACATAAATGAGCGGCAGAGACAGAGAGAAAAAAAATAACTGGCTCATAAAAGTCTTTCCAATAATCCCCAAAACTATGTCCCGATTGAAAAAAAAACCCAAAACTATTACGCGTGCATTTATAAGATGTTATATATATATGTACGGATCGGATGAGAGGAGCCTGCTTGTTTGTTTCGACCCACCTCATTCACTGCACGGCAGTGTAGTAGTGGCGGCTCAGTGCGTCGCGGCGCTGTGCATTGAGAAAAACAAGCTGCAGAGCGGATCAAGCTCTGAATTGAGGACAAAGCCGCACAGAGGAGCCTCCCTAACCCACAACCACCTCTCTCTCTCTCTCTCTCTCTCTCTCTCTCTCTGCACACATCTTCCGCCTCGTCGCAGGATCCGGAGCGGGGGAGGGGGTTGTTTCCTTTTTTTAATTTATTTTTTTATATTTTTTGCAGCTTTCTTCTTTTTTTATTTTTATTTTTTTATATTAATAACATCAACAAAAACAACGCGCGGATTGGTTTTATTCCCTTCAAGCTGGACTGGATGTAGTTTCTTTTTTGTTGTTGTTGTTGTTGACCAAGTGATTCAATTAAAAAAAAAATATATATATCTATATCTATATATATGTAGAGAGAGAGATATAAGAAAGCAGTGAGTGACAGAGGCTGCAGTAAAGTGGCGTAGAGGTGGGGTGGAGAGGGGGTCTGTCGAAGAAATCAAGTCAATAGAAACTGAAGTGGAAGCAGGCGTTTAGAGGCTCGCGGTGACGTCACTGCTCCACATCGAGCCAGTTGTAGAGAGTCAGTGGAGATAGATAGAGCAGCGCCGTAGTAAAGTACACACCGACATGAACTTCTCCCTCTAAAAACTCACACCGAGGACCACTTCCACCAGCGGAACTTGCTTTTATTCGCTTTTTTTTCCCCTCCTTTTTCTTTTTTTACCCCCCCTTCTTCTTGGGTTTGTTGTTGTTGTTGTTGGTTTTTTTTTCTTTTTTTTTTTTCTTCTTCTTCTTCTTCTTTGTTTGTTGCTCGGGGAGGAGAAGCGGGGAGGAAAAAAAAAACAAGACCACATTTTGGGTTTCTTTTCGGGGGGTCGACGACGAGCGCAATGTCGTCCGCGGCGGTCGCTGCTTCTTCCAGGAGGCAGTCGTGTTATTTGTGCGACTTGCCCCGCATGCCGTGGGCCATGATCTGGGATTTTACCGAGCCCGTCTGCAGGGGATGTGTCAACTACGAGGGAGCAGACCGCATTGAGTTTGTGATCGAGACGGCCCGGCAGCTCAAGAGGGCTCACGGGTTTCAGGAGGGCAGGTCTCCCGGGCCGGGGAAGTCGCAGCTCTCCGGGAAGGAGATCCAGGCGATCAACCACGCCGCGGCGGGAGACCCCGGCTCCCGGCCACCGCAGCCCCTGGACCGCTACCCGCTCTCCTCCGATCGGCCGCCCCGGCTGGGTCCCGAGTACCAGCCCGGCCGGCAGGCGAACGGCATTCCGGTCCCTAACGGATTTCCTAAGCCCGACGAGCCGCCGGAGCTGAACCGCCAGAGTCCCAACCCGCGCAGGAACGCGGTACCCCCGAATCTAGTGCCTAGTTTGGTGAACGGGAACATGCCCCCGGTGCACGCCGTCAACGGCAGATCGGGGCAGATGGTGCTCCCCTCCGCGCTGGCGGCCGGTAGTCCCGCCGACCTGGGCAAGAGACCCGCCTCGGTGTCCAGCACCGAGCACGACAGGGAGGTGAAGGACAAGCACAGACCCGACAGCCTCACGCCGGAGATCTCGGAGAGCCACAAGAACCGGGCAGACCAGGACTGGATGGGCAAGGGCAAGACGGTCAGGGACCTGATGGCTCTGCAGACCTTCGACAGGTTCAAGAAGGACCACCCGGCCATGCCACAAAGGGTCATGGGCTACGAGGCCAGCGCCACCGCTTCCAAATCAGGTGAGCCCCCACGAAATACTTCCATTTTCCACGTTTCAATGTCATTGGTTTAACCCTTTGGTGTTCAGGAGTGTATGGTAAACACATTAAAATAGCAGCACGTCTAGACATTATGTGGTGCATAATTACCCCCCCCCCCCCCCCACCCCCACCCCTCTGTTGGTTGTGTTTGTTATTGTTTTGTAGCCTGTGGGGAGGCAGGGAAGAGCAGCAAAATGCACATTTCCTGTCTGGTGTAATTGCTGATCCTTTTATGAGCTGTGCAACTCAACTGTTTTGTTTAACCCTTTCCCACCTCCAGACAGAGGCAAACATCCCCGGAACCTTAAGAGAAAAACGTCACCTGAACCAGAGGGAGAGGGAACAGCTGCCAAGCTCAACGGAGAGGGACAGCAGTGGTTGCCACCGCCTACCGACGGACTGAAAATGCCTCCGGTTCCCCCGCCAAGCTTCGCCTCTCCCCCCTCCACAATATCCCCCCACTCCCGCACCACCCCACCGGAGGCTGCACAGAACGGCCAGTCCCCCATGGCAGCGCTTATCATGGCGGCAGACAATGCAGGTGGGAACAGCTCCCCCAAGGACGCCAACCAGGTCCACTCCACCACCCGGCGGAACAGCAGCAGCCCCCTGTCACCGTCCTCCATGAATCAGAGGAGGCTGGCGCAGAGAGAGGCGTCTGGTGCAGGTACCCCTCACGGGCCAGGCATGGACCAAGTGCACCCCCAAAGCATTCCGGACTCCTCGGTACCCGGCAGCATACCCCTGTGCTGCACGCTGTGCCACGAGCGTTTGGAGGACACACACTTTGTTCAGTGCCCGTCTGTGCCCTCTCACAAGTTCTGCTTCCCCTGCTCGAGGGAAAGCATAAAGCAGCAAGGTGCCACGGGTGAAGTGTACTGTCCGAGCGGAGAGAAATGTCCCCTGGTTGGCTCAAACGTACCATGGGCTTTCATGCAAGGAGAGATCGCCACCATCCTTGCGGGAGACGTCAAAGTAAAAAAGGAGAGGGACCCTTGATTTTGTCTGAACAATTCTTTGGGGAGGGGAAGCAAAAATATGAGTATAAATATATAAATATCACATACATACCATTCAAACAAACTAACGGACTTGTACATATTGGACCCAAGGGAAGAGTATACTTCGTAAACATGGTTGTATAATTTTTGATTTTTGAATACATTGTGTTTCTATATTTTTGAAGATAAAGGTATGTACTCATTATAATGAACTACGTTCCTCTTTGTTGATGTTTAACAAAATTCTTGATGTACTTCTAGGTCTGGTGGCAGTTCCTGTTTAACGTAGAATGTGACTAATGCTACTCTACGAGCACTTGGCAAAACTAAAATGCTTTTAGCTGTACTTGTATGCACTTGTTTAAAAATTGCCAAATACAATTTCTGATCTTGTATGAACATATTGTCTGAGCTTGCTTCATTTGAGCGAATAAGTCGCGCAGGGGCTTGTGTGGACGGACGGTGAGATAGGGGCTCTCGGCTCTGATACGCATGCTTGTTGTGACGGCTCTGGAGACTTGATTTGCGCTGCACAATATAAGTGGGCTACTGTTTCAGGCTGCAGGACTGCAGCATTTTCCCTGCACACATGCCTTCCTTTTCTGTGATTCATGGTGAGTGCATGGGTGGAAAGAAAAAAAACAAACAAACCCCAAAACAAGCAAACAAGCAAAAAAAAACCCAACACATTTTCTCCTGTTTGTGCTTCACTGTAACTGCAGCATTCGTGGAGGGGGGGGGGGGGTAGGAGGTGCCAAGTCATGTTCAGTCAGCTGGAATCTGTTGAGTCAGTAATGAGAAAGTGCATGAATGTCAACATTATCCCATCGTGCAACTACATTGTGTCACTTCAAATTTTGGACTTTCGCTGAAATTAATTGCTTTGAATCACATTCATAGCCTCGACATATTTCTGGTCATCGGTGCACGTTGGCATCTGACGTCATGAATGAGACTCATTTGTGGACGAACCCAACATTTTATTTTTTTTTGTGTGTGTGAATTATCCTTCATTTTTATTGACATTGCACAAGCTTTCCATACCACCATCACTCTGATCTTATCTCCCAGCGTGGATTAGGTACGTTGTCACTGCAGCGACACGCCACTTGCATTCAGTTTGAGCAGCCAGCGTGGTGCGTGCGTCGTGACACTCTCGCACCCAATCGCTGATACAACATGTGAACTCCAATCCTCTTCCTCAGTAGAAGCAACACTTCTCTTACTGCCTCGCCTCCCAGCCTTGCTCTGCAGCCCTTTAACTTGTGACTGTTGCAGATTCACGGCACAGCCACAATAAAGAAATGCCGGCTGTGTCTCGGTGAGGGTAGACGGGCAGCAGACGCTCCTCCAGCGGCCATGTGCAGCGTTTGGGGTCATGTACTGCAGTAACTGTGCGTGCTAAAGGGAGGCAATTTGAGCCTGTGTTTTCTTAAGCTCTCTCAAACAAAGAAATCCCGTGTAGCTGACACTGCACCAAACGGAGGCTATCATGCAGGCTGATATCTTGCACTTGGTGTAGTTGTGTAATTATGTGAGACACAATTGGCCTTCTTGCTAATGTTTTAACAGCTTTCCCAGATTTTTTTTTTTTTTTTTTTTGCAAGGGGAATTTATATAATTAAAGGCCTGCTGACAGCTCTTACAATATTGCTTTATTGTTTTAGTTAACTTGATGCCCATGGATGTGTTGGGCTGCCCTGAGCTCACGAGCCCCTCTGCACTGGCACATGTTTTCTATTGGACGGTCTTTGCAGGGACTCCCCACATCATAATAAGCTGCGTGGTGTCCTGATTAACTGATTGATTCATGATGTTGAATGAAAACATAGCCTTTGCACCCCACTATCTAGCCAACCTCGTGAGGCAGAGAATTATTGTTCCCTGTCAAAGAACACTAAACAAAGAGTCTAAGGATACAAAAAAAAAAAAAAAAGACTAAATAGTCAACAGTGTGCAGTATGAAGCGAAGTGTCTTCTGTCGGGCCATCAGAAACCTATTTTCCACGAGTGTACATTTTGAAGCCGCCTGTTTGTTTATACATCATTTTTCCATTCCATGGAGAGCTATCTTATCATTTGGACTTTCAAACCAGAGAAGCAGCCCACTTCGATAAAGGGTAACACTTTACCGTGCTAGTCAACAACACGCCCACTCCATATTCCACCTCACATACTGTTCTCTGAGGTTTTGAAAAAAAAAAAAAAACTTTTTATCAGTTGGCTTTTTGACCTACTTGTTTCATATCAGGCTGTACCAGCAGTCAAACTATAAAAGGGGAAGATCAGAGAAAATGTACGACGAGAGCCAGGGTTTCTTAGCCGGGCTCCGCGGATGATGCAACGAGACATTAAAGTACATTTCTCTCCCTCTTTCTCCCCTCGTAAAGATTTATAGCTTCTGAGCCAATGCCTGTTTGTGCAGCGCTGTCTAAAATAGCCTGCGCCGTATCTAATGCGACGATAACGTGTTCGTGGAAGTTGGTCCGTCACAACACAATGCTCCGGCGTTGCGTAGCGACCGGTGAACTGGGTGCACAGCAGATGCTTCGATGCAGCCTGTCGATTCATATGCAGGAGGGAACATTATGGGGAGGTTTAAAGTAAACAGCCAGCATGCGAGGACAAGGTCACGCAGAGTTGATGGCATACAGTTCAGCTTTAATTTTTTATGATTATATATATTTTTTTGTTTATACTACCACTTATGTGAATCATCCCCTCTGTTTTCAGTATAATCATGCAGGAGCCATTTGTGGTTAATGACTCACAGGTTTTCATTTTGTTTACTTGCAAAAAAAAAAAAAAAAAAAACCTTCAGGGATTTTTAATGTTTAAACTCCAGCTTATGAGGCAGACATTGTTTGACTTTGATGTGCTCCTACCCTCAAACTATCTTGTGAAAAAAAAAGCCCAACAAGACATTTCGTGTGAGGTAGGGCCAAGTGAAGCCTCGGTGGAACTTTGGCCAAAGGTTAATTTAGTGTCCTCCTCCTTCCGCCGCTTTATGACGGCAGCTTTTGTCCAAAGTACAGTTCAGTTCACCGTCAACTAGTTTTTGAGATGAAAGTCGTGTTTTTGATCGATCTCAGAAAGCCAGACATTATTTATCACTCCGCTGCAACACATAGCCCAATCAATGGTCATAAAATCCTTCATTGACTGTTTCATTGATTTACTTGACACAGACCTGTTAATCAAGCTAAGTGAAAGGCAATAACAGATAGATGAAGTATCGAGACTCTGCTGCCTCTCCTTGTAATGGTTAACTCAGCTGCGGCCTGGTATGCAGAGTTACACAAAGATGTGATAGCAAAGCTGTAACTCAGAGTTCATGTTTGTTGTCTGTAGAGCATGAGGGAGCCCCCCCCCCCCCCCCCCCCCCTGTTTCCTGCACTCGCCTGTTCAAATATGTTCATGTGTGTTTCTCGTTCAGCTGCACCACCTACGGCTCCAAACTGACGCAAAATGTCATCGATAACCAATAATCACATTTATGGACGCCCATGCACTGGGAAAGAGCGGACAACCATGACACCGATGCTGACAGCATGTTTATTGAATACCAGTATAAACTCTAATCCTCGACCGTTTCTTTTACATTGAATTGTTGAATACGGTCCAATGTGCTTGCGGAGGGAGGGAAGGCCTGTGTGGGAGACAGTGAAGTACTCAGTGTAGCCAGCTGTTTCACTAATGAATCTATGTTTAGCACAATAAATCAAAAGGCATGCTCGTGCTGCTGTAATCCCCCCTGAAAGGGAGCAGAGACAGGGACGCGCCAAAAGGAGAATCTGGTCTACATTTCTCCACTCCCAGTATAACTGATCCGCATGGTTAATTTTAGACCTGTCAGGGAAAACAAGGTCACAGCAAATGTTGTATCGAGGACGTGCTCAGATCTGCCTCTTTTTTTTTCTTTTCATCAATCAAAGTTCCCCTTTGGAGCCGGGCTCGGGCTCCTGCGAGACTAGTAATGACGGTTTCTCTTCTCAGCACCCGGGGAGAAGCTGGAGCTCCAACCAGCAATTAGGAGGAGCACGGCTGAATCCGCAGGATGTGTAAAATTTCCCTTCTGATTCTCTGGCGTGGTCTGTAGAGGGGGGTTTACGTCTGACTGGCCCGTTCACCATGAAGGCCTGCAAAGTTGAGGGATGGGATGATTACCATGCCGAGAGCCAAACGTGTTTTTATTTTCAGACTGGTATGAGACCCAGTTACTGTGAAAGACAGATGTGCAGCGATTTTACTGGTGGAATGACCGTTGTTTTGCATTTGAACTATTTCACTAAGGAGTACTATAAGCTGCTATAGTGTACACTTCCCATTGTTTTCCTGATATTTTTTCAGGGTATTCTGTGCAGGGTTTTTTTCCCCCCAATTAAATTTCCCATAATAAATACACCATTGTCGCATCTTATAAACATAAATTTCCATTTTCCCATACAATTTAAGACCGAGGCCTGTCTCCCTTTTCCTTCCGTGCCTTTTCTCTCTGCTGGTTACACTCAACCCCTCCATATTCCTGTACTTTTTCTTTCTGCTGCGAATCAAGTCTGTGAAATGGAAATGAGGACTCTCGCGCTCTCTCACTCACAATCTCCCCCTCTTTCCAGACATCAGAACGAGGCTATGCCTCCAATGTTTTTTCTCAGATCTTGGAGTGCTGCCAAATCTTATAAGTGGAGCACGGAGAGAGAGAAAGAGAGGGGGGGGGGGGTGGGTGGAAGAAGAGAGTGAGCAGAATGCAGAGGAAGGCGGCATAGGACAAAAAGATGAAAGGGGAGAGAGGATGAAAAATGAACAAGGGAAAGAGGCAACGTGAGAGACGAGGACAAAGCACGGGACTGATCCAAGAGCGTTTGAGCTTTTTCTCATATTATAGCCAATCCCATCACAAACCGTCCCTTTTCTGCTGAGCAACTACTCCTAGCTTCTGGCTCAGGATCAGCTGATAAGATGGCATGCTGCTACTATGCCAAATGAAAAATAGAGGGAGAGTGAGGGGAGTGTTATCTCCTGCAATCAAGAATGTTTGGTGCAGAACAATATGACTGTCGAATAGAGCCCACGAGGGGCTCTAATTCTTCCCTTTTCATGCTATTTGTCATGTTAAGATGCAGATTGTAACAATGACTGAGCTCCAATTTTGCTTATCAGGAGTCATTACCTCCATTTTTCTCTCCCTGAACTCTGCCTTCCAGACATACTATATTTTGGGCCTCTGGGAGGTGCATACCGGTCACAGTAGTAAGATGCTTTCTGCCACCTCCGACATGCCAGGCTAAAGTTAGATAAAGCTATCAATGTAAGCTGCACTAAAAGTAAACGTGAGCGGCGAGCGCAGCTTTGACGGAGAAGGATCCTCAGCCTGCAGCTCTGCTGTCGACGTTTCAGTGGAAAAATCACAAATGGACTACAGTTCATCAGCATGCAGTGTGTATTCTGAAAGACGAGGAGCCAGACCTTTTCCACAACACTGATGCAATCATGGTGATTGACTGTCAGTTGGTGCGTGGCTCCCTAATGTGCTGTCTTCCTCTGTATTGCTGGTGAATGAGCTGTCAGCTTTGTGGAGGTTGCAGTGTGTTGTGTGTGTGTGTGTGTGTGTGTGTGTGTGTGTGTGTGTGTGTGTGTGTGTGTGTGTGTGTGTGTGTGTGTGTGTGTGTGTGTGTGTGTGCGTGAGAAGGAATGAGCGGGGGTAGCAGGTGACTGTAGGTCTTGATGCACCCCGGAGATACTTGTTTAGTCAGCTGAGAGGCTGGATTCAAATGGATGGGATGGCTTGTGAGGGCCATCTGTGCGCTGCCTTAAAAGCTGAATAACAACTCAGAGCCCATGTATGGAAAACACGGAGCCGCCGGCCACGAAGCAGAGGCTAAGCAGATCATTCCAAACAATGGGCTCGTGCAGAGCTCCACGTTGAGATGAAAAGGAACAACCACAGTGATACGATGCTGTAAAAATATTTTAGCAGGCCATCTGAACACAAGCTGTCTTTTCTCTGCTGGTTTGTATCCGAGCGTCGTGATGAGGGGGACGAGCTTGTGGTCTGATGAATGGCTCAGTTCCTAAGGTGTGTCAGCAGATCTGAGGTGATGTATTATGGGGAGGCTCATTTCCTGCTGTCTCTTACTGTTCTTTGCTGGCTCCTCTGTCAGACTATGGGTTCGCGCAATTATCACCAGTTCAAGCCAGGATACGGCTCTGGATGTCTGGATGCGACGCAATCAGCTCCCTCCACAACAACCGGGCAATTTATCTTTAACCACCCTGTTGCCAGACAACAAAGCGTCACTGAAAATATGCCAGAGACAACTTTTATGTGTCGTATAAATCCAGGATTCCTGAGAGATACTTCGTGCATTGTACATCTACTTTCATCTCCTTGTAGGCATACAGTTGTCAAAAGATAACGGCAAGGCTCTTTGATATCCTGTCACTTTTGTTTTTATCTGGGATTACGTCACACGTTCACGCCCTCACACACACACACACACACACACACACACACACACACACACACACACACACACACACACACACACACACACACACACACACACACACACACACACACAAACAATAATACCCATACTCACTGTAGTTTCTTTGTATGTTACATAACTGAGTGGGAGCTATTTCTCCTCTCAGTGCTAATGTTGTTGTCAATCAAGGCTTATAGTGGCAGCCACTGCACAAGCTCCACAGTGGCAGAATAAAGCTTTTATCGCCTTTGTTCGCTCTCTTGCCAGTCAAAACTTTTATATTATTCTCTTGCTTTCACCTCCACCTCTCGTTCCTCCCTCTCTCTTTTTGTTTTCAGTGGTTGCCGGAATCAATTTTTCTGGAGAACTGTTTATGTTGTTGCCCGACTATGGAACATTTGAGATGGAGTTAAGGAGCCGGAGAAGGTCAGGTCAGCGGAGAGAACAAGCAGGGCCTGTGTTTGACAGGTGTGTTCTATTATTGGAGCTGGTGACTTCGAGTGTGTTACACAACTGTGTCGCTTGGACAGGTTTATTTAGACCGCCGGCAGAGCCTTCAGAGTATCTGGTAGCTTGGGCAGAGCATGTCACAACAGGTGTCGGGGCGGATAATGGTACAGTAAATAGGAGCGGGGTTTTTATAGCTCAAGGTTGATAGATTGAAATCTGGAGCTCTTGGAAAACGCATTCCCGAATTTAATTCTGCGGTCTTGGCACAAAGGCAATCCAGTCATTTGGATCCAACAAAAAAAGCACTTGTATTTAGCCATCACGACATAGGGTATGCTAATAACAGGTTGCGCTTGATATACTGTATACATGTCTACTGCTCTGTAATGATATAATCACAGAGCAGAAACAGCAGCCGCTCCCTTCCCTTGTCCTCCTCGTTGGCTAGAATGTGCAGGGGGAGAAAAATGATCCAATGTCATCCGGAGTGATGGAAGCTTCTCTGTTGAGCCAGAGGGATATGTTCAGGGGAGGAGGGAGGGGGAGCGGATATTTCTGGTTGAGTGTGAGTTTGAGTAAGTCCGGGCAACAAGCCAAGCATGCCGATGGAGGGTAAGGGAGGGAGGGGGTGGTTGGGGGGTGGGAGGGGTTTTTGGAGAGAGAAAGAGGAGAGCGATAGAAACCCTTTTGGGCTGGCGCACTGTCAGCTTCACGAGCACACAGCTGCTTCTGGAAAATTCTGCACCCTGCCCTACTAAACCACCAGGCATGACATGAATAACAAGAATGGCCTTGCCATCAACAGCGGATACTTTTTCTTTTGACGTGGGCCTAACAGACTGGTACAAATGCCCTGGCCTTGCACATAGTGGAAAAATCAACAATGAAGGGGACACCGGGGCACAATGTGGGAATGAAATCCCGGGTTTAGAAGGCTTTGTCCGGACAAGGACGCAGTTGACACAGACCCCGAGGGCTTTGCAAAAAGGCTGTGTAACAAAATGCCAACTGATGTGTTTTGATGGGGTTACTTGTTCACCAGCCAGTCACTAATTGGAGAGTAAGAACAGACTAAATTGCTCTCAGTATAGAATAGAGCTTTGGCAAATTTCCTTTTCATAAATTGCTCTCAGTATAGAATAGAGCTTTGGCAAATTTCCTTTTCATGCTTTTCTTTAATATCCATTCGACGGTGGCAGGCAGCAGCAAAACAGAGGCTGCACCGCAAAAAGACACATACCTGCTGATGCACAGTGCCGTGTTTTCTAACATGACCAGTCAACACTTGCCCTGGATTTAAGTACAGCCTTTACCAGCACCGTGTGAGTGCTGCTCTGCAGATGAGATAATGCTAGCCCTTATCCAGTCATGAGGCTGTTAGCCATGCAAAGCCCTCTGTGGTGTTGACATTTCCCTGCCCAACCCATGCGAGCACATAGGGCCGTGGAGGCTCCTTTCAGGCTGTCTGTATCCATGGCTGATAAAGAGGTGAGTCAGCCTCTCATCTATCCCCGCTCCTCTCCTCCTCTGCCTGGCAATACACCTACCCTTAACCCCGTCATCCTCGTTCGCAAGGCCTTATGTGTACATTCAGCACATGGCAGATTGTATAAATAGCAGCGACCGCGTGGCTCGCCGCTGACACCTGACATTTTCATGCCCCAGCAAGCCGTTGATACATTTGGCGCTTGGCACGCATTCTTCTCCCGGGTTTATCCATCTGTTGATGTAGGCCCAACCCCCCAGCCACTACTATGTTCTTGTAACATAACACGAGGCTCGCCTTTCCCTCTATTCATCTTAACATGCAAGCACTGCATGGCACAGACTTCACCCCCTCCCTTCCCCCCCCATGTTTTTTTCCAGCTCCTACTCGCTCTCCCTCCCCGTCGTGCCCGTGTTTCTTTTCCTGTCTCTGCCTAACAACCCCCCCCCCCACCCAACAAACATGCACTACACAATCCACCCAAGTCATTAGTCTTCAGGCCGGCGTTCAGCTGGTCTTAGAAAACCCACCAAGACGGAGAACAAAAAAGTGAGATGGGAATTGCGTGAAGCCGGAGTGATAGTGCTGGCAAAAGACCGAACGTGAGATTGTGTGCAGGCAGGGTGCTTCCTGGCTGCCCGCCAAGCTCCAGCAGCAGCACTGCAGCATGTCAATATGTCCGTTGCCAGGGAAACAGGGAGAGCACACACGGCTTCACAGAAAACCTGAACACTAGACCTCGCCCCCCCCCCCCACTTTTCTTTCAGAATTTAAATGCTCCATAAAAACCAGAGCGCTGTCCGGTGAAGGGCATCACCGGGACGGTACGATAAAACAAAAATAAAAATCCAAAGTCAATGTCAACCAGTTGGAGCCGCTAGCAGGCCGACGACATGAGCATGGTCCCTCGCTGGCCTCTCAATGAACACAGCCACTCGTTTTTCTTTGTGTGTGTGTGTGTGTGTGTGTGTGTGTGTGTGTGTGTGTGTGTGTGTGTGTGTGTGTGTGTGTGTGTGTGTGTGTGTGTGTGTGTGTGTGTGTGTGTGTGTGTGTGTGTGTGTGTGTGTGTGTGCAGTCAAAGCCATGTTGGGTATAATGCATAATAAAGTAATCTATTATCGAAACACAACTACTTTTGAAAAGTAATCATCTATCATAGGTAGAAATTTGTTGGCTGCTGTTTCTCCAAACTTCTGTTTACATGAAGTCTTCAATAATTACCGGCAAAATAATTATCAGCAAATTCACTCCATCGAAGAGACGTGTTAGAAATATCTCAATCTTATCAATAGTACTATTAGTCTGTCCACAGCAACTATGATGTATTAGCTTTCCTCGAGACTACTTTTATATGAGCTGTCTACATTTTGGCAAATTATTTTTTCTATTTTTGTTGTTGCTTCTTCACTATGTCCATCAGTTCAACTGAATTCGTTGTGAATCAGTTATCATTCATCAGAATAACCCACAGGGTGCTGAATATTACTATCTGCCCATTATTAAGACATTTCATTGGTAACTGACTTCTATTTATGTTAATGAATACTAAAGTAACTCCATCAACTCCAAGTAAATGTACATTACTATTTTTTAGGTTATTCACACTGACAAACATTTGCTGGGAGTTGATCTAAAAGGTTACTGCTCTTGGTCTGGAAGAAAACATACCTGAGTAGCATTGTCCACTCTAATTTCCGCCACTGACAGGAGATATTTTTCTAAATAAGAACAAAAATGATATAAATGTGTGCACAATTTATTCTTGGTGCCCAAGGACAAACACTGCTTAAATAAACGATAAAAACAACATTAAAAAAAAAAGTGGCTTAAATGCCACTTTTTCTTTGTTTTTGGTGATCAAAAAAAGTCCTTGGTGGACTTTGCAGAATGTGGATTTCTGTGTCTCCTTGCTCTTGTTATTAGGCTGGTGGTTGTACCCTGCAGCAAATGGCCTGGCTGTGAGTTATTACTGGCAGGTCTATACTCCTCCATCAGGCATTGTGAAAGAATGACCTCAGATACATCAGGCAGCACAGTGGCTCTGTTGCAAAGTCACAACTTGCAACATAAGTCATGCATTTTACTGCGTTGAGCCACACTGCCAACAGCAACCTCATCAGCTTGTTCCAAGCTGTGACCTTGATCAAAAATAAACCCTTTTTTAAAGTCTCTTTGCAGAAACTGTAATTAGTTTGAAATGTAATAGTGATGAAGTATTTCTTCTCCCCTTGTTGGCTCTGTTGTGTTTTCACCATATCACACTGGTACAGCCTGTTTTGTCCCGTAGAAAGCATTTCACATGTAACCCAGCTGACCACAGCAAGAAATGACTTCCCCTTAAACTTTATCTGTACTTCTCCTTCGCTGTGTTTGTATTGTGGCTTTTTATTGATACGTCATGATTTACAAATGTATCAGGAAATACAAAAACAGTCTGACAACATATCCTGTGCTTATTGGAAATATGTTCATCCTGAAGTCCAAGACGTTACACATTAACTTGCTCTATCATCACAGTATGATAAGGCACATTTTCTTTCGTATGTAAATTTTATGGCGTCATTATCTTTTGGGTTGTTTTTTTCAGTGTAGCTGAAGGACAGTTAAAGGACAACCTCGTCAGCCACACCTCGCTTTTCTCTCTTATCCAATTCTGGCTCCGTCTCTGCTCGTATCACTGGAGGGGGAAGTGGGTGTGCCAACTATAGCACCTTAGTAGTTTTCAGAACTCTATCCGCGCCTGCGAGTGGTCGAACAGCTGCTGCTGCAGTGTCTGAGCTTGCTCGGGGATGCACATGAAAGTGCTGATGTGTCCTGTTATTTTGGGCTGTACGGTGCCCTGGGGGCCCAAGGAATTTTCGGAGGAGACCAGGCAGGGTTGTTAGTGGGTGGGATTGGGGGTGGAGTGTGCCAGAGGGGATCTGAGCCGAGAGTTTCTCCCAGAATGCAATGTGACCCTCATTGCCACATGGCACTGGGGGGGATCCTGAGGGGGTGTGGAAATGCTGACATTACCAGGCTGAGCGATGGGCAGACATGAACACACAGAGCGGACGTTCTGTCGGCCTCTGATGATTGGCGGTATTTCTGGATGCCTTTTATGAACGATGGGAGGCGCCCCTGATGGCCTGTCATGCTCCAAGTTTTATACAATGTTTGACCCAAGCTCCACTTTATGCTGCAGCTCTTTAAAAACAAACTTACCTGACCTCAGAACAGACTCAGTTCTCTATTTAGCTTGGTGGCAGATGAGGTTTCAACCCTGAATGGCTACTAAATGGACAGTAAAGCAAGAAACTTTGATGGCAACTGCGGATCATATTAGTATAGTAGTCTGTATATAGTTATCATATATATAGCTATGACTTATCTCATGATGCGCAAATGCTCTATTTTAGGTTCTCACCCAGTATTATTGTATGAGACAAATAAAAGTGGCAGTAAAGTGAGATTTAACCCTGTGAGTAAGCCTGAATACCTTCCAGCTGAGGTATTTAAACTATAATTATCACAATATTTACACGATTACAATAGTCTAATCTTCAGTTGCCAAGTCATTCACGGCAGTATGATGCCCAGGCTACACACACACACACACACACACACACACACACACACACACACACACACACACACACACACACACACACACACACACACACACACACACACACACACACACACACACACACAAACATGAAAATAACAATTTAAATATGCCAAATGTGGAAATCTACACTTGTTAATAATGTGGACTCTACAAGAACTTTGTGCCAATTATTACCGTGATAAGAATTTTGTTTTGTCTTCATACAAACACAAAAGATTTAATGTTCTTCACTGTTCTTGTGTTTGCTTTTTCTAATTTCTAGACTGTTAAGTTGATGTTTGATTCCATCCACTATTATAGCTTAGGATAAAAATGCCTCAAAAGTACAAACAAAACATCTAAATATTAGCAATAAATAGAAGAGAGAGCACATGCCAATGCACACAATTCATGAATTTTGCAAATCCGAAAGGTTTTAGTTAAAATATGTAATTATCTTGAGATCTCTTGATTATTGTACTGGTGTGTGTGTGTGTGTGTGTGTGTGTGTGTGTGTGTGTGTGTGTGTGTGTGCGTGCGTGTGAATTTCAGTTCACTATCCTGAACACAAACTTGCTGTGCATCTGTTAGAAGTCCCTGCTGCATGTCAGCAGCTGCTACATGTCTGTAATGTTAATGGCAGCAATCACACCACCATTAACACTCTCTGTTGGCTCGAAATGTTATCATAGATCTTTGCACAGACGTAACGCTCCCATTTCCATTCAACTCACACGTGGCGGTAATATTCCAGCTCGTTTGGTTTGGCGTGTGAAGGAAAGATGCCATGTCATTTACTTAATTACACGTCCCCTATGGCTCACACCTTGAAAACTACTTGATTTATTTGGTTGTAGCTTCCTGAAAACCGCCCAGGAATCCTGGCGTCTGCTTGTTCTGTACTTCATCACACAAGCCACGTCCATGTACAATGTGACACTGTATTAATTAGGAGGGATACTCACAGATTGCTCCATAAATCTTTTTTTTTTGCTCACATTTTCATGCTCGGTCTAACATTGCAATTTGCATCTTGTCTCGCTCATGACTGTGTACACCTTTATAAGACAGAAGAGCTCAAACACTTCACTGTCATGTCAGAGTCGGAGCAGTTTTGTCAATAACCCCGGGCGGAGGTAGAACTGTGCTGACTCACTGGTGCCGTTATCTTCACCAGCCGGGGCATTAAAGGGGCAGTGAGGCTCGGTGGAAAATAAAAAAGATAAAAAAAATCAAGATGCAGATTTCTGCCTCTACCAAATTCAAATGTACCGACTCATTTTATAATTACTTCGTAGCCTTTGCACCACTAAAGTTGCAATTTTGAGCCCTGCAGGATCACTTCACTGAAACTCCAAAAGGCGAAAAATCAATCTCACTCTTTCAGGATCTACTTGTAAGGGGCAATATGGGACTCTGTTTGTGGAGAGTGGGACTTGTGCATACTAAACATCATACATTGTGTTTTCAGCATGGTTTACTAGAAAATACAACTTATTTTTTCCCCCTCCTTGAATCCAATGGTGACGCTTTAGGGCGGACAAGGAGGCAGCTGTCACCCCACCCAGGGTCGCGGGGTTCTTGATTATAACCCTTGAAGCTGTTCCACATGTGCTTAATGATGGACCATGAGAGTCACACAAACCAATATGGCTCACTGTATAAATGTCTTACCAGCCACAGCCATGATCACTTAAGTTATTCATGTCCCAACCATTGTATAGAAGCTGGATATAATTGTGTAGAAGTAGCTGGGCTTTTTGTTGTTGTTATTTTAACATGTTGACAGCTAACTCACGACACAAATACATTTGCTGATAAATCCTAACTAATCGCCCAGCGCGGGGTCAGGGAAATGACTTTTTAGTTAAAAAAAAAACAACAACAAAAAAAAGATGAAATATGCTTCTACATTGATTCGCATAACAACAGAAACAGACTATACTTGCTAGATATGTCACATATAAACCTCTAATTAGCGCGAGAAGAGTTGGTGTTTTTTATAGACTACGGATCTCAACAGTCGCTATTATCTGATAATGTGCCAGAGATTAGAATATCCAACGTTTGTGAAACTTTGGGGGGCCTGGAGGGGGTGCAATGTGGAGTCAAGACAAAGCTCGCAATGCCATATCTTAGGTTACATTATTCCTCGTTTTGAGTTGCATTGAGTGGCTCAGTTATTGTTGGAGATCTGAATCACATGACTGTGTATAGACAAAGACCCGAATCAGACGGCTTTGTTATTTTAGCCGCTCATGTGATCTGCACTCGACACCAAAGGGCCGCTCTCGGCTTCGCCCCTCGCCCCACACCCGCTGCGCTCCGTCCCCCCCCCCCCCCCCCTCCTCAGGACCGACAGAGAGAGTCTGTTACCAGAGAAACAAAGGTCAGTGTACTGTGTCGTCACATTTCCAGCTCACAGGACGAATCTTGAAAGAGTAAAAAGGGCCGCACACAAACATCCTTTGTTTTTGCTGTAACAAACCCGCGTTTGTCTTTGTGCTCTGGGCTGTGATGTCATCGTCATGGTTCATCCTCTCGGTGACCTCCGGGCCGATGCTTCTGAAATAGCTTCATCAGGAGGTGCACTCCAATTAGGGCATTGATTTTTGTTTTATTGTGACACCCACACACTCGCCCCCTCGCACAAACACAAACACGCAGGCATTCATTAAATAACACAGAAATAGAGCACAGTGAGTTCACTGTTCTCTAAATCTGGCCTCTTTTTTCCCCCCCCTCAGTTGGGAAGCCACGCTGCACAAACTCTGGGCTTGCCGGAGCGCCATGAAACTCTATGATCTGTGCTACATTGTCTGAGTATCATCATTATCTGAGGCGGAACAGAGGCTGTGAGACATACAAATGGTTATGTTGCGAGAAAGCTCGCTGACATTTTACGGTCAACTCGTAAAAAAAATCGCGGCATGCCTGAAAACTGCGGCGGGCCTTTCACACAGAAAACTGTGAGCACCTACTGCAGCCGACCTTTGATGGTGAGCATGATGTAATCCTCATGATAGATGCGTCAGGCTTTGGCCTTAGGCTGCTCTGAATGTTCAACTCCCTGAAGGCCTAGCAGGCTAAACGGGCCAAAGCAGCCCCCATCAATACATGACCAGGCAAGGCTCTAGATCACCTCGACCGGCGCAATTAATCTTGGCCTTGTAGCCCGCAGACAGGCCTTTATCCAAACAACAAACACAACAGGCACTTTATGGCCCGATGATGATGGGGGTCTGATGTTAATTTGGGTGTTGCTCTGCTGTTATCGTCTTAATAAGCGAGGCTGCACACCACCGCCTTTACCTGAGATTAAAAATTCAAATTCGGCTCGATCAAAGTGGGATTACTGCGCTAAGCTTGCTGTAACAAAAGAAGAGGTGGAATGTGAAGGTTTGGGAAATCATGTATTTTCACCCCCCTCTCTGCAATGCTTTCTAACGTGATTTCTACAGGAAAATATGTTGTTTTTTTTAGATGACCTTATTACCATGCTAGTCAGTTCTAATTTACATCTAATTTGGGCTGAAAGCTGCTGAAAAATGGTTGTAACATCACATTCACCGGATGTAGGTGACATTTTTTTTTCTAGGAGGATTAGTTCGATATTTTGGGAAGTCTTCTGATTTTCTTCTCTTGAAATGAGTTTGAAGGAAGATTGTGACGCTCTCCTGTTCGTACGAGACGCTAACAAAACCTTCCATGAGAACGCCCACGACTGACAAAAATGCTCCATGACTGAAATTTGTCCAGACAAAAGCAATATGAGAGTGAAAGATGTTTGTGACTCGCCTGGAAATCTCCCTGGAAGGTTTGCTCTTTCAAGCATTTGGAGCGACATCTTATATGCTGGATATTATTAACTGGGTCAGGACGTAGAAGAGGCAGTGGGGCGGTTTCAGGTGGGCTAATGATTACATTCCATTGGGAGAGGAAAAACAAACAAAAAAAAAACGGTGTACTTTGGCCTGTGGCCGTGATGAAACAGTGACGTATTATTGCTCCATAAGTCAGATGGTTACACGCACTAGATGTTCCCTAGAGGGCAAATTAATCACCCACAGCTCTCCCCTCCCTTGAAGGGAAAGGAAAACAATGAGCATGCCCCTGGATGCACTCCTGACCTGCCTTGCCTTCTTTGGGCTGTGAGAAAGAGGTTCTTCTTCAGCTGTTGATTCGAGGCTGCCTCTTCTCACAGATGAGTCTCTTTACATGACATTCCAGTCTGTATCTGGAAGTCCTCATCAAGTCCAACATGCCACCGGAAATTGTCTGTAACACAACTCAGTGATTGTTTCCCAGTGACCCTCAATGCACAAGGCCACACTGCAGCCAACTTTTAATTGCCTTATAAGTTAAATATGAATTTAAAGGAAGGTTGACATGAAGCTGAAAAGACTAACAGCAAGGACAAAACACATGACTTGTGGGTATTCTTTTCTCCTTTAATTTGTAGAAAATGTAAGCAAATTGTTTCTCATATCTCCAAGCTAAGCTCAGCTCAGCTACCTGGAACTTGGTTTTATGTGAAAGTGGTATTAGCTTCTTTTTGAGTAATATTATACATAGTAGTTGCTGAAAACAACTTTACATTAGTTGCATTAAGCACTGGTTTGGAAATGCATATCTCATACATACTATAGCTGTTATTTTTATAGACGACATGATCGATTTACTAAGTTGTTATCGGTTGTACATACATTTTGTTTTGGATAGATAAAGTTCAGTGTCGTTGCAATAAAAGTCAGAAAATATGTACAAGACACATTTTAAAAAGAGTAGTAATCTGCTGAAAGACTTTGTTCTGTACTTCAAAGACTGGAATCTGATATTTTAAATGAGTTCCCTCTGTGAGCCAAATTCTAACTGAAGGACCAAAGATCTATGACCCACTTTTAATACAAAATCACAATGCAAAGAGAGGCAGGTCAAGGATTACAATTGTGCATTGTTTCCCTGATTTATACTTTGCTCTGAAGTCATCAAAATGTGATTTGCTGAAATGGGTGGCATGTCTAGCGAATAATCAGCTGAGTGCACTGTGATCCAAGAGATTGCATAACCTCGATATTGCATGAGACTTGTTTGGTGTTACCTCATTCTTCTGTGTGTTTACAGAAGAAGTGTATGAGGAATTCGGCTGTGAGTCAGCGCAGTGGAACGGTGGGGAAAGTCAGCATGAGGCTGCATTGTACAAGGTGATGTTTGAAAGTGGTAACGTCATGAGATCAGTATGTTCACATCAATTCCTTCTGGCGAACTCGAGTCAGTGCTGATTGAGACCGAAACCGTCTTACTCCGCGTAGCTTCAGCTCTTTGTTTTCATGGGGACAGCCTTATCAGTTTTCTATATCCATCTGTACTCTTGATAAATCCTCAATAGTCAAGAAAAAGAAGCTTTCACATAAATATTAGTTGAAGGAGGCCGGTAATGTTCTCACTCGCAGTCTGATCGAGATTTGAGCATGCAGCCAGAAACTGTTTTGTCCCTTGTAATGCTAATCTTAGGCAACGCAACATTAATTCAATCTGTGCAAGACGAAGCCGACACGAGAGGACAGAAAAGGAAATTCTATCTGCAGAGGAAAACCATTTCATACAGCTTAAAAGCACCACAAAAAATTGTGTAGTGCAACCTTGATTTTTGTCATTCAACCATTCTTTACTTGTAGGCTGAACTCTTATGTTATTATTTAGCTTCAATTGTGAAAAAACAAACACACATTTTTCTATTTCTATTCCATATTACAAGATATTCACTGTGGGGTTTTTTCTTCTTTTAATTCTCATTGAATAGACTACAGCATTAAATTATGCTTGTTTCGTCATCTAAAACTAATTGTAGGCTTTTCGGGGACTACCGTTCATGAATATTCCTTTTCTGAATTCCAAATGGACTATTGTCAAGAGAATTGGAAGAATATCCCAATTTCACGTCCACAGTTGGGGGGATTTTCCATTGGATTTTTGATATTTTTCCTATGTATACATGGGTTTTAATCCTTAATGAAAGAAGTGACTGAAATAGATAAATGGTGCAGGAAATTCAAGTGCCTTTGAAACGATGGTCATTTGCAAACATCCATCCAATGCACCCAAAAACTAATATTTAGATCACTTTTTGTTGCAAATAACACCATATTATATGAACTCATAATTCAGTACTGTATCAAATGTGGGATGTGAAGCCCTGATCTTCGGGGGGATCTTTTTTCCATGTAGACATTTTTCAGCCTGAGACTAAACTCTTTAGTTCAGAGGTCACATACAGTCCAATTTTTCCGCTCCATGTTTTTTTAATCTTAGTGTAAAGAAGAATAAGTGCAATATGAAAAGTCAACAATTATTTCAATGTTTTTTTTTTACAAACCATGGCCAAGTTATCTTAAGCAGTATTTCAGCATCATGTTATATTTATGCTTCCTGGAGCAAAATACAGTTAAATGTCCAAATATCATGCTGTCCATTTGTTCCAGTTACAGATTTGAATTGGAGCTTTGCCACATCCAAAAACACAACAAATAAGCTGAATTTGAGCTTTATTGATGCTTAAGCAGGGCGTTTTTTTTTTTTTTACATCCTTCTCAAATTCACAGTGTATCAAATGCCATAAGATCCAGAGGTTCCTGCCACGTTATTGAGATCTTGTCTTGGTTATAAGATGTTGATGTTTTGTTATGTCTACAACATGTACAAAGCAAACCCACTGAATTATAAGGCAGCAGCTAGAATTTCTTTGTAATATTTAGACCTCCTCTGGGCTGAAATGAATCTTTTGCCGATCCGGTTTTGGCCTCATGTGCTCTTTACACAACATGGGATTTCTGTTAAATGGCCTTTAATAGTTGTTTCTTTCCCCTATGACTCCCATTAAATAAGTCTTGAAAAACTCCTAAATGATAAAAGTTGAGTTTTCCAATTTCAAACATTTCAATGTGTGCCTTAGTAAGGGTTACGTTAAACCATATCGGGTCTTAACACATGCTACACTTAAGCACCATTTTGAAAAGCGAGATGTGATATTTCATTCACAGTGCAGGTATTTTGTTGGCCAGACAGACGTGGAGGACAGATGTTAAAAACATGTCCTTTGAGACTCCTGGAGCCACGTTCCACGCCGGCGTAGAAAGCTTACCGTGAACTTGCTACCCTCAACATGACAAAATAGTGTTATGTCAGCACGCTGAAAAATAGCAATAAATTGGGTAGCAGAGAGTTACAAAGAGGTGTGGAAAAAGGGGTGGTGAGATGTGAGGAAATGGAGGGGGGTTGAGATTTAGGCGGAACCTGAGGCATGGAGGGGTACATCATTATTCTCAGAGCAGTGCTTTGATGTGGAAGCTGGATGGAAGTCGGGGAGCTGCTCTAATTAAAACAGTAACAATACGGCCCGCGTTGCCCCGCAGAAACAGGGGCTTTGTAAAGTCACTGAATGCCCCATTTAGCGGGCGACCGTCCATAGATAACAGTAGATCTTACAGTGACGGACGCCAAGGTCTCCAAATGTGTATCTTTGGCTCCGGTCTCTGAAGCGCTCCTCCTGGTGTGCGAATGTGTGCGCAGAGTTCTCAGTGTCCTACTTTCTGGGTCTTTGGTGGCGTTGTGGGCCCTGACAGGAGTGACAGATTGAGATGGGCTGTGGGTATTCAGAGGCCAGGCAAAGACAGGAAAGCCTGGGGGATCTTGGTCTGACAGGTAGATGGAGGAGAGACAGGACTTCATTATAACTGCAGCAGAAAGGAGCAGTGGAATATAAAATTAAAGGGTCAAATCATTATTTCTTTAATTTGACGACATTTCACTGAAAAAGAAAACCTATTCAAATACAACACAGCCTTCTATAAAATAAAAGTTTCTATTTTGCACTGACATTGACTTGAATAAAGCCGATTTTCCCCTTTCGTCCGCAAAGCATGTTTGTGTCTCTCTTCATATCTACTGAAGCATATTGCACTAAAAGGCACAAGTGGGCTTGTGGAGGCAACTGAGTGATGCTCTGAGACAGTAGCAGTTCAAAGAGACTGTCTGCGCAGAGAGAAGGGTCTAATTTTAACTTGGAGACGAGGGGGGGGGGGGTGCTCATGAAACAGCTCTGCCTGACTACAGCTCAATTATTCATCAACACAAGAAGTCTCTCAACTAAAAAGCCTGACATGGATTTCATCAGCCCCCCCCCCCAACACCACGCTGTTTCATTCAGACACCAAAAACTAGCCGTCCACACACAAACCAAAAACTACCCACCCTACCACTGAGTGCCCTCCAGAAATGCAGGCATGCACTGGTGAAGATGAGTCAAAACACACATAGTGAGACATGCAGTCTGCTGAGGAATTTGATCAAATTGGGTTTATATGTTGAAGTGGTTCTTGGTATAATAAAAAAAAAATTCTTGGCTAATTGTTTGCTTTCAAAAACTGTTTTCTATTTCTATACATTCCACCCAAATGATTTACTTCAATAGATGTTTCACTGTATAGTCACGTGAGTTTATATTTCAGTTTTGTCTCATTATGAATGGTTCTCTTGAATAGGCATCGAGCTAACAGGGACCTTTCGCTAACCTTTAAAGACTAAAGTTTCTTTGCTGGAAACTCGAAATGTTTGTAAGAATTCTTGGGAAACAAATCTAAACTCAGGAGCTCAGGACTTGGACGCGTCGCCTGATGACTCAGTCTCTGTTTTGAACAACTTGCAGCAGGCGTCATCTCCCACAGATGACCAGTCATGTGATACTGAGCTGGCTCCGTCCGAGCTGCTCATGTAATCGGAGGAATTGCAGAATGAGGCAGACTTTATGCAGTTTTCCAATCACTCTGTCTTTTTTTTTTTCCAGAGTCCTCAGCACAAGAGCTCAGACCGCCATAAATTTCCTGTTGCTACCGGAGCAGTGACACTCTGGAGGATACAGCCCGGCAGTATTTTCTTAACTCGGTGACAGCAAATCAACAGAAAGGCCATAAACCATTTCACTATTGTAATGTTTCCCTCTCTGCAGCTTTAACAGCCCCACTGGGCTTCAAACCTGGTTTCCCTCTGATGACTTGTTGAATTGACTAAAGCCCCAGAAAACACTCCAGACCAAATTGTAATTATTCAACATGTAGGATAAAAGCACTCCCAGTTATGTGACTTCAGCTGCAAATAAAGCCCTGTGTGACTGGGCTGCGACCGATTTAGAAGCAACTTGTTGACCCTCACAGAAACAGCGACAGTTTCTTGGTCAGCACAAGCAACAGCTCGTCCCCAAAAGCCCCCCTGACTGATGCGGCGGTCTGAATCTGTTGCATGTCTGTAATAAGTTTATATCTTGAGCAGTCACTGGGTGGCCTTAGGTAAGCAGTGCAGCCGCAGTGCAACCTGGGAGCGGATTTGTGCCTGCTGTGATAATGACACCATTTAAAGACCCATCCAGACAAGCTGACAAATTGATGCTGAGGTCGTGTTTTCATGTTGACTCGTAAGGCAAACACAGATAAACACACGGATCCACCAGTCTGGTGGACAGTGGCACACGAAGATGCGTGTGAATTTATGTTGCATGTTTAAGAGCCAATATCAAACCCTCTGAGAACTGAAGAGGCTTTGTGTGTAAATATCTCTCTCACTGTGCCAGACACATTTTATTTGTTTTCAGTAACAGACAACAAATCCAAGTGCGGCTGCATAAATCTGCAGGATCAATAGAGAAAATACAATAATGCATCCTCAGTATTATTGCTCTGCAGTAAGTACTTCCCTGAACATTTTTCATTATGAAAACCGAGATTTATCATCGATTACCCTGCCAAAACATATATTGCTGTTGAACTCTGTGTTGCGTTAATTTGGACATTGGGGCTGGATTTAGGCTGGGTGAAGTCTATCTGCGACAGGCAGCAGGTGCTGTACATCATGTAGAGCGGCAGATAGCGCTGGCTAAAGACAGTCAGGTGCAGTGCTGTTTGCAGATAAGGCCATGGGGTCTAACTTTAGCATCTGACATGAGGAAAGACAAGCTGTGATTGCTGTGGCCCACTGGCACATTGGCCATAGAGATGGTGTGATTTCTAAAACAAACCCTTCTGGGATTTAAGTCAGCTTCAGACAGGACAGACAAGGTCAGAAAAATACTTTGGGTTTTGCAAAAGTTTTGTTTTTTGTTTTGTTTTGGGTTTTTTTTCCTAGAAAGCATCTGTCGTTGCTCATGATGGTTTAGAAACAAGGACGACACACTGGGAGACATTGTGTTTCTCCAGGTGTGTTTGGTTTTTGTATTTTTGAAAGAATACATTAAAAAAATTACTGCACATTTCTGAAGAGCATTACTCGTGACTACAATAAGCATTTCCAGGAATTTATTGTGATCCTGTTAGACACATATTAAGCACATAGGTGATCAAACCACTGTCTGTCCTGTTTTATCCAACAAAAGGGTTGCAGGTATAAACAGGTGAACGAATTGATATTTAGCAGACGCGTGTGGAAGGTGATCTATCGGGGGACACCGAGGATTCAGTCTGACAGACAACACACAATATCGATTTTTGCATGTTTCGATCACTACACCTTGCTGTGGACAGGTAACCATTTTCATTCAGCCTTTCTTCACCCAGGGAGCTGAAATCGTCTGCAAGCTGCCATCAGACATGTCTTTACTGACTTAAAACAAAGTCATGTTGCACACTGAAACAGCACAATTAGTGATGTTTTACAGTCAACCTGCATTTGTTTCAGTCTTCACCCGGTGAGGAATAATTATTCTCCTAAAAAGATGTTTCTAAATTCCCATTGTTTACAAGGTGAGCATTAAATAACTTTCAATTGTTGATTTACTTTGGATACTTTGAGGAGTAACACAGCACTGACAAACTCTTGTGTTCATCTCAAAGTGCATGTCTTAGTCGGTTACGTTAACATAACAGTCACCAAATGACCTCTTCTGCTCTTCTGCACTTTTCACATCCAGTCCAGGGGTTTTTAAAAATTCATGAAAACATGTCTGGTTATATGTCCTTTTCAAGGTACATTCAAGCATGTAGCTACTGGCGCTTTGCACAGAATACTTGGAGATATTGATTCTTGTGAGATATGTGGCTCCATGGTGTTTACAGAGAGAATATACATCAGAGTGGCAATGTTTTCTAATCTCTCACTTTAAAATAAAAAAGGAAAACTACAATCTACGTGAAGCTACTTTTTTTTATTGTTTGCTATATTTTTTATCACAATGACCAAAACCAATAAGAGATAGGTTGTCAACCATCTGGTGTTTGGGTGAGTAGAATTTGCACATTTTGAGCTTTATGTAAAAAAAAATACAAAAGTTACATCAAATTCCGATCCGTGTACTAATATCACTCAGGTGTAAACAACGGAAATTGTTCAAATACTATCCTCCTCTGAGTGAGTAAAAGCACCCATTCAAACCACTAATCTTTTCCCTTAAGCCAGTAAAGCTGGATTGCCTAAAATATAAACGTTGTTCATAACACTGCGTCCGGTAAACCTTGAGCCTTTATTATATAAGCTCATTTTTGTAGTTGTGCAGACGTGAGCACGTTCACGTCATAGCAACAATTTTTGTTTGTCCAGGCTTTTTTGTGTGGTGTTTGCATGTTCTCTCTGTGCAAGACAACATGGGTACATTCCTTCCAGAGTCCATAAAATATGAATTTGAGGTAATTGGCGACTCTATATATTCTTGTAAATGTGTGAATGTCAGTGTGTGTGTAGATCTGTCTGTATCCTGCCTTTTCCCTCAGATCGGCTTCAGCACCACATTGATTCAATAAGATTCTGTAGAGGTTGGACAGATATTGGATTTACATGCAAAAGAGGCATTATTTATTTAGGTAGTATCATTGATATGGTTATAGAGATATAATTATTTTACACTTTAGATATGTGGAATCCTTAAAACGTCTTTCAGTAAATGTCAAGTATCATTTCGTATTTTGAGGGCGGGCGATGTCTCCTCTGTTTTGAAAGTCAAAATATGGCCACCTTAATAATAGCTAAATACATTTTCAGTACCTCTTCTGCTACATTTGGAAGGCCATTTAAGTGAGCTAAAAATAATTGTAAGCCAGTTCCAGCTATGATTTCAGCTGACACAACTTCCTCTGACTGCCGACAAATACAGTCTGCCATTGTCTTATGAGATCAAAGCACCATTGTTTTTTTTTTAAACGAAAGAAAAATAAAACGATTTTATGTGGTAAATCTTCCACAGTTGTCACTGCAAACTGCATATCTGTGAGCAGAAAGCTTGACTCTGAAGCCAGGACAGGATGACAGGGCTTAGCAAACGGTCAATTGTAACATTTCCATCATCAGCGGAGGATGTGCTCATGGATAATGTGCCTTCTTATCTTTCCACATTAAGATGGTGTGTGTGTGTGTATATGTGTGTGTGTGTGTGTGTGTGTGTGTGTGTGAATTTTTTTCCCCCAAAAGACGGTAGGACAGTGAGACAGGCTGTGACAGACTACAGGATGCTCCAAATAGAAACAACAGTGCAGCTCCGCTCCTCTCTCGCTCGCTCGCCGCTGTGTGCTGCAGTACGACGGTCTCGATGAGTATGTCACGGTATGGAAATCCCTGCCAATACCTCTCAGCTTCACAGCCACTTCCACCTACAAAAGCTGTGTTTTCCTGACAAGAAAATGTCATCTTGGATGCTAATGACATGATTTGCCCTCGCAGATAATTGTGTTTTTTTCGTGCGTCGTTAAAATGGCTTTGATGTCTCCCTCCCATTTTCAGCACTGCGAGAGTTCATCCGGAGTTTTTTTTTTTTTTTTTTTTCCCTGCACAAGTTTGTTTTTCCTGTGTCGAATCTTATGTGATGGTTTGGCAAAAAAAAGCTCTCTGAGCAATGCATCATCCCTTTAGAGGCTGAATGCGGTGCCAGGCAAGCTAAGTGCTTGGCTGCAGGCGATGAAGGCAAGAAACTTCTTTTTTGCTTAGTGAAATAAGCAAACCCAAAAGACACAACATTAATTATTCAGCCTCCCTGCACCAGCCTGACATTCTGATTATGACTGGAGGTGGTTACAGCGTATCGGTAAGGTTGCAGAGTAGCCATGACGGAGGTTCAAACTCTAATATGTTCGCTGCCAAGAAATACGGGCCCGTGTGATGTGTAAGCCAGCCGCAGGGCATCAGAATGAATGGTAATAATTCATCTTGAGAGAATGAAGCCTATTTCTTGAGCCACTCCCCTGGAAGCAAAGACAAGGAAATTACAAGTCTCACTGTTTTGTAAATGACGTTGACGGTCATTTTGTTTCCTTTTCCAAAATAGGCTGATTACAGGGTGAAGCTTGAAATGGTTTGTGTCCTTATGCAACCAACAGACAGCCATGCAGGGATGCAGACCGATACCTTGCTACTTGAAAGCAGGGTGTTGGCCTATTTGGAGTGATTACATGTGAGGAGGTTTGTCATTGTATGCCAAAATACTGTCTATCTGCCAAAACAAGCAGCCTTTATCTCTTAAGGGTTGGTCTTGGAACGCAACCAGTGACTGTGCATGTGTTGTTGGTGGGGTGTTTTTTTTTTTTTTTTGGGCCAACCCGGCACAGTCATCTTCATTTGCTTGTGCACAACATTAAATACGACTAGCATACCACTGTATGCTAGTCCAATTGTTGCAGCGGTGGCTGTGCAACATGAGAATGCGATCTGGTGCAACAGCTGTGCGGGCAACTGATGGGCTTCTCCACCATCCCGCACGCTCACGGAAGCATATTTTTGTCAGGACCGCGCAAAAACAAATCCTGATGGTAAAATGTTGCAGCACCACTTCCAGCAGCATCAGTGCAAGTATTTCCTATGGCGCAGAAGTTGAACTGAAGTGTCGGTAGTCTTGGCAGGCCCGCGCAGAGAGGGGTGTGCTGTGAAAACTGGCATGTTGACACTTTCATGCCACTGTCACGCTGTTCACAAGGTGCCCTGGAGGAGTGTCACAACGCATTCTTCTCACTTAGAGGAGCATGTCCCTGTCACACTCCGGGTTGCCGTAGTCAGACGGCATTCCTCTCTAACCGTCTGTCTGCGGTATTATAGTCGCATGCAATAGTTACTCAGATCACCTGGGTTCAGGCTCTTCGGGTGAAGTTGGTGACGCGCTATACTGAGTCATGCTGACATCACAAGCACGGTCGTGTTTTCATTCTGGAGCATGCCAATTACATGTGGACGTTCATCCAAACTATCTTTGTGTTTAATGCCTATCAAACTTTTTTTCTTTAAAAAAAAAAAAAAAAAAAAGAATGCAACAGGAAGTTGTAATCAGAAACACAAACACGCTCTGTCTGTGACATTAAAACTCCATGGTGATCGGCACAATTCCCTTTCTATCTCTCTTGCAAGTTCAATATGTTTTGTTATCGAAGAGTTTACAAGATGAGATGCGCTTCGGTCTGCAGTTCATGCCCTGAAGGGAACAAAAGGGAACAGCTTATATAGTAGTTCATGTGACAAACGACTACCCAACGCTAACTGAGACTTCCCCGCTTGGCACTGGCTGGTGTGACAGTGTTATTGGTGCAACATTTGTCATGTTGCGGTTTCCTTATCCACCCCCCCCCCCACCCTCCCGTCTTCCAACAGTCACTGAAACTGTCGAGAAGACACCACATGGCGTGCTGCACACAGCACATGGTTTCAGTTACAACCGAGCTGCACTCTAGTTTTCTGAGTCCCAGCGTGTACAACATGAGCAAGGTGGAAAGAGTGGAAATCCTGCAGATTTTAAACACAGTCTGTGTACAGTCACGTGGAAGCTGTTTCCATGTATTCAGTTGTATTTGGTGATGGGTCTAAGTGTGTCTGTATGTGTGTATTTTGTGAGTCAGAGGAAGTGGGTAAGAGGTGAGATTTAGTACTTTAATTATCATGCAGGCTTTTTTTTTTTTTTTCCCCCCCTGACTACATTATGTTTTGACAATGACGGCTCACCGAAACTGAAACTAATCTCAACCTGCTGGAACTTTATGCCACTCAAGCAATGATATTACTGTATTTTTAAAGGTAACATAAATATTAGCTGGCGGGAGATTAATTGAGACTTCACTTTAATGAATGAACCTCTTTTTCTTGGTTTGCTACAACTACTGCAGCAGAACATTGGTAAGCTACATACGCCTGAGATTAAAGAGAAGCATACATACAGCTCCTAATTGCAATCAGGACTTAAAAGGCTGCAGCACTGAGGAGATGGAGGAATATATGATGTGATGAGTGCATAAATCAGCGATAGAGAAAATGCATTATGCATAGTTCAGATAAGATGGACATCGTTTGTCTGCTTCCATTTGGAGTCTCGGCACTCAAGGCAATTTGACTGCAGTGTTTCTCTTCAAAAGAGATCCATTAGTTATTGGCAGAATAGCTCAGGGACAATAAAACACATTGACTTTCACCTTTACATCCTATTTCCTTTCCTGCCCGAGCCCTTTCATGGTCCGTGCTCTCCCATTACATTTCAGGGAGCATATTTTACCTCTGCACGAAAGGTGTCATCTCTGGAGTTTTTGGTATCCTTTGTAATGACCGTAAACCACATTTGGAACGGTGGCTAAGGTGTTCAGAGGCGTTTGAAAGGTACAAAAAAAAAGAAGAATAATTTGATGTGTCACCTTGGAGATGGCAGTTGACAGCTGTTCCACGCACAAGCTGGGCTTAATTGGCGGGGAAATTAGCCTGACCTTGACTGCGGCGGCGGCGGCCGACGAGCTGCCGCTGCCTGCCACTTGAAATGACATTGTTGTAATTTTCAACAGCGGCAAGCAAACACTCCGAGCATTAATTATATGATGGGATGTGCCTTGGTGCAACAGACGCACACAGTGAATACTTATGTAAGCCGTCGCTCCAGTCTCCATAGTAACCTGCAGCATTGTAACACACGAATCCTCCGATCCGCCTCCCCTGAAGTGGGCTGTTTCCATGGAAACCAGGCAGCTGCCTTTGATGATGGCTCTCATGAAATGACACCCGCTGATAACGCCGGCTCCTCCGAGTCTCCGGGAGGGAGGCTAGATGGATGGGTGATGGGCTGGTGGGTGGGTGGCAGAGGGGTTGCAGGGAGGAATTATGGCGGAAGAGAATTATTTCTCCTTGAAACTGAGTCATGTAACCGCATCACGGCTCACACGTCCTCCCAGCTGCAGTGGTTTACCTGGCGCCGAGGCAGGCGGCGATGGGAACACTGTGGACCAAATGAGGCGTAGCGAGAGATGGCTCTGTTACATCGGGGCTGGCGTGATTCACATGCCTCATGTTGATTTATGTGTCATAAAAAAAAAAACTACAAAAAAAGTGGCATCACATTTTTATGCTTTGGCTGCAAGGGTAAAGAGGAATGTTGAGGAGAGGGTTCACGCACTACCATCTGCTGCGCTCTCTTATCTACTTCTTCAAACAGATGAATGTCAAAATGTCAGGAGTACTTTCCTCATGTGCTCTGCAATCTTATGCCAGAGTTAGCAGAGCCCAAATTTTCCACTGCAGCCCTCTGTGTCAGTTTTTTGACCCCGACCCCCTCTTCCTCCCCTCTCTTTTCAAGTCAAAGCGCCTCTCGCACTCGAGATCCTGTTGCATCAGGAGGGAATTGTTTGTGGTTAGATGTGACTGTTATACATCGCTGTTGTGCAACATCCTGAAAAAAAAACAGCTACATGGCAATCCTAACTGAAACGGTCTCTGAGTCGACTCCGCCCCCTGCGAGCGCCGCAAACGGTGCGGCGTGGGTTCGGTACGTGCAGTCTGGGTGTCGGTAGGTGGGCAGATCCAACCTGAACGTGTGTCTCCTGTCTGCGGGTTAAGGCAGCCTGCACGCTGATCTCAGAATGGAGAAAATAGCTTTGGCTCTGGCAAGCAGATCAAAGTGATCAGACAAGTAATCCCCCATGAGTCAGAAGGGACTCGGCTTGTGGGGGGGATGGGGGGGGGGGGGGGAGGGGGTAGGTGTGAGTACGTGAGGGGAAGGCCATGGTAGCTTTACGCGCTTTATTTCATCACTCTACTTTATTGACACGATGCAGGAGCGTGTGGTGTGTTTGTGTGAACGTTCAGACGGTCCTCCTCCGCTGTTTCAATTTGATCTTCCTGGAAGGTGACTTTGAAGCTAAAGGGTATTTTTTTTTTTTTTTTTTTAGCTTTGACTGATTCAGAAAATCACCCACTGAGCTCTGTAATTTCCCCTTGTGAGGAGGGCCAGCTGTGGCATATCTTGCAGTTACACACTCACCTCAGACACATGCCTAATGTCCTTATGTTTCTGAAAACCGAGACGCATCACTCTCACAAGCCGAGTGATTTCACCGCAGTGACACAGACGTTACCAGTTTTGTGGTAATGCATCATAGATGGAGATCAAATGCTTGGACATGAGAAAGAACAATGGAATGTAAAGAGGGAGAGCGTGTGCCAAAAAAATTGTGGGATGATAGAAAAAGAGCGTCAGCTCAACTGAGACAAAAGATGTGATTAAGGTTTGCGCACGACGACGTACCTTGACCACACGCTCGTCTCCACTCCGGCTCTCAGCTGATTCGTCAGTGACATTTGATGTTGAGCGTCTCGGCACAGCGTTTATTATCAAGTTGTTAACTTATATATGTTAACTAATAGTGAGACTGAGACGGAGTAAAAATGTCTAAAACTGCTTCCAGAAAGCCTTCTGCCATGCCTTTGTGTCTGGATTAGTAAGTAATGGAGAAATGTCATTAGTCGGTCGACTCACTGGGAATTTCAGAGTGCGTGAGTGAGTGTATGACTTCAGGTCTCAGCATTTTGAGGGAAGTGTTTTGATGCTTGGTATGACTCACATTTCCCTCAATCTATTGCACTCAGTGGGTGTACTCCTCGCCTTCCCTCAGCGGCAGCGCGTCAGACACCGAAGGCGTTTCAAGCACAGGTGCAAGTGAAAGTATTATCCAGGCAGAGGCAGAAACCAGTCAGGCCGGGATGATGTTTGTTGGGGCTTTGTGCCAAAGAGGAAGTTATCGTGCTCTCGAAAGCATGGTTGTGAAAATACAGTGCAGCCGCACAGATGGCCGCGATGAGTCACGTCACAAGGCTTCCTCCTTTTCTGCTGGATAATCCTCATCAATTAGCTCCATTGTCAGCTGGCTTTTCACACTCATGAAATTGATGCCTGAATGCTCGACGGCAGAGGATCTGGGCCTCTTCTCCCTTTGAGCAGTGACTCACCCGTCGGGGAAGAAGGAGAAAAAAAAAAAAAAAATCTTTTATTGTTGGAGCTTTTCTCTTCACTGACTTTAGATGATTTATTTACGAAGCCGGAGGCATTCGCAGCTAAACCCTCCCACCGTGTACTGTCATGAATAAAGACGCCGTTGCATCATAGTGGTTTTCATCAGTTAACACCAAAGGCACACCCCACAGGGGTATAAAAACTGCACTTGTGGGAAAGACGGAGAACAGGCTCTTACCTGTCCTTGTCCCGCTTTAGGTTTTGAATGAGGTTTTGTTATCTCAGCGATTGCTTTCATGGTATCAGTGACAGGAACTGGATACAGCCACATGAGATTTGCAAAAGCAGATGTGCAACTGGAAGCACGCACACACATGCACACACACATGCACATGCACACACACACACACACGCACACACTGGGTTAACACTGAAAAGGAATGTCAGAGCAGAACAAAGGCTGAGCAGTGAGACAGTAGATCACTTCCTGTGTTAAACATGACCTTTGAACTTAATCTGTACTCAAACTGATGACAGGCGCGATAGGTAAAGGGCAGAATAGAGAATTAGACACCGCATTTCGGCTGAGAAACAGATCTGTTCCCATTAGACCGGGTCCACAAAAACCAAGCACTAGGAACAAGAATAGAGCATTTGTGTCTCAGTTCTTTCACTTCCTGGTCTTTTTCTAAAATCTGTTTATAATCTGGCTTAATGCTAGGCAACAATACTCACCACGAAATGTTATCATTCACTAAAATACAAAACCAAGCAACCTGATAAATGTAGCTCAAGACTTATGACCAAGTTAATAACCTAATTTTAGTTTCAGGGCTGCATTGATTTAATGATAGGATGTTGACCTTTTACATGACAACAACTGCAAATAGCTCCCTTTGCGATAGTACGATGAGGAATAAGTCCATCTCAGAAAAGTCCAAATTGATCTTATTAGATAAACACAAGTGAAATCTTTCAATAAATATTTTGGAACTTCCACCATTTCATGACTCACAAAGTCTCCTGGTGCCAAACAGTGAAACATGTTTAAAAAACAACATGTCCTCCACTTCCTTTTCGATTTCCTCTTTTCAAAATGCAACGCAGGACGTAAGTTTGAGCCTGATATAGCTGTCCAAGCATGAGGAAATCTGAAATGCTGTCTTGAGGCCAATGTTGGCAAAGGCTTGTTGTTTCTTAGTCTGCAGTTTCTCCGACACAAATTCACCATCACATTATGGATTTAATGCTAATGACACTGTGCTCGCAGAAATGTAGCTATTTTCATTGTTGCACCTCTGATCTCTCCGCCCAGACTCAAGCGTCACGTTAAGTTATTCTTGGCAAAACAACGCAACACCTTTCTAAAAATAATCAAAGATACTGAAACAGAAGTTCCGTTTATGTTTTTTTTCCTTTTCTTTTTTTTTTTCCAATGTAGATTCTCTAACCTTCCTGTCTTGCTCAAATGTTTGACACCACTGACAAGGATGCCAATTAGCCAAATTTGTTTTTTGGTTTTTAAACGTTTGGTTCAAATGTTAGAGTAAAGCCTGGAAGCCCAGCAGGGACGCGAACCAGGAACATTTCTAGCTATGAAATGAAAGTAACAACAATCACGTCAACGCTGTGCAACTTTTGAGTGAACCTCTCGTGAGGGCATTTCCTTTCTTTTTTGTTTTTTTTCTTTCTGACCTGAGTATTAGTAGGCCTTTATGCATGAGGAGGTGTGTAACCCACTGTGGTTTATAGTCGGTCTCGTCGAGGCGCCTTAATGGAATCTGTGAACGCTACAAACGCATGTGTTGTTGTGGTGTGAAGAACACTTACATCATGGTGTAGGTGTGTGACAGAGAGGAGCTTCACTCTACAGGAAATGAGGACACTGTGCTTGTTCATTGCTGAAAGTGGAGCAGCTTCTATAACTTACCGCATATGTGATAACAGTCCACGTTTTTCTCCTCGGGCGTACACAAATTGTTGTTTTCGAGCAAACTTCTGCCGCCCGACATTTAGCACAGAAGCCTTGAAATTAATCTGTGGAGCAGTGGCTCAACGTTGAATTTCTGTGTGCCGTTTCTGTTGATTCAGGGGAAAATCCATTTTACAACATGTGCAGCCGGCCAAGTGTCCAATTAGTGCTGTTCAAAAATTTTTGTGGAAAAAAAAAAAACATCATTGAGGCTGAATTGGAATTACATTCTGTGAATTTTCGAACCATCCTTGCCAAGGTCTGACACAAGGGAATCAATGACTTCACTGAAATATCAAACTGTGTCATAAATTATAGTGTTTCATTGCCTACAACCTTGATCTGCCGGAGTGAGGCAATTTTGCCGTCTTTGCTGTTGAAGACGAGCCGTGGCACTCCAGCTGCACTCCTGTGGATATTCAAATAATTGCCCTCCGCGCTGTGTGAGAGAGAATGAATTTGAATAATGTATTGCAACGGGAGTGAGGCCACAAGGCCTCCGAGGTCGTAAATTCTGCTGCTACATCAGCTCAGCCCACGAGAAAGGGAGGCACACGGGGTTGTTTATAAAATGCCCTTGGAAAAATGAGTCTAATCCCCAGCCAAACCGTAAGCCATAGGGAGAGCATTAGATAACCCACAAGCTGCAGAGTAATGAGAGTAATGAGGGAGATGGAGACGCAGAGCCAGGACAGAGAATGCATCCATTTATTGGCTGCATGCTCTGATTGCCCAGACCATTTGAGACAAACTGGAGCCTGACACAGTGCTGGAGTCCATTTCGTCTGATCAGCAGCAATAAGCGCTTTCCACAGCCAGTGAGTGCTCCAGGCTGCCCGCAGCCATACATCATGCACATCATCCACTGCAACCACTCAAATTATATCTGGTTATGCAGTGACCTTTTACCTTTTGTGACTCGGGCACAGACACGCTGACTTTCTTGAACATGAAGATCAGATTTCGTCTTGAAATGGAACATATGGTTTGGAGACATCCAGAGGCCTCGCGAGTCAAAATATTCTTCCCTCAGACCACAGAACTGTCTCGTATATTGGAAGGAAAAACATTGCCGCCTGCTACCCAAAATGTGCCTCATGTCATCATCCCACTGTTTTCACGCCACAGACAACTTTATTTGTGAACCCCGGCTGCAATGCAAATGATGCCGCCATGACGCTTTACACATCCAGTGGTGTGAGAACGTGATCAGAAACCTGTTTCTACTCAAAGACAACACTCTTTAAGAATGTATTTACAGCATTGTATTACTGTGGGCAGAACAAAATAATGCTCATTTAGAGAGGCTATATTCTACTTCATCTTACATCTTACACACGCACGCACGCACGCACGCACGCACGCACGCACGCACGCACGCACACACACACACACACACAGAAGTTGACAGACCAGCATACCAGACCCTGATCCCGGATTCCCCTGCTCCCCTTGATGTCTCATTAGAAGCAGGCTTCTTCCTGTTTAGCCAGAGAAATGGGAGCGATGGGGGAAGTGTATGTGCTTTTGTGGGGGGTAAATGAGGGGGTGTCCTAAAGGGCACTTTTGCAGAGAGCAGGTGAAGACGTGGGCCTGGCTGGCTGGCTGGCTGGATGACTGCAGTGTTATTGCCTCCAGAAGGGTTCCTGTAAATGAGGGCTGCCTGCCTGCATCGCACCCCCCCCCCCCCCCCCCCCCCCCCCCAAGCTTTCCTCTGGCAGCCCACCCCATAAAGCCTGGGTGACAGAGCAAGTAATAAAGGGCCTGAACACAATGAGTCAGCACTTTAGCCTCCATTTAATTTCATCTGAATGCAGTGCTGACCCCCTCCACCCCCCACCGCCATCCTTACCCCTTCTGTCTCCTCATACCTCCACTCCTCCCTCTCTCGCCCTCTCTCTCTCTCTCTCTCTCTCTGCAGCAGACTTAACCCATTCCTGCCTCCCGTGTCAGACTGAAACAGCAGCATGTGAGTCCTTTTACAACCTATAGCTCAACACTGTCTTGTGTATTTTTGGATGGAGATATGTGCTGTATATACAGCGACACAAATATACACTCGAATGAAGTATTTCACACTGCACCGGCATGCGACAGTAAATCAGAGCTGTGCGTAACGACTATTTCCGTCTTTTGTTGTTTTTGGTATGTAGACTCCTAAACCTGATCGTGTTGACAGTGAGCGTTAGCGTTAAAGAAGTGGAGGAGGAGGAGGAGAAGAAGGGGGCCTGAGAGGGAATGTAGGCCACACATTCCTTTCCTAGGAGCTGTCTGAGCTCAGGCAAACAGTGCCGCACAATCAGACCAGGATTTCCGCCATTCCACAGCATGGGCCAGACTCTGAGTTTCCCCCTCACTTCGCACGAACCCTCGCCTCAGATCTCTGCTGGTGCTTGCGGCTCTCATCTTTGCACGATGTGCAGTTTTCCGTCAATGAAATGGAGCCACCTCTCTTTCATTAAAGCTGTTACTCTGTTGCTGTTTTGTTTTTATATTGAGACCACTTGAGTCAAAAATATCCATCATGCTTATTTGCAGTTCTGCGTTGTTTCTATGGATATTGCAGATGTTTGAGAATAGGGTTTTAACCAGTATTGTGAATTTACTTAAAACTGGCACCCAATTAAAGTTACTCGTTATGCCTATAAAATGCAGTGTAGTTACTTAATAGTCCCTGAAAGTAAAAGAGTAACTCGTAACTGGATGGAATAATGTATGTGTTCATTCTAATAGTCTCCACGAGTCTGGCCCCGTCAATAATGTGCACATAGCTGAGTCAGATGAGCTACATAATGACTCAAGATATATCATCAAATTCGGAGGAACAGATTTATGACCTGTTGCAGACCACAAAACTGTTGTGTTTAATTAATTAATTTCAACTCAACACGCAGACTATATTTAAATTAAAAGACTATTTTTGTAACGTCCTTTTAACTTTGCATTTTAATATTTATGGAAACAAAGTCAAACTTTCTGCCTTAATATTATTCCACTCATATTATGCTGCTCTGTTGTCACGGTGCTGCATCTGTAGATGCTGCACATACTGCTGCTCCGGTAATGGAGATAAAAAAAACACACACACAAAAAACCCAGAAGTAAACAAAACTATGTTAATTAAGTTAATTTTTCTTAACAAATTAAACATTTCAAATCAATTAAATAAATTAACGCATTATTTTTGACAGCAGTATTATTCAGCCATTTCTCTTCTGGCAAACAGGAGTTGAGTTAAATAATAACTGTTAAGACAATGCTAGCAGAAAGATGGGAAAATGTAACTTGAAGTACTGGCACATGCACACTCTGTAGCCAATAGTTGTTTTTGCATGTGCAAATAGACTGAAAGTGTACATCGACTGCAATTTACTATACCAGTATTATGCCAGTACTGTTTTTTTAAAGTAAGGGTTTACTCCAGTTCTAGTTTTAACTCTATAAAACATCCTGGATCCTTTGTCATCCAATGCCTAATTATGGCTTGTCCCTGCACTGTTCCTCCTTCTGTTCCACTGGGCTCTCTCATTTTTACTTATTGTTTGTGCTGTTTCCTGCAAAGGATGGATGACATAGACCAGACCTCCTCTCACAGTTCTCTCTTCCCCCTTCTCCTCCTCCGGCGATAACTCTTTCTCTTTCTTCCCCCCCTCTCGCCTTCGTCTACCATATTTCTAGCCCTCTGCCATTGTGTATCATGCAGCTGCAGCACAATAACAGTGTTTGGGTGTAATAGTCCAGACAGGACTTTGGTTTAAATAAACACCCCCAAGGCCATGTAATAACCCAGCAACTCGCTATACCCCCTTCCCCCCCCGAAAGTTCCAGTCTCCTAACCATTCCCTTGGCGCTGAGGCCCGGTCCACAGCACATTCCTCCTCCTGCACCCTGCCAGCCGCTTAGCCAGCCAGCCAGCCAAACCACCATCGGAAAAATACAGAGCATGGAACTGTGATTCACAGGCCTGACACAGAATATCTCCTCCTCCCTTCTCCCAACTCCAACAGCTGGTTTCCTGGAAGCAGACTTATGCGGTGCGAGTTCGAGCCGGGGAGGAAGGCGGTGAGTTGAGGAGGTCCCGGCCCTCCGCTCCTTCAAAGGCCTCTGAGCGCACATCTGCAGCTCCCTTGCCGCAAGTGTTGCAACATCTTCATGGCCGCCCTGTGTTTATGTGAAGGGAGAAAACACATAAAACCAAACAAAACAAAAAAAAAAACCAACAGCAGGATTCGAAGTAATGTGAGTTATCTCATAATGACTTTACTTTGGGTCATGGTTTTCTCAAGCTGAAGGTCTCTTGTGTGTTTACGGGTGAAAAGGTGACGTATTGATCGTTTTTCTCCAGCTGTTAGAGAGAGATGAGGTACGCCTTGCAGAAATGCACATGGTGGGATGGAAGAATTATTGGTTTGTTCCCATCACAAGTGTTACCTATCACTGGAATACACAAAAACATCAAGTTAATTGCTAGCTAGGAGTTGGACTATGTCCATCTGTCACAATAAACCCCTTCTGGGATTGATGTTCGTATAAACAAAGAAACAAATGTGCTTTCACATGCTACAAAGCTGTTTTTTCCTCTGATGCACTGCTCAAAAAAGAGTCCCTCTGCATATTTTTCATTTGCAAGTAGAGTGCCCTTAACCTACTTTAGAGAGCATGTCAAGTCATATGTCTCTGTGGCCTTTCCTGTCTACACAATGACCCTCGAGTCGAGGAGAAGAATAGGAGCAGGGCTCACTTCCCTCCTGTGCATGAACAGCCTAATTTAGGAAAGCGTGTCAGTGTGAACCTTTGTCACATTGCTGGGCTCAGAATACCCATTGTTCCCTTGATAGAGTCATTCCACTTTGAAAAGGCTTTCAAGACTGCAGAGAATATTCGGCATCCTGCGCCCTCACAGACACATCTGCATTCTGCAGCCTCAGAATTGGCGCACACATACTTGTGGAAATGCTCACATGCACCCGCACACACGTGCACAATATGGGGAGATTAAGAATGGAAGTAGGCTAGCATGAGATCATGCCTGCTTTGGCTCATTAGGTACATTTAATATAGTCTGCCCGAAAAGCCATCTGTTCCGGGCGGATGGTGCCAGATATGACGTGATGCTGGCAGCCATAGTTGTTCCTTACCATTTTGAAAAATGGTACGCTTTAATACGATGTCAAAAAATATCTCATAAAGGTTTTTTATTTTTAATATCGTTTTTCAGAAGTACAGAGTAATTAGCTCCTTTGCCAGTACGACCGCCTGCTTCTTCAAATTCAGGAAGTGCTTTGATTGCTTTTGATATCCTCGATGTGGATTAGTGACTTGTGCAATTTAACACAATGCAAATAAGCATTTTAAAAACCGGTATATGCAGTAAATAATTTTTCATGCATGAATTGTTCAACATTTTGAGAAACATACGTCTCACAGAAAAGAGTCACAAAGTCACTCAATTGTTTTAGAGGCTAAAGACTGAAAACAAGAAGTATTTTAGATTAGAAACACACATTCGTTACTTGTTAAGGCATAATAAATACTCAATAGTATGCAAGACATCTAACTGGTTCTAATCTTCATATTTTCCTTAACTTCTTTTTTAACAAGAAATGTACACAACAACAACAACAACAACAACAACAACAAAGAGCAAGCCTGCAATCTCTCACAAACTTAATTTGTTAAAAACTTTTAATGCTATATTGTAAGAAGTGAATCTTGATTGTTTTATGACTCGGATTAGTAGTTTTAGTTTACTAAACAATATCAGTTACACTATATACTGTGAGAAGATATCATTTTCATTTAGCAAAATAAGCTTTGTTAACATTAACATTGGGCCACAGAGTGTTGTCATGGTTACCACTCTTGCCTCATTGGGGCCCGTTCAGACTTGGCTTTAACATGCCTTTCGGGTGATCCGATCACATGTGGCGAGCCGCATCACATACTGTTTACATTTGTCCGTATTGTGCATTTCGGCTCACCGCTTGAGTTCGTCTTGCAATACGAACTGTACATAACTTGAAATGGTCCGCCATGCAGCTATGAGTCATTCAGCTTGCTCTGGATGTATCCTCTGCCCAGGCATGGATGTCGGATGTGTTTCCATAGTTTTATGGGAAAGTTGGAAAGACCGTATGACTTCAGACCGGCACGTTCTCTTAAACGAAAACACGCCGCGCACTGATGATGTTTACATATTACCTATGACGTATTGTCCCCGGACACACCTGAGATGCATGCTGTTCACAATACAAAGTCTGTGTTCCTTACCAACCGTTCCAGACCTTGGGAAGTGGTTTGAGTGAAAGCACTTCGGTGCCCATTCACACTTGTCTTGAGGTCTCGCCACTTGTGATCTGATTACATGTTAACGCCAGGTCCCTTTGTGAGAGTCTCTCCAAATGGGCTTAGGAGCCTTTCGCTCTGGAATTTGCATGTTCTTCCTGTAAATGTGCATGATTTTTCTGTTTGCTTTCTTTATCACTCATACTGTTACAACTTGAGGTTAATTGCCTTCGCCTATAGCCAGATGAGATTGGCTCTTGCCTCTCGATCCAGAATGGGATAAAACTTTATGAAAGACATATAGATGGAACATTCACGCCTTCGAATCATTATGAATATTGGATGTGTGGGTTTGCAACTTATCTCCGGTTTGAATGAAGTCACTATAATCGTTGTAAAAAATAATTGTGAATCGGTAGTAACTCTGCTCTAAAATATACAACCTATGAAATTAGAACCAGCAAATGTGGGCTAACTCTGAATGCTGAACATATCCTGTCTACAAAAACAAAACTGATATGTTTCCACCAAATACTAAATGAGGTTGTGCAGCCGAGTTTTGTATCTTTACACGTCTTGCGTCACACTCGTTGTGAGGTGGGTGTCCATATTTTTTTGGTAGTTTTCAGTTTAGTTGTATGCGTGAGCATGTGTCAGTGTAGCAGGGTACGCATGCTTGCATTGAAATCCACAGAGACAGAAATCCCCCCCCCCCCATCCGCATCTTTGCAGTTGCCAGCAGCCCCCACCTCCACTCGTCTCTGGCTGGGAGGGCCGTAGGGATTAACTTTCCACTTCTCTGATCCACTTTTCCACAGAGCCAATAGCTATGCGGGTCTGGAAATGTGTTATGTGGCTGTGTGAGACAAAAATCAAGGCCAATTCCCAAATAATTTATGACCCTCGTCTGAAGGTTATTTTTGTTCGTTACCTTTGCTGTTTATTCATTTCATTGACCCCGTCGTCATTGTAAATCTTACAGTAACAGTACATCTTAAGTACACGGACATCATTTGCATTCAGCGAATACATATAACTGCACCAGAAAAATAGCTACTTTTCCTCACAAATACATTCATTTAATACATTTCTGACTCTTGCGAGCACTCATTACATAAGCTTGTTTAGCATACATCCATTAGGTTTTTTTTTCTTTCTAATTCACGCCTCATTCCAAATCACAGTAATTGCTTCCTCCTCTTGCCTTTTTGAGTGTGAAGAGATTACGCTCTGCAGCTGCAAATGATTTTGTTTTACAATTGGACAAGGGGAATCCAAAATTAGAATGGGTGAATGCTTCGTGACAGAACTGAAGTTTCATGCTGTAATTTTGCTGCCAGCCAGCACAGCGCCTAATGCACTGTGCTCTATTAGTGCAGTGGATCTCCGATTTCAGGGAGCGCTGCAAGATTTCAGCATAGCATCACTCAAACCACAGGGTAGAGATATAAAATGGGTGAGTCCTTCAGGAGGCAGGATTGAAAGCCTCCATCAAGGCAGCCAGAGAGGAGGGAGCTGAGGTATTCCTTTGAAGTGGGTGGCTCAGATATTAAATAATTGAGTTGTAGGAGATTAAAGTTTCAGAAGCTAATTTGGTCCCCTCCACGGCCTGTCACTCTGGGGCTTGAGGAGTCTGCAGCCTGCAGACGACTGGTGAATAAGTGTGACTCACTTCCTGCATTAGGCTGGGCTGGAGAAACCCTATATCTGTAGCAGGCTGAAACAGGAAGTTCATCCAGGGCACACTGTGTCTCTGACTCAGAGCAAGGGTGACGCCATTTTTTTTTTTTTTTTTTTTTGCTGTCCGAGTTTTCAGGAATCCAAAGCTCCATGTGCTCGAGCAACAAAAGAGGCACGGCGAGGTTTCACTTCCCTTCCTTTCTCGCCCCATAAACACTCACCACAGCTGCTGACAGCTCAACTGTTATGTGGAAAGAAATTCATTTGCTGATGCAAGAGGAACACGTTGGTTGTGTAAGCCTGGATTTCAGTGTTATTTAGATGGGAGGGTTGGGTTGAGTCCCCACGTTGTTATGGAAGGGGGCTGAACCGCCTGGAGGTGAACACTTCCTCGTTTTTGTCTGGAATATGCCTCTCAGCTGACATTGAAACCTCATTTTCAAGCACCTTGAGGATGACACTGTCCAAGTTGTAAGTAATTGATATGTATGAGGGCATATAAACACAAGCGCACTGTCTTTGAGGACAAACAACCGGGTCTGCTGAAGGAGGTGGAAGGACATGGTGGTGAATTACCTACGCTGCTTCCTTTGCTGTCTCTTTGTGACTGATGCCGATGCAGCAGCGCCACAGCAGGCCACAAGTCTTCCACAATGACTCAAACCCCTGCGGCTATAATGGAAAAGAACAACTCCATCTTCCTGCGGCTCCATATTGGCTGGATGAGACCCAGGTGTAGGGGGGCTCTAGATTTGTTTTCCCCCTGCCAAAGATGTATCACACTTACAGTAGAGGTAGCCCAACTGCCTTTGCCAGTGGCTTGAAACATTTAGGTCTGCAGCTTTCGTCTGGCCACGTGCTTGCACTGTGTGTGTGTGTTTACTTCCCCATGTTATAAAATTGCTATTTAACAAAGCAAATATGTGGTATCTACCGACCTTGAACATTCAAATCTTCACCAGTGACATTATGTTGGTTGAAGAGCCTGTGTGCACACTCACAGCCTCCCACCCGGGGAGTATTTACAGTATATCGCTACGTGTAAATCTCCCGTCACCTGAGCCAATAATATGTTTTGACTGTCAAGGGTCAGAGTTAGCTCAGGGCAGTGTTGCTATGTTGCGGGGAAAAACAGGCCGCCTGTTGTCATGCGGGCCAGAGGGCTGCTGGGATGTAGAGCCAAAGCCCTGCGGTGAAATCAGTTTATGGAGGAGGACTATGTTTAAGAATGAGCCCCTGTGGGCTGTTTACACCATGCTGAACCAGCATTACTCTCATCTAGCTGGAGGAAAAACAAATAAAGCTTCTAAACTGAAACAAAAAAACAACAACACATTATTACTGCTGTTCTGCCGTATTATTACCAGTTGCTGTTGGTTGCATCATACGCTAAACAAACAGCAAGGCGTTTTGTCTCAAGTGTGTTTGCAGTCTGACATTACAACAAGAAGAGTTTTATTGAGAGTGAGAGTACTTTTACAAATGCCTTTATTGTTGAAACCTGTGTAGGAAGTATATAGTGTTTCTTGTTTGTTTGTTGCATCATTCTGCACCAATGTTACCCCAATCCACATGGAAAAAAAGAAAATCTATCTTTAAAACACCTACCATCCCATTTGATTACTTTCTTGTTTATTTTTCCTCTCATGTGTTTGATAACCTGTTTATTTGAATTGTATGTATAAAGAAAATGAAAGAAATGGACACAAACGAAGACAAAATTGGCAAATTATCTCTGACATTTATTCATTTTCGGCCCAAAATGTCACACCAGCTACTGATGGAAGGACAGAGCAGTCACCAGGGGAATGTCAGCATCAGCTCCAAATAAACACACAATATTATGACTAAAACAACAACTCCAACCACAAACACAGGGGCAGCTTTCAGCGGGGAGCCACGACTCCTCACCTGCAGCCCCCTTCTGCTCATCTTAATCCAACCTGGAGACTTCACTGAGCCTCACACGTATATACACACACACACACACACGCACACACACACGCACACACACACGCACACACACAGAGGCACAAAAGAAGAATTCAAAACAGCCAGAGGGCTTCAGGAGTGTTTTCACTGAGGCACTTCAAACTTCCTCTGTCGCTTTACCTCTCGCCTTTACTCCACTGAGATAATGTCTTCACTGCCTCGAGGGATGATCTCTAGGTTGAACCCTACAGATGAAAGAGTGTGACGACAGGTGGAAAAAAAAAAAAAAAAAAAAAAAGACAGTGAGAGAGAAGAGCAAACACGACCTGGCGGGGAGTTTTTAGTGGTGGCGGCTAAACAAAAGGCCCACAGCTATGTAGATCCCTCCCTCCTCTGGTATGGCGGCCAGGCATGCTGGCGCTCTGTCTGCAACTGTGCTTCTGTGCAGACGAGCTCCACTTTAGCTGCAGGCTAGGAGGGAGGAACTGTGGGCAGGGTGTGTCTGTTTACCATGGAAGCAGGTGGGCAGATTGCAGTCAGAGGTAGGAGGGAAGGAGGGAAGGAGGGAAGGAGGGAGAGCAGGTGGTGTGGTGCCACTGGCTCGCCCCCAGCAGCTATAGCGAGCATGACGAAACCCCTGACGACATCACGCAGACATGTAGCATAGCCAGTCAACAGGAGAGACAAAGGCATGCCGTATGAATGTGGAAGGACGAGATGGGGCGAACATTTTAATTTTGGAGCTTTTATTATTTACCTTCTGCTCGTGTGTGTCGCTGACGTGTGTTCCTCGCCGGGACCTTTTAGAAAAACACGTGTACAATTCGTGAGCCACTCGACCATTTTAGATATTTACTGCTGTACCTGCATCAAAAAGTGAACGTCTAAGGAGTCCAAAACATAGTGGAGGAAATATTGTGCTCTGATGGTTTTTTATTTAAAAAGCCAATGAATATAGGCAAACTTACTGTTGTCATCAGTTAAACATGAGGTAGTGTTCTTTACAGTTGGCTTGCAAATCCCAACTATTATGATGTGAATCCAGCAAAGACATCACTGGAAAAACGGAAGAAATGTATGACAATTTTGGAAAAAAGCCTCAAAGAAACACTCCATAAAACGTTTTATTTTCATTGTGAAGTGCCTTAAAATTGCACTCAAATCTGGCGTTTAGGTAAATGCCGTCTCCTTTTTCTCCATCACGTCATATAAATTTTTACAGACAGAAAAACATTTAAAGTATAAGAGTCAGTGTTTCCCCCATTGGTCACTTTTACGAGATGTTCTTTTTTTTTTTCTTTTTCCGGAGGTTGTCCTAGATATTTGGCACTGTTTGATCTAGGCCAGCTCCACAGCAGGGTAGCCAAGGGGAAACCAAGGAGCCAAGTTAACTAGTTCATGTCACTCATCAACTTATTTTAACAGATATGGGTTACATTCACTGTGGCAAGAAAGCTACTTTGATAAAGAGTTTCAACTTTTAAAAAAAACCCTCCAAAAAAACACTTCTGACCTGCTTTCAGTAACACATTCTCATACCCCAGAGTGATTTTTCTGACACTAAGCAGCTTAGTTTGTATATATTCATTTATGTTGGCTTTTCCATTGCATTTGCCAGGTCTAGAAAAAAAAATTGATAGTCAAGTTCAGGCTTGGGCTAAACAAAGCAGCTGCTGTCATAAGCCATCAAATTCTAATAAGGCATAACCTAGTCCTGGGTGGGCGAGGGAAGCCGCTGTTTTTCTGCTATTTCCATTTATAGACTGCACCAACGAGCCCCCTGGGAGATTGCTTGCCATGACTCATGTCTCCAGTGCTTCTGGTCCAGACTGCTCCCCCTGCTCCCTCCCCATCCCCGAGCATCACTGCACTTTTTTTTTTTTTTTAAAGCCAAGTAATGTTTATTTCACCTTTCCTATTTCCAGTGTTTACTCTGTAATTCCTTTCATTCATGCAACAAAAAGCCTCGTGAGCCTCCGCAAAGCGTGTAAAAGAAGAGAACAGAGAAAGAAGAGAAACGAATCAATGGGAGAAGTGAAGCACGGAGGTCACATCCGCTGCTGTAGCTGATGATGAAAGCGATAAGCTGACTGAATCAGTCCCATGTAAATAGTAGCTACAGTACAGACGGCGGCCATTTCCCAGAACTGTTGTTGTGGTGAAACGGCAGCGTCAATATGGGGGGATGTCTCTGTCTGCCTTTCCCAGCACAGCAGCCTGCAGGCTTTTCAGTGTCACGTGGTCTTCTTGTCCTCTCCCTCCCTTTTCCTCCCCCCCTCTCCTCTTTGGTTATATTCCAGTCACGGAAAAACCACCCCCCACCCCTCACCCACGACTTCGCCTCCCGCTCCATCTCTCCCCACCCCGCCCCTCTGTGCTCTGTCAGGTCACCCGCCTTGTTTGTTCAGATGGAACAGAAGAGGAAATGAAAGCTCTGAGTCTACTGTTAACCCATCCCCGAGACCGCGATCCATTATTGTGTGAATTCCTGCTGTTTTTTGTTCCTCACTTTGATGAGGATTTGTATCTATATCAGGATACTGTAACCAGGTTTGCTCTCCTCCAGCCTGGGCTGGGGTTAGAAGCAATCATCTGCACAAAGGCAATGAGCTAAAAATAAAGGCGAATCTCAGTCGCTCCATTTACGACATGTCGAAAAAGCAACACCGCAGTTGGAAGATAATAACTGTGGTCTATTTAATGTGCAGCTTGGGATATTCATGTGTGCATGACTTCACTGGAAAAGTGCTGTGTCAGTGTCTGGCTACACATAAAGCCAGAAGTGGTATCCCCTCCCTTATTGTTTCACACTTTTTTAAACACATACAACCTGCTCTGTTTGTACACTGTGCAAACAAAAACGTGTGTGCATGGCCGCTCGCTCGCCCGCGTGCGTATGCGTGGGCTGCATATGTGAACTGGAGCTCATGTTTATCCTCCAGTCTGCCACGTTCTTCCTTGGTTACTACGCAACCAGGTCAGAACAACATGGACACCGCAGTAGCTGAATGGCCATTTTGGGTAAAAGCTCTCTGCAATAATAAACAGCTTCTGGCACTGAGAAGTTGTTTCCCAGCTGTAGATCAGTGCCAAAATACAGAATTAACTGCAATACCATTTACTGCTGTGGAAAAACATCAGCCGTCCAAACCCACATACCTTCAGAGGCTTTGAACAGCTTGTAATCCCTCAGCAGCTAGATGACTCTCAGAATCACGCCAGCCCAGGCTGCTGCCAAAGAAATTACTGCGCAGTTATAGTGTTACATTTGTATAAACTAAAGTGTTCACTCCTCTCTGTGCTGGAGAGACTTTTTCAGGGGACTGAAAAGTAATTTTATGAGCTTAAAATGCTGTAGTTTTCTTTTTCTTTTCTTTCTTTTCTTTTTTCCGACTTGGCTGCAGCTGGCCATTGTGTGTGCTGGGAGCCCGGAGATGTCTTTACATGGGGAAGATAAGCCTTAAAAGGCACAAAACAGCTGGCTTGGATTTCGACAATGTTGGATCCCCCGAATGGTGCATGCTTATTTTGAAGTTGCTCCAAAGATATTTGGAGCGATTTGAGGGGAGATCAACTGAACTTTGCCCTCTCTCAGAGGAAAGGAAGAGATGCAGACACAGTTGCTGGCAAACTGTGTGAGACAGGAATAAATGTCAAATTAGGCAAAGTGGGGCTCCAGAGTCATATCATCATAACCATCCTGTGCGTCATTCATTCACTCAAGTGGTTCGCCATAATCCTCAGATTCCCTCCCTGTTATCTCCTGTTGACGTGAATCGGTGAAAGCACATGCGAGTACAGCCTGTGCACACTGACTGTCAAGGCTGCCGTTTGTGCTGAGTTGTGACTATAAGGGCCGTGCTGTGTTAGCCTTGTGCTGACATGTCATCATCATGGCCTTCAGGACCGCGATGCCAGGTTTCTTGGAATCGGTGGGAACATGACTTTTTCCCTGGCAGCCGGCCACATTAAACAGATCACTCCCAGAGTGTGTTTTGTAATTGAATCAAATAAACAGGATAAGCGGGACGGTAAACAGTGGAAGGAGGGCAGGGCGTCGCAGGAGATCTCAGGCCTCTCAGGTGCAGCTCCACCCACGCAGCAGCAGAGCGTCTGAAGCGCTGCCACTCTGCTGACAGCAGCCCAGCGCTCATGTACTGTAATACAAACAAGTCAACGAAGAAACATGGTGTTTAACTGTAATGCACATGCATTTATCAAAAGTAGCACACAGGTTCTAATAGATAACTTAAGGACGTTTTTACATTGTTTGTGTTGCATTGATATCTCTCCGTTGAAACATAGTCAAAGTGTGTGAAGGCAGTTAGCTTAGCTAACATTCATTACGAGGCAAATTTCGGAATTTTTCGCGAAGCCCACCTTTGTCCTTTGGATTTTCGTCTTCCCGCTAAGCTCGGATCAGTCCGATGATACATTGCTTAAAGAAAAAAAAAAAAATCAATAAATGTCTATTCAGCTACTCTGTTTTCTGCAAGACTCCATTTTCTTTACACAAGAAGACCTTTCTGGTGCAGGACTCGAACCTGCGTCCCCTCCACTCAAGGTCAACACTAAATAAAACAAGCAGAAGGAAAGGTTTTGCGTCTTCATTTTTTTTAGGGTTAGGGTTGTGCCTGTTTTCAGCGACAGACATACTGATATTATGTCTGACAGTTGACAATCCGTTCTGTCCATCCCATTCATGTCAACAAAACATCGACAGAAAAACCTTGAAAGAAACTTCTTTAAGCTTTTCTTCAGTGCTGATTGCCATGTAGAGGAGAGCTCGACAGGATTTTGTCGATCACGACTCAAAATTAATGTTATCTCATCCTAGTTGTGAAACGTAGTCTCTCTTCCTATCTGCCACAAACGTGTCTGTCAATTTCCAACACAATAGTACATTGTTAGGTGGTGTGTCAGTCTAATTCCAATATTCAGCTTTTTATTATTCATATAATACACATGGATGTGTGACACTTCACGGAGGTTTCAAGGAAGTTAGTTTGGCTCATTTTCATCAGTATAAACCAGAACAATGCCATGATTAGCTGCTCATTTTCAGATTCCTGTTTACACTTTGTCCTGGCATCTTTTAGAAAGACTATCAAGGGGGTCGTTGAGCTCCTGTGGAGTTAATTTCACTATAATTTTGCTCTAATCAGAACTCTGAAGCTGTTGAGTCTTTTTAATGCAACCTCAGGTTGTTGTGGTCCTTGTTAGGATTAAATTAAGCACTCCGCTTTTTTGATGTTTTTTTTTTTTTTATATAAGGTAGTTGCTTCTGATTTCTAAGTTGGTTGAGAGTAGGACACAACTGGTATGGATTAGTGTCATGATTCCAGGACACAGGGAAAGTCACCTTTGTGATTTGTGTCTAAATACCTGATGCTATTGTGCCGCGGGCCGTATCCAGGCAGAACTACAATCTGTAGTCATCCCCCGCCCGCCCGCCCCTCTGTGATCTGTGGACCTGGGCTGTTGTGACTGGGCCAGTCTGACAGATACACCATGATGAGAGTCAAGGCTGAAAGCCAGGCTCTGTGACTGCAGGGCCAGGCCAGGCCGGGCCAGGGATGACGCAGGCCCCCGGGAAACAGAGAGCACTGTGGACAGTGCTGGCCCCCGGCCTCGCCCCCCCCCCCCCCCCCCCCCCCCCCCCACCCCCCCGTCTCTCGGAGCACTTCCTGCCTCTGTCATTCTACCAGCAAATCCAATCCCTGATCAAAGGCCAAGGAGGAAAAAAAGGACGAGAAGAAAGAGGAGACAGAGAAGTGAAAAGGGCGAGGGAGATTGACGAGTACATTGGGAGGGGGGGTGGAAAGAGAGAAAACAACAAACCGCTCTTTATCTGACAGGGGAGGCAGCTGCTCAGGCCGGGGCACCTGTGTGCCTGCTGCCTCCCGGGCTGACGCCAAGCTCCGCCCTTGTGCTCGCTGGTGCCAGACCCATGAAAGGTTGCTAAGGCAACACCCCGAGCCCACAGTCTGAAATAAACAACCTTTCAACCTCATCTGACGACGGTAACCTTTGGATGATCGGTGGCCAGGCCGAGATTGCATTGGCACCACCAGCACGACTAATTACCCCTCTGCCAGGTCCTCACTGTACCTGTTTTATTGTGTAAATATTGTTTGCGGGGAAATTGTAATTTAAAGTGTTCAGTTACTGAAGGCAAAATGAATGAATCCACCTGTTCCTACACCTGCCTGAGGCTACACCGAAATCCTGCAGGACTCAAGCCACACCATTGTTTCAGGACAATTACACAGGCCAGATTAAAAATCAACTATCACTGAGCAGATGTCCTGGCTCTTTCTCTCAGCACAGTGGGGAAATCTTATTACATCTCACCGGGCGGGGCCGAGACAGTGGGACCCTTTCCTTGGGATTGGATGTGTCCTCTCTGTTTAGAGGTTACACACAAACACACACACATACACACACACACACACCCACGCATACATACATACACCGGCGTAGGGGACGAGGCTCTAAGCAGAAGTGACATCCCATTCATTTGAGCTGGTCAGGGTCTGATGTCTCCCATCTTATCTTACAAGGCTTAGTGCTGTGAAATGACATTGGCCCAGCTCCAGCGAAGACCAATGCAGTGGCTAGCATCCCTGGAGCTGGCGCAGTCTGCACTACACACACACACACGCACACACACAGACACACACACACACACGCACGCACACAAACTCTGCTGTCTGTCTGCAGCGTACTACTGCGTTACGGATAAATGCTGCCATTCAGTATCACTTCACAGTTGTTAATTATCCGAAGTGGTCACTGAGTGTCATTATTAAAAATACCTCCAACAAGAGCTCACTAATTGATGTTAGATGTGAAGCTCAACTTGACAAGTAATATGAAGCTGATTGTCTCATAGATTTGGTGCGATGATATTAGACAGCTCCACTTCAAACGTTAACTTGATACAAAATTCTGTGGCGTGAATATGGAAGTGGCTGAAAATGAGTGACAAACATCCCCAATCAATTTTAGTCAAATACATGTACTGTGATTTGTTATCTTGCCTCTTTCTTAGAGGTTGTTGGTTTCAGTGATGCAGCAGGATGAGGAGACAGTGGCCATGTTAAATACACTCACAGGGCATAAAAGCCTTTGTGTGCAGGAGTCGTGATATAATTACCCTCATTAATTCTCCTGATAGAAACAACGAACGATGCACACAAATACAGTTACATGTGCACATGTGAAATATGATGGAACTGATGACACCGACGTGATTCTGCCTGTGTGTATTCGTCATACGTTTCATTTAGCGGCTGTGAGGCAGAACATGACAAAGACGACACTCAAGCAATGCGTCGCAGGCTCAGCCGTCGCCGGCGTCGCACCGTGTCGTTTGTCTGGAAGCAGCAAGTACAATCCTGCCAGTTTCCTACTTTCGCCTCCCATCTCTGGCAGTCGTGTCATTTGTCCGGCTCGTCTGCGCTGGTTCTTTTGAAGGTTTTACTCTTTCATCTCCCTTCATTTAATCTCGCCGTCATGACGTGCGGCGCTCGTGTCCCTGCGCTTCCATGCAGGGTGGGTTCGCGGGGATGAGTGGAGTGTGGGAGGGTGGATGATTGATACCGGCAGGCCGGCGGCTGTGCTACCGCGCGGCGCACTGAGCAAGATGACAGAGGTTTCATATGGTGAACGTACAGGTGATGAAACAAGGCCTTTGAAGAGTGCTATTTCCTGCCTCGGGGGGGAGAATTATTTTCTTCCTGTTTTTGTGTTTTGGTTGATCCGCAAATACAAACCTCAAATTGAGTAAACATTTGGATTCAGTGTGTTTTGCCTCGAAACATTTTCACAAACTAGAATTAAAAGCCACTGCATCGAAAACATAAAACCCAGTTTTACTTGCTTGAAAATTACTGACAGCACTGTTTGACTTCTTTTGCATTCATCCTTCTTGATTGCTGATTAAGTCTGCCCGGGCACTGCCTGTGCTTTGCTCTGTGTAGTCCATTAATATTCCAATCATCTCCTATATCAGATAAAGGGGAGAGACAGACTTCTCTTCATCTCTCAAAACACCAGCTGTGCAGCGCTGTGAGACATCCACACATGCACACTGAGCTGTAAACAGAGCACTGCAGACACATTTATAGATTCATACATGCAGGAAAACTTATATAATTGAGGAGTTTGCAGGCAGCTGCATCAATATTGCATGGCGTTCATCCTGCATGATTCATCACATGCACAGACTTTTGTGCTTTTCTTAGAAGAATCCAGCTATTTTCAAATGGAGGCAGCTGGGCACTATTAGAGAAGAGAAGAAGAAGCGGGCAGGAAGTGAGCGCCTACATGAGCAGATATCACCTTGTGCAGTCAGGTGGGTGTTGATATGCTGCTGGCACCCTGAACAGTCCCTTCTTTCATATCCTACTCATCTCCCCCATCCTCCTGCCAAGCCTTCATCTCTGAGAGCCTCTCTGTCACTCATGCTGCACACTATCCTTGTGTCCCCCTCCCCACTCAATCAAGAGAACCGCAGTAAAGCAGTAGTTTTACCCCGCGCCCCTGGGCTTTGCTGGTTTCCCGGACCTCTAAAGCGATTAGTCACTCAGGCATCGGGTGGACCAAGAGTCTGGAAGCTTCTGATAGAGGACGGCTCGCAGCCCGAGTGACAAACTCAAGGACATTTTAGTGTTGTTGTTGCTGTTTGTTGCAGTTGTTTATGGGGGCGGCTGCGTGAGAGTGTCCAGCTCCTGGGGGCCGAGCCGAGGCAGCGAGCCGTGGTAATTACATGCCACTTGTCACAGGGCTTTCTCTCCCTTCCCTGACCATCTCTGGCTAAAAGCTAACAGCTTCTGTGTTATCTTCGTAATGATTCACCCATCAGTTCACATGGACACAGCACTCTCCTGTCTGCCTGCACATAAACACTGTCCACGTGCTTTTGCACGAATTCCTCCGGCTGCACACGGCGCTACATTTGAATGCAGCTCAGTGTCACAAACACTCGGCCTTGTTTCCCTCATGAATTTTGATTTCACACACTCCGGTGCCTCATTTAGTGATTTTGAGGATCAGTTAGTTGAATCAGAAATACAAACCCATCAGCGGGCATCTCAACACACGCACCCACACACGCACGCACACACACACACACACACACACACACACACACACACACACACACACACACACACACACACACACACACACACACACACACACACACACACACACACACACACACACACACACACACACACACACACACACACGGTAAATTGGTAAGGTTGCTGAGCAATACAGTGGGTTACCTTGTTTCCCAGGAAACAACAAAATCCAATTAAAGGAGCCCATGAACCATAGCAACATGTGGTAAACACAGCATGGCACCGCCGCGAGGTTGTTATTCAATCATTAGAAGTAAAACAAACAATTACTGCAGAATGACCCTAATGCAGGAACAAATGAGAATTTATGCATGAGGAAGCGTGGGTAGGGAATGGAAGTGATTCATCCCTCGTACACGTCGGCAAGAGACTGCCCGAGATCCTTATTCACAAGAATAATGATAATACTGATGAGACAAGCATTGTGTGGAATTTATTATTTTGCTGTCTAAATGTCTTTCAGGTTCAGGACAAAGCATTTCCAGAGGTTTTGCATTTCAAAGGGACTTTGTGGTATTGTTGTTATTAGGATTGATGTAAGAATGCTAGCAATCCTAATTAAACAGTGCTAATTGTGTGATTGAATGAATTATAATCACAAGGGCCGCTTTTTGGAGCTGATTAATATTTCATAATGCCTGGTCTGTTTTTGTTCAGTGATATTTTCTTTTGTGTTTTCGTAACATATGAGGGAGGACTGCTGGCTGTTGGTGGGTGGGGGGACGCTCCAGCTCTGACCAAATATAACACCGACACATGCACAATTAGCTGATTGCCATTCACACACACCCCCACCTCTTATACTACACCCTCAGCCCCAATCACCCCCTCTCAGAGGTGTGTATTCTCATCACACGCTGTGGTGTCGATGAGGAATCCATATGAATAGGATTTATTGTAATTTTATGGAGAAATCACATTTCAAAGCTGGCTCACTCTCCCAGTTTCCATAGCAACAATCTAACAGAGCCGTGGTTAGATGAATGGATGAGTGGACACAGTCTGATGCAAGAAGCGTTCACTGCAGATGTGGATTACACTTCATTTCAAATCTCCTTCGTTTAACACTTTATAAATGATAGATATATAGTAAAATGTTGCTGTTATAAACTGATTTATGGACATTTTGTGTGTCAGTCTTCTATATTTAGGCATGCTATTAGGATTTGCTGTAACCCCACAGCAAGCTGTGTGAATTATGGTTGCGACAGGCCCCCTGGGACAAGTTATGCTACATCCTTATTGAATGTGTGATTTGAAGGACAGTATGTTGAACAGAAATGCCAACACTAAAGGCATGCTTGATCTCACAGCTCTGTAAAGACGAGTAATCCTCAGAGCTTTCCAGATCGCTTGCCTTGTCAATGTCTCCAGCCACAGAATTAGAAGGATATCTGAAAGATCTGTGCAATCTTCCGTTAAAATTATTTGATATTTATGTATTTTTCTGCCTGACCAGGATCTATGACTAGCAAAGCAGTTAAACATTAATACCCTAACTCGTTGGTATAGTACAACACTGTTTATCTGTATGCACCTGACCGCCACTTGTCAGAGCTTCAGCTCCGTAATGCAGCCATCCCATCACCACGGCAGTGCAAGCTGTGTTGAATCTGGCAATTTTTCAAATCATCTGAGCAACTTTTTTTTTGTTGTTGTTGAAAGTGACCAGCAGCGAATGTAGTTTGAGAGAGGATGTATCGGTCTGAAATTACTGTCCTCAGCAAACAGCGGGAGGTGGATAGAGTCATTTCCCCATCCCGAAACACTTTCAGGCAGCTCGGTCTTTGTTCAGATCAGAGCAAGTGATACTGACCGCTCCATGTCCGGACTGCGAATGACTCTCACATATGTAAAGCTGGCTCATCGTGCCCCACTTAAACCGCGGGTTGACAGACGCCGCAGTTACACCTGTCAGACAGAAAGCCATGATCTAGAGATTGCTTCATTACAAACAACATGATTTAAGACTTCTACATATTCTGCCTGATTGTGTATCCTCAAGGTTGTTCTCGGATTCAAACAAGTTGAGGACACCCAATTTTCAACATATTCATCTTATTTTTAACAGGCTTTTCCATCTCTTCCATGATGTTTTGATCTTATTTTGACATGATTTAAGCTTTTATCCCACCTGCTCGAAGAAGATAACGTTTCACATCACAGCAGTGACCCGGCAAGATCGGCTTCCACTTAATTGAAGGTTTCTGAAAGTTAACTGGACGCGTTGAGCCTGAACACACTGTGCCGGGACACAAAACGCTAACCTCCAGAGTGCTGCATTGCAGTGTCTCGTACTTTCTCCGAAGTCTGGTCACTTGTGACAGTAAATATGAATTTGAATGTGTATGATTGCATCCAGCCAGGGCGTGACCTGCTTTCACCTGTGGTCAATCCGACACTGCAGGTTAGGTGAAGGGGTATAGAAAAGGAATAGATAGATGATTATCTGTAATTTCAAGCATTTATGTTTCATGTTTTGTTTCATTATTTTGAACATTTCATGCCTTTGTGAGAAATGATTGCTCTTTCTACCATGTCCTAGAAGCACAAAATAAACTAACTGAAGACCAGGTTTCAGGGCCACCACACCTTTTCTTTCATTATTGGTAGAGTAAGATAAAGTACACAATGCTGCAAACAGTTCAAATGTTTTCAGCTATTGTATATTTATCCTCCTGAGAAGACCTGCAAAAAGTGCATGAATAAAAATACTATAATTGATATGCTGGAAGTATTTTCTTTTCCGTTCCATTAAGTAATTTTGTAAGTAAGTGTGTTCAGAGGCGGTGTAATTTATGATGTCACAAGTAGTTTTTAAGAAAATCCTTTTATGCTTTGACCGACAGAAGCACCATGTTGAAACCTAAAGCCTTTGGTGCTCTCATGTTAACTTCCCAGAGGATCTTGCCCCAAGCAATCAAAGACATATTTGTTTTTTTATGGATTGTGACATTATACTGAGCACAGCTGATTCCATTTGAAGAATTTTTATGAGAGCCTTTTTATTTCCAAGAAGCAAGAGTGTTTTATAAATATTCAAAAACGTGTCAAAAGGGATCTTCAAGTGTTGATAAGTGAATCATATGTAGGCCCACCAGGGGTATTTTAAGTTAATATATATAATATATATATTAAAGAGCCAAAGAATATAAATGACTCTCTGGGACCTGCAGCTCTATATGCATTATTCTGGTGAAATGGTTAAAAAAGCTTTGATAAATGACTACATAATGAAAGTGTTTCACATTCATCATGTCATAAGACCTTTTGCATATTTTCCTCCTATTGGCTGAGAGCATTACGGATGTGTTTTCTGCCAGATGGTCTGGGTGCATCTAGGGCTGACTCACACTAACTGGTAGCTGAGGTTTCGTTCTCCACTCCAGGCTGTTCATCATGCTATTCTGAGCCACAGTCAGGCGTTTCTCCCTTTCCCCCAGTTATACAGCATTTAGTCGAATGACAGCGAGATGATTAAATCTGGTGCTGCAGAAGTGTTGCACAAAGAAAGAGATTGCCTGTGTGCAGCTGAGCCGATGCCGGATGCTGGATTGAGTCGTCCCTGTGATTGGAGCCGTGGCCTCTCCGTCCTCTTGCCCTCTGTCTCCAGACTGGCTGTGGCTAGTAACCATAGCGACGGCTGGTCTTGTTACCTGCAAGGAGAGCATTTGTAGGCGGGAGGGGGGGGGGCTCGTGACTTTGAAGCTTGGGTTACGGGCCATCGCGGATGGAGAGAGGTCGCGCGGGTGGGGAGGGGGGAATTCGAACAAAGACCACACTGTTCTCTTCCCATCCATTCATTGCTCGGGCAGCCAAAGAGGGAAACAAGATCAATAGCATGAGGTAGTTGATTAGAGTAATTCAATATTACGAGTTAAGTTTCCAGAGATGCTTTTAGAGCAGCCATATCAGGCCGTCTTGTTCAGTTTCTCATGTAAGCGGACAGAATCATTGCCAAGCTCCACAGACCATGAATAAACTCTTGAACGTAAGGCTGACTTCATCACTCCCAATGGGAATCCTTGTGACACATATTTACCTTAGACTCACGCTGCAATCACATGGCTTACTCTAAAAGCGAGCACAAGAGTTTAATGCACCCTCCCCAGAGATCTGAAGCAGGTTTCATTAATTGTACACACACAGGAAGGACTGCACATTGTGGCCACCAAACAAACCAGCTCTGAATTGCTTTTAGTAGGTTTTGTCTCATTAGGCTCAGTAATTTGTCACTCCTGCTTTTGGTGGATCTGCAATGTGTACCTCACGCCGACTACTCTGACTTCAAGGCCCCCTTCAGTCTTTATTTACACACTGACTTATTATTGAGAGGCTGCTTTACACAGAGAAGTAATTAATTTTTGACTAATGATTTGCCAGTTGCTTGACAACAGCAATTACATCTTAATGAGTGAAAAGCTTAGTGTCAAATGATTGAGATGCAGCTGGATTGGTGCTAAATGGCTTTTAAGCCCATAGAAAAGTCAATATGACAACATGTGTGGGATAAATGCCCATTATCATCTTGAAACATTATCACACTGAGAGTGATTTATTGAGGGGTAACAAAGATGGGTTCAGTGAGTCAAGATTTTTCAGTGAGTCAGTTATTGTCAACGATTGAGGAGCAATATTCCAAAAATCACAACTGAGGAGCAACAGATTGAGGGTAATCTCGAAAGATTCACAGAAATGTTTGAAAATGGAGCTTTGAAATTTAACAAAAAAAGGGGGGGCAAGTCTTGGTTTTTCCTCTTGATCCGTTGCTAAACAAAAGTTATTTAATTATTTATACATTAAATGTGTTTCTTTTCTGCTCCTGTAAAAGTGGGTCAAATGTTTGATGAGTCATCCTGAACTCAAGCATCTTCATTAATTCTGCATCGAAAAGAAGTGCATCTCGAGCTTTGCAGGCGGTCTCCTCTGCAGATATTGGCTCAAACTGAGGTGAGGGTGGTAAGGCACATTCAGCGCAACTGGATTCTGATAATGTAAATGACATATGGGACCCCCCTCCCCTTTTATTTCAAAATGTCTGTACCAGATATGCTTAGATATATAAATTAATTAATGTTGTTTCTTGAGCTTTTTCTTTCAATACACTGGGAAGTCTTCCACGATCCCTTCTCTGTGCTTAATGTATAGTTTGCTTTTAGGACAGTGAGATAAAGCCAACTCTCAAACTTTATCTTCACTGGACGCCCAGCAAATGTCTCAGGTCTCCCCCCAGAAAGAGACCGCCACATTCCAGAGACGCATCAATGGGATTTGTTGTTATGATGGAGCGCGGCATGCAGTGGCCAGATTTGGAAGGGCTGTTGCCATGGAGACCACTCCGAGGGCCAAAAGCAGCTGTAGACAGTCAGCTGATACCCTTTGGGTAAATCCTTTCAAACATGATTTGCTTACTCCTTTATTTATTTATTTCTGTTGCACACACACAGAGAGAGTGAGAGCCTTGCAGGATGCACGTATTGCCTCCGCCATTTTGTATCCAGTGACTACATGTTAGTGGAAAAACGGCTCCATCGCATCTCATCTGAGTCTACAAATATCTGCAGGCTGTAACACCCTGTATCCAAGTGTTTGCTTTACTGTAACTGTTAATTACATATTCCTCAGTTCAAATCGATAATGATAATTTTTGTGCAAATGACTGAATATTTGCTCGTGATTCCGGTTGCAAGTTACGAGCAACTCGCACGCATTTACCATGACTTACTGAAAATAAAAAGCAACAACTTGGCTTTGCTGTACTTGTCTCTCCACCTCTTTTTATCTAAAATGTGTATCGTTAAATATTTTTTTTTCTTTCATTTGTAAAATGTCAACTTCAGCTTGAAAGGCTTTAACAACTTTGCTACTTTTCCTGTCTCTGGAAAAAGAGCCGTCAGTGTGTGAGCTGACTTCCTAATGTTACACTCGACGTTAATGTATTCAGTATGTCGCAACGTGAGTCACATGTTTCATGCATTGTGTCTCTGCAGAGCCGACTGCTGTCTGTACGAGCCGCGTTGAATTGGACCCGTTTGAACAGATAATGCGGGCCAACACGTCAAAGAGGACAATGTGATCTTTTCTGTGTCCGGAAGAGAGTGTGTAACAGTATCTGCCGCTTAAATGGAGCGAGATAAAGCGTCATGTATCACGACTGCTGCTATCCTGCCGGAGACAACAGTGGGTGTGGGTCGTCCCTCAGTTTCCAGTTGCTGTTTTGTGCAAGTCATGAATGCTATTCTCAGGCCATGTGATCCAGCCTCCTCTTTATATCGGGGAATATCATACTACAACCGAGACATGGGGGAGCGATATTATGCAGTCTTGCAACCCAGTGACTCAGTGGAGTTTTGTTTCAGGGCGAGCCAGTCACGGCCACGACGACACAAACTCATGTCTCGCCTGCAGGTCATTTTACTAAGCAAAGGAACAAAAGGTTTCAGAGCTTGTTCAAATGTTGAGGCATTTGCCTGTAAACTGGGACAACAAGGTTAGTGGGGTTTGTCTGCCGTTACCACTGTGTGCTCTTAGTGTGTGCCCTTAACAGTCTGGGGAGCAGGTCTGTCTGTGTTGGCTGGTGATTGCTCGAAATAGAAGTTAAAATGAGTTGCATTCAAGCTTCGTAAGCCTCTAAACATTCAAACCAAACATGGCCACCAGGCTTTGCTGCCTTCATAGCCTGAGAATGACGTTTCAAAGGTCTGACATTTTACCCTGACAGCAGTGAAAGGTTGAGGTGGGTGTGTGTTTGGCTTGTGCACGTTGCCGTTTGTTTGCGCTGCAACTAATCCGGCTCAGTTTACCTTGCTCTACCAGTAATCGTGGGAAAGAATGCTGCTCTTCCACTGTACTTGTTTTCCTTTGTGTCGGAGGTGTGGCCGGGTCATTATGTGAAGCACTGCCACCACTTCTCATGACAGTCATGCCTCCCAGGTGTCACCTTTCCAGATTGTCTCGTTGATACTGTAATAGGGAAAGACTCCAAAACAAACTGGAGCTGGCGTGACCTCATTTGCCTCAGGAGGTTCACAGCGTGCAGCCGTGGTTTCACTTTACAATCATCATTGTGCTCCGAAACTATAATTAGAGTGAAAGACAGATTTGGATGAATGGAAAGGATTCCATCGAAGCTAGTCCAGATTCCCTCGATAGTTAAATACAGAAGTAGATATAGAAACAAACGTAAACGTAGACATATACAACTATTGACACTTTCTGGAAGTATAGTTAGCATCACGAGTGCACTTCTGTTATTCTAAACACAGCACTTGGCGTTAATAGCTCACTTGAGACACAAAATTCAAGCCTAGTTTTAGTCTGTCAAAGTTCTTTCTCTTCAGGTCTACACTGTACACATCAGCAAAAGGCCCCAGAAGGGTAAATGTTGGCCACTTGGCTGTGGTAATGGTAGGGACTCTGCCACATTTGGGCCCATTTAAAGAAATGTTTCCCCAGCCGTCAGCAGCTGCTTTCCATCTAGTGGCATTTTCCTTGTCTCGCCTCCACCTCCAACCCTCCCCACAATGCTCACCCTCTCCCCCACCTCCATAGCCTCTTTCTTCCCGTCTAACTTGGCAGGCAAGTTTACACTCCGATTTTCAAAGCCGCCCTGTTCTCTGTCAAATGTTGCGTGGCAACATCAAACGCTCTGCCGGACAGAGCCTTCCTGGGATTCCAGCGTGGTGGGCGGATAATTGGAGGCAGGCCTCAGCGGATCTGGCAGATGTGTGATGAGTTTTTACTGGAGCGTTGTTTTTTTTTCTCTCTCTCTTGGAGTGGTGAGTGTGTCTGTATGCGGGGCGGCGGGGGATGAGAGATGGTGTTTAGAGGGAAAACATAAGGGTTTTCTTTGTTGTCATCCCCTGCTCCCTTCCTAAAGCTGGCCATGGGGGAGTCTCATTGGCCAAGTAAGGGCTGATTGTGGCAGTAAACATTGCATACAGACACGATATCTGAACCCAGCATGTGGAATTTGATGTCTTAGGTCTGACTCACAAAGCCTTTAAGCCTCCAGAAAAATTCCACATGTCCTCTCCTCTATTTTTTAGTTTTTCTGTTTCCTGAAAGCTGGATTTTATTTTTTTTCCCTTCAAGCAGTACCCAGATAATTAGTGTGCACTCTTGTCTGCGGACTGACCGCAGTTTTGGATGAAGGTCACTGTCAAACATGTAGTGACTACAAAGACATGCAGGAATCTCACCTCCCTCTTTCCCTTCACCCGCACACCCCACTGTAAAAGCAAGAATGCAGGACTAGGATTCTTAGTCTTCCTGTCCATCCATCATTGAGCAAGCATAACAGGGACCAAGACCAGCTCCTCCCAAGTAAAGGGTGGGCTTCCATTGAAAGTGCAAGAGGCCAGGGCTCTGTGGAGGACTGTGGAGAAGGGAAGAGAGGATGGGGGGGGGGGGGGGGGGCTCGGGAAATTGTTAGACAGAGAGGGAAATGGACAAAAGAGGGAGAAAAAAAACACATGCAGACAGAGTTCCAAGAAAAAAAGAATAAAACTCAGCCCTCCCATGTTTTTGTTAAGTCCCTGGGGCTCATGCAGACAGTATTAGGTTTAATTTTTTTTCTTTTTCCACAGGAAGGCGGTGCAGATGTTCCTGAGAGCCGGCCTGTGGTTTCCCTGTTTTCCTTTTGCTAGTCTGTTCCTGGCTCTCCAGTGTTGCCAAGGCGCTCCCTTACTCGGTGCTGGCGCTTTTGTTTTTCCTGAGAGTGGGGCTCCAACAGGAGGGTCATCTCTAGGCCAGCTCCAAATGAGAAATAGTTGGCCGGCTGCCCTGGCGGCCACTCAAATCCGCCCTTTTGAAAAGATTACTGTGCTGCTGTTGCCGCCGCCTCCTGTGGGCCATGCCAGATCTGCTGAGGGGAGAGGAATGTGCAGGAGGGCTGTAGGAGGGAGGGCAAGAGCAGGGAGGGGAGAGGGGAGCACTGGGAGGGGGGGGGGGCACATTTCATTCGACCTCTTTCAGAAAGTTTTTCTCATTACTTTTCTTCTCGCTCTCTCTCTCTCTCCCTCTCCCTCTCTCTCCGCCTCAAATGTTTCAATTTCTGCTGCACCGAAACAGGCCGTAGACTGTTCACAAATAAAGCCAGACAGGGTTTTTCCACCAAGGCAAGAACCGTGTGACACCGTCCAGTTCAGCCACCTCTCTCCCCTGGTCGTCTTTTAGCGGCTTGTTTTTGTTTCTTAGGGACCAGTGATGAATGATCGATTGATAACGTTAAGGCCCACTGTGGGACTGCCGCAGGCTATCTCTGCTAAGCTGCTTTGCCCGATAGGCTGCTGAGTGTGGAGACTCCAAAGCCGGAGCAATAAAAGTTGATTTGTGGGGGCATTGTGAGAAGCTCCAGACACTTAAGAGAGGTGTGCATGTCTCCTTTGGCCTGTCACAATCAATACTACCCCACCACCACTGGGCCTCCCTGTCTCCACTATGTTTACTCTTAAATAATGCATCACACTCTCGCACAAATACCTTCCATTCACACTCAGGATGGAGGCCATTAGCCGTGGCCATGTGGAACAACGAAGTCCAGCTTCTGCCTCGACTTTCTTTTTATACAAGCAGCCGATAGAGCATTTTCCTTCTGTGTCTGCAAGGCATCATTTTAGTGCTGCCTGACCTAATTGAACAACCTACCATCCAATCTTTTCAGTCTGAGATTACACACCCACCTAGTTTCAGCTGGGATTAACCTCTGGAAAGAACTCTATAACAATTAGTGCAACAATGAAGATAAAAGGCCTTGCTTTAGCTGGGGTGTCTGAACCTGACATATTTTACCCCTTCTTAACAGCATGCCCAGAGGGGACACATGGCTCCATGTTGTATTTATGCAAAAGGTTACCACAGTAGATAAACTAGTATGTTAACATGGCGTCAAGCAAAAGGAAGCACTTTTTCACTGTAATATATTGCTGTTTATGATTTCTCTCAGGGATCACGTTACCGGAGACTTTGATAAATGCTGAGTAATTACATCACTCCTCTGCTGTATGAATGTCTGAGCTTCCCCAGAGATCATTAACTGCTGACGGATCTGGAGTGATGAGGCCTTGGTGGGTGGTCTTTATCTGAGACTCAGGAAACAGGGTAAGGCCCATAAACACCCCACTCACATCGGATGAAGCTCTTGTACTTGCAGACCACACCCTTAGTTGATGTAAACCTCCACATGAAATATCTCATGAAGTGTTCCAAATCTTAGTCTGGATCCTGTCCTGTCAGAGTATTTCTGGTCAGAGAAGACAGAAGCCCAGCTTGGTTTAATTTGAGGCTGGTCGGTTCCAGTAAACATCACTGTGCATGCAGGCAGAGTCAGATCCTCACTATCAGTGTGGCTGTTCTCCACTGACACACTATAAAGAATCACAGTGTGTGTATGTGTGTGTGCGTGTGTGTGTGTTCCTGAGTCACATCATCTGCTTAGCAACATGCACGCTGGGGAGAAGCAGGACAGAGCGATGTGATTGGGGGAGACCGGGACCCTCAGGACACAGAGCGCTAATTGCAAAGCTGTTTTTCCTCCTCCATTTTTAACAGATGCAATACGCCAGCCACAGAAAATGGGTTGCGTAACAGGATTTTACAGCAGATACCTCCTCCTCTGTGGTTCTCTCCCTCCATTTCCATCCTTTCATGCACTTGCCCCCACCCTCTTCCTAGCAACTCCACGTCTTCCTCTCCACCCTCTCGTAGCAGCTGGGACTGAGCCAGATACCTCTGATGTTATTTTAATCATTAGGGCAGACAAAAGGGGGGTAATATTCTAGAGTTTCCGTTATGTTTTTACTGAAATTGGAAAAGAGTATGCTGTGTATTTGAGACACAAATGAGAAAAAAAATCCTTTGTTAATTGATTTGGAGGCTATGTTGTTGACCTGACTGGGGTCTGTGGCAGTCCTGACAAAGAGCTCAGTGTGGCCAGCCTTTGTGCTGCCTAGCTGGAAGAGCAGTTTCCATATTGGGACAATATGCACAGCGACCTCTGACCCCGCTCAGAGGCGGTGCACTCAAACATTCGCCGTCCAGAAACACAAAGCATTCCAAGCTCACACACATCGACGAATAAGAGAAACAGAAAACATGTTGGCACAAGCAGCCGATGCACACATGCACACCAACTGTTACTTTTGGTTCATCGACCCTCCGGGCCAGAAATTACACATGCAAGCATTTTGCTGTCTGACGGGGGCAGGGCAGACTTGGCTGGGGGAGCTGAGATTATTTGCAAGGCATAAACACACACACACACACACACACACACACACACACACACACACACACACACACACACACACACACACACACACACACACACACACACACACACACACACACACACGCACACACACGCACACACACACACACACACACACACACACACAAACGCACGCACGTCAGAGATGGGAGACAATTAGACGTAGCTGTTATATGACTTTTTGTTTCCACATTGGTCCCAGATAAAACAAAGCTGAATTACGCAACACAAAAAGTTACTCAATCTTCATTACAGTCTTTCATGTGACCACCAGGAAAAGGGCGGTGCATTGTGTGTCCGCTTTATAGAGCCAGTGCAAGGAAATATAAAGGACAAATCCACGCCTCTTTGTGTATGCGTGCAGGTTTTGTATGCAAAATGAAAGCATGTTCTGTATCAGAGGAACACACAAATGCACTCTTTCCATGTTTGGATGACTGCATCTGCCATCCGCAATAACTCTCCACGTGATGTCCAGTGTGCAGAGTTTGTTTTGATGCCTGTGTGCTTGGTGAGGGAGGGTGAGAGGAGGATAGTCCAGAAATAGAAATGTTTCATGAAAACATCAGAATGGAGAATCATTTCACTGTAAAGACTAGTTTCATAATCGCCCTGGAGGAACCAAAGCTTGTCTGTTCCATTCGAGCTCCCGTTTTGCCCTAATTCACTTCTGCAAACTCAAATGTATTTAACCCAGTGTCAGCTCTGACTACCCTCGCTCCCTTATCCTGGACTTTTTTTTTTTCCCCCTGTCAGGTCATGTTTGTTACAAAAGAGTGCTTTTTTTCCCCACTGCAGAGTGCTAGTAACATCAGAGCAGCGGTAATGACTGTGTTACAGTATGAGAGGACGCAATCATCTTCCTTATGAATGCCAGTCAGTAGAGAAGAGCAACAGCCAGGAGTAAACAAGGTGTGGCTCCGCTGTGATGGTTTTTCAGGGAAATTCATTCCTCTGACCAATCAGTGTCTGAGTCATTCTGTTTTTTCTGAGGATTCTCCTGGGATTTGTGTGCGCCGCTGACAGCAGCCTGGTCTCACAGCCTTTTCCCGGCTGGATGCAATAAAATAGACTTGTCAGGGCTCAGGGCATAACAGGGAATGTTTATGTAAGAGGTTTAAAATAGGTAGTGTCGTTTGTCATGTTCAACGTTGAAGTCAGTGTAAAGCAGCAATTTAATGTGGCCTTTATTTATTTTAGAGAGGAATACTTGCAAACATACAGCTAAAAAATAGATCCAATACTAGTTAACACATTTTTTGTTTGTTTGTTTGCCTTTTCCCATTAACCAAAGCAGGATAAATTATATTTCCCCAATGTGAGTCTGATCACTCTTCAAATCCAGTAGATTTTGAGAAATGTATAGGTCCGGATCAAAGTGGTGCATAGAGCAACCAATCACCACACCTCTTCCATACATAATGTCTCTCATGACTTACTAAACATGATAGCACATACTATGGTTAGTCAAGCGCAAAATTGAGGCACATATTTTACAACGTGAATGAACAGCACCATCTCACAATTACCGGATCTCACACATCGTTTTACGTTTGCAAAGCCTGCTTGTAAATTCCACGGCGACGTCTGCTGACTTCACATAACACCTCCTTCATCATATGGTTTATATTGAATATGTAAACTGTCACATGCCCTCCATTCCCGCCATCTTCAGTAATGTGGAAGTCAGACACCGTAAACGGTTAATCAGAGGAATGTCCCTGCATGTACACTAAGACATGGGTGCAGTGGCATGGACTAACATGTGAAGGTGCTAACTGCAGTGCTAAGTATTTGTATAGACCAGTGTGCATACGTTGGTGGTAAGAGTTAATCTTCAAATGTCTGTCTTCCAGTGAGAAGAGCCCAACTGTCACATGACAAATTCAAAAACCTCCCCTTCAGAAATTGCCCACAAAACCTTCCAACCCCACCCAGTTCCAGCCTGAGCGCCAGATCAATGCGGATCCAGATCAATAGGCTTATTAGAGCAGCAGTTGAGTGGTGAACAAAGCCGATTAGCAAAGTCTCCTCAGCACGTCCCCCCAGGTTGAAGAGAAACACATGAAAGGTCACCAGTCACAAGGTCATTATGCCCCATGGAGGGGCTGGTTGTACCTACTGAGGCGACCCACACCCTCTCAGCATATATGATTAATACAATTAGACTCTGGGATACATTGATCAAAACTCTACGTGCCTACTCTGTTCCATGCAGAAGTGCCATTGATTTTTAATCATGGATAAATCCCTTGCAGAATAATGCCATGGCTTCTGCTTCCAATGCAAATTTTTAAGGACATCTCTTGAATCCCCATATTTGGGGCTGCAAAGATGTAGACTTAGAAAGAGTTTCCTCACTGATAGTGTTTCAGAGGTCAACAAGTGCAGAAAGCTTCCATTTGAGAGTAATTCTGCTGACGCCCAAGGCTGATCAGTGAGGTGTGAGCTGATGGTGAGACTGTGATGTAGATAGAAAGCAATGTTGTGCAGCCAGAGTGTGACATGAACCACGTGGAATTCATAGGGTCGTTTTTGCTACTGAAGATCACGTCGGAAAACTTGCCAAAAGACACTCTGACTCCCACCTCTGTAGGTGGTGGAAAACTGTACACATGGAGGGAATGAAAGACATGCATTCATGCTTTCGGGATCATTTTCTCATGATGGGAACCAGAGGCCTTATAAAAAAATTTTCAATCAGTCTCTTAATGGGCTTTCAGTTCCCAACATGACCGTTCAGTGGGACGTATTCTGGATTTCATTTCAACCGAGGTCATGTACAGAATCAAAAAAAAAAAAAAACTAAAACTAAACAAAACTGAAAAGTGGCAAACTCTTGGTTAGAAATTGAAAAAATGACAAAATAAACACTGTGGTTTCAGGTGAAAACAGCGACGGCTGTGTGCAATTGGGAAAGCAACCTTTCAGAGGACTTCACATGCGTGACAACCATGTGCAGCCTGAAGATGAATGGTCTGTTCTTTCTCCTTTCCCAGTGAGATGTAGGCCCTGTGTTTTGATCCCTCACTTTGTGAATAGACTGTATGCACTATCCTGAAACTAATAGGGGCAGTAGGCCTGTCTCAGTCCCCCCCCCCCCCCCCCCCCCCCCCCCCCCTCATCCTCTGCAGCATAAAGGCCACCTTTGACTGGGAGGCCTGTAATGAGTTGGAGGCATGGAGTGGAGCAGAGGCCAGGGGAATATCTGATGACTAAGAGACTGTGAACGCCACTGTACAAACTGTGTGATTAATGAATGCAGCATCATCACAGCTTGGACTTCACCCAACGCTCTGAGATCATCATGTTGCCTTTCGTCTTCTAGCTTATTCCAGATCAATCGAAAAAAAAAAAAGATAAATATATAGCAAATGAATGATCTCCTTTCAGGGAAGGAAAACTGCTTGTCATTTGGGTGTTTTTTTTTTTTTTTTTTAAGTCACTGAGGTGTGCTGTAGCATGTGGATATTGATCTGGAGCCTCATGTCTTGTGCGCTGGCTCAGGCTTTATTTGCAGCTGTTGTTACTGGAAATGGATCCCTGGAGCGATCCGGATTCAGCTGATCCAATTAAACGCTGTGAATAATTGATCTGACAGTGAAACTGAGCCCTGTCACATGGGAGCGGTGACATCATCATTTAAGGTTTGAAACGGTACTCCTGTGCAGCTGGACTGCCCCGGGCCGTTTGTTCCACAATCAGTTCACTGTATCTGATTACCGCCTGTGAAGGACACAGAGCAGACCATGAGGACAGACGGGGAGGTTACGTGCTCAGCAAGACTGTACAGAGACGACAGACTCACTGATAGCCGGGGACCCTGGAAACTCATGGGACTGTCACATGTTGAACTCTGCAAGCCGGAGCCAGTTAAGCTAATAGAAAGGAAGACCTACTTTCATCTGGCAACACGACTAAAGTTGAAGTCGCTCGCTGCTGACGAAAACAGATCTGTCTTTGTTTTCTCTCTCACAGTCACTATTTTTTTTTTTTTTGGCCTGTTGTTCAGGGTCTGTTGCACATTGCGTGCTACAAAGGCCATTCCTACAGAAGACCTCCATATGAACCAGATGGACTCTGCGTGGGTCGATTATCTTCCTGGCCATGAAATAAGGTGCAAATAGGAGCCATCTTTGGCCTCGGCCTTGGAGGAAGCCTCGATTGTAAGATCTAATGAAACCCCTCCAGAGAGGTCTGCTCCTACGACTCACTGCTTTTTCATCTCGATCTGCGCCACAAATGAGAAAAGGAGGATGTTGAACATTCAACATCTTGGCTGAATTAGACTCTAACCCCTGGGCAGGAACAGAGGTTGTTGGTGGTGGGGGTCCTCTCTCCTCTGTTTGCCTGCAGCTTCTCACAGAGGCAGGAAAGGGTGTGGGGTCCCACTTACAGCTGACTCTCATGCAACAAACATTCTGCTGGCTCGGCACTTCTGATCGGGGCACAGTGTAGTCTCAGGCATGGATGAAATCATCCATAGTTTCTCCCCACGTGGTCACAAAGTCATTGTACATCACTGTAATATCCAGGTTTGTAAAGAGGCATTATTACTGTCTGCTTCTGGAAAGTCTGGATAATCACCATCTGAGCCCCATTTAGACACGACCATGACACATTTCTTCACATGCAACCGTGTGCTTCCAATCTTTGTCGTTTGCTTCCTCCTGCGAGCCGGAGAGAACAATTTGTTTCCAATTTTATCATTTAAATGTAATTTAAACATAATCAGTTTTTGTGTGTGTGTGTGTGTGTGTATTCTTCCAAAAGGCAGTCGAAGAAATATTAACTTTCTCCCTGAAAGGAATTGGATGGGAATGTGTGTGTTCAGCACATTATCAGACTTTGAAATCAGATTAAATTACTTGTCGCACTTCACTTATTTTTAGCCCGGCATTATTTTCAGATTTGTTTTGTAGTGAGGGCTGTTTTTCTTTCTACATCATAATGATTGGTCATTTACTGCCACCAGTCCACTGTTGACTGTTCATTGTGCCAATGAGCTTCAAATCTGAGCTTGAGCCATTTTGTGAGGAGTTTGCTCTGTTCCTGTATGGATCTATGCCGATTATTTCAGATGGCATTCACTTTCAAAGATGTGAATTCGCGAGTAGGTGAATCTCTGTTAGTGGTGATTAAGTCATGACTTCTTGAATTTCTACCCTGCATCTGACCCACTTTTATTGATGGGTTCACGCCCCCCTGTGACTTTTGTGAATGGCTGATGATCTCAGCCCTTTTGGTAGACAAAGTGAGAAAACATTTGTGATGTTCTTTCAGCGAGCCTGGTTATTTCTGACAGAATCTATCAGCTCCCGGTGAGTCTCCATCTTTTGTCATTTGAACACTTTGTGCTCGAAAAATTGCTTCACAATCAGATTTATTGATATGCTGAGTAATTTGTTGTAACGTTGCAGATTTGAACATGTGCTTGTCAAAATGTCCAGACTATTGATCAGTTCTGTTCCCTGCTTCCATCACACCTCCACTTCACACTGTTTGTTGGCCTTGTTCTTACTAATACAATATCTTGAGAAGAGACTCTGAACAGATTGGATAATGGTAGAAAAAGGTCAAGGTTGCTTTTAGTTAGCATTAATCTCCTTAATCACTCACTGAGATCGTAATAAGACAGTATCTCCAGTGCCCCCCAAGAGAGTCCCATACCCCAGGTAGGAAATCTCTATGATAAATCATACTCGAAATTTCTGTGGACAATAGCAAAAGTGGAAACTGGAAGTGTCCCAAAAGGCTTTTACCAATTCTTTTACCGTTGAACCTTTAGGATCAGACAAAATATGTAGCTGAACCATGTGTTTATGTACAAACAGCAAAATATTCCCAACAGAAGCCACAACATTGGTTGGTTTGTCATTAACACTTGCCTTGGTTGTCACCTCCACAAACAACTGCCAATCTATCTGGAGTGTAGATAAACTTGATTGAAGAACGTGTGTTTATCCACCGTTTAAAGTAAGCAGGATAAAGCCGCTGCAGCCTCACATTTCTCCATGAATCGAGTCATTGGAGCATCATGCGGACAATGAGGGGACCCCGTCAGTTAATTAGACGAGGGTGGTGACGGCTCCATCCATCACCTCTTTATCCCCCAGCAGCAAGTCCAGTTGGAAAATTTCCCTCATCCGTCAAATCAGAGAACATTTCCAACTGCAACGAGCACAAACGAGCAAAGAGGTGGAATTAAATCTTCCGAACAGCACGCTGACATGAGCTCGACCTCCTCGGAAAGGTCATGTGGTGTTACCATGGTGATGGGGAACACCACCGGTATGTTGAAAAGGTAGCCAGGAGGGGTGTGTGTGCATGTGTGTGTGAGAGAGAGGGTGGGCGCCTGTACTGGATCTATGGCTGAAGAATTTCAGTGGGTGTGTGAGGATGCATGCTGAATATTAAAATATTCTCTCTAAATGAAGTTGGGGTAGATGCACTTCTATTCATTATACTACTCTGATGTTCCATAACCATTAACATCAGTTAAAGCCCAGTATGTGCCATGACACATCGAGCTCTCTGGACAAGGAAGGTATTTTTAGACATGTAGTCATTAGTGCTGAGAGATCATTTGTAACGAAGGACTGGAACGGAGAAGGGGGCCAATAATGCCGTGAAAGATGGTATCCATATTCAGATACCTGAGCAGCGAGTAGATTTTAACTGGTAGTAAAGATGGAGAGGAGATGTGAGGGGCAGACCAATCAAAGATTCTGAGGAGGGCAGTGCAATAGAGTAGTCAGAGCAAGGTCAAGTAAATTATACAGCACATTATGCAGTATTTGAATGCTTCTTGCTCGGCTTCAAAAATATAGACAACAAGTGTAACCTCTCACTAATTACATATGCTTTTTAGACTGCTGTGTTCTCTGGACTGGGTCTATTGTTCTCGGTGGGATCAACATTCCTGCAGTAATTTAGCTGTAATATAAATGAGCTGGCTGGTGCTTTTAGCAGTGCAACTATCATTCAGGATCAGGCGTGGTATCGATCAACGGGCTCTCTTCATTGAGAACCTTTCCATTATTCCTCTCTGAAATGATATATATCCTGCAGTCAGCATGTACAATATTTCCTGTTTTGGTCATACAAGAGTGGTATTGAATTGTGGAAGCGTTATCTGTTTTTCTATAATGGCATTCTGATTAAATTTGGTGTAGCAGTGAACGTGCTGTGCAATTTGTCTCTTTCTTCAGGAAGAGGTTAGATGGGATTAGAATATAGTGCCATTGTCTTACAAAGGGAGGACACAAACACAGTGTGGCAGACACTTCCTGGGCCCTCAAAGCACAATACAGCCTGGAACAACAGTGACCCCTGGTGGTCATTGTGCAGTTAGCCAACGTGTCGATGAATTTAAAGTATCCAGGGGCAGATCCAGGTGTTTTGCACAGACTGAAAATTATTCATGATATAATATTTATGTAATGTAATTACGCTCATAGATGAACATTTTTCTAATTGCCAGATGCTACCCCGAGGAGGAAATCATAAAAGAGTCACAAAAAGCCAAGAAGTCCAAGTTTGCTGTCACGCGTGTTGTCCTGATAGGCTTTTGGTGTCACTGGTAAAAACACGAAAACACAATAAAACAATAGTGGAACTCCTTTGCCAGAGCGTCTTTTATTACGACACCATCAGCAGCAGATCGGTGACCGGCCAAATATCCAAGTAGCACTCCACAGGGAGGCTGCCTGTGTCTGCAGCTCCACATTAAGTTGGCTGAAGACTGTACTGGCACGTGTCCTCTGGTCATTGTCTTCACAGCAGATAGGAGAGAAACGTGGGCAGGTGCTGAGAAGTCACTCATAAGGCAACAATATCGTGGTAATAGTGCTACTATTTAGTATGAAATCAAGCTTCATCATGGAGTCTGCATCACGGATTAACACACATTTAGCAGGGTCTAATTGATTTGGTTTGGTAGAGCAGAATGTCATCATTCCCAAGGTCCTGTCCATGTGTCAAAGTGTTGGAGCAAGAAACGGAATGCAAGTTTCACCCAATGGCTGAATGTGACAGATCATGTAAAGCACACTGATATGATTGTTTCTTTAAAGCCAACACCATTTTTTCCCACAGGACCAGTCACTGGAGTGCCTCAAGGTTACAGTGCAGATTTTCAAGACGCTGTCATAAAGATGAAGCTGAGGCTTTCAGGTGAAAGAAACGTGCTGTTGCACTTCTCCATGAAAAGGTGTGTGTGTGTGTGTGTGTGTGTGTGTGTGTGTGTGTGTGTGTGTGTGTGTGTGTGTGTGTGTGTGTGTGTGTGTGTGTGTGTGTATATATATATATATATATATATATATATATATATATCATGTACCACATTTTAATGTTAATATACAAAATAATCCCTATTATCTCTATTATTAAACACCCTTTTAAGAATGGAATGCAATTTCCATTTAAATCAGTACGCTCAAGCAGAGATTTCTTTGTCCGACTTGGGGATTAACCCGTAATGATTTTTGAATGTACCAGACACAAATGGCTCTTTTCCAACGAGGATCAATGATGTCTAGAATAGCATTGTCTGTGACTGAATCTGTGATAAACCAAACCTGCAGTCATCCAGCCATCCATCCATCTTCTATCCCTGCTTTGTCCAATTCCGGGCCATGGAGCACTGGAGCCCATGCAGGCTGACATTTGGCGAAAGCAAAGAGTACTAGACCTTCCTAACAGCCTGAAAAAAGTGCGATACTCATTTTTCTGTTTGCACCAGTTGACATGGATTTGATTGGTCCACTGTTTTAAATCAGACTAAAACGTCTGGCATTATCAGGTAATGTGCAATGTACAGTCAAGTGAAATGAAGGGTGAAGTTTATGTGATGAAGAGGTTTTATTAAAATGTCGCATTGTCAGTGGTTGGCAGAAATGGCACATATTTCATCTCCTCCATCCAGTCCCAACCACTGTAGCAGCCTCCTGTCTTCATAGACTGAGACACTTAACACATGTAAGTAAGACAAATCATGTCCTACCGAATGTTTTCATCTGAAACGTCATTCCAAGAAAGAAAAACCGTGATTAAAAAAGAAGAAATTGGAAAGAGAGAGAGAAAAAAAAAGAGCAACGTGTATTTTAAATTTGTCTTTGAAACGTACAACCTGAAGGGACCTTTCGCTTAAACGCGAAGAAAGCCACTGAGGCAGAAAAGAGGTTTAACAGCTCTCAAACACAAGACAGGCGGGCTGATTGCAGAGAAGGAGGCAGAGTGTGTCTGCTTTTAGATGCTGTGTTGGCTCGAGTGAAGCCAAACTGGACACAAATCATCTGGAGCACCATCCAGAGGGGGTGGGCGTGTGGGTGGGTGGGAAGGCAGAGCAGATAAAACGAATCCTAAAAAGCTCCTGGCAGCTGAATAAAACAGCCCCAAAGGCTGGCTGTCATGGCATGGTGTTCAAGCATTGCCCCCCCCCCCCCCCCCCCCCCCCCTTCTCCTCTCTGTGGTTTCTGGCTTTGTTCACGTCCTGGTTTCACAGAGCTTTCATCTCCCTCACTGCCTCTCCCCGAGGTGCCTGCGTAATTACTACTGACACAAAGAGAAAGAGGCAAACATGAATCTGCAAACGTTACAAAAATCATTAATTCCTGTCAATTTAGACTATCTGTCATTACATCTTGCCAGCTTGATGAGCTTGTCTTTTTTTTTTTTTTTCCCTGCGTTATTTCTCTGCAAAGTTGTTTGGGGGGGGGGGGGGGACTGCTTTTGGGCTCAATTAATCACCATTGCCATCACACCTGAATTTACTGTCATGTATCATTTAAATGATGCAACGAAGTCACCTCGCTTGATCCCTAAAACTCTGAATATTCTAATTTGCAGATTATAAACACTTCATGATTGAGCCTTTAATAGCACACGGAGCATAAATCCTATCTCAGGGCTTCAGTCTGCAGGTGCAACGGTGGAAGTCGACGCTTCCTTATAATTCATTTAAAAGCAAATAAATAAAATGCAACTTCACAGTCTTTTAGAGAAGAAGCCTGTTGCTTCGTGTTTACCGCAGCTGTGACATATTTATGACAGCAATGAGGGGGGGGGGGGTGTTCAGATGTCTCAGTCATACATCTGGATGAATGCGTCTTAGCAGTAGCAGTAGCAGTAGCAGTACCAGTAGCGTTGCTGGTTGCAGGTTCATATTGCCATCATCACCTCCAACACTGCAACAGACACGAACGTAAACTTTTCGCTCAATGCAGTATACGTGTTTCTTGTCTTAGAGAACCCACTGTGCACGCGTTTTCGGCGCGGCCTCCTTTTGTCTCATTGCAAGGAAAAGATAAATCCGCATTAACATCTCAGTTGCATCATCTCACACGCGTCTTTCACGCGGGCAGAAGAATCAGGCACAACAGCTGGGCTGTCAGAAGGTGTCATTTCTCCAAAAGAAAAAGAGGAGGGGGGGGGGAAGTGAGGCTTTCAGAGGATCCTCGTGACACGCGGCTGCCTCCCCTGCTGCTCTGCAATGAACCGCTGAACTCCGCATGGAGCCGACGCGTTGGCTCTTCAAAGATGTGCCAGGTGAGTCTGCCATCGCGCCCTTGACCTTCAAAAGCTGTGAGGTAGGGCTGAAACTGCACCAGTATAAGCTTTTTGGGGGGGGGGAAGGGGGGGGGGGGGGGGGGGGGGTTGGAGGGGTGCCGGAAGTTAACAAACGACTTTGCTGGCTCTGCCAGTTTGACAGCGTTGGCAGGCTGTCAACAGGGAGAATGCAATATCATTTGTAGTAAATTACCATCCCACACAAAATGACACGAGGCAGCGTTAAGTCTCGCTGTTCTGACAGCTCCTTCAGCTGCCACGCGGAGCTCACACCTGCCAAGAAAAGAGCACACACACCCACACGTTCACCTTGCTTTTTACTCACATCTGCCAATAGAAATAATAGCAACAAGCCCACACACAGGAAAACTTTATCATCATTCCCACAAAAATGTCTGATGCCCCCCCCCAAAAAAGCTTTTTTTTCTTCTTTTTTTTCAAGAGATAATGGACAATAATAAATCTGATTAAGACTTTAATATGTGTGAATATGTTGCAATAATAAAAACATTTCCTTGGCTACGTGAAAAGAACTATGGAGATGAATGTATTGAAGAGGTTCGCTGAGCAGAGTCATTGTGTTTAAATTAGATTTCCAAGAAAAACTACAAAAGGGGAAGAAGAAATCCAGTGACAAAGTCTCTGCAGCAGCGATCAACAGCAAAACAGTCAAACTCCCAAAAACCTGTGATGTGTAATACTCCATCTGACAGGCCGGCTCTCGGGAGGCAGAGCACTGCTATCGTTTGGCGGCGGAGACGTAAAGAAGTGAGATTGGATGCATCTCTCTGCTGAGTATTTGGGTGACAAGGAGCAAAGTATATGAAGTCAGTTGTCTCTGATTTTAAGCGGATTCAATGCCGAGCCAGTTGGGAGTTCTCATGTGAAATGGGTTTTATGTAACTGGAGAGCAACAGCGTGGGGGAGGATGTTATGTAGGTGCAGTGAAAAGGACGAGATCTCTGTTGGCTGCTGCTGAATCGGGTGGATCGCAGAAAAAATAAAAAAAAGGTGGTGGGGGTGTTTTCCTTTTAAACGGCAGCTCAGACATGCTGTAATGGCTCGTAAAGAAAAGTAACAGCTGACCGACACTGTAAAGAGTGGCTGTGGAAGCCTACTGTGTGTCGTTAAATACTGTGAACAGTTTTTGTTTCAATGTATTGCTGTAAGTGATCAACGTCACTATTACAGTAAAGAGAAAGGTCACGCTACTGTATATCACAGGACTTTGTTTTTATAGTCTAGAAATTAAATGTTTCAACACTGTAAATATCTATTCATGTATATCGCAAATAGTATTGTCCGATAAAATGCAATTGAACATTTGCATGAATGATTACACAAAAAGGCAACAGCCTGTCATCAGTATGCTGTGACTCAAGTGTTACGCTGTTGATTTAGGATATTTAGGACGTTTCCGATACATTTCGTGACTTTGGAGAAATGAAATGCAGATGGCCTTAAAAAACTGCAGCGGCAGTGCTTCTGAAATGAAGCGGACAGCAGCGAGCTGATGGTTCTGGGGAGGTGGAAAGTCCGGAGAAAAAAAAAAAAAAAGCCAAACGGGGCCCGCGGCGAGGCGCAGCGTGTGGTCATGCTCCAGTTAACTGGAGTTCACCGGAGGTTAAGTGGACTTTAACTTCACCAGCAGAAACTTCTGAAATGTATTCAAAGGCACGGGAAGATGACAACACGACAGCCCCACATGGACACGAATCTGAACTTTCGTTTTTGATTTTTGAACCCCGCCGGTTGGCGATAGTTTTGTCTTTGAAGCGAGGCCGACTCAGAAAACGCGCGGGGCCAAACGAATTCTGGTCGCCGCTTCTGAAATGTGGCTACTCGCGGAGTAATCGTTCGCCCCGACCCTTGGGACTGTGGGGGAGACACTCTTGACTTGTGAGTCCATTTTACCCCTGGCTACATGGTTCAGGCCACTGACTAAGAGCGCTGCTTCAGTGCCCACACTGACTCTCGGAGGAAGTGACCTCAATACATCCAATAACCCTGCTCGCAGAAGCGAGACAGCTGCAGAAGATTGGAAACACACCAGGTTTCTTATCTTAGATCCTGCTAAAATGAGGGACTACATTGTTTTGCTGGTATAAATGTCAAGGGAAGAATAGCGCAGACTTTTTCTTATGCGGCTGATATCTAAATGACATCTTGAAATACGAAAAGAAAAAAGTTGGCCGAGAGAAGCTGATAGCAGTTATTGGGGAAGTGGAATAATTACCTCGATGAAGTGAATTTTGGCAGTTACTAAAGTGTAAAAAAAATTAAAAAAACAAATAAAAACTGCCAATCCCGTAAAGCGTTTATTGAATTTCACATGCTGACAGACATAGAGCCAGTTAAAGTATTCTTAACATATTGAAGGTAAATGGCAAAGTTAATGAGGTTTCATTCATCAGGTTAATACAAACCTGTTAAAATGTTTTTGTTTTTCAGGGTACGCTTGAAATACACCCTCCGATGGCCAATTCAGAGTCACCAGTGAAACCATCAAGCGTGTTTGGAATGCCAGAGGAAGCCATACAGGAACTTCTCGCGGCAAAATGTTTACTAATGTCAATGTTAATTAATTTGACTTTGATGTATAAATGTGCAATAATTTTGATTTGTGATATTATTAACAAGGGAACTGTATTTATATAACACCATTCAGACAGAAGGCAATCCACAAGACGTTACAAATGAATAAAAGAAATACATTTAAGCAAGGCAATTAAGAATCTTAATCGAAAGTGATTAAGATTTTAAAATACAGTCAAACAGAGGACTTATGAAAGGCATAAAAATGGGAATAAATCAAGTAGAAAGTTTGATTAAGATAAAGGTAATAGAATAAGTCAAATCTATTGTTTAATGAGAATCGTGAACAAATAATAGTGTTTCAAGTCCTGATTTAAAAGAAGTGAGTGTGTCAGCAGTCCTCAGGTGTTCCGGAAGTTGTTGGGGTTTTTTTTTCCACACGTGAGGACCATTTAAACTAAAAGCTGCTTGCCCTTCATTCTTCTGACTCTGAAACACTTAGCAAACCTCTTCCTGAGGACCTCAGAGGTCTGGAGGTTTCATATTCTATAAGTTAATCTGAGATGTATTTATGCCCGAAACATTCCGAGTTTTATAGACCAGAAGTCAGATTTCAAAGTGGATCCTTTGACACACAGCCTGCCAAGTGCACAGAGATGAGTTCAGCTGTAATGTGCTCCATCCGCTGTGTTGGTGAGGACTTGGGATGAGCTTCAACTGCCTAACACATTTTTCTTTTTTACTGAGACCTGTAAACGCACCGGTACAATAATCCAATAATCCTACAAAAAATAAATACATGAACAAGTTTCTCTGAAACTTGATCAGTCAGAAAGCCTGTAATTCTTGCAATATGTTTCAAATGGTCTTAATCAGATTTTTTTTTTTTATCATTGTCTTAATGTGGTTGTTGAATTTCCGAACTGAATCCATAATTACATCCAGATTTCTCACATGGAGTCAAGATGAGTGCTGACCTTTAACCTGTCCTCTTTAACAGACCTCAGAAATCAAGAAGTTTTTTGTTTTTATAAAGCCATGCTGCAATCTTAGAGGAGTATCAGTGTGCAAGGTTCAAAGTGTCACCCCCGTCCTCCACGGGGAGGATAAGGATCTCGATCCGTAAGGTGTTTATTGCCCCAGCTTTATCCTCCTTACTGCTGTTGTCACCACGAGGTGAGACTGTGGCTCATAGGACAGAAATAAGCTGCGTTATTCAGGCTTCCTGAGGCGACTCCAGCCACCTATTAGCCTCGTTCTGTGGGCACTCAGCACATTTGAGGGGCTCTCAGTTTGCGGTGATTGTTGAGTTAACATTGGTGAGCTGCAGGAGCCGATTCGTGCTGAATATCTGGGCCTGTTGTGAGTGCCTGCTCCACGTCCAGGTGATTGTGTGGGATCCAGCATTTGGCACTTGTTACTGTTGTTTTCCACTGAGATGCTAATCATCCGGCATGATTAAATGTCACACAGCTCCCTCAGCTTTGGCCCCCTCACTGTGAATAAACCTTTCTCACCCACGGGCTGAGGACGCCCAGAGTGCAGCCAGGCTTTTACCACACCGAGCAACACGGGGCCACAGCTCCCCCTGCAGATCACACTACATATGACAGGTTTTTTATGATACACGTGACAGATCCGATTCAAACTCAGCCCAAGCAGCAGATATGGTGGCCTAGAAGTGCAAAACAAGACAAACTTCAGAAAATACGACAAAAATTCAATAACACTATGAATTAGAGACACAACTACAAAGTCTAAAAAACACGACAAAACAGAGAAAACGCTACAAAATCATGTTTTGGGACAGGGGTCTGCCACCATCTGGCTCTGGAGCGCCACAGCCTCTTTCCAGTAGAGGCCTTAAACTTTCCAAAAAGTCTGATATAAATAAAAATCCCGTGTTCATTTTTATTTGCACACGCTATTTTTGCAGAAATGTCTGGAATTGTCTAAAAGTGGATAAAATGGCGACTTAAAAAAAAAATGATGAAGATGCAGGAGAAGCAGCTAAATTGGCAATGATAAAATCCTCCCTCATGTCCCATTGACATAATTGTTATATAATTCTGGGCAAATACCATTTTTTTTTTTTTTTTTTCGTTTACACTTTGACTTGGACAATTAATTGGTTTAATGGTTTTTGTGCTGACCTCACATCTGGCATGTCCTGGTTTGTAAAAAAGGCTTGGGGGTCTTTCAATGGGTAATCTGCATGTTCTCCTTGAGCACACCCCCCCACCAAAAAAAGTGGCTTTTGTCATACAACCTAAAGCTTGATAAAGTGGTAAAAAAGCTGACTGAGAGTATATTCATGTCAGCAATTGAATTGGTGGATTAATTTAGTTGTTGCTTGAAGATAGTTTGCAGTACAACCATCAAAATAGACATCATTGAAGGCCCCACTTTCAATGTCCCACAATATTTATTTAGATTTATATTGCAGTTACATTGACACATACAGTACCTCCACTTTTGAAAACCAACAAAACCCTTGAAAAACACTTTGACACAACCAAAGTTCTGATGTGTAAAGTGCAACACGACCTGATACTGGTGCTGTTAACATGTCTGACGGCACCTCATGGTTTTTTATTTGCACATGGATGTAAAATACTCAATATTCTCCACTTGAACAGAACAGCAGTTGACTGACTGGTTATAGATATAAATCACCAATGTATGAGAACAGATAAATGTGAATAGATATGTAAGATGGTTTTAAAAAATTCTATAGTTTGATTTCTTGTTTCATTAATCAAGAAAGTCCTTCAATGCAAAGTTCATGCACTGACCTCAAGGTACAAGTGCAGTACAGTTCTTTTTAATCATACAGCATAATATCTGATCTTTCATTGAATAAAATCAAAGTATAAAAATATGCAACCGCTCCTGTTTCTTTTCTTGTCTTTTCTCACAATCACACAGTTGCATCAGTTTGACACATGATTCTTTGTGGGCCAAATAACTTATTCCACTCTTCCAGCGGCGAAATCAGATCACCGGCTTTGGGTCGATCCTCTGGCTTCTCACTGAGCAGCGACTTAATCATAAGACTCTGCAAAAATAAAACAACAAATCCCAGCAGCAACGTATTAGAGGTTCCAGGTCAGTTTTATCAGACGTGGTCGATGTGTAAATGAATATATTTATCAGGTCTTTCTAAGCCTGTTGCTGGTTATCAAGATGTTTAATTTCACAATTAAATCAAGTTACATATTTAAGAGTATGTTAGTGGAGTTAGTAGCGCCACACAACACTTATGTTGGATAAAGTGGTTCAGAATGTGGAAAGATGAACTGATGAATGCAGAGTATGAATCTGTACCTCTTGTCGAAATCTTTGAGAAAACCTGTCAGGTAACTTCTGCTTCCTTACATCACCCCAAATCTGTGACACAAACGGCAAAGAAAACACAAAAGAACCGATGAGCTTGTTGAACCTATTTCAGACAATAATCCACAAGGGAGTGAGTGAAACAGGTCTATATTCGACAAAACCTGCTGCTTACGTCAACCTCAAGATAAACTGCAGTAGTCTTTATAGCTGCTTTCTCATTTCTATGGAATCAAGTTCCACCATGACTCACAATGAAACCGCCAGTTGATGAAACTCACCTGTACTCTGGAGTCCCTGGGCAATTGCCAAAGGAGTTCCAAAAATATCAGCCCCAAAGCAAACATGTCCACTTTCTGGTCGTAAGTGCTGGTTTTACTCTGGATTAAAAGGATAAAGCAAATCAGAACATTCTGTTAACACGCACTATACTTCAAAAAAAACCTCTAAAAGTGAAACCATCAATGAATAGTTATGGAAAATGAGGAAGAAATTCCAATTATTTGCAGAGTTGTGGCAATGTAACCAGCATCACATCATAATGGAAATAACGACACTTGGTAAAGGTGGAAATTTCAATGTAGACCATCTCACTTGTTCAGGGGCCATGTACAACCGGGTTCCTGTCTTTGTCTTCTTCATCATGAGTTGATCATCGTCGTCTGCAGCTTCAGTAGTGACCAAACCAAAGTCTCCAATCTTCACTTCTCCTCTTTGTCCAAACATGATATTAAGAGGCTGACAACAAAGAGAGCAAACGATGCAAAGTCACTGATCAGGTCACGTTTATCACTCGATTACAAAAGTATTCAAGCGCTTCTTCTCAAGACTTTTCCTTCACACGTACAGTTTTATTTACAGTCAACAATCGACAGTGTCCTCCACTGATTCCTCTCACAAATTTCACTAGATGCCATCGCTCACATGCTCCTGTTCTATCTGGTCATCATGTACCAGTGGAGGTTTTACACCATGACGACAAATACCAATGTCTCATTAAATCATCATGAACCTCTGAGCATCATTTACGGCTTGACAACAACGTCTCACGCTGTTCACAAGTCCACTTATAGTCTGCTGAGACATCCCACTCTTCTTGAAGGGCAGCCTTCAGGTCACTGAAGTTCTGCATACAGAGTGAAGAGACTCTACACAGAGATTTTCTGTGGGGTTCAGGTCTGGTGGAAGAGCAGAATGCTCCATTTGAGGCATCAGTCTCCAGCAGTTCCCCAATGACGTGACCTTGATGAGATGGGGCCTCGTCATCCATGACGATAACATTAGGCTCGTGTCTCATGTTAAAATGTGAACACCACGATGAGGAGGACTTTTTAAATACATATTCTATTTGAACAAGAACATTAATTGGTCATTTCATGAAATACTGGATCACCGAACAGTTGGATATTGTGCACTCAAAGGTTTAGAGGTCACGTTGAGTTCACGAGTAAAGGTTACAGTGCAATTCAAGTCCATTCTGAAATTTCACCCAGAAGCCAAATAAGGCAAACTTTTTATGAGTCGTGTAAAACAACTGCACATTTTCGGATTGATTTGATCAGGGGTGTAATGTCTGATAGGAACATAGGACATATGACCAGGTCAATTTATCAGTTGTTTTTTTTTTTTTTTTTTTAAATGATGGTAATGTTGATGTGTCCAGGTGCCCAGCACAGTGCGAGACCAGACGACTATCTGGACGGCAGATTTGAGACGCATAAACCAGGAAGTCAGTGACTGCTAAATTGGTTGGAAACATATAAAATACACAAAGATACAATGCCAGTGCACTTCTCAAGAAAAAAAAACAAAAACCCAACATAATCACCTTAAGGTCTCTGTGAATGAGCTTTTTGGAATGAATGTACTCAACTCCACGGACAATTTGTATTATAACCGGCAGACTTTCTTCTCTTCTCTCGTGATCTTTCGGAGTGGTCGTGTTCAAATCGTTGATCCATTTCCTGAGCGTTTTGCTGTCACATAGTTCCATCTTGATATAGAGGAACTGCGGAGGTGAACTACTGCAAGATCAGAGACGGAAACAATGCAAGTGAGGCTTTAATTTCATTACATAAGAAGTGGACAATGACTATTCTTGAGAGAATAAAACTTACTTAGAAGAGCTGGTGCTGTCCACTGCCATCACCTCGCTGTATCTCGAATCTTCCATCCAACAATCGTTATATAAAACAATGTGTTCGTGAAAGAGCTCTGATAATGTTTTCACCTCACGGAGAGCTTTTCTGAACAAAGACAGACAAAGAAAACAAACAATAAACAACCAACTCCAATTCCGATACCTGAATTCGAACATCTGCCGATACGATACTATTCCGATACCAGAGCTTTTGTTTGCTTTAATATTATTATTATCATTATTGTTGATTTTATATGCGGCTGTAATAAACTCTTTCCTCCAGGCAAGTATGAAATGTAGGAATGTATGTACGCAATATGGTTATGGGAAATTCACTAGCAACCCAGCACATACAACAATTCCTCCAGCGCTAACGCAGCACAAACGACTGGGAGGAGCTGCTTTTCATTGTTGTGATGCCGCTGTCAGTGCTGTTCTCCTCGGTTTTAAAGACGGCGACGCCTGGCTGCAGAGTGGCCGCCTCGTTGTACAACGGCTTTGCAAACATTGGACATTTTGGAAATCTCTGCAGGTTGGATGGGAAATTTCCCATCCGTGAACTACGTTACTGGATCGGATCCATCCCCCGTCACAACAGTATAAAATCAATCACATATGAAGATCTAACTGCGCACTTACTTTTTAGCACGAACGATCTTTACAGCATAGTATTTTCCCAGGAGTTTTTGCCTTGCTTTGTAAACTGTGCCAAAGCCTCCTTTGCCAAGAGCCGTGATGTCATCAAAATCGGATGTGAATCTGCAGAAATTCACAGAGTTGTTCAAGCGTGAGGGTAAAATTATAAGTCTTGCTAATTATGGGAATATGGTTGAATGTTTCTGTGTACCTGGAGTAGGGTGACGTGTTACTTGCGCTGTTCTCCAGGCTTGTGTCTTTGACAGCACTCTTAAAAGAACGAGACTTAAACATTACAGAGCGACTCGGACGGACAACAGCGTCTCAATAACTTTTGAACTTCTACGCTTTATAAATGAGAATAATACAAAATATATAACAATAGATTTGTTTTTGAGGTTTTTTTGTAAACGTCATACCTGTTCTTCCGGAGAACTCTGCGGGGATGGCTCAGAAGATGGTCTTAATGCAAACACAGAAGAGAAACACTGAAACAAAGATCTCAACAATAACTATGTTATTACTATATTGACATAGAATAAAAACTTACTGTGAACTGAGTCCTGAGGCCCTGCATAAGGCATTATTTTCCAATTCTACTGACCTGGGGACCTGAAAGGCACACACAAGTGTTTCATTAAAACCAATTCCAATACTGTATTTACCGGACTATTGAGCGCACCCGAATATAAGCCGCACCTGCAATTTCTGCTTAAACTATTTACGGATCTGTCAGGTTTCCCACATGTGCCTCCCCCAATGTGAAAACTCATTTCTACGCCCTTTCTTCTCGCGCTGGGGTCGGCAACCCGCAGCTCTTTCGTCCTTCTGCTGCAGCTCCTTGAGCTTTGAGGCCCCCTGCAGTACATCCCTGAGCGGGATGGTATGGTAAGGCAAAGCACACCCAGACCCAACTGTGTTGTGCGGTCCTACTACAGATCAAATCCAAGTTGTGACCTATATTGTAAATTTCAGCCATGTTTTAGGCCAACGACAATCTAGACAAAGCAGGGCCAAATAAGTTCTTGCGCTTGTATTATGAGGAACAATGTCAATTGAAAGTCAGCCGATTTCAGTGTTATTATTGAATTATGAAGGAACAAACCTGTGCACTGGAATTGTTTGAAGAGTCTGCAAATATTATCGAGTTACTTGTGTCGCTTGACATGTGTGATGATGGCTCATTGGAGTCCCTTTGGAAAAATGGACAGATAGAAATTCAGCCTTCAGAGTGCATAAAACTGATCATTTTGTTGTGCAGTTAGAACTTGCCGGTCGGTGTCTTACATTGTAGTTGATGGTGCCGACGATTCAGACAGTCCATCGTCTTGTGATTCATGTGACCTTAAGGACACCTTAAGTGTACGGGAGTAACGTTTCACACGATGTTAGCAAATATTCAATTCAGCAACATTTCATTGACTAAAACTGTTGGTACAACTGTCACTACAAAGCTTAATCACTAATTAGCAGTGACTCATGAGCTATTGATGATATCATTCAGCAGAGACTCTGTAATACCTTACTGTCCCAGTCGGACTGTTCTTGTAGAGCTGACCAGGCCAGCTCAGCTGCTTTTTGTTTGGCTTCCTTGACAGTCTTACCCTCAGCCTCATCGTATTCCTTGTTGTCTATCTCTAATTTGTAGAAAAAGCTGCATTGTAGGAAATGGAAAGGGTTTAAACATCACAGACTATAATTAAACTATAATCGGAGAGGCTGGGTGTCTACTTTGTCATACTTACTGTGGCATATGAGGAGGACCACATCTCCTGACGAGAATATATGAATGTTTACGTCCAGTTTTCTGACAGTAGTGGTTGACAAGTCCAATATAATTTGTTCCATTAACGCTGCTGTCTGTAGAGTTCAAGCTCAGGCTTCCTGTGGAGTTACTGTAACAAACAAGGGAAATGTTTCACTGGCGGAGTGTCGACTACTAAACGATTTGCTGTTGAGATTTACTCACCTGATATCGGAAAGATTTTGTTGAAATTCTGCATTACAATGTGCTGACACATTTGTCTCTTCTGTGGTCTGGAAAATAGAAGAAGCATAATTCTGAGTTCACAGTTCTATAACCTGGGGAGTGGGAATTCGCAGCATCGTCAGTTCAGAGAAAACCGGTTTGGCATCACTACGTACCTTCGTAGATTTATAGTCATTTATCTGGTCATGTACCAGCTTAGCTGCTGCTTCCTTAGCTTGTCTACTTGTTTTCCCACACGCCATTGGGTACTCCTTGTCACCAACCACAAACCTGCCACATCTGAGATAAAACTTGATGATGCCTCATTGCAATTACAGACATGTTACAAACACACACAAAACACAAGATATGATCAGACTCACCGAGTTGTCCCGTGGCAATCTGCTCTGGTTGTTGTCTCATACTTCCAATCTACTCCCATCCTCTGGCCATACTGATTGAGCCAACATATGTAGTTCAAACTTTCCTCATGAACCGGTGCAGAAGCCGCCGACGCGTCTTGGTTCTGATGAGACAATGATCATAAGCACGGATCAAAAAGAAACATAGAGGAGACGCAGCTTAAAGATTCATAATTCATTTGTGGCAGAGAGGAGCAATATTCCTACAGAGTCAACCGAGTCCAGATCATCGTCCATTAACAAGCACTTCAAGGCCTTTTCAGCTGCATCTTGTTTGGCATCCTTCTTTGTTTTGCCCACACCTATCAATAAGGTTTTACCATTGAGGGTGACGCTCTGTTTAAACCTGAAACATAAATTAACAGAACTTTATTATACAAGGAAGTTTACTTGAAATATTCACACTGGAATTGTGTGCAGGTGGCACAACGATGAAGCTGCTCTTCACAGCAACGGGTTTTAATCCCAGCCATCCTGAGTCCTCCGCTGCTCAGTACATGTTCACACTCAGAAAGAGGGCGGATGGACAACATTTTTTTGGCAATGTCTTTAAATATTTGAACTAAAATAGTCAACCATATTTGTGTGTTTTACTGATGACTTTTATGGGCAGCAGAATGATTAGCACGTTCACCTCATACACAGGTATGTAATGAGACCGGGGCCTTATTTTGAACGGTTTGAATGTTCTTCCTGGATGAATTCAGCTTATTATCATTAATTCTTGCTACATAGCAATGTCCTTAATCAATAGCTTTTATGTAGTGGAAGTACATTACTGAGCATTTAAAGTGAATGACACAGAGTAACATGACTAAAAAAAACCATACAACCACTATGAGAAACTTGTCAAGCAGCCAAGTAATTGAATTTCTGTATTTATTGTGAGATGATTGTGCAGTAGACACTAAGTAGGAGAGTTAGAGGTGTGGAACATCCTAGAGAACTATGAGATATGAGAGTAAAAGGCTAAAGCTCCGGTACAACATAAAGACAATTGTCAACATTTTTTCCCCCCAAAACTGTTACATGGATGCTGTTTAGTTTATTTTGACTTAAAAAAGTATTTTTATTTTTTTATTATGTGAGCCTCTCTATGTTGTTTCACTTTAATTGGTAATTTATTTCATGATAAAGTATGTGCAATCAAAAAAACAACCAGGAATTGGATTCGTGTCAAATTCAGATATGTTTTTTTGACTTTAAAATTCACTTTTTGTGGCACACTGTTTAATGTAGAGCATTTTAAGCAATATACAGAATCAATATAGTATTGTGGCGTAGTATGTTTATTTTTTTTTTGCATTTCACACACAATTTGATATTATTTACGTTAAAAAAAAAAAAGGTTCCAACCACGTAAAAAAAAGATTGGTATAAAACAAACTTGAATTGGGTTGGGTTTTATTAAATGGCATGGCTCACTACCACGTCATCCTCTGACTGGCAAAATGGAAGTTTCGAGCAATGATCATATCATATAAACAGTTTCAGCTGATCTCCGATCAAGTGGCATTTTAACACATGAAACATGAAATCCCCGTCGAAAAAATGGCATATTGTGGAGTTGTTGTTTTTTTTAAACGTTGTTATTGAGTTTGCTGTAATGAGATGATAGTTTAACTGTGACGATCTAATGAAATAAAAACAAACCTCTGCGTTTATGAGATCTGTCGTGTCATTCACACGAAAACACGCATTCTTCATTTCGCCCATGTTATTATAGAGACTATGTAGAATCAAGCGTTTGCACGTCGCAGGAGGAAAAGTGCGGAGACGCGCAGGACAACAACCACAAATTCAACTCACGTTTTATTATGATCGGGGCCGTCGGAAACAAGATCCTCGAACTTAAAGTGGTGGCCGGATCGATGTACATACTCGTTCAGTTCCCCTACGTAGTTTCGACCTGCCATGATTTCTTAGAGACTCAGCGGGTTTCGATCGTGAACTTCCTGCAGTCACTGCGCGTCCTTCCCTGTCGCGTCCATCTCCGCTCTGCTCGCCTGTTTCGATGCTCCCTTTCCTTTCAGCCTGAATCCAACTGCATTGACTTTCGATTCACGCGTCAAACGCTTGGTTTTGTAGAGTAATCGAAACTGAAAGTGAATGAAGCCTTCGTGACGCCACAAAACTAAGTGGATTCCTCAAATTCGTCATGATCTTTCCCTCAACATTATCGTAGGATGTCCACCCTGGTACCTGAGGACTCACCTGCTGATCAACCCCCCTGCTGAGGGTGGTTATTACCAATTCATGTTATGGTAAAGCTCTTCAATGCGTCACTGGAAGGGACGGGAAATGTGCAGAAGCTCCCGACGTGTCAATCTGAATATATGAGTGAATATAATAAGCACACGATCAGGTTTACACTCTTCTAGTATTCGTTCTTTCTTTCACTGGGAATGTCTTGCATTTGAAAATGACACATTGGGAAACAAAGATCTCAATCTCATGATGATGAGGAGCCTCGTATCATAAATCAGGCTACTTTTCTGAAACTGAGGCCTGCAACTAATACAGTATCATCACAAACTCCCTGTTTAAGTACAACCTCAAATCATGTGTATTCCACTCATCACTATAATCACTGTAATGGCTACTGCTCCTGTAAGCCGTTTTGTCACATCACAAGAAGAGTACACTCAAAAGAACTTGTAATGATTTGTATTATGCGGGAGAAACAAACAGTCAGTAAATTTGAAAAAAAAAAAAAAAAAAAAGACTTGAAGAACAGACCAACGTTTTTCCAGACAGGAAGGCAGGGATAAAAACTGAATGTGTTCTGTTTTCTTCATCTTCACAGCATATTTACCATGAAGATATTTGTGCAAACCCAAATGAGTAGACATTGATTCAAGATTCTCATTTGGAGGGATTTGACCCACAGAAACACATCTGGGATTTTAAAAAAAGAAAAGAAAAGAAAATCAATATTAAACCAGGCAATCAGTTTTTTTTTATCCAAGCTTGTGTCCAAATCTATACCTGTACAAAAAAAGACTATTATACATTCCATGTTTTATTTGACACTGCACATTGCATGTACAGAGAAAGGTTCCCATGTGGCATTAATTTCCAGACATGCATTTATCCCACTATACCATAGAATACATGTGTCAAACAGATTTTTATTTCAGGAGCCACATGCAGCCCAATGTCACCTCGAATGGGCTGGATTGGTGACACATATGACCGTTTGTGGCATTATGTCACTCCTTTAAATGTAAACATTTAAAAACATTTTGTTGCAGGGTATACATGACATTTTATGTCTATTTTTGGAAAAACTGCGACAGAAAGTGACCACAATCGCCATATGATGCCGATTTCAATTGAACATTTTAGTGCAAAATACAGTGATATGTCAGGAAGAAGAAGAAAAAAAAACCTACCAAAAAATAACTTGCATTAAGCATGTTTTTACAAACTCACCCTGACAGCATGGCATTGGGTCTTTTATATATTCATTTGACCTGTATTTTACCCGTGTAAGTTAACTGAAACTGGTTCTCATTCACAATAATGACCTGGTCAGGAGGCAGCATACCGACACTTAAAGGTACCATATTATGTTCAATTCTCTTTCTAATGGTTTTCTAACAGTGATATCGAGCCCCATAGTCTTTGCATGAATCCCCAGAAGTGAAGGTCTTCCTCACTTGCTTTGCATCATTTTTTTTTAACTTATGTGTCTTACAGCCGATTTTGACATTTTCCCTTTATGACAAAATGTGGGGCGATAACCACACCCTCTGGTAGTGGAAACTCACTTTGATCTTCTGAAAGGTGGATAAAAGCTCACAAAGCTCACTGTTATACGGAATAAATCCAGTACCATATGAAAACCTGTAACAGTTAGCCTTACAGTTAGCAGGAGCTCGCGTTAGCGACTTGGTAGTGACTGTAACAGCACTGATGACCAAATATTCAGACACTATGTTCAAGTAACAATTCTGAAAAGTTCTGCTGCAGCCGCAGAGCCGGAACTTCTTCAGGAGCTTCTCCTCCTGGGTCAGATTCTGATTCAAACTGGAGTGGTCGAAAAACAGGTTTGTATGAGTCATCGCGATAAATCCACTGCAAACATTAGCGCCTCGTACCAGAAAGCCGGTGTTCTTCTCCAAGGTTGCCAGATCTGACAAGCTGTTTCCAGCCCAAACACAACGTGAAACCTGCCACCTCAATACAACCCAGCTCATATCTTAACTTCTGTGGAAAGTCACGTTAAAGCCATAAAACTATTAAGTCAAATGAAGAACACATCATAGGCGCGCGGCTGCACTAAATAAACTAAATATGGCAACACAAACAGCCTCCCCAAGAAGCCTGTTCTCAGTAGAGCTCACTAAAGGAACTTACAGACCAAGACTGGATTTGTGGCAACACACTTGGAATGCAATGTTGGTGGACTTCTGACAGCTCTGTCAAATAGTTGGAAAATGGTATATTCTAAGACTTTTTAGAAATTAATTGAAAGAAACAATGTTTCCTTTATAATTCTTTACAATTCGCTTGGTATTTTGCCAGATTAGAGATCAGAGCCTCTTCCTGCCAGTTTTGGCCCACGGACCTTATGTTTCCCCCCCCCGCTATATAAGAACTATTTTAGACAATGAAGAAATGGAACATGATCATTTGTTAAATGTGAATAATGTAATTCATGATGCATTCACTGCTTGTTAATGATATGAAGTTGTTCTTCCTGTAAAATCCCACATACCACACAGTTGTGACCAACTGTTATATTAATGTAATTGTTTAAAAAAAAATACCCTTTCCTCAGCACTTAACGCCTCCCAAATACAATGAGACATGAAGCTAAACTATCAATGTGTAAAGATTTCAGTATTCTGTAGCGGTAATCAATAAGTTCTCTGTTCATGAGCTTCGCTTGCATTTCTGTACTTTTCCAAGCTCGTCTTTACTTCACTGGCTTCTGGACGGTCTTCTGGTTTCACACGCAGCATTGAAATTATGAAGAGACTCTGCAAAAAAACGCACAAAAATAGGATCAGACATTTAAATGTTTTCTGTCACACCACTGCAGACGTCAGTTGTCTCAGCCTCATCGACCATTCTTACGATGACTATTACAAGTCTTTGTCCACGAGTGGAAAATAGTGCTTCAAGAGTCAAGTTACAAAAACAATGTTAACGTACCTCTTGTCCAAAGTGTTGACAGAACACTTGGGGTAGTTTTTGGTTCCTGGCATCTTCCCATATCTGGAATTATCATGTTAAACACAGAAAGAAAAACAAGTTATTAAAAAAACCCACATCTATTGATTTCAGCAATAAGTGTAAAAGGTGCTTGGAATAATACTGACAATACTAATACTACTACTACTAATAATAATAATGTTATTCTGTCAGACGGTAAAAATACTTGTAAAGCAATGGCGACCACATCGAAAACAAGTACAATGATTTCTATTTTTTCAGATGCAGCTTCAAAAGCTTCTAAAGTACATCCAACATTTTGTAACGTCTTCAATCAACTCACCACAACTCTTTCATGGCCAGTGGACAAGTTCCAAAGCAGTTCGAAATATATCAACCCCAGAGCAAATATGTCCACTTTTCGGTCATATGTTGTCTTGCTTTTCTGTTACGACAAAACACCACAGAATCAGCAGGTGAAATTTCCCTTCTGTAGAACCCACAAGCTGAAAGCAGGATAATGTTTATTGACGCAGGATAATCTGAAGTCGTTGGTCATTTAGCTTATCTCACCTGCTCGGGGGCCATGTAAGATGGCGTCCCCTTGTACTCTGATCTCTCCACCAAGTTGTCCGTGTCGTAACTCTCAGTAGCGACCAGTCCAAAGTCTCCTATCTTCACTTCTCCATCTTGTCCGAACATGATGTTGGCAGGCTGAACGTGTAAAAACGGAAATAAATAAAAGTAAACATGGAGCATCTTGACTGGTCTGCCACAGAGAAGCACCAGTTGGACTGCGGAGCACTTCATAAGCAGACAACAAACATTTACACTGACTGACTGCAAAAGAAAAGTGAGAACGCACGCTTTATTGATCATATTTCTCTGCAGTCAACTGATCCAACCCTCACTTTACATATTAGAAGCAGTGGGGCTGCTGCAGGGCATCGCCTGAGGAGCCTGAGGATGTCAAGGGGGACTCAAACCTAAACAGAAGCTTTCTCCTCGAACCTCTACAACACCACTGCCACAAAAGTTTGGACATCACTTACTCTTACTGGAAAGAGACACAGATGCTTTAAAAGCTCAATGATTATACTGAAAAACAGCCTCCCACTCAGTCAGTCTCACCTTCAAGTCTCTGTGGAAGAGCATCTTCGAGTGAATGTAATCGACCCCACTGACCATCTGCAGGGCGAATGTCAGGCTCTCAGTCCTTCTTTTGGAGTCTCGCAGAGATTTCTTCAAATTCTGAACGTTCTTCTCATCTATCCACACTCTGAGTGTTCTGACAGCACACATCTCCATCTGAATATACAGGTATTTCCCAGAGTATTCGCTGGAAGACCTAAAAAAAAAAGGGGTAGGGGCGTGAAATCCTTTTTGTTGGTTTTGGAAAACAGATCTACAAGAAGAGCCGAGACCTACTGTGAAGTACTGCAGCTTCCCGATGAACTCTCCCACAGGTAATCGGAATCCTCCAACCAGCAAGTGTAGTATCGGACAATGTTGGGGTGTTGGAGGTCTGACAACGCCGCCGCCTCTCGCAGAGCTTTTCTGTCCCACAGGAGAACAAGAAAGTGATTTGAGTGAAGTCAAATGTTGAACACATTTTGTATGACAACTTTTGTTTTTAAAAATAAACCAGCTATTCAATGTTCCCATGAACTGAAACATCCCCTCCAACTTACTCTTTGCAACCAACAACCTTTATAGCGAAATCCTTTTCCAGAAGTTTATGTCTTGCCTTGAAAACATGACCAAACGCTCCTTTGCCGAGACGCTGCACTGAGTCAAATTCAGACGTGAACCTGTCGGATTCGACACAAACATCACCGATTGAAAATATTAAGATTATTTTAGACTGATTATATAGCTGTAAATATACAACATGCATAATGTTTAATCTCCGAACTCTTCACACCTCGAGTCTCCTGACTGGGATGACGCTTGTTCAATGTTTTCAGCATTGTTGCGTTTGAAATCGGGCATTATAATCTGAGTGAAAGCCAAAACAGACAAAAATAAAAATCAACAACACAAACTTATATGCTCAGTATATAAATTTTTTTTTTTTTTTTTACCTCTTTACTGTCTTTGAGGGCAATTTTGAAATTTGCTGCAATTCTAAAAAGACAAAGAAAAAAATAAATCACAATACTTCTGCAATAACTTCTGATTACATTCACTTTGTAAAGGTCCTCTGAAGATGGCTTACTTTATTTTGGGCTTCACAATCGGGATTTGTTCCTGTGCAACGGAGAGTTAAAAATAAAAAGATCATTATGATATTCCTTTTTACGTCTGACGCCATTTTAATGCCATCATATCAGCCCAGATAGCGAAAACATGTCAACCAACATATTCCTAATGTCATGCACAAATGATGTGTGGAACTATTTGGCTGTGCTACAGAGTGGGAACACGCAACTGTTCTACTAAACACTCCTAAATAATCGCCCTTTGGCCCAAAACGTCATCACGTAATCGTCACGGAAGCTTTGTCATCAAGAACAGTTCCCAATAAAGAAAAATTGAATATATATTTAAAAATATAATATTAAAAATCTTAATATTTACAAAGAACTAGTGATTTAAAGCATTAAATATGTGTGTGAACTGGACAAGTCAAGCTTTTGAAGTGAGTCGCAAGAAAGAGAACTATGACATCGGGTCAATCACAAGGGTGATTTTTAAATCATGGTACGACTGTTATGTAATGTGGATTTCAAAATAATAAAAAAAACAACAATGCTGCAAAAGTGAGTCCTTTTTTTTTTCTTAAAGAAGGAAGTATAAACGTATGGATGAATGAAGAACCCCCAAGTTAGACGAGCTTCACTAGAAATTCCTCACGCTTGTGCAGCTGGTATTAAATTGCTCCAAAAAAACACCGTGAAAGATTCAAGAGTTACATCAGTATGAGTGGATAAATGGAGGTGTGTTTAATAGTGTCTTAATAGTATCTTGGTGAGACTTCAGTAAAATCTTGACTATTATAACTTAAAGCTCATGAGTGTGTGAGATGGAGACCGACCTGTTCCTTCAGAGGTTTCGATGAATTGGTGAAAGCGTCTGAGTCAGCCGGAGTCACTGGCTTGCTTGTATTTGCACATCCAGAGTCCCTTGGAGAAAGACAACGTATGAGTCGAGTTTTCTCAACAATAAAGTTCATGACACGTTATAGATTTCTGTAACTGCCTCACTGCATGCTCGGCGGCGTGGACAACTTGGCTGCAGCACCTTCAACGGACAATGCTGACTTGGAGGCCTCCTGAATGAACAGAAACACATGACGTTTTATAGTGACTTTTTTTCCATTCTTTTTCATATAAATAATAAAACCACTTCTTATCACTTTACATGTAAACATTTTCATACCTTGCTGTCCCAGTCCGACTGCTCCTGTAGAGCTTCCCAGGCCAGCTGAGCTGCGTGATGTTTGGCATCCTTGATAGTCTTACCCTCACCCACAGGATAAACCCTGTCTTTTATCTTCACCTTGTAGAAAAATCTGCATTAAACAGAGGGAATATTATTTGGGTGACTTCACGTTAAACCGTACAGTTCTGGTATGTGTCTTCTCGGGTTACTGAGGTTCAATGCTACTCACTGAGGGTCATGAGCCGGGCCACATCTCTTCTCTTCGATAAAAGAAAAAACGCAACCTGCTTTCTTACAGTGATCGTCTATAAGGCCAATAAAATTAGTTGGCACTAAACTCTTCCTCTTATTGCTGCAACAGAAAAAAAAACAACTACATATTACAAATCAAAACTGTGGATAAGTAAGTCCAATAAGTAATGACCTAACTTTCTCAGTATTCGCAGAGATGAAGAATAACATTAACAAAAGTAATTGCAACTCACCCAGCGTCTGGCACAGGCTGATTTAAGTCTTGGTTTGCTTGATTTGCTGTGCCACTGTTTTTCTCATCTCCACTCTCAAAAACAAACAGCAGAACAATTTCAATATTTGTATAACAACAACGAAACAGTGTTATGATCTTACAGTATTAGTATGATCCCCTTTCAAGACGATCAGGGCATTTTCAGCTGCTTTTCGTTTGGCTTCCTTCTTGTTCCCGCCCACTCCTTCAGGATATGACTGGCCATCCAAGACAGCTCTTATAGTGAATCTGGGAAGTAGAAATAAAAAAATAACCCTCTTTACATGGCTATGGAAATAAACCCACACTGGTTTTTTTTTTATTATTTAGTTATTGCATAGTATTGGACTTTTCATGTAAAATAACTTGAAATGGTGCCTATCACTTATGCCAAATACAGCTTATTAACATTTATTACTGTAATACATTAAGCTGTTGCTTGTACACGGACACCGAGCTGAATTCCTATATCAAGGCTGTACTGTCTGCAATCCCAATGCACATATAGTACAAAATACATGATGCTATGCAATACGACTACGTTTGGAGTTCAAGGGATATGCAATCTAACTATGTAAATAAATAAACAATAAGAAACGCCCTGGTGTGGAAACAACACATCTACTATATATACAAATACTCTCAAATCAACATCAACAACATCGGTATCTGATCATTCGTTGAACTCACGTCCTGGTGTGATCTTGACCAGTACACGCAACCTCCTCATAGGTCAGCCTCGAGCGCCTTTGGTCCGCGTACTCTTTCAGTTGACCTACAAAGTTTTCCAAAGCCATCTTGGTTTCCTAAAGTCGAATAAACATCCCCCAAAAAATATGCAAATTATGTCCAAAGCTCATCAATGGATCCTTTTCCGCGTTGTGTCGGAACTCTCCTTCTACGTCTGCGTGAGTTTCGTTTATGCCATAAACGTCCAAGACGAATCTATGAACTTCATTGTCCAGCAGGTGTCGCTGTGGTCCTACACTCACTTTTGATACAAAATCGTTTGGCACTTCAAATATAATCAGTTTGTAGACAGATGTGTAAACAAAAAAAAGCATTCTACGGAGCCTCTGTGGCAACGTTTTATTTCAGATGTCATGTCTGGGGGCTGTGGAGTTTTCACACCTTGAATGAGAATAAGATACAAACTTTATGATAAATTTAATAAGACAGGGGAATAAAATCGATTGTTTCATAGAAATCCTGAATGCCTTCAAAAGTGTTTGAAGGCATGTCTTAAAAGAAGTCAGCTGTCCTCAGGTGTTCAGGAAGTTTGTTCCACAGGTGGGGAGAGTTGAAACTAAAAGCTGCTTTAAGGCTTGGTGGCAATATGTGGCCTGTGCCTCCAACTGTGCTGGACTGGCCCTCAGGGTGGGGACATTCTGAATTTTAAAAAAAGTGTATGATGCAAGCAATATTTGCACGTTTTTATTGGCTTTTTAACGTCTCACTTGGTAAAAATGTCCACATTATTGGTCATTGTTACATTATTATACAACATTTTTTGTTTTTCTTATTTCTGGACTTTGAAATTTACAAAAATTCAATCATGACTATCAGACAAAGACGGGGACAGACCCAGATCAGCTCCAGTGCCTCATGACCTTTGGACAGATAGAGCTGCATGATGCCTGGTTTAATGATTAAAACATAGATGTAATCATTAAACCAGGCATCTTCTGTACAGCGTTATGATTTGAACTTCAAAAGTGAAAAAATAAAAGGCTGCCACTGAAAACTCTGTTTATTATAAAGCACTGTTCAGTTACTGTACTTACTTCTCTAAGGCTGTTAATTCTTTCTCGCCGTACTTCATTATCCTTCATCAGCATTGAATCAAACATGTCCCCTAGATTTCTTTATCATCATTTGGTTTTTAAGTGCAGTTAGTAAGTTGTTTCAACAGAGTACTTCAACAGATAAAGTGGTGCAAAACAGGAACACGAATTCAAAATAGTCAGTTATGACAGTGGAATCACTGCTATAAGTCTATAGTCTCGACTTCTTCCCCCGAAATAAAGACAAAAAAAGTGTATATAGGATAATGACAGCCAAAGCCAAACTGTTTTATTTTTTTTATTTTTTTTAGATCGGTAACAAAAAGCAAATTCACAAAATACATGACACAAAAACAAACATTTAAATGCCAAATTTGAAGATGGCCCGCCACAAACATGAATAGGGTTGCCATTTAGTTTTTTCCCCCCACAATATACTGGAAACTAAAAGTCGGATGATGAATGAATTTTACTCCATCTCCCAGTTGCCTTGTCTGGTTGTTATTCCATGCAGCCAACAAGGGACTAATTTACTCTATTTCAAACATTTGTAGTTGTCAATGCTATAAAAAAACAAAAAAACATTACAATTTTCTGATGCGTTTATTCATGGTCGGCTGCTGTGTCCCCGGGACAGTTAGAACACAAGTCCTCTTCGTCTGAAGAAAAAAAAGATAAAAGAAAAAGAAAAAATTAGCAGATGAAAGTAAAACCTGCCATATAACGAGACCAGGACGGCGTCACTCTTACCATTATAAGTGGTTCCACACCATATGCAGTAAAAATGGACTCCTCTCAAATAGGATGTCAATATTTGTAGTTTATCAAAAGGCTGTAAGAGAGGAAAACATGTCAAAGCATAACATTAGCCTCCATCTCAGTGCAATGTGGTTCAAGCTCTGGGACTGGTCATAAAAGTATTAAAATATTTGAAGATTTTTGTTTACACAACAGGGTAATATGTCGTCTATTTGTGTATCAAGCCAAATACTAACGCTGAGTTCAATAATCTCTTCTTCTTCCTCTTCGTCTTTTTCTTCTTTAGGGTCATCTTCATCATCTTCATCATCATCATCAGTGTTTGCTTTAGGCCAGTACCAGTCTTCTCTTGGGACTGTAATGCTCTGCAATTAAAAACAAAAAAATAACATAGGATTGAAAGATTTGTATTTTCATACCATTTACATGCTTTTACATGTCCTGGTACAAAATTCTGTTCTCGAGGCCCGGTCTACACCAAAATCATGACTGAAATAGAATAAAATAGAAGTAAAATGTACAGGCACAATGTTTCAAACAGTAAACAGTTGGCAAATAAATAAATAGGCGTGTGGCAGGTTGGTGAGGGTTGCAGAGCGACAGGGCACCACCAACAGTTCAACAGTCTAACACAGTGTAACATATCTCAATTGAAGGGTTTACAAAAAGTCTAAACACATTTTTTTTTTTTGCGATTTTAAGTGAGGAATCAAAATAATGTATCAATGAGCTTCTTCATATTCATGCAAGATAATTGCATGCAGTGGAGGGGATCAGAAATATTGGAGAAAAAAAAAATTCCTCCAGCAATAACACCAATGCGCAGATATTCTTATGTAGAATTCTTCTGACCTTCTGACTGTCAAGCTGCTCACAAGAGCTCTGACTCCTTCGCAGATCACCTTCGATTTTTCGTTCCTCTCTCTCTGTCCTCACCCTCGACCTGAAATGAAAAAGCACAAGTCACACATACGGACACACATTTCTATTACAGGAGAGGAGAGCGCTCATAGGCATCACATTGTTCTCAACCAGTGAAAAAATTCACCTAAAATCCTCCAGAGATTTGGTCTCATTTTGTTGTTTGGCTCGCGCTTTTTGACGATATTGCTGTAGTTCTTCTTCAGCCTTTCTTTTCTTCACCCCTTCCATTCCAATGCCACCTCTATCTTTGTAAATACAGAGGAATACAAAAGAAGTAAATACATCTGTATAATCACACACAATCTAAGAAAACTTCCAAATAATAACAAGAATGCACACCTGTTTTGATGTTTAGTGGAATGGGGTCAACCCTCCCTGCTCCTGAAGAGGCAACATATTTAGAATGAAAATCGGAATAGTCTTGCCATTGATTAAAAAAATATAACAAAATTGTAAGTGCAGTCCATATGTATGTGCAACAATATAAACCAATAAAAAGAGAACAATAAAATGCATAAAAGACACTCAGATCAAATTTACATTACCAATGACATTTAACAAGACTTCCAAAACAGTTCAAGAAGAGAAACTTGCCCTGCTTTCCGAGGCCTTGCCCAGTTTTGTAACCCATCTTTTGCAGGAGTGCAAAACCCTTGTTGTCATTGCTGATGGAGCTCTGTAAAGCTGTCTCCCGGCTCTCTTTCTCTTGCTCTTTGTAAGTCTTCTGACGGTTCGTAATGTTCTTCTCCTTGTGCAGTGCCTCCTTTTTCATTGCTTCTTTCGCCCTCCTCACCATGCTGACACCTGGTTTAACATCTTGACTAGTAAATAAAGCATAAAACAGTTACAGATACAACATATATTGCACGAATCACTCCTATACTTTGATAAATTCCACCTCGCTGACTGGTTAAATGTGGCGAAATGAAATACATGTACGTTCTCAGTAGCACGACCATCTCAACACTTTATCTCTAAATAACACATTAAAAACAGAATACGCGTACATTTTACTCAGAAACGCATCCGACATGTAGTCCTCTTCTTCGTCAGACATTATGGACGTATAATAAATAAAATACGTGCAGAAATGCGTATTTTGCTGGCTTCAGAAAACCTCCGCGAACCAACTCAAATTATTTTGCTCTTACGCAGAAACATTCCGGCGAGCTACAAAGACAATTTGTCAACGGTTCCTCTGCGTTTAAGAGGAAACCATTTCCTCCAAACAGAGTGGCGCATTTAAAATTAATAAATAGTATTCAGCCATTTTTTAAAATTGTTTTATGTTTTATTAAATCCATCGCATTGTCAAAGTTATAATATCGCTTCAGTTTCAAGTCGGAAAACATTAAAGGGGACACCGTCGCCACTCGTCGTCATTCATCCCGGGTCATCGAAACACGGGTAAGATTAACAATTTAGAATGAAAAGCAATTTTTTTTTCAAGACTGAAATTACACCGTGGTGTTTTTGAAATCGGTAAATATTGTTAGATATAAGTACAGGTTGCCGAGGCTCGTTTTAGGGGGCCGTCTCCCCAGAGTTGAACCTGTTCTTGTGAGGAAGTAGCTAGCTTGTGGCTGGTTGCTAACCTGCTCGCAAGACAACAGCTGGAGGTTTCCAGCTGTCAGCTCAGGACCTCCGCACTGTCAGGGCCATCCATACCACACAGTTTGTGTGACTGGACAAGTCGTATCATAAAAAAAACAACAAAACGGGGGACTTATATTACTGAACCTGCGTCTGTGATGTAGCCTCCAGTAGCAGGGCAACGTTGAATGAACTAACGACTGAGAGAAATAAAACCAATAAAACATCAATGAACTGTTAATCTACAGCATTGTGCTTTCTCTTGTTCTGTTCTGTTTTCGTTTCTTGTCTTTTTTTCTTTTTTTTTTGCAAAGTTGACCAGATGAGTTAAGGCATTTTTCGACGAATGCTTCATCCTTTCCGAAGCCATGTTAATATATGCTTGTTAATTTCGGATTTTCTTATTAAACTGAACCCAAATCCGAAATCTGTTGATCTGGATCATCTCCGCGAGCCCGAAGTTTAATTAAAATATATTTCTTCATTGGTGGAAACCAGTCCTCCACACTTCATCAAAGTCACTAATTATCTTTAACATTAAAAAACATCCTCATGTTGCTTTTATACATTTTCATGTTATTAATAAATTTAAGTTTTTACAGATCATATATATTTGTGTGTGTTGTTAGCCAGGTTTAAGACTTGTGATATGATCTTGATGTTATTCCGTTTGATAATAAACCCCCCCCCCTTTTTTTTTTTTTACAAATATTTACTTGCCACATTCCTAAACAAATGAGTTTATATCAGCATCCAAACTACATGTTTAATTTGTAAATTTGTCCAATTAATCTATCGTTCGGGTTGAATGTTCTTTCTATCATCAATAATCTTTTAACTGCTAAATCAATCCTCAGCACCCATAATAATAATGATGATGATGACGGCTGAACATAAATTTGCAATGTTTAATATCACATTACAGGACCACGGGTGTACAGCAGTGTGTTTGAAGGCCGTCGCCATGGAGCTGGCTCATAGTTTGCTGCTCAATGAAGATGCTTTGGCCCAGATCACTGAAGCAAAAAGGCCTGTCTTCATCTTCGAGTGGCTGCGTTTTTTGGACAAAGTGCTTGTGGCTGCAAACAAGGTGACTATAGAGTGAATACTTTCAGTAGATCTTTACATCCATTTTCTGTACTTCGATTATCCTCAGTTGAATAGAAAGTCACTTGTGCCTATCCAAGGTGACGCTGAGCGAGAGACGGTGTCCTCTTGGATTGGTCACGGCTTCATTTAAGAATGTGGAAACTCAGACTTGTCGTTTAATTGCAGGTGGATGTGAAGGAGAAACAGAAGAAGCTGGTTGAGCAGCTCACAGGACTCATCAGCAGTGCCCCCGGACCGCCAACAAGAAAACTTCTGGCCAAAAACCTTGCAACCCTCTACAGCATAGGAGACACTTTCACTGTGTTTCAGACTCTGGATAAGTGCAATGAAATCATCAAAAGCAAAGATGACACACCTGCTTACCTGCCAACGAAACTGTGAGTCCGGATTCAATTGCAAGAAGTGTTTTCGTTGGACTATAGAGTATTTGAGTGAAAATAAAAGCTCTTCAGCAGTGCTTTTAGAGTAGTGCTCATACGTCGTCGGTCCATCTTGATGGGTATTAGTGGTTAAGCCAAGCGTTAATCTGCAGATTGACATTTCATGTTTAAATGGGTGGGATTAAGAATACACGAGCAGCTATAATGCTATATTTCTTCTGGGCATTGATGGACATTCTGGGATTTGAGACCGACAAGCCTGCTATAGTATTGCTGCAGTCCTTTTAGAATTGTTTCTATAAAACACAGATTCATTTATTTCAAACAAGGGTCTTAAATGCACATTTGTAAAGATGTTGGTATGTTTTTCGAAAGTGAAATTGAATTCATGGCAATGTTTTGCATTTTAATATCTGTGTCTCATATATATATGAGATGTAGAAAAAATAGACATTTTCTATATCTGAAAGTGTCTATTTTTTTAGTTTTGACACCAAACAACTACTGTTTAGTTTGTTTGAAATGTTTGAAAACAAAACAACATTTTAGATGTTGAAAATTGTTACGCTTCATAAATGGTTTATTGTCAAATCACAATCCAAAAAAGTATCACAAACTGTAAAATGCCATGAGAGATTGCACTATTTTCAATACATATTGTTGTACACTAACCTAAGTGATTTAGTGGAGACTAGTGAATGCTGTAACAATTATTTAATGGTACTCTTGATGATAGTTATGCTCCCTATGCGGTACATATAAAGTTATTCCTCTTGCAGCGCTGCCGTGGCCTGCGTTGGAGCGTTTTATGAGAGGATGGGCCGGATGCTGGGAAGCTCCTTTCCAGACACTATCAACAATCTTCTGAAGGCATTAAAGAGCGCAGAGGTATGACAGTTAAACAAAGATGGCCACCGCTGCACAATCTTACCTTGTACAGAATGGTGGAGTTTGGGAAACTGTTGAATCTTTTTTTCATATAAATCAAACCACTGATTAAGCTGAAGTTGTTTAATATGGTTATTCACTGGATCAATTTCCTAATGAATAACTCCACAGTTGATGTACTGTAATTTAGATTTGTATTTTAAAAAAATGAATATTCTGTTAGTGGTTTGAGTACAGAGTAACAGAACAATGATCAAGTTAACGAAACATGCTGAACAAAAATCTGGCTTTCAATTCACACAATAATCATCACGAGCTCAAATGGTATATTCTTGAATGAGATGTTTAATGTACAGAAGTTGTTTTGAAATTGTTTTGGTTTTTTTTTTCTTTCTTTCTTTTTTTTCCCCCTTTTGCTTTTAATCAATGAAGTCTCAAGGCAGAGGAGAGATTCTGCTCAGCCTGCAGAAGGTGCTGAGCGGACTGGGAGGAGCTGCAGCATCATGTCACAGAGATATCTACAAGAACGCCCGCTCCCTGCTGACGGACCGCTCGATGGCCGTACGCTGTGCCGTCGCAAAGGTTGGTGTCAGAAACCCGCCCGGTGGGGGCCCGGTCTGGTTTAAGTTAAGAACGAGCACTGCAGGGTGAAGTTAACACACAACCACTGCATGACAATTCAGCAGCTTTAATCTTTTACTTTGTTGATGTCAGTCTGAAGATATTTGAGTGATGTGATTATTTAACGTGTATATTTCAATTAATTTAAAGACAAGTGTCGTTCTGTGATTCTGCTTGACATCATTCTGATCATGTTTTCACTTGTACACTTAAAACCCACATCTTCATTCTTTTTTTCATGAAGCAATTTATAATTCATAATTCTAAGTTTAAAAGTTCTAATGACTAATCCTCCTCTCTGTGTTTTACCTCCATTTCATGTATTTTCTATTTAATTTCATCACCTTATAATTTCATTTTCATATTTCAGTGTTTTGTTTAAATTTTTTAGGGTTTTACTCTTTCACAATGGTTTATAAATACCATATTCCCGCATAGCTTAGGACATGCTGATATTTTATAATCCCTTTTTTATATCTTGGAATTGTTGTTTACTTATCATTTGCCATTTCACCACCTGCTTCTTGGTTTATTTTATCAACCTATTTTAGGTGTGTGTTCAATGCTTAATGTCATTTATTTGAAATGTTTGCAGTTATTCTGTCTTTTAATTTCTGTCAATTATTTGTTAAATCTTTGCATTTTAATGTCTTATAGGCGAGGTAAAAGATTACAATTTGCCTGGTTTGTCATTAAATCCCTTGCCTTTATTGCTTGTAAAAGTGAATATCTTCATGTTTACTGCATGTAAGTTGACTGCACCGACCTGATTATCCGATCGATACGTAAAAACTGAGCATTACAAGAGAAGACGCATCTGTATGCCTGTGGTAAATGTGAAATTATTTACATGCTTCCTGTGCGTACTGAGGGCGAGCGCTCTGTCGGTCTTCTCCCCCCCCAGTGTCTGTTGGAGCTGCAGAATGAAGCAGTTTTCATGTGGACCACCGAACTGGAAAACTTGGCCACTCTGTGTTTCAAAGCATTAGAAGGGTCGAACTACGGTGTGCGCGTGGCAGTGGCCAAACTGCTGGGGACGGTCATGGCCACGGCCCTGATGCCCAAACAAGCAGCCGGTAGGTGAAAGCGACGACGCTCCGTTTCCCTTCAAAGTGAATTTCTTTGTCCCCCTCGTAGTCTCACTTTCCTCTTGTTTCTCGACAGTGATGCGTCAGAATATAAAACGAGCGACTCTGGAGGAGGTGCTGGAGCTCATGGCCACGGGCTTCCTACGAGGCGGCTCTGGGTTCCTGAAAAGCGGCGGGGAGATGTTGAAGGGGGGAGGCTCCGTCAGCAGGGAGGTGCGAGTGGGCGTCACGCAGGTGAGGCGTTTTCTCGTCGGAACACCCAGGTTCGGTTTTCATTCCTCCCATCGCTCCGATCCGTGCGTAAACCCTTTTGTCCTCTTCAGGCGTACGTCGTGTTCGTCACAACGCTTGGCGGCCAGTGGCTGGAGCGCAACTTCGCCACGTTCCTCTCCCACGTCTTGGACCTGGTGTCTCACCCACGGGCCACACAGACGCACGTGGAGGCCGTGTACTCGCGCCGCTGCGTGTCTTTCATGCTGCGCGCCACTCTCGGCGGCCTGCTCGGGGAGAAAGCGCAAATTGCCGCCGGCAAAGAAATCTGCCAAGCCATCAGCAAGCAAATGAGGGCTGTGGGTAAGGAGGATGGGGGGGAAATATCACGGTTCAGAGCACTACAGAGTAAGTACTCATCCATTATTATCACCTTTATTTCACCCTCCATGTCGCTGCTAATATTCTTGCTTGCGCTTGACTTGTGTAGAGAGTTGGCTTCTCTTTTATCTAAGTTGCATGCAGCGATGGCTTCCCTAGGTTTTTTTTTTTTTTTCTTTGCTTTCCTTCTTGCTTTCTGCCTCCTGGATCACTCCCCTTTTTATTGACACCTTTTAACCCCCCCCCCCGAGCACTATCATGGTAATGTCGGTAACGTTACCCATTGTGAGATCAGCATGTGAATTACTCATGCTTGCACTATCGCACGGGCTTCATGATGTTTTGACTTTGATTGACGTTCTGTTATTGCCTCATCATCCCGAAAGAGAAGATAACACAACTCTTCTGACTCCTTGCATCTGGCTTACACCGGCAGAAAAGCTGCATGTTCTAATAAATTCTCGGATGCATCATACAGAGAAGTAATTTTCACCCCGATATAAACGGGACATAATATTTGCACGTGTGCTCCAAATTTCCTTTTCTTTTATTTCCTTTGCATTACACCATCACATCTATTATTTTTAAAATCATTTCTCACTGAAAAAAGGATGATCCTTACTCTGATTTGCTTTGCAACCTACAGATATAAAGCACATCTATATGGCAATCTCTATTTTTTTTTTCCCCCTGGTCTTCCTCAAGCCAATTTTGAAAAGATGTTAAAGATGTCGTCCCTCACAACGTGATCCCGGGGCTCTTTAGCGTTCACTCTGTGCTTTTTGTGTAGCTTTTCCAAACAGCTGGATCTGTGAGACTTCTTGAAATGAGACTTTGATAAATGTCACTGCTTTAATGTTCCTCGGGATGAAATGTCACCTGGAGCCACGGAGGAAGTGGGACCTCCTAGTTTTTTTTTTTAATCGTTTTCTCTTCTCTTCAGTCGAATCCCTGTGTGAAGATCAAATTGGAAGCACAGTTCAAGAAGCAGCTCTACTTTTCCTTAAGTCACATGATTCGACTTTTTCCTTTCATTCAATCAGCTTTCACTGCTGCCGATTTAGAGCTCAGAGGATGGCGACGCATCAGAAATATTATTGTTTATATTTGTCACTTTTATTCTTTTATCCCATCTGTGGCCACTGTTGTGTTTTAGAACTTTACTTTATTGAAAAAAGAAAAATCCTCAGAGCTCTAAAGTTTGGCAACGTAACTGTGATCTTTAATATTTTGAAGTAGTTATCCAGTAGTCACAACGTTTGTAAAAGACAGATTCGTGGCAGCATTGTGTGGCCTAATGTGGCATTGTAGAATTCATATTTCAGGACCAGATTGTTTCAACGTTAACGTTCATCCACTTCGATATTGAATGTTGCTGGGAGGGGAACCGACCCCAGCTTTATGAGGGTGAAATGTAGGGTCCACCCTGCATTGACTCTCAGGTCATACACATGGCAACTACCAATAGACAACCACACACTCTTTTACTTGTTTACACAGTCCAATTCAACAAATAGAAATCTCTTTTGGACTGTAGGGGAGCATGAAATTACACAAAGAAAGGCTCCCTGAACCCCGAAACCTGAATATTCTATCATTTGACCAGTAGTGAGAAAGAAATCACTCTAAATGACCATTGAATTCAGGCCACTTTATCCATCAGTGCTGCACACATTCTGAAGTAGCAACTATTTAAATACTGCCGGATTTTAAACGTCTTGAAATTTAGTAATCGGCCAGAAATTGTTTACTGTCTTAAACATTTCTACAAACAAATCCTTAGTCATTTTGTTTTCTCTCCTATTTTGCTTTTTTTTGTTTCCCCCCCAGAGGCTGTAGTGAATGACATCAGTGGGGAAAACAAGGTTGGGGCAGCTGATGTCTCCGCCAGCCAGCACGTTATGGTGTGTGCTCTAAAAGAGTTGGGCAGTTTAGTCCAGAGTTTGAGTGCCACAGCTTCGCCACTCATCCAGGAACCATCTATCGGTGAGATGCACACAATTCAAAAGTAGAAGTTAACTTTCAGCATATACTTTACACTAAAGTCTAGATTTTGCTGTACCTAAAGTGTATTCCACATCCTCCTCTCCAGGCCTTCTCGACACCGTGACCTCGGTGCTGCTGCACCCGAGCATGGCGGCACGCTTGGCGGCAGCATGGTGCCTGCGCTGCGTCGCCGTGGCGCTGCCCTATCAGTTGACCCCGTTGCTGGACCGCTGCGCCGAGAGAATCAACAATCTGAAGAGTTCACCCGAGGCCGTGAGCGGCTACAGCTTCGCAATGGCTGCCCTGCTGGGAGGCGTACACCAGTGCCCCCTCGGCATCCCTCACTCCAAGGGCAAGGTGTGTAGCTTCTCACCATAACCATTTTTTTTTTTGTTTTGTTGCTGTTGTTGTTGAAGCAACGGCTTCCCGCTCTAAAGACTGAATCGTCCGTTTCCTCCATATAGTTGGTGGTGAGTATAGCTGAAGATCTCCTGCGGACGGCGGCTCAGAACAGTCGTCTCTCCCTCCAGCGGACACAGGCTGGATGGCTGCTGCTGGGAGCCCTCATGACTTTGGGTAAATGTTCCAGACGTTGTGTGTTTCTCGTTTAAAAAAAAAAAAAAAAACCCCGCTCTCAGTCTTCACCTCGCTGCGTCGTCCTGTGTGCCGCAGGCCCCTCGCTCGTGCGTTATCATCTCCCCAAAATGCTGCTGCTGTGGAGGAACGTGTTTCCTCGCTCCCAAAAGGAGCTGGAGGCAGAGAAGGCCAGAGGAGACGCCTTCACCTGGCAGGTCACCCTGGAGGGCCGAGCGGGAGCGCTCTGTGGTAAACACACGCAGCCGACACTTGTTTCGGCAGATGTTCTCCAGTGTCACAGATCTGACCGGCGCTGTTCTTTTCATGCTCCTTTCTTCTTCAGCCATGCGTAGTTTTGTGGCACACTGTCCCGAGCTTCTCACCGAAGATGTAATCCGCAGACTGATGACGCCTATCGAGTGTGCAATGACCATGATGTCGCAGTGAGTGTGACGCTTGAATAAACTGTCGCTTGTCCAGTGTTTCCCCCATTTTCGTTTTGAAGAGCTATTAAAGCACTTCAAATATCTCTTTAGTGTTCCCGCAATCATTAAGGTGCACGGCGCCCATCTGAAAGCCAGTGCCGCCATGGTGAGGCTGAGGCTGTATGACATTTTGGCCCTTTTGCCTCCCAAGACTTACGAAGGTAAACGTCACTTCCACATTGTGATTCACAGGTGTTTGGTTATATACTAAATACGCTTAAACCTTTTGTAATTGTCATGCACAGGCAGCTTCAATGCTCTTCTGAGGGAGCTGGTGGCAGAGTTTACTTTGACCGACAACTCTGCCAACACCACCACCTCACTGCTGCGATCTCTGTGTCACTACGACGACAGCGTGCTCATGGGCTCCTGGCTACAAGAGACTGACCACAAGTCCATAGAGGATCAGGTTGGTCAATATCGACAATGTGAACAATATCAAAATAATAGTGAATAATCTCAGGAAAAGATCAGTTGAATTTAAATGTTTCACATTTGACTTTCTGCAAAAGATATTTGGATGGAAATAAGAATCTTGTGCCGATGTTGTTAATGTAGTCGTCTGTCTTACTGAATCACTTTTGCTGAACAGCTGCAGCCCAACAGTGCATCGGGCAGTGGCGCTCTGGAACACGATCCCTCCTCAATCTACCTGCGTGTCCCTGTTGGGGAGGCCATTCCCGGGCCTCTTCCTCTGGGTGTGTCTGTTATCGACGCTTCAGTGGCTCTGTTCGGTGTCGTTTTCCCTCATGTGTCCTTCAAACACAGGCAAGCTGTCTTGGTTTTCGTTCAAAAAAATTATCATTAAAGAAATATTCTTTTTTTTTTTAGTTTAAAATAAAGGTTCGATTAAAAAAAAAATGTATCAAGCATTGCATTGTTTCAGTATTCTTTTTGATGTGTTTATTTGACTCCCTTTGTGTGTGCGCGTTTCAGGCTGCAGATGCTTGACCACTTTGCAGAGTGCATAAAGCAGGCGAAAGGAGTTCGACAACAGGCAGTACAGCTGAACATCTTCACTGCAGTTCTTAGCGCCCTCAAGGTAATAGGATGTGCAGGATATCCCCCTGAAGGCAGTGTCATATTTAATTGTTTGGATTATTCATAACCACGAGAAACGACGCGCCTTTTCTTAACTGAAGGGTTTGGCTGAGAACAAGAGCACCCTGGGCCCTGAGGAGGTGCGTAAGTCCGCTCTGGCTTTGGTGATGGGGGCTTTGGACAATCCTAATCCAATCCTGCGCTGTGCCGCTGGTGAGGCTTTGGGCAGGATGGCACAGGTGGTAGGAGAGGCGACGTTCATCGCCAGGATGGCACAGACCAGCTTTGACAAGTAATTTTGTCATGTTTACGTGATCTGCGCACTTTTCTTTCTTGTTTTCTGTGTTTATTTGTCCTGCCAACAATGGCAAAAAAAAATGAGTCGTAGAATAAAGCTGAATCAACATTTTACTGAAAGAATCAATCATTTTTAGGCGAGAGCTTAATGTTTTTTTTTCTTCCATTTGTCCTGAGATGATTCTGTTCAAATTGGATCACGTGGTTCATATTTGCTTTTACAGACTGAAGTCTGCTCGTGATGTAGTTTCAAGGACGGGCCACTCACTGGCTCTTGGCTGTCTGCATCGATATGTTGGAGGAATTGGCTCTGGTCAGCACTTAAAGACTAGTGTCAGCATCCTGTTGGCTCTCGCCCAGGATGGCTCTTCTCATGAGGTCCAGGTACAGTAAATTACTCAGGAGGAAAGGGGTTGACAAAATGTACTCACTTGAGATTTGTTGTTTTGATTATGAAATCTCTCTCTTTTTTTTTTTTTTTTCTTCCCCCCTTTAACCAGACCTGGGCTCTACACTCCCTCGCTCTGATTGTGGATTCGAGTGGTCCCATGTACAGAGGCTATGTGGAGCCAACATTGTCCTTGGTACTGACCCTGCTCCTCACGGTTCCCCCATCTCACACTGAAGTGCACCAGTGTTTGGGCCGCTGCCTCGGGGCTCTCATCACCACTGTGGGACCAGAGTTGCAAGGTAACAGGAGCTGAAGCTAAATTACAAACCTACGTATGAAAATGTGACACCGTCTTTAAAGGAGCGTTGTGTAAGATCTGAGTCGTGTCTATGTTGCGCATTCGCTGGCAGGTTGAGGCACCTTTGTGGCAGTATTCTCTTTACCTGGCTTTTACAGGTTCGGCTCTCCTTGGTTTATAGTTTCAGTGCTCCAGATTAAGTCTTTTTTTTCACACAATGTTTTCTGGTGAAAACGGCAAACTTTTGTTGGATTTTGGGTTTTCGTTGATACAACGGAGTCACTGAAAATCAAGCTTTTTTGAGAACAGGTTACAGAGAGCAACGTTTTGGGGGGGAAAACTCCAGTCGTTGTCTTTGTGTAAACATAGAAAACGCATGTGCATTATATAGTACACACGATATTAAAATGGCAATAACAGAGGAATACAGTGTGCTGTTTGTGCTGCTCACTCTTTTGAATTCAACAGCAGTTCTCCAATAGAGTAATGTACATTTACTACACCATCTGGAGGCACATTCCAGACGTACGGCAGATTGTATGAGTAGGTCAGAAAGGCATAGGCTCGTTTAAATGCACTTCATTCTTTACAGTGTTTTGTTCTCTGTGTGCATGCTTGGATGATTGTGTTATAACAATTAACCCACTCATGAGTGGCGTGACATGAAAACTGCAACATTTTCTGTGTTTAGGATGTTTCCATGTGCTCATGTTGAACCAAGAGCTTCAGTTTATGTTTTGTTATGTATTCCTCTTGCTGCGTCTTTGAGCGGATCAATACACCGTCTTGTAGCACAGTGTTGTACTGCAGCACGAAGTGGAAGCAGGGGCGCGTTATAAAACATGCAGATTTTAGTAGTTTGACCAAGAGCACAGTACAAAAATGTTTTTGCGATGTTGTGTCATTTGCATGTGGTTATATTGTTTCAGATCAACAACAAATATAGGTCATATTGCACCACACGATGTACTATTTCTTAGCCAGCAGGTGGCAGTGTAATCAGTTATATTTCCTTGCACGCTATGGATGCACTTTGGGGAAACCTGCAGTGCCACCTCTCCAGGCTCAATATGTTGTTTTTCTGGGTGTGTAATTTTAATTTGTATGACCTTTTCCTTCTTTTAAGGCAACGGAGCCACAATTTCCACCATCCGCTCATCCTGCCTGGTCGGCTGCGCCATAATGCAGGACCATTCTGATTCCCTCGTGCAGGCAGCTGCCATCTCATGTTTGCAGCAACTCCACATGTTCGCTCCACGCCACGTCAACCTGTCCAGCCTGGTGCCCTGCCTCTGTGTAAGCCACAGCTCTGACACACCGCATGTAGGGATGTTGATAGTTGTTACGATCGCAGCCATGATTTCCCCCGGTATGCCGTGTCTCCCACAGGTGCACCTATGCAGCTCCCACCTGTTGCTGCGCCGTGCTGCAGTGGCCTGTCTGAGACAGCTTGCCCAGAGAGAAGCTGCCGAGGTCTGTGAATATGCCATGAGCCTGGCGAAGAGAGCAGGAGACGGCAAGGACAACGCCACAATCCGTGAGAACAAATTTCAGGCGTAACCCGGAGAATTCTCTTGAGCTCCTGTGGCCCCACGTTGTTGACTGTGCTCTCGGTTTAGATTTGAACATCACGGAAACGGGCCTGGAGGGTGTTCTGTTTGGCATGCTGGATCGAGAGACGGACAGGAAGCTTTGTTCTGACATACATGACACACTTGGCCACATGCTGTCCTCTCTCGCTGTCGAGAAACTGTCTCACTGGCTGAAACTCTGCAAAGATGTCCTTGCAGCTACTACAGGTGAATAAAAACAACAACAACAACAACAACCTGAATCCTCTTGTTTGAGATTTGCTTATCCCAAAATGTGTCTTTCTCCTCTTTCAGATGTCGGAGCAGCCGTTACATTTGAGGTGGAAAAAGATGAGGAGGACTCTGAGAAAAAGGACGAGATGGACGATGACACCATGTTTACTGGCCTGGGTGATGATGACAAGTCTAAACCCTCTGTGGCTCCACGCTGGGTGACGCGGGTGTTTGCCGCAGACTGCTTGTGCCGTATTATCCTGCTGTGTGAGAATGCAGATAAAGCACACTTTGACTTGGCGTCTGCCCGCTCTGCGCAGGCCAAGAACCCCAAAGGTACAATTTATCATGCTGAGAGTCTACCGGAGACTAGCTCAAAGCTCACTTAAAAAAAACGGATTGATTTATGTGACCCTTTTATACATCGTCTCCTTTTCTTGCTGAACTAGTATCAGTTCTTGGGGAAAAAGTGAGATATACTCGCACATAGAAATGTAATTTGTATTGTAAGATGGAAGAACGCTGCATATGAGTCATCGAAGAGCAAGGATGTTCTTTTGTAAATCAAAGAGGCAGTATTCTGACATGATTCTCTTAAATGTGGAACGAGAAAGAGCGTAGTTGGCAGCTCCTAAATCTGCAAGGCTAAATTGTGGATGGTTTGTCTATGTGACGGTCTTTTCAGCTTTTCAACTAATCTCTTGGAAGGTACACTTCGGCTCAAACTCAAGTACTTCTAAGCCACAGAGTTGATGTGGGTGTTTTTAATGCTCTGCAATATGATAGAAATTGGTATGCCTGATTTAACCATTGAAGGTATAAAAAACAAACAAAAAAAACCCACTTTCATGAGGCAGTTCTCTAATACAATTTACTATTATCTGACTGATTAAATTACTACAAAATGTGCCACATGTATTGGATTGTATTATTTGATTTATTATTGCTATCCGTAGTGTTTTGATATAGGTTTTACCTCCTTACTCAGTCTTTGTTCATCGTTTTTGTCCATGCAGGCGATCTGTTGGTGCTCCATTTATCTGACCTCATCCGCATGGCGTTCATGGCAGCCACAGATCACAGTAACCAGCTGAGGATGGCTGGCCTGCAGGCCCTAGAGGACATCATTAAAAAGTTTGCATCTGTACCCGAGCCAGAGTTTCCAGGGCACGTTATTCTGGAACAATACCAGGCCAATGTGAGTTATTGCAAGAGTTAGAAATGAATGGTGATTGGAATCATATGAAGTCGAGTAAAAACTCACGGAACCCGTGTACGTTTAGGTTGGAGCCGCACTCAGACCTGCGTTTTCGCCTGATACACCATCTGACATAACAGCCAAAGCATGCCAGGTAAGACACAGTGAATGGGCGGGGTCTGTTATCGTTTGTGCTGTGCATTCCTGTTTGAGGTGTGTACCTAAGCAACGCTGCAATGTTCATAGCATTACAGCAGCCAGCTCTGTTTTTGTTGTTGCTTTTTTTTGTTCATACAGATTACTTTGCAATGATCGTCATATTCCCCTTAGATCCAAGCAGTTCCTTTGATTTGGTTTGACGTTCTTTGATTTATTAGACTAACAAAGAGTGTGGGAGAGGGAAAATTGTTTTATTGTCCCATTTCTGAAAGAAATCCTTTTTTGAAAACACAGATAGTCATTTCATAAAAAGGGTTTTCTGTATGATAATTACAAGATATTTAAAATGTAGCTTGTGTAAGTGAACATTGTAGGAGCTATGCTATGCTATGCTCACCTGCTCCACACATTTGCATTGTAAAACTTTTAGAGGCTTCTGTTCTCGACTGTCCGACACTCTTGTTAGCAGTTCTCTGAAGAGACGCAATCGTATAAATGTGAGTAGCTCTAACATGCTACTCTTTTTTAACATGGATCTTTGGCTTCCCCACCTCCTCTAACGGAGTGGCTCGTAAGCCTCTGTTTGCTTTGTTGTCCAACACTGGTTGTTAAATGTTTCCACAGGTGTGCAGTACGTGGATCGGCAGTGGCGTAGTCAGTGACCTCAATGACCTGCGACGAGTCCATAATCTCCTCGTGTCATCGCTGGATAAGGTGCAGGCTGGGAAGGGTTCGTCCAGCCAGCTCTACAGTGAGAGTGCCACCACAATGGAGAAACTGGCTGTGCTGAAAGCCTGGGCAGAGGTTAGAATGGAGTCCGACCAAGTAGCGTCTTATCCAGTGGACAACCCACGAGGATACAACCGATCCCAACTGTCGTCCTCAGGTGTACGTGGTGGCGATGAAAATCAAAAAAGAGGCCGAATCCAAGCCCGCCAAACCAGTCAGAAATGTAGACGAGGACGAGGACGAGGAAGAGCTCAACGCGGACGTCCTTCCGCCCGACAGCCTCATCACTTTGGTGCAACCGGAGCTGCCCTCGCTGAGCCGCCTGTGGCTGGCCATGCTGCGAGACTACGCTCTCCTCACTCTACCGGCTGAGTTCTCCAGTCAGCTCCCAGCTGATGGTATGACACAGCTTATGGTCTGCGAGGAAATCACGGACCACTATATATGCTGTCTATATATATATATGTCCTTTTCAGATTGTGATAAATTCCAATAAATGTTCCCCCGATGTGAATTTGTTTTTCTTTTTAGGTGGAGCGTTTTACACCCCAGAGACTATAGACACAGCGAGGCTTCATTACCGCGGCTCCTGGGCCCCTGTCCTGCATGCAGTGGCCTTGTGGCTGAACAGCACTGGGTTTGGAGCAGGTGAAGAGCGAGAGCACATCACGCCGGCTCTCTCCAAGGCCGCCATCCTCCCCCAGGGAGGCTCATCCACAACAAAGACCTTTGAGGAGTCTGTCAAAGACCGGATGCATCTAATGTTAGGTAAAGAAACACCCTCACCACTGTTGGAAGCATTTAATGTATGTTATGTGTGTTTTTGCCAGTACACAGAAGCTTGACTATAAAAAAAAATAAAAAAAAAGAATATACAAAAATATCTACTTGTTTACCCTTTTAACGTCACGTCACATCTGCCATTTGAGACGGAGTGGATTTCTTTTTTTTTAAGGTGGATGAACGTACTCTAAGTGCATTTTTGTGTTTTGTCTCTCAGGTGTCAGCATAGAGTTTCTCTGCTTCCCCCGACCCGAGGAGCCCATTGAACATGTGATGTCCTGCCTGCAGGCCCTGTACACCTTGCTCGAATCCCCCTGTGCCAAGACCCACATTGCAGAAGACCAGGTAAGAACAGAGGACACGTATTATACAAGAGAAATATTGTGAAAGATATCAGACAAAATGTATCTTAGTTTTTTTTCTCGTCACATTTTATGTATAGGAGCAAACAATTGGATTATCATGCAAAAGTAATAACTTCTTGTTATATAATTTTGAGAAACACATAGTTTACATTTAACTCGCATAAACTGATATATTTCAAGCTTTTTTTTTGTTTTAGTTGTGAAATACGGGGATGTATTAGATTTTTTTAAACGTTCATACGTCAATCTTCAACAAGAGAAGTTGAAAATGAGACAAAAATATGAAAGGTTTGTTCATTAATGTATCCGATGCTTGTTTTATTGGGGAGTTTTTTTGCAATATAAATCACACTAACGATGTGCCGCGACATGAAGGCGATCAGTCTGTGGAGCTGTCGAGGTGTTACAAACACCCTGGTTGCTTTGACGGCAGCCTTTCGCTTGTGTCTGTTATAAAGTGTGGAGTCTCCTATTTCCTTTGGACAATATCCCAGAGATTCTCTTCAGGTCATGACAGTTGGCCCGGCCAGTCAAACCCAATATTAGCAGTTCTGATTAGTTTTGGCAGCGTGGAGAGGTGTAACGTGATGCAGGTACAGGACGTCTAGCAGCAGACTGAAGCATTCGATGCACTAAAATCTTTCCGATCAAAGCTCCAGTCATTAAATCTGCATTGATGCAGCATTCTGACACTATTCACAAGGGAGTCAAGATCGTTGGAGGAAGTGAATGTCTTCTGGAAAACTGTCATGTCAAGTTATTTTGTTGAGATCGTAAACTGAACCCGACCCAGATATTTATGAGGTTTCCACTCTGTAGATGGCGATTTATGCAAAGTTGATGTGAGATATTGTAATATTATATGTTTCTTTAATTCTTCTTCAATGATAATGATAACATTAGACATTTGATTTTACATTGAATTATATTTAATGTCTTGAATGCACATTTTCACTTCCTTACATATCGGACATTTGCTTGACTTTTTAGAAATTATATTCAAATTCTTTGAAATGTGTGTAAATTATTTTAATTCATTTTGATGCCGATATGTGTTCATAGTATAATTGTGCTGTATTAGTTGTAGGTTATTTAAAAGTAACATAAATACATGTCAATACATTGGAAGGTAATGAGTATGCAATTCTTTTATCTGCTCGGTTATGTGTCAAAACAAGATCAGAATTCAGTCTCTGCTTCAGTTTTTAATTCAAACTTCTTTGTCAAGATAACATAATCTTTTATTCATCTCACAAACAGACACATTTACACTGGAATAATGTGTGGAAATGAAGTTTGCTTTAAAATTACTCTTGTCTACAGTGTTAATATTGCTGCAGGGTCACAACATTTAACACATTTTTTTATTGCTCTTTATTGCTCATTGTTCTCAAGTGACGTATTCACAACAAATGTTATGATGTATTTTGTGGTGGTCAATCGTCCTATTTGAATACATTAGAGAGAACCCAGAATACATGTGTAAAGCATATCAATTGCTTGATTGCAGTGGTTTAATGCTTATCAGTGTTTACAGGCCACAGTTTTAATGTCATTGATGTTTTGTTTTTTGTTTTTTTGTTTTTTGTAGCTGCTGGCAGTGGAGCTCCTGAACGTGCTCCACAGGCTGCTTCTGACCCGGGATCCCCCTGCTGTCCAGCTCCAGGTCACTGCTGTGGTACAGGAAACCATCAGAGCCGCACAGGACCATATGCAGCAACAGAGGACCAACAAGGGTCAGGAACACTACCGACGCTCTTACTTTGTTTTTCGAAGTTTGTTAAAATGACTCTCAAAGAGTTTGAATCAGATCAAATGGACTTTTCCTTTCCAAATGGCTTCATCAGTTGATGCTAAATGTATTGATTAAAAATGTAGATTCATAGGTAATTTTTTTTAAAATTTACTTTGATTAAATTAGGTCACTGTTTATTTTCCTCAGGCAAAGAGGAAGAGGAGGAGAAAGACTCTCAGGCCGCCTTCGGGGAAGGGGGAGACACAGGGGAGCTCGTCCCCGGCAAGTCTCTGGTGTTCGCCGCCATGGAGCTGCTCGTCTTCATCCTGGTCCGTCACTTACCGCAGCTTAACACGCGTGTGAAGGAGTCGCCCAGCCACGTGCCGCTGAGGCCTCAGCGGCTGCCCGAAGAAAGCGCGCGCCTGGTGGCAAACACGGTTTCCATCCTGGCAGAGCTGCCCTCGCTCTGCTCCCCCGCCGGTGAGGCCCGAGGCAAACTGCAGCAACACACATACAGCCGGTGCAAAATATGAAGGGGAAACACACAAAGGCAAAGCTTGACAGTCACACCACACACTGGTAATAAGACTCGGTTTGAATGTTTATGACATTTGGGACTGTAAAGCCTGCTTGGCCTCGTTTGTCCAGGTGTGTGTATTAATGAAACTCCCCCCCCGTCACATTGTTGCCCGTTTCTTACAGTTTCTTTTTTGCCTTCTTAGGAAGCATGACCATCCTTCCGACGGTGCTCTTTCTGATTACCGGGGTCCTGAGGGAAACTGCAATAAAGACTCCTGACGGCTCTGTACCAGTGCCTGTATCGGCTGCCCTGCAGGGCATCAAGACCATAATCACCTCCCCCATGGCCCGGGTGGAGAGCATGCACACGCAGTGGACTGGCCTTGTGAGAAGCAGCCTTGCATCTGTACTCGAGTACTCTCTGCTAGGTAAGCAACGAATGCCCGGATATTGCACTCTGACCTCTGGTTATGGTGCACAGACGCAAAGAAAACGTGTGACAGTATTTATTATGTCCACTTCAGATGAGTCCAGGCCTGACATGGACGAAGTCAGTATGTTGACGGCGATCACACTCTTCCTGCTGTCAGCCAGCGGCGAGCTTGTCGGCGTGACGGTGCTGCAGGAGGGCTGCATAGAGCGATTCCAAAACGCCCTCAACTCCAGTGACCCCGGGGTGAGGCCTCAGTACACCAACACAAATAAAAACTAGAATCTTTAACAATCTCACTGCTGTTTGACGTGGGTGTTTCTCACGGCCATAAATAATTGACTGATTATGGTAGCTAGGAATTTTAAAAACTACCAGGAAGCAGAGAAATGACCTCTAAAGTGCGACAGTCCAATAACATAGAATTCGCCAGCTCATCACATATTTGTGACATGCGGTTAAAAAAACACACTAATATTGAATCACTTGCCAGATTGAAAGCCGTCTTGAAAAAGGGGGACAGAAGCAAACACTCATTTGAAAAGTCTATCCAGTCATAAGAGGGTGTGTAATTACTAATAAAAAAGTTGAATGGGGCTACTGTATGTGTGTGTGCACAGCTCACTTGAGTTACAATTTCGTTCTTGTTCCACAGCTTCAGGCCCGGTGTTACCAGCTGCTGCTGTCAGTGTTTCAACACTCCAGCCGTGCGCTCTCCACTCCGTATATCCACGCTCTGGCTCCACCCATGGTGGAGAAGCTGAAGGCGGTGGAGCGCATGCGGCCTGGGACCGCTGCTGAGCTGCATGCTGTGAAAGAGGGCATCAGGGTCCTGGAGAATCTGGTCAGCATGGGCGAAGAGCAGAATAGTAAGCGTGTCTCTGCTTAATGGACCACTAAAGGCCCATATTTGTTCCATTAAAGTGTTTAGCTGAGTTAAAGTAGCTCTCTTAAAGTATTTAGCTCCGTGCTTTTGGATGTGTGCCGTCAAAGATCAGAGCACTGAAGCACTAAATGCTAAGTTTAGAAAGCTTGCACTGTTTTCCTGTCAATTCCTGTTTTGATTACAACGTTGCACTATATTTAACAGGATGCGCAAACTTATTTTCTAAGAATGTTTATGAATAATTTCCATTTTAACTGTATTAAGTCTGGATTCCTTTGTCGAGGATACATTTTATGCAGCATAAATATATAAGTCTCAACACTCATGATTTCTATGTCAACCCCTCGAGTATTTGTTATATTCTTTATATGTTCTACGTCTCCTCTCTGGTTGTGATGCGGTTGATTTGCTTAATCTTGATACACATGCAATAATGAAACAAGGTGACCTGATCATCCAGAGAGTTATCCGTCGTGTGAGTTTGCCATCATTTGTTGTTTATATTGTTCGTTTCTTTTCTGCGTTCAATAGGGGTGCAGTTGCTGGCTCTTCTCGTACCAACTCTTGTCTCGTATCTTCTGGATGAGAACGCCATCTCCTCTGCTCCCCAAGTCTCCAAAGGCCTGCATGAGTTTGCCCTTCAGAACTTAATGCGAATCGGCCCCCTCTATCCAGCTGCCTTCAAGACAGTAATTGGGGCAGCACCTGAGCTTAAAACGCGTTTGGAATCAGCCATTCGAGCCAATCAGGCCAGCAGCAAGGCCAAAGCTGCAGCCAGACAGGCTCAGCCCACTGTACAAGCCGCTCCAACCATTAAACTCAAGACCAGCTTCTTCTAAAACTCTCCTGAAGTGCACTGTAAACCGTCACAACCTGCTCTAAAGTCCCTGTGCTGTTTTCCGTCACCAGTGTCCCACATGAAGTGTCTGTGTCAATTTCTTAAATGTATTTATTTATTCTGCGTCTCATCTTTATTTTAACAGATGAGCTTCTTCTTCGTCGAGAAGGACAGTTATGTAAATATTGTCACAAAGCATCTGAATGTTCACTTTTAAAAAGCTTGCTTTAATATTATTTGGAAGTATTGATCATGTGAATGTATCATAATCAGACTTTATGCACAAGAACATATTTAGCATTTTAATTTCAGGTCATCAACCTCACACTATCAGAAAAGTTTGTTTTGCTGTTTCTTTGTAATTTAGCGTCAACTTGAGCATGCTTAATATATTCTTTACGCTCTAATTATGCGTGTCTTCTTAATGACGCTCATTTGGTGTGGGGCCTTCAGCTCTAATGATTAGCACCAACAGATGTTTATTTCATTACTTTCTTTGTTGCGTTTTGCTTAGAAATCATGTTGGATGCATTCCTGCTTAACATTCTGGAACAAAAACTGGAAAATTACTTTTCATCTTTTCTTTTTTCCCTCTTAACAGAAACATTATTTTAGTTGTTACAGGTGATACATTTTATGGCATTTCTGATGGTGTGGGTTTACCTACTCATGATGCTGAATTTTTTTTTCCATGTTTTGTTGATATCACAGATGCTGTTTTGCATTTTAATTGATTTTGTTACCATTTAATTTGGCAGATTTAAAATGAAATTATCCACCTTTATTATTTCTAAATGTGAATAAAGTTGCCTTGACCTCGGAGATTTGTGATTGCGTTTTTATTTATTTATTTTTTATTTTTTTGCAATAGTTGAACCGGATTTTGTGTTTGTTGAATGTTGTATCGGGCGGTCCAGGTGATTGAAACGAACGCCCCACACTGAACATGCTGTGGGCGTGACTGCGCCGCTGACGTCATGCAGTGACAGCGAGCTGTCAGAAAGTGAGTTCATTCCCTCGAGCCGAGCCGAGACGGAGCGCCGTCGATACGCTTTTTTTTTGCCCTTCCGTTGATATCCAGCACGTCGAGCCAGCGCGACAACGGACCGACCTTTCCACCGAGCCCGGCCATGGACGAGCAGGCGGGGCCCGGTGTGTTCTTCAACAACAATAACAACTCCGTTTTACCCGGCGGTGGGAAAGGACCGCTGCCCGATGGCGACGCCGGGGAAGCGGCTAGGGCGCAGTACAGTATCCCGGGGATCTTGCACTTCCTGCAGCACGAATGGGCCCGTTTCGAAGTGGAGAGAGCACAATGGGAGGTGGAGCGAGCTGAATTGCAGGTGAAATATAGCATATTCTACGTACATGCGGCCCGTGCTGGTGACGGCAACGGGACGCGGCTCTGCTGCTGCCCGGCGAGCCGCGCTGAGTTTCAGTCTTGATTGTTCTGGTTTTCACGTTAGCCTGTTAGCTTTAGCTCCAGAGCTAAAGCAGCTGCAGCGCCCCTCTCAACCCAACTGCACGACGGCGGTTTGCCACCTATTCCCTTGCCCCTGACACCACGAAACTTCCCCCGTGTTTTTGGAGGACTGAATACGTGCTGTAAATGTTTCCCGTTTGGCAAATTATCAAACTACAAGAAAGATTTGACGGCGGTGTTTGCGAGCAAAGTGGAGAAAGTGTGACGCAAAACGTATTGGAGCTGCTGGCTGGCTACTTATAGCTAAATGTAAAGCACACCGCCGAGATTCATACAATGTGTTCTCTCCAAAGCTCCAACAAATGTATGTATGTAGAGGAGAGGTGGTGGACATGTCAGGTGATTTGATGTTGGGTCAGTCGGTGCTGACGGACACTGGGGATGATGGAGTCACTACGTCTTGTTTATGAATCTTGTGGTGAGCTCGCTGCCTGCCACTCCTGAAGACAGATTTTAAATCCTGCCCAGTCTGTCGTTTGCAAAGGTCACGGGGCTTTTTAGTTGTTCCATGACACTGCTGTTTCTCTTACATATTTAGGGTTCTGACCTCTGCCCGACACATTCCATCGTCCCACTGGTTGTGATAAATTACATTAATGTAAACAAAACGGGTCCAGTAAAGTAGCGTAGACCTGTTTTCACACGTCGGATTGTACATAGCTGTGACTCAAACTATTGTTTTGCTAATCTAACCTAATTTCATTGTTAAGTATGCTTCACTCGGTGGTTCTCTAAAAATATCAAATTTTTGTTCAGTTTAGTGTAAGCACAAAGTGGGGTTTCCTTCTGTGAACCAATATTACCCCAGGGTCCTCGCTGATTCGGATTGTTCATTTAGTTTGAATGACATGTGATTGTCTTACAAATTCCAAATTTTCTGTGTGAATTCCAATCAGATCAGAACTTTATTTACATATGATTAATCTAGCTCCTGTGTTTTATTCTGGTTTTGGGGCACACCGAAGTAATGCTTATTGGTTGCACATCTCTATTATATTTGCCATATATGTGGCTTTTTGATTAGGATTTGTCGTCTTAATAGGGCTTGACAGGTTTTTCTAACCCCAGAAATGCATGTGCAGCCTATTCATCTTAAGTGCTATATCTTATATTTAGAAAAACAAAACCCTGAGTTTTTCACTCCACTAATTTGACCCACTTGTGGTGTTGTGGCTGCTAAAACACAAAGCCAAAAATCTGACTTATCTGCCTTGGCGGCAGGCATCATTTTGGGAAACTCGTACCTCAACGAACAAAGACAGGGGACAAGAGACCCTGCATTTTTTTCTAGATGGGTGACGTATACCCCCGGCCAGTGTAGTACGGGGTTTTGACTCATCAGCATTGTGCAGCACTCTCAGTCTGGCTGCTGTTTTAAGCTTCCTGTCTGCCGTCATGAAGAAAGCTTATCGGCACACAAGCTGCATTTACTGCAGCAGGCACAGGGGGCCTGCCAAATTACTTGCTGCACGGTTTGTTTGTGGCGGCAAAACACCGCGAACCCACTTTGAGTTTATTTATTTTTTTAATCCTCAACGTATAGTAGCTTACCTGAAACTTCCCGCCATACTTTGATCACTTGACACATCTAAAGAGAGTTTATTCATTTCGTCATTGGTTCCCCTCCACCTTGCAGTATTGCTGAATGGAATTGAAAACCTTTCATATGAGCTCTAACCTTACTGTGTCCTTGAGGGAGGCCTGAGTGAAGCAAACGTACAGGTATACTTTCCCCCATAGAACATGTTCAAAGAACTTTTGTTGAAGGAACCACAATGAACGTAAATAGGCTTCTATGAATAATGGAAAGCTCTAGTGGGCATATAGCCTTAATGGAAGATACCACATACCATCTACAGTTCACTCCTCGTTGTTCATCTCATCCCTCTGCAGCACAGTTTTCATCATTATCTCTGCACTCTGTGTTTTAGTGACAAACTGCAATCATACCTCGGGTAGCATTTGATGGAATTCTCTCAAAAAGTACTTCACCACTCGGTTTGACTTCTTCACTCAGGGTTTTTTTTTTTTGTTTTTTTTTAATTTCCTTTTGTTGCTGCTTTTACAGTCAATGAACAGCAGAGAATAGAGGCTGTGTCTTCTGTCGCTGTTTGGAAGGAAGGCAAACCCCAGAGCCTGCAGGAATGTTGTCCGGCCAGCCTGTTAGGTCATGCTCAGAGCCACTCCTCTTTACTGGAGCAGCACAGAAACTGTACAGGCCTGACTCGTCCCGCTGCTGAGCCGTTTCCGTGCACAGCGTAGGCCGCGGCCACTCGCGGTTCAACAACAGCCCTGTGATTCCTGACAATCGGTAAATTTATCGATTTGTTGTGCTGGTAGACAGAAATAGGGAGAAAAAAAAATGGCCTTTGTGTATTTTCACATTTCTCATAATGCAAAATCGTGATAAGATCCTCAATTCACAGTTCTAACATTTGTCAACCAAAATAAATATAGTCTTTAATATCAAAGTAGCACATAGATATCTGCAATATGGTTTTTGTTCTTACGACTTCCTAGGGGCTCTTTTTGCTTGTAAACATATATTGTACAGCCTATGAACCAGGAACCAAAGGTCTCAAGTTTGTCATGCATAAAGTTAGGGAATAAATTCTTCATTGGCAAAATGTCAGATGAAAAAAAAAATGTGTAAAAAGGCTGGTTGTCTGCATGCAAGTATTTGACATGCTCATGTTTTGTTGAATCTCCATAGGGGTGTTTGAATAAATCAAACCTTGATTTTTAGACACCGTTCCAACCATTTTGCTGGTGTCTCTTCAAAATGTCACCCTACAATGACATTTATTAACTCTGTAGAGATTGGTAGATCTCGTTTTTGTTGTCATTCTGTCACTGAATTATTCAGTTGACCGTTCCAGCTTCCAGCTATCGATTATCAAAACGGCTGTGGATTCCTTTCCTGCTGATCGCTCGAACAATTATTTGACCGCTCATGTGAGCACTTTACATTGGCGCTGAAACTGGATGATCGGTTTTCCGGTTTGTGGAGTTGGATTAGTAGGCCACACTGGTCAAGCGCTCCAGTTATTTGTTTTTAATTAGAGCGACCATGAGATGGACCATGGGGCAGTTTGTTAATTTGTTTTAAATTCAATCATTCCAAAGGTATTTTTGCACCCATGTGCTTTATCACAATGTAGGGAATTGTCATTATTCCTATTGGGATATTGATTTAATCATTACTGCCCTGCTGCACTCCCTCACACTGATATGTTCCAGGGTTGATGATTGAGGTTGCATCAAGTTGCATCCTGCGTAGGCCAGGCGGGGCTCCAGTGCGCCGCTTCTGCTCTCCAGTTATGGGGAAATCCCTGCTCCGTGGGGTATCTCCTTGCCAGAAGTATCTGTCAGCAGCCATAATTTGACACCAGGAGAAGGTTGAAGGTGACTCGGAGTGTAAGGTGGCCTAACATGGGTGCAGACTGAAATGTGGACCTGCTTATTTCCGCCGGACAGAAGCTCCTCTTGTACTTTGAAATGAAAGATTTTTTTATCCTGGCAAAGATTATTTCGTATCCACAGCTATTTGATGACTGAAGCTTTCTGTGGAGCCACCGAGAATTACCATGCCTGGCTGACTTATTGTATTTACTGTTTCTAATGGCAAAGCTGGAGGCATGTTGGGCTCAGTGGCGTGGCATTAAGAGCGACGGAACCACGTATACACACACACACAGAGGCAGATACCACAGCATTGAGAAATTCTAAGATGGGAGTCACCATCATTCTTCAGTTGATACTACGTCCACCCCCGAGTTGCAGTTATTTTTGCCCTCTCAGTATGTGCCTGCCAGTGGGAAAGAGCTAAAAAAGCACACACTCCCTAACCAAGAATACGGCGGTATAAGTACCGGCTTCTCCATATCCTTGAACCCGAGACGGCGATGAAGAAATCCAACCTTTTATATGAAACTGTTCACATGGAAACTAATGCCACACAAGGGCTCACATTCTTCCGCAAGGTGTGCTCAGATTCAGGTTCGACTGAAGTAACATCCAAACAAAGGCAGCTCCTATCAAATACACCGACACTGGGAAGTTTTTCCAAGGGTTCTTGTTTTTTCCCGTGCGAGCCCCCTCCGAAGAGAACCGTGTTCGTTAACTGGAGGCCCAGTCCTCGGAGCTCCGCTCCACTGTCCCGGGTTGGACTCGCACCAGAGCCTCTCTGTGCCCCGCCGGAGCTCTAATTCCTCTTCTTCTTCCTGCAATCACACTTCCAGCCTTCGTCGGTCTGTGTGGGAGGGCAGGACAGCTGCCGGGTTGAGCCGCAGAGTCGCCTGCCTCCTCCGGTTTTACAGTAAATCAGAGGTCGCCACTCTGTCACAGTTGTAAATTGGTGTACTTGCTGGATCAAATTGCTGTTGTGTTGATGTGATGTAATCAGACTTTTTTTTTTTTTACTGTCTTCTATGCATTTCTTTATACTTTAATTTCATGGTCCACATACAAATACAGTTTGACTTTATTGGTCACTTAAGCTCCGTGTTGCACAGTATGCTACGTATATCCTGTTGTTTAGCTTTGCAACTCTAAATGTTTGACACGTAATACAGCTGAATACATTCATCTCTTTTTTTTATTTTAGAAAAGTTTCCATTTTAATATCAGTGGAGCTTCAAGTTAGAGTAATGGTGTATATCACAGTCATTGCAATGACACGTTTTCCCTCAGTTCAGCTCGGACATTTCTTGTAAGGCAGGATTACTCTGATCCCGTTCGAGGCTGCTCGTGTTCGTCAAGCTCCTCAGACACATCATATCTGATACCTGAAGCAGAGTGACTAACCACTCGTCCCTCTCGTCAAGGAGAAGCAATGTCAGCTTTGTGCCCATTTTGTAAAACAAATAAGTGCGACAAATGCAAGGTTTTGCTTCATGGCTTAATCTTAAAAATTACATATTGCATTAATGAAATAGTAGAAAATTCTGCTTGTCTGTGCAATTGACCTTTGGCTAGGTCCCGCCCCTGAACACAAACAAAAAAGTGCCATTCGACTGCTGACTGTCTAGACTCGGGACAACCATTCTGAGCTCTGTAGAGAAGCATTCGATCTGAACGCTTTTGTTGTTTTCTGGGCTATTTAAGATGCAAAAAAATGGTGAAATGATCCACCTGGGGCGATGCGAGGAGTCCCGAAAGGATAAACAACAGGGTTTACTTCATCCCATTTCCAAAAACCCAAGCAAAACATGGTGAAATGTCAGCTGAAACTCAACGCAGCAGATATAAACAAGGACCTCTACACTTGTCTTGAAATGTCTTGTATAATCTTGGCAATCTCGTCATCATATAATATCAATCGCATATCCTTTAGCCAGCCACCTAGCTTACCCGATGAACACTGATGTTTGCCGCCGGTACCATGCTGTGTGTTCGAGGCATGAAGGACCACATTCGGGCTTTAAAATGAAGACGGTGCAGACTGAGCTTTCTGCCTTTTGATGCTGCGCAGGCCAGAGGGCCTGAGCCGCATCATCGTCTTCTCCGCCTCTCGCTTAAGGAGCACTTTAGTAGCTCTGCCTTAAATAGACCTTTTAACATCGTGGGACTCATCATCCCTTGGACTGTTTTCTGTCACTTCAGATCATCTTCTTTCTTGCAGCGCGCGCTCAACTGCGTCGCACTGTTGCTTCTGCCACAACTGGCGCTCACAGCCACACACACAACCCGTTTGTCCGTGAAAATGCCAACGCTTGAAAAATGTGGCTCGTCCCAAGCATGTGCGCCACAAGGTTGATGTAATATTAACGCGGCACCCTCGTCCCGAAGAAGCCCAACATAGCGCCTCCGTTTGCACGTCCCGTGATCCGGCACTGCAGTGTCAACTTGACACAAGCTTTGTGACGGCAGAGTGTAAAATGAAGCTCAAGTGGGAACGTGTGAGGGGATGAAAACAACAAATCTGTGTCAGTGTGAAAGTTGGGGGGGAAAAGAGGGGAGATGGGATTTGACTGTAAGCGACCTCCGGTGTGGTTTTCTTGTTTTTTTTTCCTGGGTGTTGGGCCTCGAAGGTCAAAAGCGTGACTTATTCCAGATAACCAAGCTGGAATCTAAACGGTAGTTTGAGCAGCTCATTGTAACAGGCGGCTCCTAATAGCAAACATGAGCGCAGCCACGGATGAGCAATGTCTACAGTGAGAGAACCTCAGACACAGTTACAAGCCTGCTGGCGTTGGCTTTGTCCTCTGCTCGTGGGATATGGGGCAGTGAAGGAAAATACACTTTTAAATAAGAGAAAGTGGATTGATCTGTTTAATACTGGCACATGCAGTCATTTGGCATGTTATAAGATGAAGGCAGATTGTAGTTGTAGTGATAAAACAGAGAAATGACAGCTGGGTTTAAAATGGGGAATTTTACAGCCTCGGCTTCTCTCAGAAGGATGAAAAATAAATCCTCTTAAATTGAACCTGAACCCTTTTTACCACTAGATTGCCTTGATTTATTTGGATTCTATGGCTGTAGAATAGTTAAAAAAAGAAAAAGTGAAGTGAGTCAGCGCTTCTGACCTTTCCCCCCCCAAAAAAAAAAATATTTCAACTTTGGACGTCTGGCAATTCTTTGATATGACTGTGTGTTTATGACGGTACTGCAGCTGCTCCCATTACAAATGTGTGCCTCGCTGGGGAATCTTGTCTGTGATTGGATGTTCGTACCACCAGATCCGATCAGTAATGAAAGGATAAAGGTTAACTCGGTCATGATAGTAAGATTTATTTCAACATAATGTAGCATGGCATAAGACGGCGAGCTTCTGACACACTGGAGAGATTTGCCTATCAATACTGCATTGACCTACAGCTTGACCACAGGTAGAACTTTTATAATATATCTGGCTTTTGTCTCACGTTTTACAATCCTGACCATCAGGTACACCTACCATGCATGAAGGGTGCTCGGAGCCACTGAAAACTCAATTTCCCGACTTCTTCAAAACGGCTCCCAAGGTGGAAATGTACAAAAATGCTTTGGTTCCATCTCTGTGTAAACGGTGGAAAATACAGCTTTTCTGAAACGCTCCCTCTGCACATGTGTGACTCGGCCGTAGTAAATACTTCTTCTACACTAGTAGATTCTTAATGTTTAGACCGTATTGTTCTCTGTGCGCGTGTGTGTGGTTTCATTACAAAAGCAACTAACAAGCCCCCGCTAGTTACGTTACGCGCCAACAACGTTTTCAGAGTTCATGCCGTTTGTGTGTAAAGGGGCATCATTTTCAAAACGTTCCTGAATCGATAATGCAAAAACACTGACTTTCACTTGAAACGTTGTTGTGTAAACGAGGCCTCAGATACACACCAGCATACCTCATTGAAATGACAGCTTGTTTATCTGCTGTACAAAAGCCTGATTCAAGCGACTCGCTTAATTCCTTTATGGTGACTTATTACATCACGTGAGGACCATTTGTGAGAAACACTATTTTTGTCTGTCTTTGTTGTTTTGCCTTTTTGTTTATCGGTCTGTTTTGTATTAATATTGGGTTTAATGACGACTGCGTCTGTCTTCCACTTTAACAAACTACTAGGGCTGGGCGATATGGCCTCAAATCAATATCATGATGTATTGATCAGTTCACCTCGATAAATGAACGATAACTACTCCACTGCGCCCCCTGCACACAAAATAATGTTTGGCCACGAGATGTAGCAGTAATATTGATAGTATGACTCCCCAGGACCTATTTATTGCCACTTTAAAGGACTGTAAAGCTACACTGTCTGAAAATAAATGAAGAAAAATACAAACTAAGTACTTTTAGTTGAGATTTATCGAAGAGCTGATAAGCACAGATTACATTGAAATGAGAACGACTGAGAGCGGATTATACCGTGACTTCATGTGTACTGCACCTGAAAACACGGGATTTCTCCGGTTATATGAAAAAAGACCTATCTAACCCCACTCTCGTAAAAGAAGTTACATATTTGTTGTGTAAAAGGACTTTTCATGTCCAGGCCAGCGAACAGCTATTCTATTCTATTCTATTCTACCTTAAAAAAAACAAAAAACAAAACAGTTCCCTAACCTGCCACTGAGGATAAGATTACTATGTCAAATCGTTCCTCAAACCTCTGCAGGTTCAAGCAAATCTAACAGAAGTAACCATATCTTCAGGCTGTTATATTTAGCATGGAAGCATGTGTGTGTGTGTGTTTGTGTGACCTTTGTGAGCTTTGTCCTCAAGAGCTGGTTCTGATATGATTTCATCTTCTCCCACATCCACTTCAGCGAATCACATTGCACTTCATTTGTCACAGGCCCTAAAAAAAGGATTGCAATCCTTAAAAAAAACAAAACCTTGTGACACATCTGGCTTTGACAGGAGATGCGTGCTTGTGTGTTATAATACATATCCGTCAAGCTGCTGTATGCAAAACTAATAAAACTAGACATGTGATAGTTCTTCTATAAAAAAAAAAAAATGACTATTCATCCTAATATGAGACCAGACTTTAAAACAATTTAGATAAAAAATGGAACTTCTACCTTCATATTTTATTTTTAATTTAAATGATTTTACAAAGAAGTCCTATTTAGATGAAGGCTCAGCAGCCATTACACTGGGTTAGCTACAAGACAATGTAAATCCCTGGGAGTAAATATACAGGTACCACAATAATACACTGCTCTATTGGCATATTACTGATGCTATCCTGCAATGAATTGATGGATATGAATGTTTCTGGCTTGAGATCTCTGATAATGATTCCACGACCAGGTTAAAGTGTATGAAAAGGTTTTTGTTTTTTTTACCCAAAGATGTTTTAATTTAGGGCCATTAAAAAGCAACCACAATATTTTCTTTTGGAATATTTCAATGAAGATGCCGCCTGATACAAACGCCTACCAGCAATTACGGTCCTTAACTAGTGTATTAGCAATGTTTTGTTTTCTACATGCAGAGAAAACTACCTCCATAATAACTCACTCAGTCAAAATAACTCAGTCGCCATTAAGACGTTTGTGTGGACGTGCTGTCGTAATAGCTTGTAAATCCAGCTTTGAAGCTGTATCACTGTCTTCACCAGCTGTTCTGCCTTGGCTGTCTTGTTTTCATACTTTTTTGTTCAGTAGTTACTGGTGTAATGGAATGTGCGGAATGTACTTGGCTGGTTATCAGAGTGGCCATCGTGATGCTGATTGGTTTGTGGTAACTGTGAGAGCAGAAGGTTGTTTGCATTTAAATGTGGCACTTTCAACAGGCCCGTTCTCCTTGAGCTCAGACTGGTGGCCTCCGTCTGTGATCATTTTGTTTGTGTGCGAGCCCTGAGGTGGTTATGAGTGTCCGCTGTATTATTATTATTTTTTTTTTCCAAGAAGAGAGGCGCACGCTGTTGGAGACTCACTGGGTCTGTCTGTGTTCACTCGGTGAGGATTAAATGGACCCGTTGTGTTGCGGATGTGTTGGGGCGACGACACAGAGCCAGTCTGGAGGAAAACGCGTGTGGTATTTATATATGGCACACTTTAAGGACTTCGCTAATTACAACTGCGGGAATGTGGTTTATACGGATCGCTCTCGAGATCGTGGATTGATAATAAAGTGACAAAGAATATGAAACTGCTTCCATCGTCTGTGAACTGCTGTGAACGAACTCATGTCAGAGTCGTGCAAGCACAGCGACTCCAGAAACAAAGAAAAAGTACATAATGTACACAACGAAGCAACCAATTAGTCTCTCTACTGTTAAAAAAAAAAAAAAAAACTGTCGTTTTGTGTTTGCAGGGGCAAATTCATCACGTTTGTTTTGCTTTGAAGGCTCAGTCTATTTTCCTGGTTTCACTCATTTCTGTATTTAATCTATCCCAAAACAGAATATGATGTGTGCACGGGACTTCAGAGTTTGGGTTTGTTTTCCTCTTCAGCCATGAGACTTTTTCTCTCCTGCCTCCTTTTCCTGTCTCTGAAAAGCCCAGCGCACGAGATGGATGCCCCATTCTACACTTCTCCTGCTCAGACAGACTAAGGAGCCCTTATCCAGCAGTGCAATAATGCAGTCAGTGTGAGGCCCGGGAATTAAATGCTTCCTGTGTCTCTTTATGGCCAGAGTTGACTCATTGCATTCCTCCCAAGGTTAATGTTTGATAGAGGAGAGACGGCCAGCCAGAGATTCACAGAGCCGCAGTATTCTCCATCGGGGGCCGCGGCAGGACGCCAGGGGTCCCCGGCCGGCGTTTTCACGTGGATAAGGAAGTGGAGGTCACTCGCCGTCTCCAGCAAAACCCAAGTCCAGTTATCACTCACAGTGGGGGGGAAAAGCCTTCATCTCCGCCTGGCATGTGTACTGCAACACCTAATACATTATAACCTTCCAAGCTGTTCTTTCACTTTGTCGTTATTGTGGGCATTATTAACTGTGGCGTAGCGATACCTTCATTGTGGTTGAATCCCGGCGCTCATTCAGGGAGAGAAGCTTGAAGAAAATCACTGTGGTGATTGTGCGACTTCTGACTGCAGCAGTTTATTATCAGGCAGGGTCAGAAATTTCCTGACTTCAGAATACAATCAATAAAAAAATAGCAGCAGAAAAATGACATAACCATCGAAATAGTCGTTGGCAGACTCCAAAGGAGGTAAAATGTAAGGCCACGTCCACATCCCCCCCCCCCCCCAGACCAAACTTCCCACATGTCCATAAATGCTGCTTTCACAACGATTCCATTGTGTTTATTTCCTTAAAGCACCAGCCGCATGCAGCAGAGCATTATTGTTCACGCGTACCAGAGTGCGAATTGGAAGTCATTACTTCTAAATTAGCAGACCGCCATCGTACAGTCAAACTTAGGACTGTATTCAAAATTGCCACAGGTAATAACGTGGCTGTTGAAATCACACAGTTTGTAGGAGCCTTTATTGTCTTTTCGCAGGAAGATCAACTTTGTTCAGTTAATAGAAAAAGGCTCGACAATTATCCTGATGAGACACTCTGGACTCAATTACGTGTGATACAGTCTCCGTGTCCCGAAGCAGCAGTGGTCCCCACTGATATTTGGACTCCAGCCAGAGCAAGTTATTTTAAGAGCTGCAGTCATTTTCCATAGGTGATATTTTCCCAATGCCTAATTTGTGTCCCCTGTCTTGAGCACGTTCTCCACTTTAAAGGTGATGGACAAATGCTAGCGTCTCTGAATATAGCCAAGTTAATCATTTACTTGAAGGTGTAAATGAAGGTTACCGAGAAGGTGGTAAATGGCACCACCTTCTCCCCTCTGCTTGTCACATTTGCAAATCTTATCTTCAGTCTAACCAGCAGGGCGAATCGATGTTTGTCATCAGCTGAAACATGAATGACTTTCTGTACCTACTCCTCTGTGGTTAGTTTACTTTTTTCATCACTGGCTCTCCTCCATGGCTCCATAAATTACTTCTTGAATAGAGCTAATGGCCAGAGAAAGAATTTTCTTGTCATTTAATTTTCTTTTATTCTAGCCTCCCTCCTTTTTCCTTTTTTTTTTTTTTTGTCAAAACACAGAAAGCAACAATTATTTAGCATTAGCGTTATTGTTATCTTCAATATCAAAATTCTGTTCACCAGACATCAACGTGCTTGTGCTTGTCTTATAATTTTGTATAAATAAATGAATAAACTAAAAAATGTATAATGGTTTTACAGGTGATTTTTTTTTTTTTTTTTTGGTGAGTTGGGCAGTGTGTTGGGATAATGTTTCTTTTCCGCAAATCAATTGTTAAAGTATGCTTATTGTTGGAACTAAATGAAAGGTAGATTATGTGAAATGTTATAAATATTATTGGTTACAGAAAAAAATGTGGTGAACAACCACGAGACGGTTGCAGGCTTAAATATATATGGCTCTCTAAAGCCTCTAAAAGTGTTAAACATCAGACATGTGGGCTAAGACCGGCCCATAAGGGGCCAAGCCACCAAGCAAGTTGTACAAGTTGCCACAGAAAAGAAAAAGTTTAAACTTACTGGTTATTATGGCACTGTTTTGCCAGTCTGGCCCACTCAAGGTGAAATCAGGCTGCGTGTGGCCCCTGAACTACAATGTGTTTAACACCCCTGCAGTAAATACTTACCCAGCCGATAATGTGACCCCAACTGCCCTAAACAACAAAATCTTTCATTGTGAAACTTCTGAGGAAGTCTGGCATCTATCAAATGTGGCTGCTTGGCCCGAGATGACGTTGTTCCAGTGTTTAAGGTGAAAGCCGTGTGTGGAGTCAGTCTTTACTTGGATTTAAAAATACAATTATTACATTTTTTTTCCTATTTTGCTGGTAAAGTAGCTTTGATCACTGTGAGAGTTCGATATTGTGCCAAATTATGATTGTGAAAAATGGCAAATATCAAAATTTGCAGCTGTCACATTGTAAGGAGTTCTGTAGACCACAGCGGTACACGAAGCAGGTTTTTGTCAGACTGGAGTGCTTTAAGTGCTGCACTGACACACCTCCAAGAGAAACGAGTTGCTGGCACCCGTGCAGACTGTTTTGTAAAAAAAAAAAAAAAAAAGGACAGAGTTTAGTTGGTCACAATCACAGCGTGAACTTCATCAGCAGCGCTCTGAAACTCCCCGCCGCCCCGGCAGGTATTGCGCGGGGTTTTTCTGCGCGGACGATGCTGTGACGATGCTAAGAAAATGTTCATAATAACACGAGGCAGATTGAAGCGCTGTCATGACTCATTGTTGCAGGCAGCGGCAGCAGCAGAGCTGCTCGCTATCCGTGTGAAAGCGTGATCCAGCCCACTCAAACTCACACCATCCTCTGCATGTAGAGTGAAATGCAGGGAATCGAGTCAATATTCATTCCCTTTCAGATGTTAACCCGCAAAAGAAAAAAGGAAAAAAAAACCCAACCTAAAACCTCAGAAGTTCGACTGTAACATTTTGTCTCCTGGAGGTGTTCTCAATCCGTGTTTGGAACAAACGGAGTATCTGAACTCTGTTTCTGCGTTTGCCTTTTGTGTTCATCCTGAATATGACTCAAGCGTTGCAGCTATTCCATCATCTCGTCCTCGCTAGAGAGTGGCACTCAAATCCACCTCTCACTCTCATTGTCTCGCTGGTGATTTTCAGCCGCTCGGATGGATTCAGCAGGAGAATGTCATTTTGATGAAGTGCTAAAAGGAAAACAACGGTGTGTTTATCCCGCTTTCTGCAAACAACGCAGCCCTTTACAGACTCGCAGCAGCGTCTAGATTTTGCTTGGCAGCCTGGCTGTAACCCCCGTAATACCGGATAGACTGTCTGGCTTTTGTTTTGTTTTGTTGTTTTTTTTGTCGCAGACCAGGCTATATGTAGTGAAAAACAGCTTGAAGTGATAAGAGTGCACTATAATGAAAACATTTCCAAAGGAATCAAGTTATGCCATGGTATTGTACACTCAACATTTATATCAGATTATTTTTATTTGTTTTTTAAATTGAAGCATTTGTTTTCCTTATTGAGACATTCGTGACAGCACTGTTATTATACATGTAGGTCACAGCGACTGCAGAGTTTGCGATGATTTGAGGATTGACCAAATTTTGGATTAACTAGAGAAAAAGAAATTAACTTTAATCCTGTAATAAAAACATTATGCTATAGGAGAGGTCATGACCTCCTGCTAATGCAAACACACTTAAACTGGGCAAATGAGCTGTAATAGAGTTCTAAATTAGTTTAACCTCATTTATAGGCCTTTTCTGAAAATAAATATGCCCTATGTTGATATTGTAACCTCTTTGTAATTGTTTGGTATGGCGCATAAGTACGCTAAGAGCGCTAACCACTGCACCAGCATGAGGTCCAATAATACAGTTTCTTCACTTATAATGGGAAATTCACACCAAACAAAGTGTGAGGTGATATTGCGGAAATGGGATTAATTGTTGAATGCTATTTTTTAGCCTAAAGTGTCATTTTAACTCCTGTACATTGTGCGCACACGCATATGTCCGTGCGTTTGTGGGACCCAGCAATGTAACGTAGTGTAATGTAATGTAATGTAATGTAATGTAATGTAATGTAATGTAATGCTGACTCAGCCCAAGTGCGTCAACAGCTGCCGCCTGTTACTGGAGAGAGACGGTACGCTGCAAAGGGATGGGATTTTGGCTGTGTGTGTTGGGGGGGGGGGGGGGGAGGGGTCTGTCAGTGGGAGAGTGAAGAGGTTGGATTAAAATAGAATAGTACAGATTGGCTTTTTATTTCACATCATGCCACACATATTGATTTGACATCATCCTATTTCAGTCCTGACAGAGGGAGTTGTTCTCAGAAGTTGCCGCTCCGAGTCTTTCTTTGAAGTCGAGCCTTTGATGAAAAGCTCGCTAACGTTCAAAAATGCCAAAACGCCGGAAACATTGACTCTATTTTTACCATCCAGTGTTGTAAATCACAATGAAAGTGTTGTCTTGACGATCCTATTTTTGTGTTTTCCAGGCCCAAATTGCCTTCCTCCAGGGAGAAAGGAAAGGCCAGGAGAACCTGAAGAAGGACCTCGTCAGGAGGATCAAAATGCTGGAGTACGCGCTGAAGCAAGAGAGGTGAGCGCCTTCCTGCCCACCGCCGCTTCAGCCCACCCATAACACTCTTACCTCAGCTCGTGTGCAACAACAACTGCAGAGTTTCCAATGTTTTGTATGTTCCTAAAAATAAATTCCTGCCTCTTAAGAAATGATGGAAACGGATACTGTGAATCTCCAATGCCCTCACTGGTCAACAAATCAACATCTGCTGCACCTGTGCGTTGCCATGGAGCTCATCATCACCACATGAGTTTAGTGATAGTATGTAACGATGTAAAAGAGGCTTCAGTTTCCTCTTGCTCCCCCCCCCGTATCAGTCAGATGTCTCAGCTGGTGACAGCAGCAGCAGATTGCCGGAAATTCCCCAGAGTCCAGCTGGTGTTATGTCTCCGTTGGTGAGCATGTGTTGGCATGAAGGCTTTGTTTGCTGTCTGATGCTGATGACTCCTCACTGTCCTCTGTAGATGGACAGGATGACAGAGAAATTAAGGGGGAGGGGATCTTGGTTGTTGTCGTAGCTTTCTTTGAGCTGAGTTGCATTGCTCTCAGTCACACTAAAAGGCCCCTTTGGCAGGGGGGTGGTTTAACACACTTTTCCTTTCTTTTACACACCCGGCTGCTCACTGGGACAAACGTGTCGATGACTTTAACATGTCTGTGTAGGTGCGATGCAAAGTAATCAAGCATATCATCCTAAAGGTCTGAACACGTCGTCCTCGCTGTGTGTTGTCGGTGTTCTATGCTGCACCTGAGACACTGTTTTAACACCACACAGGAAGAACATTACTGAGCTGAGATCAGGTGTGGAATTCTGCGAATGCAAAGCTTCCAGAAGTGAGTGCAGACAATCTGTCAAGTCCTCTGTAGATAAATAAAGGTTATATGTAGGAGAATGAAAACTCGAATGACTAACAAATGAAATGGCTGACTGCCGGCACCTCAATTACGCCTGGGAAACCGTGAGATCTAAAGTAATGAAAGCTTTAACGACGACTGAGTGAGAGAGGTGCCAGGATGCGTTAGTGCTGTGTTGTTTACCAAAGGTTAGTTAAATTCTGCCCACTGTGCTCTTTTGGTAACATCTTCCTTGGTTTTTATTGTCTGGCTGTTTGTCGTTTATATTTATCTACTTTATTCCGGTGAGATCACCTCAGACTCTCTGCCTTTGGAGCAACACTTAACCCAGAATTACTACCACTTTCCCCAGTTGCTAAGCAACAGGTCACGTCTCTGAGGGTATCTCAAAGCAATATCAGAAGTGGCTCTCTCAATGTGGGATGTACCCAATTTAAAGGGAATTTGATTTTGATGGGGGGGGGGGGGGGTGCTTCCTCTGCGTCAGAGTGGAGTAGTGGGAGCAGCACGAGCTGGAAAGGCGTCCAAGCTCTTTACGTATCGACTCCACCGCTATCGTATATACTGTACGTGTGAAGGAGACTTGTCAAGTAACAAAATGGTACTTCCTCACTGTACGTATGTACATGTTTCAGGTTATTTTCATTTCAGCCTCTATGAGGATTATCCAGAGTGACAGCAATAATATGGCTACAAATTTAAGTGTGAATCGATTTAAGTCAAATTGTTCCCAAACAGTAAAATTTACATCAGTCCAGGATATTATCTGTATTTATTTGATTTGATTTTCTTGCGCTAAATTTTTTTACTGGCGTGGAGAAATGAACTCACATATTGCTGTTATTTTTGTCCAAATTGTATTAGTTCTGAATCTTTTCCCCTTTCACCTTCTCTTGTAGCTGTGTTGTGATTATATATCTAAAAAACTTTTTAATGATGTTCATATTCACATTCATTACTGCAACAGTCGATATGGTGTTTAAATGTGTTCATTCACTCCTTTATGTACCATATATCAACAAATACTCCTATAGTGCTGCACGCTCAAATGTGAATTATGTTTGATAATGCTCACCGTGTTCTTAGTCATAACAGCAAAAAAAAAAAAATCTAATCAAATCTCTAAATACTTAAAATGATTGCCAACGAGACTCGACTGTGTTTGTTAGAAATGGAGTCGGCATCAGTTCGGATGATTTTCAAAGCTTATGCAGATACTGTGCATAATGAGGTTTTTAATAGCTTCTTGCTGGACCTGTTTGATAAACCTCATCTGCCTCTTTGTTTCCCTCCCCTCCTCTGTGTTTTTCTTCACTTTCAGAGCAAAATACCACAAGTTAAAATACGGGACAGAATTAAATCAAGGTGACATGAAGCCTCCGAGCTACGACTCGGGTAAGTCTTGGAGCACAACTTCCTCCTCCTGCTCCTCCTCTCAATAAATCTCTTATTGTTGAGTTTGCATACTTGCAGTGACGAGTTACGTATGCGAGCGCTGCATTCATGTCAAATCTTGTTTGTCTGGATGAAGTTCTTCACACCGTGTTTGCCTGAATTGTAAAGAGGATCTGGTGTTCTAAAGATTAAAAGAGCACATTAAAGCCCAAAGCAAAACATTATTTTCCAGTTCTCCTCACTCTGCAAGCTCTGTGTTAACTCCTACTCTACTTATTATTCAAGTGAAATGATCGTCATCTGATACTTACAAAGCTGAATATATACAACCAAATCTGTCAACATAGTCAAAACAATGTCGTGATTATTATGCTAATCTGTTGTTTCTTGGATGCATTGCAAAATTGACACAATAAATGAGGAGAATAGTTAATCAATTCTACACAAATAAAGCTCATAAACAAACCACACAGATACAGACAGTCTCACTCACATACATTTACACCAATGGCGAACTGAGGTTGTCAGATTCTGGAGAGAAAAAAAAGACACGTATACGGGAACAATCTGCAGACTTTGTTCCAGAAAGGGACTCAACCTGGGATTATTCTCCCTGTGAGGCAAGCGCTCTGACCACTATACCATCATGTGGCCACACGATACGTAAACACCGAAAAATGCCGCTTCAGCTCTTGAACATTGTGCCTTTTGTGTTACAGTACCTTCACCCTGTTATCACCGGCTTCGGCGCGCTGCATGTTTTTTTTTTTTTTAATATCATTGTAGTTTAATTGGCCTCTCGTGTTTAAGTCCTCTGTCATTATTAAGTCAGATTGCCATATTTCCTCTCCTCATCTCTATTCATGAGTGCTGTTCAAAGCACCCCAGCCCTTGAAGTGTTGATGAATGAGCCGGGTGGGGTGAAGGAGAGAGGTGTTGGGTGAAGGGGAGGTGAGGCGGAGGGGGAGACGTGGGAGGTGTTGCCGGTATGGTGGAGCACCTGCCCGCTCATCGCCTTCCTGAATTAGGCATGACCCACTTTTTGAGGCACTCTCGTCACTCTGCCCCGCCAAAACACACACGCACACACACACAGACGCATTATTAATGCGTCTCTCTGCTCCATGCAAAATCCCCAGCTGACTTGCAAGTGGAGCGCTGACATTGTTGGATATCAAAGTGAGCTTTGAATCCAACCATTAATTGTTTTCGTCAGAGCTGTAGACGGCCGCAGAGCGCGAGCGTGGCGTTCCGGTCGCATGCGAACTTTGATGGACGTCGCCGCTCTTTCTCGTATGTCACAGGACCTGGGAGGAGCAGGGATCAGACACTTGGAAGGTGTCAAGATGTGTCATCTAATATCAGATGTTTTGTTCAGCTTCACCCGAACCCATTTTAAATATTTAAACAAAGTAAACAATACCTGTTCGGGTGTAAATATTTGGACAGCAGGTAAAGTTAAATGGGAATAAAGAAGTAAAAACTGAATTTGAACAGAAGCGATGCCCTGGTCTCTTTAACTGTTTTCCTCCTGCAAGCAGCACAGTCTGTGTGTGTGTGTAGTTGCCAGGATGCTGCGATACAGGAATGTTCTGGCCGTGTTTACAGAGTGGAAATAATGTCGGAGGCTGTGCTGTTCGCCCTGATTTGTGTCCTCTTCTCTTCCAGATGAGGCCAATGAGAATGACACTTCTGGATCGCTCAACAATCAGCTGTCCTGGAAACAAGGCCGCCAGCTCCTCAGACAGTGAGTTCACACGCCGCTATTCTCTGGCCCGGAAAGCTGCGTTCAACCCAGAAACCTATTGAACCCCTTGAAAAGTACTGTATTGAAATACCCGGGTGTCAATAGGGCTCCAGTTGCATTTCCCAGCAATTGTTTTGTCACTTTTGTGAGACAGTGTTTTTGCCAGAAGTATTGTTTAACCAGAAAGCTGTGGGGAACAGCTCCCTCACATGGACACTTAATATATTACCTGTTCTGTGTGCATGTTTTTTTTTTTTTTTTCTTTATCTCTCTGGTGTACCCAACAGACTCATGAGCATTGTTATCATATCATTCTAGTCTCCAGTCAGTCTGTACAAATAAACCGAGCTCCAGCTTTTCTCCCAGACACCATCAGACAGCCTCACACATCATCTGCACCAACATGCTGGCTGATGAAACAGACAATTTATTCACGAGTCGGTGTCAAGAAGACGGATCAATAATGTGCCAGAAACCCCCCCCCCCCACGCACTTACTGTCAGGGCACACACTCAAATCCGAGCTTCTTCTGCCACCCTCCAGGGAAGGTGTAATATTTGAGGTGAAGCTACATCTCGCTGCAGTTTAGCTGAGATTAACTAGACTACAACCAGAGGACATGACACCTGTAATAGGAAAATGTGTTGTTGTCCCCCCCCCCATCTGTGATCAAATCAAAATCCAAAAAACAAATTAAATTCAGTTCAATTGAATCAAATGCAGTAAATTCAGTCAATCTCCATAAAAATATCACATCTCATAAATGCTCTTTTAAAGATTTTATTTAGACTAAAGACAACCACAGGGAAATGCAGTCTTTTATTATAATCCAGCATTCAGCCAGAAATTACTACTTGGCATGAAGCACAGTATGCTGTGTGTTAATTAAGAGGAAACGATTGAGCTGTATCAAATAAAAAAAATTGACATATTAAATGGTGTTTAGTTGGTCTATTTTTAAGGTACCTTTTTTATGCCATTAAGAACACTTCCCCACGGAATTGTTCATCCGTGGCAAACAACCATAAAGAGAATAGACGAATACCATTAAACTATGTTTTCTCTTGTCACGTTGCACGACAGAGTGTTTATTAATACTGAGTCCAATAGAATTGCACATGCGGTGTCGGAGGTTCCTCCTCTGCACAAACGGCACCCGCTGCGGGAACTGGCTCTGGTGTGTTGTCCTCGTACAATACAACTGACCGCTGAAAACCTCAATCGAATGAAGCTTACATAAAAATATCACTCAAAGCTATTTTTTTTTTTTTTTTTGCTTCTTGCAGGTACCTGCAGGAGGTCGGCTACACAGACACCATCTTAGATGTGAAGTCCCAGCGAGTCCGAGCGCTGCTGGGACTTGCTGGCGACGGGGGCCAGAGGACAGGAGAACGGACGGGCGCCGAACCCCTCGTCAACGGCACGGACACGACGAAAGGCATGGGCAGCAGGGGGTGAGTGTGATTCTTGAAAGGGCTTCAGTATCTGTTGTCGCGTGACACACTTCCGAGCCAGCCTGTCTCATAGTTTATTATACTATTATGCAAGATGGATGTAATACAGTCAGACTTTGCAGGTGTCATTCATTTGGGTCTGTCTCTGAAAACACAATAGAACAATAACGAGGCTTCAGAGAGAAGTCCAGACGCAGCATGAAGCCGGGGTGCAGGCTGTTTGTGCCTCACGCTGTCGTTGAGCACTATTATATCATTGCGCTCCTGCAGGAAAGCTGAGCTCTCCGACACGAGTGCCGTACTGGAGGCCTTCAAATTCATTGAAAATGCAGCTGCTGAGTTCAGCGATGAAGACGAGGACGACGATAGCGAGGGGAAGGACAGGACCAACGTGGAGTCTCGGACGGTAAGAAAACGAGCCGCTCCCAACTTGTGGACTCGAACCGCGGAGGAGGAATCCCCGCTTACGCGAACCTTTTTGACGTTGCTTTATCCAGATCCTGAGGAAGAAGCCCCCGGCGGCGGCGTTGCCGGCGAGCATGGACACCAGCGAGGACCCTGACACGGAGGAGGCACTGAAGGGCTTTGACTTCCTGTCGAGCCCCGATGAAATGGACACCTCACCGGAGTCCAGAGGCCCCGGAGACGGCACAGACTGGGGTGAGTCACACACCAGGCCCAGTGGGGACTGAATGAAACTGCTGTTCAAACCATAGAGACACATTACTTTCAATATCAATACATGTATTAATTCTCCCATGCATGATGAGGGGCAGTATAAACGTTTCCGATTCGCCCTATGCTGTGAAATTATATTTTCTTGTTGCTCTAATAATTTTCATTTGCTCATAGTGTGGTGCCTGTTCATGGAGTACCCATCATCCGTGTGTCATGCTGTGGTCACGAGTCATGTTGTTGGGAGTCTGTTTGTGTTTAACCCATAGTTTGTGATCTCTTCCACTGTGTGTCCCCACAGTCGGCCTGTGACTGCACTGTGTCCACCACTCCTGTGTGTCGTCAAATCAATCGGAACCCCTGAATCTCATTGGCCTTTGAGACTCGGGACCAAATCCTGAGAAAAACAAAAAAACTTGTCCTGATGCCATGCTGAGAGGTTTTCTTTGTTGTGAAACTCAAATTTCAGTCATGTTCGTGCAGTGGTTTTAATTCTCTAGTAGTTTTATTGTTCAATTTTTTAATAATTTTATAGATTTGTCGCGATTCAAAAATCCGAGTGTCCAGTTCAAAGAATCCCTCGCATGGCATCAACGCCCCCACCCCCCCCCCCCCCCCCCCCACACACACACCCCTTCCCACCTCTTTCATTTGTTACAGTAGCACAGAAATATCATGCCGAGAAAATTCAACACGCCTGTAAACGCTGCTCCTGAGGTTGCAGTGGCATGCGTAACATAAACATGCTCATCACAGACCCTAAAGAAACTATCCTGGAGGTTCCTCCACATCTCCAGGAGAGTACCGGCCCCTGAGGGAGGGGTCTGTGCACCTTACAAGCCTGGCGGGGAGGGGCGGGGGGTGCCTCACCCACCCCGCCAGGCCGCTCGGGCCTCGACCAGGGCCGTTCCTCAACAGCCTCTCGGTCTGGTTTTGTTCTCCCTGTGTAGAGAAGGACGAGCAAGGTCCCATTTCTGAGGCCTGGGACGTGGACCCGGGCCTGATTACCAAACTCAAGGAGCAGTACAGAAAGGAGCGCAAGGGGAAAAAGGGGGTGAAGAGTAAGTTCTGTCAGGCGTCGCTGCCTCCCTCCCTCTCCTCTCTTTGTAGAGCCTGACTTTCCTGGGTTCAGCCAAAAAAAGCCTCAATTCAAAAAATCAGAGCATCTCCATTATTTCTTCTTCATCTCCTTCTCCAGCTGCTCCTTCTTCCGCCTCTGTCCTCTTGCCATTTCATACTGAAGCGTCTTCTGTCTCCTGGTGGCTCTTTATGAAAACGGCATCGTTATTTTCACACTCCTCAATGTAATGTTTGACGCATGTCTGTCCGTCCCATTTAAATGTTGTTTTTGTTTTGTTTTGTTTTTTTTAGCTGTATTTATAGTCTCATCATCATCTTGTCCACATTGTCAGATATCAGGGATTAATGCGAGTTAGCCACGATAGGTCCATCTGTGTCCCGTCTGCGCCAGACGAGGTCCCACCATCATTTGTTTCTGTACGTTCTTCAGGCATAACAACATAATTCTCGCCATCTTTATCCTCGTCTGTCAGCAATGTTGACGCTACACCAACGAGCTGTAAAGTGATGCCAGTTAGGAGCTTTTTAAATGACTCCATGAAGCGATTTAGCGGAATATTACTGTTCTCTGAATAGAACAACGGCCCACTTCAGACTCACGCAGAGACTGAGAGCCCTCAGATTTATAAATTTATAAGACCCGGGCTCGGATTTCTTGCTCTTGTGATCGAATCATGAGCGACTCGGTTCGTCTCACTTTCCTACGCACACACACACACACACACACACACACACACACACACACACACACACACACACACACACACACACACACACACACACACCTCTTTCTCATCCTATGATTTGGCTGAAATCTATTTTTGATCTTCACTCCGTGTTGGTGCATTATCACTTTGGTGAGTGTGTGGAGAAGGAACTGGAAGTCTGAGACTTTAAAGGAGTAAGATTATATGTGGCAAGATGAAGGGAAACGTTCCATTAGCAGACAATTGAAGAGTGAGTGGAGTACAAGGTGTTGCGTTTCCTTCCTGTTCCACCTTAATGACTGACTAAACCTATTTCTTGTCGGTTGAGGTGTAAAAATGTGTAAGCTTACCTTTCAGGAAGCTTATCATGACACTCGTAGGCAGGTGGCTCATACCACACACACACACACACACACACTGTTGGAGACATAAAAATGCAAGAAAAAATTCACCAGATGATGTCGCACATTTTGCAGAAGCTGCTTGACAATCCACATAAACTAAATTTAAAAGAGTTTGACACAGTGGCGATTAATTTTAGACTTTTGTTTTCTTAAAAAAAAAAAAAAGAAGAAGAAGAAAAAAAAAAGCTATGCTGCTGAGAAATGGAGCCTTCAAACACTCATAGGTTGCATTGAATCTTACCACCTGGTACACTGCAAGTTCTTTACAAATACGGACTTTGATCGACGTGAGGTGGCATTTACACAAACGTGTGAAGGTGAGGACACACTCAGTGTGGAAGTGAGTTTGCACAATGATTATTTTCAGTGGACTTTCCTCCCATCAGCGTCGTTGTCATCTCGCCCTTACTACTCGCTTTGTGAGTTGTCTGGGAAGACATTTGTAGTGTATGAACCTGCAATAAAGCTGCTGTATAATTGAGATTTAACAAATTAAACTCTTGGAAGTCAAAGAAAATGACCGACAAGTCCGTATCGTAGCTTCATGTTCTCCTCCTCAAACCCCCAGCCAGAGCGAGGCTCTTTAAAATGTTAACCTGTGTCTTTAAACGTGTATGATATTTTGCTTTTTTGACTTGATGTTTACACTTAGTATTGCTCGGGTTGAGTTCTTTGCCTTGCTGAGACTTCAGAGTCCTTTTTATCTGAAACATCTCTCTCCACACGGCTCACACTCAAAGACTGATGTGCCTCAACACCTTTTCTCTCTCTTCATTTATCAAGGACTCTGCTGGTGGCTTCCCCTCATTTTCTGTTCCGTTACTTCCTTTGATTTCTTTTCTACCTTTTCAGCGCTGCTTTCTTTCCACATTCATTTATATGTTTTCTCTTCTTTCTTTTTTTTCACTCCCAAGCCTGTGCGCACACGTTTCTAATAAGATGTTTTAATGCCTTTCTTTGCTCTTTTTTAAATTTCATTTATCCTGTCTTGCGTACACTGCTGGTTTACTGTCGCTCTGACATGTTGAACAGGGCCCAACCGGTCCAAGCTGCAGGACATGCTGGCTAACCTGCGAGACGCGGAGGACTTATCCCACATGCAGCTGCCGTCCGCCCCTCAGCCGCGGCCCAACGTGGCCCGGTTCAACGAGCACGACGGGAACCGGACAGACGAAGGTGCTCGAGCTCAACGGACTTGAGGAAATCCAAGTATTTTGTTTTACCGTTTGTTCGTAATAACACGTGTCGTTTTGGTCTTGCAGTAGTGGAGGCGTTGACCTTCCCTCCGACCTCTGGGAAGTCCTTCATTATGGGTTCTGACGAGGCGATGGAGAGCGAGCTGGGTCTGGGCGAGCTGGCCGGACTCACTGTGGCAAACGAAGCCGACAGTCTGGCGTATGATGTGAGTGACGAGCGGCAAAATATGTTCTAGTAGCGATACGGCCTCCATCTAACAAACTTGTTTTTAATGTGACCAATTAAACTTTTACTCTTTTGTTACGTTTGTTAATAAAGAGAAAGCCACCTTGCAGCCATAAGTGGTGTTTTTTTTTTTTTATGACATTTTAACAGTTTTAACCTTGATTGAGTACATTTAATGGAGTTGTTGACCGGGTGTTAACTTCATGTCCCCTCGCTCCAGATTGGCAACAACAAAGACGCCATGAGGAAAACGTGGAATCCCAAATTCACCCTGCGGAGTCACTTCGACGGGATCCGCGCTCTGGCCTTCCACCCCGTGGAGCCCGTCCTGGTCACCGCCTCGGAAGACCACACGCTGAAGATGTGGAACCTGCAAAAGACTGCCCCAGCCAAAAAGTAAGGCCGACTTCAACCGCCGCCCTCCCCGCTTCGCTCCTTCAGTTTAATTCCCTCTAATGAGAGTGGACAAATTAAAATGTACTGCTCTATTGAATTTCTGTTAGCGACACAAGCTTTTCAGTGCGTGATGCAGTCTGCCCGAAGCAGCGGTTGTTTGATTGCGGCCCCACAAGGAGTATAGGCTCGCCTTTGTTGCCGCGCAGACACGCGATTCGTCGACAGGAAACTGACAACACTCTGCCCCACAAGACTCATTATGTCACGTCACAACTGTGCAGCCCACGCACCGTGTGTAGTGAAGCCGTGCGCTTATTTATAGATGCTGATGTCACTTTAAAGTCATGGGGATTGTGAGTAAGACAATAAAGTGGCAGGATTCAGATTGTGCAGCTGATGGAACACTGCTGCTGAAAAGCTTGTTGCGTCTTCTCGTGGCTTTGTGATGTCCAATAAATCACATTATGGTCACTATGTTTGGTTTTTCTTAGTTAGATTCATACAAGTTTTATTTGTCTACAGGAGTACATCATTAGATGTGGAACCCATCTACACTTTCAGGGCCCACAGGTAAAAACATTAAAATAAATAAACAATGCAGTGTATTAGATGTCACTATGAGATAAAAAAAAAACTTCTTGATTATTTTTCTTTTAAACCACAGGGGGGCAGTATTGAGCATAGTGATGAGCAGTACAGGGGAGCAGTGTTTCAGTGGAGGAGTGGACGGTACTATACAGTGCTGGAACACCCCCAACCCCAACATCGACCCCTACGACTCCTACGGTAACATCCAGTGTTTTCTTTCGGTCTGAGGCCTTCGTAACGCTTTCAGACAAACTAACCTGGTCTGACTTTGCGTGTCCTGTCGTTAGACCCCTCGGTGCTCCGTGGAGCTCTGAATGGACACACCGACTCGGTTTGGGGTTTGGTGTACAGCAGCGCCCACCAGCGCCTCCTCTCCTGCTCGGCGGACGGGACCGTGAGACTCTGGGACGCCAACACCATCTCTCCGGCCCTCGCCGTGTTCAATGAAAACAAAAGTACTGATTTGATTTCTGCGTGACATCTTTGAAACCTTCTTTTTGTTTTTGTTTTGTTTGTTTATTGATTTTGGAATCGTGCTTTTCTCTCTGCACCAGAGCTGGGAGTTCCCTCTTCTGTGGACCTGGTGTGCAGCGAACCAGCTCACCTGGTCACGTCCTTCACAGACGGACAGATTGGACTCTTCAACATGGAGACGCGCCAGCTGGTCCTCAGTCTAGAATCCAATTTAGATCCAGGTAAAAGTGGTGAAAGCTCACACAACCCAAGTGATAATTTGATTTCCAGGTTGTTACAATGTAAACATTTCATGGCGTGGAAAGGCTCTTCATTGACATCTAGTGGTGGCTACAGGGGTTACAGTTAGTAAAACTTGTTGGTATAACAATTTATACAGTGTAATATCCCAAAGGATCTCATCATCCGGGGTATATTTGCTTTATTTGCTGACTCAGGTGGAGCCACAATGATGGAGGGAAGAGCAAATGTTTTGTTTTAATCTCGTCATGATAATACAATTCTATAACACCATCAAACGTGTGTTTTTGTTTTATGCATTCGACGATGATTTATTAATCTGACTGCTCCCGTGTGAAATGTAACGCGCCCTTGTGTTTTTCACCAGGTACCCCCAGTCACATCAATAAGGTGCTCAGCCACCCCACCCTGCCCATCACCATCACCGCACAGGAGGACCGACACATCAAGTTCTATGACAACAACAGCGGGAAGCTGATCCACTCCATGGTGGCCCACCTGGACGCCGTAACCAGCTTAGCTGTTGACCCCAACGGTCTCTATCTCATGTCGGGCAGTAAGTACCTCTCAAACGGTCTCTGTTCATCTCTTCATTCTCTTCGTACCTGATCTTTGTCATTTACACATAAAGCACATTAATTCTGACTTATTGGGAGTATGTTTGAAAATATATATTATGTAGTCTGCTCACACAAACACATGGCGTTTTTGATTTGTGTTTGTTTTTGGAGGAGAGGAATTAGGACAGATGGCACGACGTGTTCCTGTTTGTCACCATGGAGTGATTGGATGGAGAGCTGAGTGTGTGTGTTGGTGCAGGAAGTTAATGTGATAGTGGTCATATAAAGTCTGTCTTATTAATTCTGGGCTTTGGACTCTCAGTGGAAAATGTAATTTTAATTTCAACTGAAAACATGTTAATCGATTCCGAAATGGAATAAAACAAAGTCTTTTAAATTCATCACTCGGGCTTCATGTTTAACTCCTGCAGGAGATGTGAAAGGAGATTGCAACGTCAGACTTTATTCTCAGTGACTCGCCTCGACCACCAAGGACTAATGGTCACATGTCAACATTAACGTCAGGTTTTTCAGATGCAGTTTGTGTATTTTTCCCTCGACAAATATGTCGTTTCCCTTCCGACAGACATCCCTTCTCTGTAAGGTTGTGTTGGCTGTGGCTCAGCTGGTAGAGAGGGTCTTTTTCCAATCGCAGTCTTTGTTGCCCTGTCGAGTAAGAAGTTGCTGCTTTGCGGTTTAGTTCTGAGACTTCTCATGTACGTTATCGTTCTCGTCTGCACCTCTTGTAAACTGCTCTCCTGTCTGGCTAGGTCACGACTGCTCCATCCGTCTGTGGAACATGGAGAGCAAAACCTGCATCCAGGAGTTCACGGCTCACAGAAAGAAGTTCGAGGAATCGATCCACGACGTGGCGTTTCACCCGTCGAAATGCTACATAGCCAGCGCCGGGGCAGACGCCCTCGCCAAGGTGTTCGTATGACGCGGAGCTGCGTCTCCCCCGACGGCCCCGCTCTCTGACTCGGCCTCCCGTCATCAGGGACCAATAGAGACACGGCAGGGGAAGGAGCTTCAGGCGGGGGTCCAGTCCCACCTCACTCAGCCCGCTGGCCTCCTGTCGGACTGGAGGACTGTGTAGCCGCTGGCCTCCGACAGGCTGTGACTCTCCGTGGGGGGAAAAGGGTCAGCGGGGAGGCCAGTCAGGAGGAGATCTGCTCTCTGGTCCCTCGCTCACCCTCCCCCTCCCTCCCCTCCCCCCCTCCTCCCCCCACCCCCCACCCATCCAGGCAGGCCTGGGTGTGACCGGGCACAGCGCCCCCTGCAGACAGACGGACTAAAATTCACCCTCCCTCGCGAGGAGGCTCAGGACAAGTGTTAAGAGTGTGGGGTGGAGAAATGAGGTCTAAGCCCCTTGTTCTTGTTCTTCTTCTTTGGCCCGGTGGGCTTCACACTCGCCCCCCAAAACCCCCTCAGGCCGCCGACCGTCCCTCTCCGACACGCCAGGTCCCGGCCGCTTTACTCCAAGTCAGGTTTCGTGTCGTGTTGTTCCAGAAATGTGGGGTACTGAAGGCTCGCTGGAGCTGGTCACGGAAGCCACTCACTCACTCTCACTCACTCACTCACTTCTTCTTCTTCTTCTTCTTCTTCTTTTTCTTCTTCTTCTCTGCTTCCCAGACTGACTCTGCTTGCTGGCCTGCCTTTATTTTCCTTTTTAAAACACGTATTGACAAATGTGCCTTTGCTTTAAAAAGGTCTTGAAAATGGTATTTTAACAAGCTTTGGTTTTGAGGAACAGGGAGGGAGGGGAACGGTGGAGAATCGGAGCTGGTTGTCACAATGTTGTTGATTTTAACATTGGATGTAAAATTACAAATGCTTATAATAAACAAAATATATATTCAGTCTTAAAATTTACTGTGCAGCGTGAGTTTGAGTGCTCTCCTTTTTGATAAGTGTGGCTGGGGAATCAGTTTTGTGCATTTTGAGGCAAAGCTGGTAGAATGATACAGACCAATAACTATATTGCCTGTTTGTTAGATTCAAGTACTTGTACACTTCAGAAGTAAGATTAAAAGCTTATGTGTCCAAAGTAAACCCTCCTGGTTATATAAATACAATTGAAACTTGGTTCTAGATGTCAAGTTTAGGAATAACTGATTTTGGCCAGTTTGCTCTTGTTTGAACTGAATGGCTTGTACTGTATGTAGTTTTCCCCAGTCGTGTGGACATGCTTGACTACAATGTGATGTATCATGTCCAGATATTTACAGTAGTCCAGTGTTTAGCAAGAATTAGTGCAGTACTTTAGGACTATTTGAAATATTGAGTTAACTTTCCAACACGGAGGAAAGAGAGAATTGTCCTGCGAGTCCAGTTTACTGTAAACTGAGGACGTTAAAAGAAAGGAAGAAGAAAAGGAGGGGGGGGGGGGGGAAGAAAAAAAAAAGTCAATCAAGATGTTGTACATGTAGAGTACAGCTTCTAATGAGCCATTTTCTCAGTCACTGGTTTGTATATGAAATTATGTTCAAAATAAAACCTGCTGTAAAAATGTTGACGGGGCTCTGATGTTGCTCATTTTGATGGCGTGGAAACGAACTGGAGGAGGAGAAGAAAAGCGATTGTGGGATGACTTCAGATGAGGGGTGGACAGTTAATTTACCCAACGGAGCCATGTTAAAAACTATTACTGTGGAGGGCTGAGCTGAAGTTGTACTGAATATATTTCTTATTAAAAAGCAGTATGTTACACGGCTTTGATAAGTTGTGTTTTGTCCATTAACCATGATTGAAACCTCAGTTTAAATTCACCCTGCGAGCAGGAACTATGTATCCTTTAAGGCAGTGTTTTTCAACCACTGTGCCGCGGCACACTGGTGTTCCGCGAGATATAGTCAATGTGCCGTGGGAAATGATCCAATTTCACATTTTTTTCAAAAAAAAACAGCGGCTGTGAGAGCAGTGTGTTGCAGAGTAATCATGTATAAATACTCCTCGCCAATAGATGGCAGCACAGAACTTTGCCGTTGAAATAGAAACTGAAAGACGACAGTCTCGTTAATCACCACCATCTGCGGCTGCACCCATCTTGTATCAAAGTACTGTGTCAGTGACAGTGATGGAGAAGTTTTTGAAAAGGGAGGATTTGAACTCCGAACTAGACATGTTCGTGTTTGTCTGTCTTCTATTCCTGCCAGGATCTCAGCTCTGTGTTCATCCATCAGGTCCAGGTTTCACACTGAGTGAGTAAAAATAAAATAAAAAAGAAATTGGGAAATACTTTTTTCTGTATTTATTTGATTCCTGTTGATAAAGCATTGATGAGAAGGACTTTATATTGTTAATATAGGCTGCAGAGTTACATTTTTTTTTACCATTTTTGGGTGGTGGTGTGCCTCGAGATTTTTCCAAAGAAAGAAGTGTGCCTTGGCTTTAAGGATATCCTTTGATTCATAAATTGGTTTATGACCAAGCGTCACCGCGACCTGCTGGGTGTTCCTCCCGTTTCCAGCTTGATATCATGGCTGATGCATTCAAGCTGAATGTGTGTGACGGAGGCAGGGAAGTAAACCTATTGGTAGGATGATTCGTAAGCTGCCTCCAAGGTGAAAGATGATTCATCATCCTATTTTTATTTCTATACAAGAACAGATCAAGAGGGAATGTTCTCTAAAAGGATTTTTTTTGATAATTCTTCAGCATAGAAGTAACACTCTTGTCCTCCAATGAGAATACAGTACAGGTTTGGGGGGGATTTCTGTGTTAAGGTTACACTTTCGCACATGTTTGCGTGTGTGGTGGAAATGTATTCGCTTAAATCCAAGCCAGTTCTGTCATATATGCAGGATTTTAACACAATTCCAAAGACGTAAATGAACCAGATCAACATAATGAGAAAAAAAAAAAAACATGAGAAAAAAGTGCACGTTTTCTTCATTTATTTTATTAAAAATGACAAAAAAATATTTGATGTATTATCTGAACATTATTTGCGAAAGGCTTTTAATATGCATATGTACAAAACAAGGCATAAAGAGGGATAAAATCATAAATATTTTTTAACAAGACTTGAGAAATGCCTGCCATGTGAGAGGCGACCATCATTTAAAAAAACAAAACAAAAAAATAACTAAAGAGTCACTGTTTAAATGCCGGCCGCTCTGCACAAACATTCCGCAAGTACAAGTCCTTGTTCCACGTGGTCGATTTTGCTTTTCGCAGCCACGCTTTGGTTGCACATAGGAATCATATCAACATCACTTTCAGCACCAAAAGTCTCTGAGGAACTTCAACAATGTCCCTACGATCAAATATCTCCCGTTAGGAAGATCCAAATGCACCAGGTTTAAGAAAGAATATCCTCTTTACAGAGAATTATATAAAAGCACCTTAATGTTGAGTTTATGAAGTACGCTAAGCCGTAAGAGGACGTATGAGGCATGCTTTAAATCTACATTTCTCTGCAAGCACCACACCCCAGTAAGGTAGTTTGTTAACTTTCTGGTATAACTTCCTAGTTACACACCCTTTGAGGTACTGCAACTTGTATTTAGAACTTTTTAATTATGTTAATGAATACTTTATAAATGTTCGCCTGAAGAAGTAATTACAGGTCACCAAGTGGCAGAGGTGGAAAATACAACTCTTGCTGCATTGCTTGTATTGGATCTATATCTACGATCAAAGCACATTTCTCAGACAAAATAGATATTTTGGTTTAAAAAAATATCTAAATATATAGCATGTACATAAAAAATGTTTTCAGTTGATATGTTATAACTTCAGGTTTCTTTCATGTAAATGCCTGAAATTAGCAGGAATGGGTTCATACTATTCTCTTTGCAAGTCAAATTAATTAAGACCGTATTTGTTGAATTACTTGTGTTACATATTAATTCAAAACATCTGACAGGAGGTTTTTTTTTCTGCTGTCAAAAAATGTTTAGTGATCATTTAATATCTATGTATGTGCTTTAAAAGCAGTCAAACCACACCAGGTCAAAGCTGATAGACTAGAGTGGTAAATGGGAAGACAATACGAGGGTTAAGTACAGTGATGTGTGTATTTGTAGTTTGGTTCTTTCACCTCTGCTGCGTGGTGAACAAGCTTTTTGACACAAGCAGCTTGACATTTCACATTCAATTAAATCTTCACTCAATTATGGCACTTAAATGTATTTCAGTTTATGTCTCTTTATATTAAAGGAACAGTGAAGATATCCTGTTTGAAAAGAAATTTAGTAAATCTTTGAAACCACTCTGCCTTTATAAGAGTAACGGATTGGTAAGTTTTAGTTTTGAAGTTTAGTCCTTTATGCTTTAAAAAAGTGAAGGACCTCAGTAAAGGACAGTGTCGCTGTGTATATAGACTCTTCACTTTTCTCGCTGCCTGTTAGGGATCAATTCTTGAACACTTTAATATTTGCTTCGTCCGCACTATAATTCCTCACCTGATTCCAACCCCCTTCGACACGGTGAGTAAATTCACAATCAGTGTCCCGTCAGGACAGCCCAGCACCAACCCAACCTCCTCCGTCCCTCTGTCCATCTTTAGTTTCTGGGCTGCGAGTTGAACTCCTGACAGATGTTGTGGATGATCTTGGACACGAACTTGTACAGGTTGTCGAACTCGTCCACAAAGAAGGAGTGCTCCTTGTCGGGGTCCGTGGCGATGTACTCCAGCTCGTCCTGGGCCGCCCAGGCGATGCCGATGGAGTAGGCGATCACTCCTGCAGCCGGGCGGAAGAGGGGCAGGTTAGAAACACAGGCACATCAAACACCCCCTGCGTGACGCCTCGGTGAGGATCAACACGCCGCAGGCTGGGAAAACGTCGTACTGGGACGTTATCCTCCGAATGTGTCAGTCTGGATCAAGATTTGAGGTTTTCCTCTCTTAATCCATTCACTCATCAAAAGGAGTTTTCGATTTTGCCCACAGTGACGCCTCACCTTGGCGATGGACGGCCAGCGCAGGCGCTCTGACGTCGTCGTAAGAACGCCCGTCGGTGATGACAATCATGATCTTGCGTTTGTTGGGCTTGGATTTGCTGAAAAGCTGCTCGGCGGCGTAGGTGATGGCGGCCCCGGTGCTGGTCCCGCCGCTCCAGTAATTAACGTGTTTGATGGCGTTGAGCAGCTCGGCCTTGTTGTTGTACTGGCCGAACGCGAACTCCAGCCTCTGCTCGTAGGTGTACTGCACGGCACCGACCCGCGTGTCCGTGTCGGAGATCTCAAACTCCCGCGTGACGTTGGCCACGAACTCCAACACCGTGCGGAAGTTGCCCGTCCCCACGCTGCTGGAGCCGTCGATGACGAAGGCGATGTCGTTGGCGTTCAGGCAGGTCTTACTGCAGACCAGGCGGTCTGTGTCGCACACACCCGCTTCACCAGAGGCTGCACGGCCTTCCTCAAGGCAAACCAGCTGTTCACTGGGAGAGAGTAGAAGCCGTTTGTCCGGCACACGGCCTGAGGTGGGGGGGTGACATGACACACCGTTTTTAGTGATTCCCGTCAAACATTCGCAGGATACTGTGACAACAGCCCCCCCCCCCCCCCCCCCCCCCCCTACCTTGTCCACAAAGTTGGCCTCCACCAGGTTTTGTTTCTCGCTGTCGTCGGGGCCCTCGATGGTGACGAAGAATATGTTGATGCCAGACTCCCGCGCCAGCCGGGACGCCTCCTCCACCTTGTCCGTGGGCCACCCGTCCACCAGCACCACGGCCACGTTGGGGGCTGCGCCTCGGTTTCCGTTGGCGTCGCTGAAGTACTGCTTGTTGATGTAAGACAGGGCTTTTCCTGTGGGGACACCAGGGGGCAGCAGGGAGGCAGAGTGAAGATACCACATCCATGGTGCACAGAAGCATTTGGCTCACGTGCAGGAATGCATTTTGGGAAAAGTCTGTTATTCATAAAAGAGTAAATGTTATGTTATGACAACAAAAATAAACCAGGCAGAGTGTCGGATATGACATTAAACAAGAGACGCGTACTGGACTGAGTTTTCCTTGGTGTTTCCACACCAGCATGTACACATTCCTATGTGGGAAGTGTTTCAACTGTATATCCTCCACTGGAAGTGATATCCTATCATTTAGTGTGTCTTAGCCGTGCTGGTGGTCGAAACATTGTTGAAAAATGGCTCACGTTCATAAGATTAGATGCTACTTCTGGATAAGCGTTTGTGTCCGCATGCTAAATTGAGCAAATCTTACAGAAACGTGTGGCAGCAGATGCACACGGACACACCAAAAGAGGCAGAAAAACAGCAGTGGCGCCATGAAAACTGACCCCCGGGGACTGGTAAAACTACATGCTGGCTGGTCATGCAGAAAAAAGAAAAAAAAAATAGGAAAACACAGTTTACAGAAGCAGGACTATAATTTAGCAAACAGCCTTTTGCAGCAGATTTAGATTTAATTCTAACCTTGCATGTGAAAATGTGGCTGGATAGTAAACCATCGCGATAATTGCTGCCCTTTCACTTTCACACTTGTGTGCGTGTGTGTGTGTGTGTGTGTGTGTGCAGGCATCTGCATGCGGCTGTCGGCTCAAAGCGGGTCACTCACCCACATTGGAGAGGCCGCCCTTCTGCACGATTTTATCTATGGCCGTCTTCACCTCCCGGGAGTTGTAGTGTGACTTCAGGCTGATTTCCGTCACGGGGTCGTCGCTTCAGATAAAAATACAACAGCCCAACCGCATGATATGTGTCCTTATCTCAAACCGGTGGTTAGAAAGTCACAAACGGAGAGGTTACCCATATTGAATGATGCCCATCATGGGGCCGGCCGCGCCCACGTTGATGGCCTGCGCCACCTCAGCCAGGAAGTCTTTCTGGATCTTGAAACGCCGCTTCCCAATGCTCCAACTCCCATCCATCAAGAAGGCCAGATCCACCTTACAGTCTGCAGTAAACATGGCACGGCACAGCCAATTATGTACACTTCTCTTACTGAGCAAATAAAGTTTATTTGTGGAGCATCTTGCCAACATGAAAAAAAGATCTAAATTCCTTTAGGAAAGTAAAAACAAAGTAATAAATGGAAGAAATGAGGTGCAAATAAGAGCTTAGACATACAATTAGACAAACAACTGAGACGCGATCCAAATGGCACGTCTTAAGAGGGCGTTTGCCGAAATTCCTGCAAGTTAATAGTCACATTTCCCTAATCTTGGTCTCCATATCAAAGAGCTGACTGAGCCGACTTAGTTTCTAGCAATGGGACTAATTGTTCACATTTCTATCTTGTTTTACTGAAATCATTGAAATTTCTTTCGTCGAAATCTCAATGAGTAACGTTTATATGATCAATAGATGATACATAAAATATTCAATCAATACATCCTTGGGCTGAATCTTACAGGCAATCACATACTAACCCCATGTTTTCTCTTTGCATGTTTCCATGTTTCATTTTTAATGCATGCTTAAATTCTAAAGCTTTATGCTTGGAGAAAAAAAAGTTCTTAAAAGGCTATATAGTTAGTAACAAAAAAGAAAGAAAAAGGCCAATTCAGCACTTGCTGTGTACAAATCCTGAAGTTTATAGGTTTTGTGTTATGAGTTTTTGGTTTCGATGAATGAAATTAGGTCTGTGTTTCACCCTGGGTTAGATTTTAGAGTTTTACTCGACAACATGAAACACGTCAGTAAATAAACCACTTCAGTGTGGTTTTTTTAACACAAAGCCAAATGAGCCTACAGAGGTGGTGGTGATGCATCGCCGTGTCAAACACAGCTTTGTTTGGCTTCATGTTCAGGCGCTTACAAACTGTTCTGAGTCAATTTTTCCAACTCACAGATGTGTCAGTTGGTACTGTTTTTTTTGAGGTCACACATAGTAACTCTTGCAGGATCCATTCAAACAGATCATACCTTAAACTCCCGGCAAATCAAAGTGAGAAATCAGAATAAACAGGCTCAAAATGTACATTCATTTACAACTCCACCAAATCATGTGACAAAAGAAAAGCATAAAAATGCTACATGATGCTTTAATAAAGCATTATTGATAGATAAACATATACAACAGTCAGATCTGATTCGGCTGACATAATGCCAAGTTGGTGATGTTAATAATAACAATATACTTTATGTAATTAAAGCAGGACGAATTTTTTTTTTTTAAGCGAGTTCAAACAATTTTGAAGAAAATGCTTTTTAATGCTGGCACATTGAATATTCAAGTATAAGGATATTTTAAATGGGGCTGGTTTGCACTGGCTGTTTGGCTGGTTTAGTTTGTCAGATCTGGCAACCCGGAGTGAGACCCAGTACAGATAGGATGAAAGCCAAAACTAATGAGTTCGTAAAAACATGCAAGAAGTCAAATAAAATGTGGCCCCCGATGTAAAATAATCTTGACAGCCGAGCTCTAGAAGACACAATCAGTTTTAAACATCTATGAATCCCACAGACGGGGCCTTTGAAGAAGACAGGCACGTACTTGGGTCTCCCTGCGTTACAGGCTCAGGTGGAGGTCTGGGTACAGGTCTGGGTACAGGTCTGGGCGCCGGTTCCTGCTCTCTCACGTTGAAGCCTGGAAATCAATACAGCCACTTTACAGTCACCGTTTCATCCTCCAAGGCAAAGTATTTATGTCTTCTCGTGTAACGCGGAGGTTTGTAAATGCGTTATCCTGAACCGACACAACTACAGAAGGGAGTGTGTTTTTGCAGAATCAAACCAAACATTCAATTTGCCAAATTTCCACTTTTTCTTTTTTTGTGAGATCCCAAATGGTTAGACTGTCATTATTGTGGCTCCCATTTTGCCAAACAGGAACTGATGTTATCCCTGGGCAACCGTGCCATTTCACTTTGACTCCAAACCCCTTCAATTACAGGCTGAGCAGAAACACAGATGCGCTCCCTCAGATTGCCTTGGTTTGGTGTGTTCTGCACTTACACTCAAGAGTTTAGGGTTTACTGGCAGCGAGAGTCTTTCTGGGGGGGGGGGGGGGGGGGTGAAGAGAAGGAGCAGCAGTGAAGGCCACCTCACCTGATTCATAGAAGTTTGCTTCTGGCTTCCAGGTGTCCACCGGCTCCACTGCACAGATGATGTCACACAAGCTCAGCATTAGCGCCTTTCTACCACAACGCAGTGAAAGTTTCACATTTCCTAGAGACAAAATCGGTCTTCTCTTCTTCTTTTTTTAAATCAAGGAAGTTGAAGCTTTTAGAACCACCTCATGAACACACAGAAGAAAATTGCTCAAAGATACCAAAAACATCTGCGTGATGCTTTGGTAAACCACCGCGTACCTTTGGTGTGGCCTGTATCGGGCGGGATCTTATGGCTGCCATCTGACTCGGGGGATCGGGGCGCTAAAAGTAAAAGCGTTATCAGCAGTGACAAACTGACGGGTGAAATATAAAAACAGCAGGGCATGAGAGCTCTTCACTGGCTGCTTGTTTCTTTCTAGTGTTGGTGCTTGTGTCCTCGTGGTGGAATCAGGTTCAGTACAAAATGTTTCGTTCGGATGGAAACATGACCTGTAATCGAAAGTAAAAGCTTTCTGTGTGACCTTTTGCGCCTCATCAGAGAGTCGTTGTGGTTTAGCACTGAGACCGAAAAATTTATTTTCCTTTCAAAGGTCACGAAAATCAGAAGTCATCTACTACATTTCTCTCCTGGAGTTGAAATAAGGACAAGATAAAGATTGCACCAGAGCTGCCAACATTTCACTTGAGCTTCAAGTGGGATCTTGTTTTATATTTATTGTTAATGTATGCATACACCCAATGTACCACAAGCAGTTGTGTGTTTCCATAATGTTTATCATTTGAGAAGGAAAGAGCTCCAGCATGTGTGGTTTGACCATATAACATTTAAGTAGCTATGCCAATTTCTAAAAAAATAAAGTAGGACATCATGACTGCAATGATGTTCAACATAGACAGAAACACGAGTTTACCTGAAAGTAGGAAATACCATGTGAACACTTTTAACATGAGAATTGATCCCCCCAAAATTATGGTATCAGCAAATACTAATATATTACTATCACTATCTCACATTACATTTGGCAGCTCTTATGCCATAATTATATCAGTATGTTACAAAGAAAACTTGCCATCCCATAAAAAAACTGGGATTAAATGTGTTTCTGATGGTAACAAATTCATTTAAACATCATAGGAGTGATTTCATGTCTGTTAATCTATTCTCTAACAGAAGAATTGACTGAATCCCGACCCATACGACAAGGCATTATCAAATCTCACTTGTTAGTTCCCAATAAAACACAACAGAAAGACACTTACGGTATGCTCCAAAGTTATAAAACCAGCGCTCATACTCTGAGATATCAGGCCTGTGATCCCGAGCTAGAGGAGGATGTTTTGAAACCCGTTAGTATAGACAGACCTTCAGAGGGAAAACCTCACCTTTCCATGGTTGTGATTGGTCACATATCTCTCGCAGCCAATCTCAGACCAATGGAAACAATGACTTTGTGTAGAATTATCACCTCACAGTATCTCACATGCACAATAAACCTGCCCCGTGCTCCTCTCTCTCGGTCGCACTTCAAAGAATCTCTCATATGGCAGGCAGATGGCATGTAAACAGTGTCCTGAGAGGTGCTTTGCATGTACGTCCACATGGAATCAATTCAACACATACACGGTGAGCAGATAGCAAACTCTACGAGTCACACAAGCATGCTGCGCTTGCACATGCAACACAAGTGGACATGAGGTGCGGTAACCCGCCACAGAGAAGAGGGGCGAGACACACCAGACCTTCATGCTGTGCCGTCTTAAAAGAAGGCTTACTTACCTGTGACATCAGATGTGTCCGCCTCGCTCCATGTGTAGCCAGAGTCTGGAACCGAATAACTAATATCTGAGCAGAGAAGGCGCACGTGTCAGCGGGGATTCAGGACGTTTTGGTCATAATCAGGTGCCTCTGAAAATGCTTTATCTTCTTTAATTTAAAGTAAAATTGCATAATGTGTTCAACATTGAGAGGCTAACCGAGTAGCACAAAGTGTCTTGTAATACCACTTTGCACCATAAGTCGGTGCATCGAATCATTCAAGTTCCTTCTCATTATTTAGTCGCTGTAGGTGAAGTTGGTGAGAAATTTGTTTCACCATTGGTACCTGCAAATAATTCTGTCTGTCACAAGTAGATTCATTATTCATTCAATTCATTATCGTATACTCAACTAATTGCTTGTGACTGCATTCTACCTCTGCCACCCAGTGTGCAAAGGTAGAATTGTAGTATTTTATATGTTGTAATTTAAAAAAAACAACAACTGCACTGGCAATTAGAAAAGGGATTTTACACTCATCACATATATTTACAGCCTTATTAGTCTTACCTTAGTTAATTTAGACTTTCATCAAAACAATGCAAATTAGGTTTGCATTGAGTTATGCTCCAATATCAAGGATGATCTCCACTCTGTTACCTGCTGGTCGCCGAGCTCCAGGGAACCAATCGGGACGGGGAAAAGACTGGGGTGGCCAATCCCTTCTGGGAAAAGCTGTGCAAGGGAAGATTAGAAATCTACGTTCAGCACAAAGCACCAAGGAGGAGCATGCCTGTGACCTCCCACTAAACCGAACACATTTTCAGTGGAGAATGCACAAGATGTTCAGCCTTGACTCAGACTCTAAACACGCAGCAGTCACTCAAACAGACGGAGAATGAGCCACCAGAGGTTGTTTCTTTTCTACCTGCAGGGTAGCGAGGAAGAGGACGGCGGCATTGCTGAGAAAATGTGTTTCCCGTCTTCTGCTTAGCTTGAAGGCATTGTGATGCCAGAAGCAACAAAGTTTCAACTTTGAAGAAAAAAGAAAAATGGCTGCGGCATCAGGAAGGTTAGTCAGTCGTGAATCTTGCAAGGCTCCGGGCGAATCGAAATGCGAACAAAAGATGCTCAAACAGCTGAGCAAATCCATAACAGTGCGTCGCATCTGTCTAAACTGAGGGAGCCATGACAACACACTTCAGCCAACCCCTCTCTGTGGCGGACGGGCAGCTTGTGCAAACACGCGGCCTTCGCATTTGAGGTTCCCATCCTGTGGCAGCCAGCGAGCAAGGCCTTTGTTGACCGGGACAGGCTGGGAGAGCCCAGCTCAGCCTCCCGCTGAAGCGTGGGAGTATTATTCTAAAGTTGGTGTCAAAGGAGGGACAGTGTAGATAGTGGGACGCAGAGATTAGGCTTAATCTGCTGCTGGTCAAAGGGTCACTGCTCAACAGCAGACAGTAGTGTTATCTTTTTTTTTTTTTTCAAATGAAGCAGGTGCTTTAGAAGGATTGAGTTTAAAAGTCAAGATCATCACCACTTCAGTGGTCACTATGGTCAGAAGGTCAGAGCTGCATCAAGGATCCTGATCCTCACCTTGGTCTGGCGCCCATTGTGCAATACATCTGCTGCCTTGCTAACACAGCCTTATAGTGCCAGTAATCCAGCCATGAATGAACTCTGACTGCCATTAAAGAAAACACCAAGGCCCAATGAAGACGACCTCAACACCGTTCAACAGACGCATTCGCTCTTTGGGTAAAAGGGTTAATCACATAACTAACGTGAGAAGGAAATCCAGTGATCCGAACAATAAATTTAAACATTTCTTTGAGGTAGCCAGAGACAGAGGAGAAAATCCTTCAAGTCATAAATCAAAGCCCAAGACGACAACGTCAGCAAGCGTCCAGAATGTGAGAGCGTCCTTGCGAAACGCGGTGAATCCACGCTGGCTCCAGGGGCACTGCTGTGCAGCTGACCTTATATCTGACCTCTCACTCCCAGCTCAAAGAATTTCCCCTCAGGGCATCAATAAATAAAAAAAACAAAAACAAAAAAAAAACCTCCCAGTGTTATTCAAACCTCACAAATCTCAACAGCAGATCTCCCGTCTTCAGTTCAAGTTAAATAGATGCACTGGCGTGGGGGAGGTCTGGCATGATTTTAGAAATCAAACCATGTTATCAGCCACCATTTAAATAGATATAGACCAGTGTATTTTTAGGGATCCATGGTCTTGCATTCCACAGCAGCACATTTCTCAGTGAGCCAAACCTCTCCTGGTTTGAATGGTGAAAGCTTTCCATTCTTGAGGAGTGAATTCAGAGAGCGGATTCAGATTGTGGACTGGGTCAGACGTTTCTCTGGGAGCAGCACTGAGCTGCCCAATGCTGCTGCCGCTGCCGCCGCTTTCATGTCTCTCTCACCCCCACCAAGCATTTACAAGGGAGGGGAAGAGGCCAGACCAGATGGGATCTGTCATAAGATGTTATTACTACACTGACGGAGCTCATTTCTCATCATGCTCTTGTCTAAAAGACAAACGTGTTGCGGACATAGTGGAACTACGGCACAAGATCAATTCCCAGTGATATCCCATCATTCCTTACCTGTTTGAGGCACTGACACACTCACTGACTCATTTTTACCTGATGGAGCCTGTGAAAGTTGAGTATCAGCTTGTATTTCCGTCTGCCATTTAAAGAGGACGGGTCATGCATTGACCCAAAGCGTCCCACAGAGGGTAAACATTAGTGCTGCTTAATAAAACATTTCAACCAGGGTTTTATTGACCTACTTTTTTTTCCCCCTGTGTTTGATCAGACATGTCTGAGTTTCTACATCAGTGAGTGTGTCTGAGGACTCCCCCGCACAGTCTGCCGATACTTACTGGGGTTCGACTGGCTCATGGTTGGACTCCGCTTGGGTGCGGCAACCTGAACCCTGTTAAAAGCTGCGTGTAGTAATACGAAACAGGCAGATAGAATAACAGGCTAACAGGCTCTTTTCATCTTGGCAAAAAATGTAAATATGCATAGGAGGATGTGCCTGATGACAGAAAACAGCAGTTATCGCGAAAGGAATGTTAGCTGGGTAGCTTGATGGGGCGGATTAGCGGCGACCCCGGGGCAAAGATCACAGGGGCTTATGGGTGTGAACACCGAGGTCAGGCTTACAGGAGTCTCTTGGATTCTTGTTCCAACAAAGACAACCCCCCCCCCACTGCCCTCGACCTGTATACCCTGTCAGCCCGACCATGCCTACCTGTGTGAGACCCTGTGTGTGTGGGAATGTGTGCGCGATAATGATGAGGCTGACCTGGTCCGACAGGAGAGGAAGGCTGTCTCCTTATCGCTGAACCCGTCTCCGGTCTCCGCAGACCTGGGACCAAGATCATGAAATATGTACATTATCAGATAGTGAAAAAAAACGAAACAAGAATCTGAACATCTGAGACATTTTATTTAATTTTAGTAATCTGCACTGGAATATAAATCAACAATGTAAAATAATAGACAAATTTAGTTTTATGTCGGATAAATAAATGTGTTCCCTGTTAACAGACATACACATAGATCAAACCATAAATTAGATCCACACAACACAGAAGCAGTAAGTAAGACTAACAGACTGCCAATGATCCCTTAAAAAACATTATAGACTCATTTGGTGACTCCAATCCAGTAGCTGCAGTCGATGAAAAAAAAAACAAAAACGGATGCAATAATGCCTCAGACTTACAGCTACCGTTGACTTTAAAAGATGTCTGGCCAAGAAAAAAAAACCAAAAACCTCTTCTTTCAGGAACTCACTATAAATACAGCAGCACTAAAGTAGAAAATATGTCCATATGTGAGGCTTGCCGCACACAGACGAGGTCAAATATGGTATCAGTAATGTGGATACAACAGCTAATTGGGTAAAAGCAAATAACAGAGCAGCACATTCTGCTAATTTCACAAAATTACTCCACTTGTATGTCATGCAGTCTTTCAAACCAGGAACAGACAACAGTCTACTAAACACACTATCGTGCCTGGCTATAAGTGTTTGTGATTCTCAATCATTTTTCCATCTAATGTACCAGTATAGATACATTTCATACGGCATTTATGTGTCTGTTTAGATGTGTTGTGTATTTTCTGATTCCCTGATACATTGTTAACAAACACTGGCTTAGAAGTACATAGATCTGGCATACATCAATACAACAACAGTGCAAAATGTGATGTTTACAGCCAGTGTGTGGATCAATAGTCTACAAACCTCAAGGCATTGAGTGAGGAAAACTATGCTGCAAACCTTCTATAGTGTGTAAACAAGGCAGCGATTGAAATGTACGCCGCAAACTGTATACAAAAAAAGGCAATAGAAATGCTTTAAAAGACAAAATAAAAGGAAAACAGTTGATTAGTTTGAAGAGTTTGTACTCAAAAGACGACGGAGCAGACTCTGATCCGGCCCTTTGTTTAAAAACTAGTAAAAGTCAGTTGAAGCAGGTGTGCACGTACAGAACAGAGATGCCGTGCAGACTTTATGGATATCAGTACAAGAGAAAAGAAGAAAGCAAAGACAGACAGAATCAAATATGAAGACGATTTCTGGGAGTCAAAGGGAGAACGAATATGAAAAACACACACGCACGCACGTAAAGATAAAAAGCGTGGATTACCTGCGCTGGCACGCTGTGGGAATCTATTTGGATAGGAACCTCCTCTGAACACTTTGAAGAAATGCCATGGTTTAGTTCAACATGACCTGCTGGAAGTGCCATCAAAGACTTTCCAGGTGTTGCAGTATTGACCTACCTTGGCCGGGGCTCTTTCCTTGACCACTCTGTGACTGTCCTACACCAATAACACATCATGGGCAAATTTTAACAAACGCTGTTTGCTTGCATGTTGAATTGTTTTCTTGAGTGCGTATTTCAGAAGCAACAGTCCCAGTCTCAGCTTTACTGGTTCAAAACCTCCATGAGAGGATATTCTATCTTCTATTATGTGTCGTTCTGCACAACTATAAGTTGCAGTGTCACTTGTTTGCTCCAGATGTTGGCTTGAACTGGTGCAGAAGTTACAGTAAATGCACATTTTTGGTGAATGGCTACTGAAACAATCACCTTTCATTAAAGTTTTTTAACTGAAAATATGTAGGCATAGAGAACTCAGACATCAGTTCATAGGGTCTTGAAGTTTTTTCTGCAGAAAACAATCTCATCAAGTTAAATATTTACTTATCAAATCATTGGGAGTTGCCACCACCATTAATTGTTTTGTTAAAGTCAGTGTAACGAAACTCCCTTACATGCCATTTAGACATCATAACAGATCATGTTTTAATCATGCATTAAAATATTGTCATATACTGTTACAGTAGGTTAGTTTGAAACAAACAGGAAGAAATGTATAGGATACCAATGAGTCCCAATCAGAGGTTAATACTGAATAAATGATGAACCCATGTCCATCTTATAAGCCTGCACACCCCAGCATTAAGCTCCAACACCCCAGCTCCTCACACCAGAACCACCAACTGAAACGTTAATAAAGAGCCGATCCTCCTTTGATGCGCTTCACTTACTTGAACTTGCGGCTGCCACATGGGCAAGGTATGGGTGACTGCTGCCTGGATAGAAGAAACACAAGTGGGCTTCGAGCACGGGGAGAAGAGCGATACTGTTACAGAAGATGAAGGAAGAGATGGTGGGGGGGTGGTTGGCTCGCAGCCCATCTCCTCTGCACACATACCTTAAGATATTGTAGCATTGCCCATTGACTGGAGCTGCATTTCTATCCCAAACGGGGCGGCGATTACTGTCTGATAATGCTTTCATTTAATGAGAATGATGAAAACTCTGTTGTTAAGTAGGTCCAGCAACAGAACAGCAGCAGTATTAACTTCAGACCACCTGCAATTTGTCATAATTACAGTTGTGACTTGTAATTGCCGGCTGCGGTCGTTCATCTTCATCACTCAAGTTTCACACAAATGAAAGCTTGTTCTGGCAAACATCAGTCCTGGTTACGAGCTGCTAAGCGTTGTTAGTCACATGTGTACTGGGTGGCACACTGGCTACGGTTTGAACACGCGTGTCTGTATAAATGACGTACGGCTTAAGCGAGGGTCCCTTTCATTCACCTGCATCCCTGATTTTATGTGCGGCAGCCCGGGCCTTGGTGGTGGTGGGCGGCGGTGGAGGCGTGGTGGTGGGAGCCTGTGTGGTGGTGGTGGTGGTGGTGGTTGGTTCAGGAGTGGTTGTGGTGGCTTCAGTTGTTGTCGGCAGCGCCGTCGTGATCGCAGGTGCTTTGCCCTCTCTTTGACCTGCGAGGAGACGACAGATGAGCGCCGCCGCGTGCAAGACGGACGGACGGGGAGGAAGAGCGTCGACAGTGCGCGCTGTGTTGTAATGCATTCTTGACATTCTTCGCGAGACTGCGGCGCTCTGGCTCCACCCGTTCAACCTGAGTGCAGTTCAGCGTGCCTGAGTCACGCGCAGGGACATCCAACCAGTAACCTTCTGTCCTCACGGCGTACTGATCGGAGGATTTTTTGCTCTCGCAGGTGAGCTGTGCTCCGCGAGTTAAAACGATTGTACAATGAAAGCTGGAAATGCCTCTTTTCACAAAGCACTGATAGATAGATAGATAGATAGATAGATAGATAGATAGATAGATAGATAGATAGATAGATAGATAGATAGATAGATAGATAGATAGATAGATAGATAGATAGATAGATAGATAGATAGAGCAGGCTTTTGAAACATGTTTTCTGTAATAAAACAACAAAATGATGGAAAATTAACTGCCTCTCACTTGTTTTCACGTAGGTGGGTCTTGAAGGAACGTAGTCCAGAGTAGACGGGTAGATGACTCCTTTCTTGGGCTTCCCCACTGAAAGACATCACAGCAAGCTTTTGGTTGGAGGCTTTATTGAAAAAAAAAAACCTGAGCTTGTTATCATCACTTTGTTTATTTTTAGTACCGGAGACAACAAAGGACTCCCTCCACTTTGGCAGAGACAGCGAGCGCACCCCGTTGGAATTGCTCCCTTTGTAGATATTCTGTCCAGCCATCTTCCTCACGATAACCTTTCCTCCCGCATTTGTGATGATGCCGCTGTGGACACATTGTTTTCATCAGTTTTAACGGCTAACAGACAAGTTTCGAGTCCCATCGGGTTTCACTTCCACAAACCTGTGGATGGCTGCGTTGCAGATGCTGGAAATGGAGGCAAACACTCCTGTCCCGTAGACCTGCTGCTTGGTTTCTTTACAGTGAGCAGGACATTTGGCTATGAACTCAGGCAGGTTGATCTTTCCTGCTCTGACGTCGCACTCAATGTCTGGAACAACTGTGGAGGGAAGAAAAAGACGAGCGAGATTGTAGTCAACTCAAGAACATTATGATAGGTTACAACTGGGTGATTTCTTTCTAACTTTTTCTTTATAAAGCGGGATATACAGGATTGCCCCTCACTATGGGCAGCACTGCGGGTAGGGCGTCATGTTGCACTATGTCCTCGTTTCATGTACAAATGTTCCATGACTGTGCACGCGACAGAACTCCTTGCACATTGCAGGGACTCATGAAGCATGCATATGCCAAGACGAGGTGAGCGAGTGTCATTCGCCACTGTAAGGTAGAAAAGAGCTGGTTTATAATTCACAGAACTTCATTGACATAATTGCTGGTTGTCAGGATATTTTACGCTTGAATGTGAATGTTGTGGTTTTTTTTTTTAAATCAGTCCAATGTGTGAAAAACACTCCGAACCCTGAGATTTTGAAAATCTTAATCAACTTGGGTATTCTTGCAGGTTATGGAAAAATCTGGGAAATAACTTATCATTGTGACAACGCGGCTTTATATCCACAAATTAATAATTAACAGTGGAGTCTTTGTCATGGAAGTCAACAAATCCTTGGCAGCTGTGATTTTACCTGTGACACAACATTTGTTTAGAACGTTAAACAGGTGCGTGATTAAAAGCCAGTGCAGACAATGGATATTACAGGCTTGCTCGCTGATGACGTCTACCTTGCTTTGGTTTCTTGTTCTTTGATCCATGAGGCTTGGCCCAGCATGTACAAGATAGGAGGAGCACTGCAGATGAGAAACAAGGAGTTTCACATAATGGGAGAGTGTATTTCCTGAACGAACAGAACATTTGTGAGAGAGGATGGTGAAGGAATCAGCACTGCAGTCAATAATGCAAAATCTTTGCTCACTGCTGCTCACCGAGACAGATGACTGCGAGCGATGTTCTCCTCATGATGTATCGTGTGATGGTTCAACAGGTCAGCCAGATGTCCTTGTACAACCCCCAAAAACCTTACAGACACAGGATGAGCAGCAGGATTGTCTTGTTAAACACCTTCTGCTTGTTCGACGAAAGCAAATCCAGGCACAGGAGGAAAACGCTTGTGTCTACTAAAAACCCAACAGAGTGAACTGGTGCTACTGAGACGTATCACTTCGAACAGGGTTTTAGGATGAAAAGCAAGGACTGATGTACTGAAATGACATTAAAAGCATAATGGCATATCTGGTTTTTGTAAAGACGCAGTGGCAACTGAAACACTTGAAAAAAAAAAGTTGCAAGTTGCATTGTCATACTTCGGGGATCAGTCAGGTCATGTGAACACTGTATTCATATACACAACTTTAACAAAACACATCTGGAGTTAAAATTGTGTGTAAAACTCGTCTCAGTATAATATGTATGGAGTCCAGCTCTATTAGAGAGCACACCTTGACATAATTTAATGTATAAGGACGGGGTGCTGTGTGGAGCCTTTTGTTTGACAGCAATGACCACATAAAGCTAAATCCCAGATTGAAACTGTTTACAGACAAGAGAACATTTCTCTCTGTGTTTTGTCATTCGCATTCAGATGTTATTCCTAAATTAATCAAACCCAAACGGGTAAAGACCCCACAGCAACACGCCAGCATGGTGAGGGTTAGGGTTTGGCCCGTTGTCAGGTATTGAAAGCGGCGCTGAAGTTGCACCAGGCTGGCAGGCGGACTGCATGAGAAAGCCACTCACGCCCGACTGTGTGCCAGAGCGGTGGGACGGTGCGCTGCTCACAGGGGAGGTGATGACTGAGGCCTCCCTGTTAACAGAGGAATGCTGAACCTCCCACGAGGGTGGCGTCATGTGTCTGTCACTGCCGCCACGCACAAGCAGGTTCAATCTGATCAAGTGGGAACATGCGATCAAACGGCGACCTCCGAAGCAGGGTCAGGTGTGTGAAATTCAGGATGACCTATACTGTGTAATGCCACTACTCAGCACGTAAACACGACAAAACTGTACCTATATATTGGTGCCACCGCTGGCAGACAGTTGAGTTTGTTATGTTTGTCACTTGGGTAAACTGAAGATCGAAAGACAATGCTGGCTTTATTGACAACAACTGGATTGTACAATAATTCATTGTTACACCCACACTTCGATCATTATTGTGGGAATAGTTCAGCAATTTAGGAATTACACTTGAAGAGTTCTGGTTCTGCTTTCATGTGTGTATCATTAAAACTAAACCACCGAAAACAACATCCTAAACACATTGTTATAAACCAAAGGATCCCATCCTTTTTTGCACGTAGCCCATTTTAATACAGGAAGTTAAGCCGTTCTCTGATTTGTCAAAACATCACCATGAAGCCAAACACTGGACAGTTCACCCACTCCCAGTGACATACAGAACCATGAGGACATTTCTTAGGTCTACATTAGATCTTAATGGTTTTATTTTACACATCTGAGTCTAACTTTGACATCTTAGCCTGAACCACTTGTTTAAAGTGCTCCAGAAGAAAGAAAACCCCAAAACAAGCTGCTCTTGCTGAACAGGTGCACTGATGTTCAATACTTCTACAGTTTGTCGGATTTTTCTTAGTAGTTCACGAGCGAATACACCACACGAGCCTCGCGTGTCACACAGAACTGAATCTGGCTCCAGTTGGCAGTGGCAGGATTCCCCCCCCCCCCCCCCCCCCCCCCCAACCCCGTGTACATTTGTGAGCGCTGACATGGATTTTCCACAGCGCTGTGCTTTGACAGGTCGGCAGATCACTGCTGCACCATCAGGACTACAATTTGTCCTCACAGGGGAAGAGAGCCAAGGCTGGAACAAGCTGGAACAGATATGCACACCTACACTACCAGAGACAGACCTGCAGCAGAGAAGAGGTGAGTCAGTGCACTTTGCTGGATAGCGAAGACAGATCAGGTGAATGACACGAAGCTGCCGACTCCTTAACTCAGTATTTCCCAGACACGGAGTGACTTTTCAGATGCGAAGGGAGCATGACATCGCGGCAGGAAAAATGAAATCATGTGCTAAACACTACAATAATTTGAGACCTCCTAATTTATGTTCCCAGTGGAAGAAACTCCTACTTTCCAAAGGAATGAAACACAGAGCAAATGATATCCTTTCACAAACACTGTAGGGAGTTTCCTGTACAGTAGATAATAGATCTTGAGGGGACTTGCTGAGACACAATCTTACATACATCAACCTACGCGCACAATCACACATGTTTAACTAAAGGATCAAAAGTAAACAGAGATTTAAGATAACTTATGGCATGCACAGATGGCTTTGGAGAACGGCATTTGAGGGCTGTTAAGACTTCCTGCCACAATGAATCACAAACACATTGGCCTACATACAGCGTGTGTCCTGCATACACCTGTGTTAAACAATGAATGACCGCCTGGGGTCCCACAATAACATGGCTTCAGTTTCCCTCCGAGGTCACACGACTGACATTTCCAGCCACGTTAAGGATCGGCAGCTTGTAATTCCAGTTGGGTGGGGACACAAATCAAACAAACCGTCATCATACTCACAAGTATGACAAAATGTACCCCCCCCCCCAAAAAAAACACCCTTGTTTTTCTCACAGTCAAACACAGAGGATGGAAGGTTTTCTTGCACAGGGCTTGGTTGATTTGTGGACCCACGGGTCAAACAGGTTGCATAGTTCGAGGAATTACTGTGCAATTGAACTCAACATAATTTTACCACTCCACTGAGGATTAAATGCTCAAAACAACCTGAAGTAAGTTGCATAAGCCGTTTTATCCAAGTCCAGGGAATCTATCGTTGCTATTAATTCAAGCACTTCCCAGCTTCTCCAAGATTCGGTGCAGATCTGGTACATGAGCAACCCAATAACAGCAGGCAAATATGACACCTGGCTGGTGGCTTACAGGTATACATTAAACAGGAAGTACAGCAGCTGCACACGATGGGTTGTCAAAATACGGGCAGACCACACACCACTGTCTCACATGCGTTTGAAATCAGTTGTCCACCAGCAGCAAAAATGCAGAAAACATACACATGTACGGTATCCATCTGTGAATGTGTGTGTGTTTTGTAAATGTGGATTTTAAAGAGTAAGCAGCTTCCTGCTACAACACAAGGTCTGTATTTCTATCTTTCTGCTTTTCAGCACAGCCACATTCCTCGTCTGGGGTGACCAGGGCAAATGCAACAAGCTTAAGCACTGAAGGGGGATTGAGGGTTATTTGAGTATCATGACCAGCTGAGGGCTTGGTTTCACAGTGTTTTTGAGTGATGGCATGCCTGAAATGAGACAGTATCTACATACACCCATTGCGAGGCAGTGGTAAATCCCACTACTCAAAGGTGTCAAGAGTTGTGCTGTAAGCATGTTCGATGTGCCAAGTGCTGTACCAACAAGCCAACTAAGAAACCATAGGCGTGAGAGATCAGACGCACAGGAAGGCAAACATGTCTCTACAAGGTCATTTCTCCAGCCCTTTTTCAGCCTTCTATTTGTTTATAGAAGTGTGTGCAGCAGTGCACTGCACAGGCTGAATTACTTTAATTCTTGGCACTTTCTTCAGTGCAAGCCAGAGCTTGTAGTCTGCTGCTGGACATATTGTATAGAGGCCACCTGCGCCTGATCAGGATCCTCCAAACCATGCAGAAACATCAGAGAAAATACACAGGGACATGTCAAATAGGAAAAGGTAAAACAAAGGCTCCTATAATGGCCGTTTGTTACCTTTGCAGTAATTTCATAAATAAACACTATAGGTAATTTATACATAAATGCTCTGGATCGTTTTCTCGAAGCACTTTTTATTTAGGCTACAGTGATGATAACATGGCTGAATTCATTCTGAAATAAACCTCTTTAAGGGGCGAGGGGGCGTGTTTACGGAAAAGAGAAAAATAAACACAGAATTGAAACAGCAGAGGGTTTATTCTAGGAAGCTGTCAAATGTAAAAAAAATAAATTAAAAAAAAAAAAAAGCTCAGGTGACATGATACAGAGTCATAATATGGAGAGAAAAATAAATAAATATATATACACATATCTCAACAACCTCACCACTGCATTTGGAGCTAAAACACGTGGAAGTCTATTTTGCGTAATTACGCATCATTGTACAAATGGACAAATTATCCACGCAAACTTTTTTTTTTACATCCCTTTTTCAAAAATCCTAATCGCTTTGTTAAAAAAAAAAAACGGAATTTACCTGAGGAGGTCAAATAATCCAGCAGGCGTGTTGGAAGTTTATATTCCCCTGCGCAGTCCTTCACTCCACTCTCATTGGAACACAGTGCGGACCAGCAGGCGTGTGAGCGAGAGGAGCGCAGATCCTTCCACCTGGACTCAAGTCTCACTCCTCCTGCATGATGGCAGCTCTCACTGAAGAGCAGAACGGGACGGGGCCACTGCTCTCTCCCCCCTGTTTGCCCATCCCACTTGGAGCTCCCAGCTCTTCACCCAGGCAGAAGGAGACCACAGTATCCCGGGGCGATCAGATGGAGATACGCGGAGCTGGCATGCTGCAGCACAGCAGGGCAAGCGTCTTCTTTCTTTGTATGCCTTGTTTTTTGGTTGTTTTTTTTTAATGCAACACAGACGTAACCAACATATTTCCCACCGTTTAAACATGTACGAGATTTGACTCTGTGTTGTGCAGCTCTTCCCATCCTCTCCCAACCGTGGGTCAACTTCAGAGCAATCACACCTCCTTCAACCAAATAAACCAATCGACACTTGTTTTGAGAGCAGACATCTACTGTCCCTTCACTGAGTGCCCAGATCGACACACACAGGAGGTTTTTTTTTAACTGCAGTCCAGTTGTTTTTTTGCAGTTATTTGGATGTTTCTTCTGAGGCTGCCTGCCATTTTGATTTAAGCGTCTTATGCACTGCTGTAAAAGAGCTCATTGTGCGTGTGATTATGGTCTTTGCAGAAACCACCTCAGGAAAAAAAAATTTCTGATTAAACTTTCATGGCCCAAGTAGATAATTGCCCATTGATGTTGTTGAGGGAGTGAAAGAGAGATGATCGGGAACTATTTCAGGGACACTCATTTTGCTCTCAACAGGGCCACAAGTTTGACCGCTTGTCGACAGAGAAAACTTCTTAATTCAGGCTTCAGTTGTGAGGAATAAAGAATTCCTCTGCTTCTTAAAAAAAAAAAAAAAGTAAATACTCCAAGCTGTTTTTACTTAACTGATCTGATGATGCTGATATGAAGTTCTTGTTGTCTCTTGTTCGACTTAACAGGCATGATCAGTCACAGCACTGAAAGCACTTTGGTTTTATAATATGAAATGAAATGCATGTTTCAGGTCACCTGAGGTTTTCATCATAATCTATTAGCGGACTCTCCAAAATAACTCTTGAAGATTTTTACTGTTTATTTTCCTCCCTCCAACAAAGATATGGATTTCCCATTGTGGGTTTGGAAGGTTTAATTGCTTAATAGCGATCAGATCTTTCAAGGGGATGAATGCAAGATACTGTACCACCAAATGAGCTACATTTAAGACCGTTCAGTGTTTCCAGATGTTCTCCTGCATCCCGTCACACTATTTTACAGACGGCGGGATTGTCCACATTTTGGAGAAGATTCAGTTAAGTCATGGAGGATGTTGTCAGTTAGAAAGTCTTGGAAATAAAAACTCTCTCAGCAAGTGTTAAATCCTACCTCAGATTCAGAAAATAATTTATTAACATTGGCTATACACGTTGTTTAATAACAGAGAAAAGACCACCAAAAAAATAAATACAAAAACAAAACACTCTCAATCTCTCCTTATAATTCAAGTATGCGTCGGAATGAAATAGAAACAGTCTTCAGAGCCTGTCACACCAGTACTCTGACGTTTCGATGTGCGAGGGCACGTCGATGTGGAAGACCTGCTGTGTGTCAGCTGGAGGGGTCTCGGGAAGACTGTTGACTCCCGAGTCGCTGTCGGGATGGGACGGCTTCAGCTCGCCCACTGCGTGTATCACCTCCGGCTTCTGGACGGGGAGCGAGGCGGGCGGCTGCAGGTTCTCGGCCTTGGGTTTGATGGGTTTAAACTGCTGCAGACGCACCACTTCCCTGCGCTCTCGGGTGCACGGCAGCAGCACGGAGACGTCCTGGCGGAATTTGGAGCTCATGCCGAAGTAGATGAGCGGGTTGTAGAAGCTGGCAGACTTGGCGAAGAGCCGCGTGATGATGCTGGTGGTGCTTGGTACGTGGAAGCCCCAGGCTGACCACATGGACACCACCGCATATGGTGACCAGGCCAGGATGAAAGCGGTGCAGATTACAATGGAGATCTAGAGTGACACATGAGGAAACAATTGTCTGGAGTTGAGTAACAAGAAAGGAAGTTTAGTACTGGAAATGCACTTCTCAAAACCTCAACATAAGCTTTTATGGGTTCACGTTGACTTACCCTGGTGACGTCTCGCTCCACCTTCCTTTGGCGAGAGGTGAGGAAACCGTCAGCTGACATGGCGTTTGTGTTTTTCACCGTGTTGATTATGGAGACGTAGGAGAAGAGCATGATCATCACCGGGATGAAGAAGCAGAAGATGAGGATGGAGATGATGTAGGACTTGTGAATGGTGGAGTAATTGGCTTTGGACCAGTCCACCTCACAGGTGCCATAACCTCGATCTTGGAAACACGAGAAGGCAAAAGGTCAAAGGTGTTAAAACCGTGAAGTAACACTTATTTCTGCCAAGACAGATGCTCAAACAGACCTGTGTAGCTGCCCCAGCCCAGCAGTGGTGCAACAGACCAAAACATTGCTCCTGTCCAGATGCAGATCAGCGATACAGCTATTGTGTTGATGCTGATGCACTGAGCTGCAGAAACAGGCGAGAGATTACAGCTTGAGATTTAAAATCATGGAAGTGATTGTGGGACTGTGACCTTTTGAAAAAAGGTCAAACGTCATGACTTTGGCAAACACAGGACAGAAAATGTGCACGGCTCCCAAATGCTGAATTCCTGACTTTGTTATGAATGTCAGAGTTGTGACATTTATTGGACAATGAGGCCTTTTTCTTACATTAACATCCTTTGCAATCTGAGGCAGAAAGGAACCTCTGTCGACAAAGTACACATAGTGTTTGCATTCAGAGAAAAAAAAAAAAAACAGGGGACGATTAACAATCCAACATTTATATTTCTTAGCAGTACTGAAATGTGCTATGTAAATATTATATAAGCTCTTTGTGTCCTGCACCGGGTTTCACCCGTATTCACATACTACTTCTTATTTTGCACCTAAATCACACACATATGCATTTATTTTTATCCCTGTAGCGAGCTCAGTATCAGTTCACTGACAAAGTGCTCTGGCGTCCCAAACGGATTGTTATGCCACATTTACTCTAATGTTAACCAGCAGATTTACACAACTTGTGTTTTATGCAGAACTACAAGCAGAGAACAATATCTCATCCCCATCTGACAGCAGACCCACTTGCTGATTCCCACATCATTAAGACACACTTTAGCATGAATTACTCCTTAAAATAGAAAATGTCACCTCAAATGAACTTAATAACATGTTGGAGAACTGTACTCGCAGTCGCTGGAGACAAGCGGTGGTTTTTTCCACAGCTGAAGTCGGTCATAAGCTTTCATTAGCACAGAAAAACAATTTTTTTCTTTCAGATAAGACTACTGGAATGCAGCAAAAGCAGAGAGGTGATTCTGAAGACTTCTCCTGTGTTCCTTTGCTCGAATATTAATGCGAGAGGTCAGCACAGACCTTTGCTGGGGTGGCATCCCTTGATGTATCGGGTGATGCTGATAACGGTTAAGGTGTTGATGCTTGCAAGGCCAAAGAGCAACGTGAAGAAGCCATCTACCTGAAAGGAGACAGAGAGTAAGGATTGATGATTCATGGCATCAATGTTTAAAATTCCTCGGAGCATCCTTCAGGGCAGAGAGTGAATTTAATTTAATTGTTCCAGATTTTTGTCTGTTGAGTTTTTTTTTTTTTGTTGTTGTTGCTCTGGACTTGATCAGATAAAGATGCTGCAGCTAAAATAACTCCTGCCATTTAGCCAATCTGTTCCAGACCCCGATAGTTCCCTCTGATGTGTGCTGCAGGCCTTTGAATTGCAGGATGGGAAGCGAAGGGGAAATTAGAAATGGAAAGTTATATTTCAGCCGCTGCTCGACTTTGCATTATTTCATCGTGGACAAAAGCTGAATGGCTGCCTGGCAGCACGGCGAGCCGCCACTCCATTGTTTGAGAAGATCATCTTTTAATCACAGCCCTTCTTAGAGAGATTTATGCAACTCTGTTTTGGTCTGGTTCCAACTGTGCAACACTTGCTTTCCTGCGGTGCCACTTCCAGGTGACACAGATCAGTTAAGGTCTCGCGCTGATTACTTTTCTGATCTTCCTTCCTTCTAATCCTATTACTGTCAGTCATCACGTTTGTTCACCTTCACATTGACAGATTGCTGGTCAATCAACGTTTTGACACGAGGGATTTTTTATTCAGTGCAATAATCCTCTGTTAAAATCGGTTTATTTATTTCTGTAATTTAGGGACATTTGTGTTGAAAATGGCAAATCATAAAGAGATTAGTTTCTCTTCACGTCACATCTTTGTTTTTGCTTTTCAAGATAAGATGCCAGCTGTGAGAGATGGAGCGATAATTGTCTACGTTCCACTGGTTTCCCTAAATTAAACTGTGCAGTGTGAAAGGGTCCCATGAGAGTTAAATATTCATATTTAGAGATGTCCTGTTCCATTGGGTGCAAAGCATGAGGATCTGGCCAGGCTCGCAACTGTTCATGTCCTGTCATGCTCCATGCAGTAATCTCCTAATGCTTCTCACATGCTTGTCTCTTTCACCTTTCTGTTGCTTCCCTCCATTCTTTCTGCAACTCACTTCCCTTGTTTTCTTCCGAGGAGTGTCTCTCTCAGCCCACGTCTCCCCGGGGAGGATGAAATAAGAAGGCCTTACTTCTATACCAATATTTCCCCTTCACCTGAGATTGGATGCCTGAGAGATGAGATCATTCTAGTGGCTATACTGAAGATTAGAAGCAGCAGACCCTGAATTAAAGTGTCTTCTCCACATGTGGTTAGAGGCTTTACAGGGAGACAGAAAATGTTGTGGTACACGTCTTTGTTTTTGTGTGATTCCTCAACAAGCTCACCGATTGCAAAACAAATATCTTAATTTTTCCCAAGAGCTTGCCTTGAGCAAGAAACATATCCTGGAAGATTCCCAAATGAGAGTATTTTATCTGTTTGATCAAAAGTGGAGTCTGTGAGATGTTAAAACAAGACAGGACAACTCACCTTAAATGTGATGCAAATGACTTTTTTCTTAATGCATTAACAAACACGAACTTGTTTAAAAAATGCAGGAAATATGCAGCTATGCTATTTTATTGTTTTACTCTATGTTTGGTTGTTGACACGTGTAATACTGGTACAACAGTATTTCCTCATTTAAAGACCTCCACAATAGTAATCTTATTATAGATTTAACCTCCAGCCCACATGGCTACGAGCGTAATCCCTTCCACATAAACACAGACTCACGAACATACTTGCAGATCTGTGAGGCTTCCACAGATTCTTTTGATGGACTTCTTTAATTTGGGATCGGTCGAGGAGAGCACATGTCTTCACACGTGTGGTTCGCAAGTTTGCACAGTCATCAGTTTCAGGTCTTCTTTAACCAACAATCCTTGACTCTTAATGATTGTAAAAGTGACAGATTTCTTCCAAATTTGATGTGAGACTCAATAAGGTTTTTTCGTTTTTTTGTGTGTGTATGTGACTTTTACCTGGCAGGTCCAGATCCAGGTGATCAAATACCCGTCATCCTTGAAGATATTGAATATTTCTAAGATTCCTCTGGAGTAGCCAAACACAGAGATGCTGGCATCGGAGATGGCGAGGTTTAAAGTGAGGTGATCTGTCGGCTGAAGTGACGCCCGCTGCCTGTACAGGACAAACATCACTAAACTGTTTCCGAACCAGGACAGCCATCCTGCAGGGAGAGACACAAAATATAGTATAGTGTAGCGTAGTGTAGTGTAGTGTAGTCAGAGGTGGAAAGAGTTCTGGGCAGTGGTGGCCGACAAGATAAAGGAGTGGACTTGGAATCCGGATTTAAGAAAGTTTTCTTTCTTTTCTTTCTAAAATGTTTGCTGGAGTACATATATGCTGTTGCATTACTTTAACTATACAACATTACAAGGAAAGGAAAAGTTATTTTGAAAATAATCAAGTAAAAAAGTACTGGAAAACCTACTCAAAGTTACTTTTTAGACACATTCAATTATTGCATTTTCATTGGCAGGCATTAGATTGATTTTGCCCATATTAAACATACATAGTCGAAACACAATTCTCAAATTAAAAATAACACCCCGGCAATTTTTGTTGTAAAGAAATTATTTATATACATATAACGTAGGAATGGTTGCTCATAAAGAAATACAATTAGTGGCAACAAAACTGTAGCTCAAAACTAAAAAACTAGTATTAGTGTAATTGGCAGTGAAGTACAATAACTGTACAAGTATTAAAAAATACTACATTTAGTTTAAAACAGTAAAATACTATATAGTGTACTCTACAGTACAGTAGTGTAGTCAGACAGTGGTACAAAATACCCAACATTTCTTGAAGTTTAGAGTGTAATAGTAAATATTAAGTGATTAATTTGATAAATGTACATTTTAAAACTTTGTACCGATAACAACATATCGCAAAGTGTAGCCTTGTTCACTACAGTCGTATTGGTACATTGTCACAGTTCCACTGTGGAGTACAGTAAAATAGAACACTGGTAACCGAGAGCCGATTAGAATACAGTTAAAAATAGTAAAGTGTAGTAGACATGTTACATGTAGCACTCATTTCCTGACCTGGTCCTGAACGGTGGAGCTGAAGCCGGGAGACTTCAGAGCTGAATTGACTCATTTAGCTGTGGTGACATCAAAGTGATACAAATCTGGGTGAATCCCTCATTTTTGAAATCCTACAAAGTCTGTGTTCGAACAGAAATCCATCAAGTGGACTGACACACGCACACGCACACATTGTAACCAATTGGAACCAGACTGTATCCGTCACTAGTGAACAGGGCTTTGGAAACATTCCAGACACAGAAGGTGAACACTCTCTAAACCACTTTGTGAATATTTTCTCCTAAATACAGTTTTGAGCAATAATCCAGTTAATACACAAACTCCATACTGCAACTGAGTTCCACTGCAGGACTTACCCAACACTAAAAGGTAGACGCCAATGATGGTTTCTCCTTGTTCAGACAGAGGAGGGTCTGTGTGCAGAGTGCTGAGGTTATTATTCCTCCATGGGATGTTCACCACCTTCAGAGGAAAACCTTTCAGTGTTATTTCCATGGCCTGACCTTCGATGCGCAGGCATGAATTCCTTCTGCCCTGCACAATGGCTCTGCTCTCTTCGGCTTGCGGGAGACGGAGCAGTGGTACACCAGTAGGGATGGCCAGTCAGTTCATTTTAAATCCAGCTTAGATACAGCCTCTAATACCTCTCCACTCACTGGACGAATCATTGCAGCTGTAATCCTATCTATTTCTTAACAGCTAAGTAGATGGAGTTTTGGGTTGAAATCCTACTGAACTGGGAATCGTCTGCTTGTGGATGACAGTAGTTTTCATCTTGGGATTATTTGGTTTAGATTGAATAAACTGCTGAGACAAACACACGTTAATGCTTCTAGTAATGTCCAAACTAATAACCTTGCACAAAAACAAATCCAATCCTAAAAAGATTTTTTTCTTGGGTGTTTCTTTATTTGGTATGATTGTTGCATTCTTCGCTTTAAATAAAATGTGTGTAGAGTATGTCCAATATACAACCAAATGAACAATTGGTTATTTTATTTATATGAATTAAATAAGAACTGAAGTTGAATAAGAGCAACTTTCTGGAAACGTGTTATCAAAGTCACTCGTTGCTTTTAAAAGTTACACATGCTCTGTTCAGTCAAAGTCACATAAATTCCTTGCTGATGATGCACACGTTATTTTGTTTTGTTTTAGGTAGTGCTATATACTGCTAGTGGCAATAACATGATATCACTGAATAATATTTTTTAAATAATCCAGTGTCACTTGAACACAATGTGTGCAAAGCCCAATATTTTTATTTTCCTTAACCCTCCTCACTCAGTCTTTAGGTTGATTCACTAAGATTCTGCATAAAGGCTGTTAAATTGACCCCTTAACCCCCCAGAAAATGGGCTGTTACATTTGTATTTTACACGTTATTTATAGCGTAATGAGGCTCATCAGACAAACGTAGTATCCAAATAAAGTTTTTTTGCATGCTGTAGGTCTGAGTGATCATCCTGTTGGAAACAGTGATGCTTCACTGTTCATTGCTTGTGGAATGAACAAATAACAGCCACAAGAAAACAGCTGATACAAACTACCAACATGCAGACAGCGGCAGCCTGGTCTTAAAACATGAAGCTAATAATTATTTTGTGTCATAAATTTCTTTGCACAAAAAGAAGCTAACAGCTGGCAGGAGTACCAAGTAAGCGGCTCGTGGAAACTTCCCTTATTAAAAGTGTGTTAATATTGGTGGGTGCCACTGCCAAAGGCAGTGATGTAATATTTTTCATTCATTCCCAACATTGACCATAAATGCAGTCATGTGAATGTACTGCAGCTTGTTAGCTGACAGTTTTGTTGAAAGGGTTGTACATTGATATGGTCTGGAAACATTTTTCTTTACGTCATCCTCACCAAACCAAAGCCTTTGTAATTTTAGCACCACTAACTATGAACCTCATGCTCCTCCTCTCCGGAGACGTGCTCTACTTTCACAAATCACTTCCATTTATAAAGGATCGTGGAGGTGATGACTTCAGTGTTTTATTGTATGTAAGTCTAAATGTATATTAAGGCCAGAGTTACCATGTCAGATGAGCTTGAATGATGGTTGTTCCTACTCATGAGGCTTATCATGAGAAACATTTATCAGACTGAGTTTGGGGATTTCACCGATGATGCTCCAACGTCACTGATTTAAAAACCTTTTGTTCTGTGTGGACATATAATTGCGCCACGGCTCCCCTCCTCCACACTTCTCGTCTTCACAGTGGGGTTCTCTGTGGCAAATGCTCTCACCAAAGGGGTAACCTGAACCGCCCTCCCTTCAGTCTGCGTTTAGATTACAGTGTGCACCTTGTTCCCCCATTCTGGCTGCCACGGAGCGGCTCTGCTGGCCCTCAGGATGTGGAAGGAAGGTCTGCTGCTGTTGCCAGATGCCGTGGTGCTCCCACGTCTTCCTCATCAAACCCTTTTCTTTCAGCCCGTGAGAGAAAGCGAGTGGCAGACAGAGCTGAGGGGAAAGTGAACCTCTGACCCCAACAGTCACCCATCCAGCAGCAAACAGTGAACCCAGTCTGTGTTCACCCCCCATCTCTTTCACCCAGTGACGCCTCATGACACCGCTCCAGCGCCACACACTGATCTCTGCCTGCCTGGGTTTTTCTTTTTTTCTTCTTTTTCTGATGTCTCTGTGATATTAGTCCTCAGAGTAAAGTGGATAATGTGATGATTGTTATGGCTGTGGGTGGCATCCTACAACAACATCCTTCAACAACAGCCCCAGGGTGCACGGTAGCAGCTTACACTCAGGTGAGTATATTCTGATTTCCGAAAAAGAAAACTCGGCCTAACCTGGAGCTGCTTGAATGACATTAAAAATGTATTCAAACCTTCCTAACTTGAAAATATTCACAGCTCTGTCCAGATAGAAACTATTGTTGTGCATGTGTGTAGACAGTGCGAATATATATTTACAGATAGGCTTCTACTTGTGATTCATTATGCCTGGAATAATCTCTCTTTTATGATCAATGGTTTGAAAATAAGTTCAAAAGTTATGGAATTAAATTATGATAGAAATAATGCCTCTTCTGTATCAAATGAAAATCTGAAAATAACAAAAGAGCAGGACTCTTCTAGTATGAATAAACAAATAGAGGTAAAGCATCTAAATTACTTCTCTGTTTTATAAAAATCGAATTTAAAAACAACATATCTTACTTCTTTGTAAACAATAAAACAGTAGCATTATAATGATGATAGCTTGAAAAATTAAAACATCTATAATTTGTGATATTTTAAACATGTCCTCTAAAAAGGAGGCCTTGCAGATGAGGCGCAGCGCGGCTCTATATTTTGCAAAACACTATCCCTGACTATTTGTCAAGGATAGTGGATTATGTCACACTCAAATTGCCATTGCCAGGTGACTGTAAATACATGTCCTGGAAAAGCAATGAAATGTTCTAAGTCAGGATGTGAAAAGTTAAGATGTGGAAAAGAGGTCGCACCAGCTGAAACCCATTGGTGATAGATGTAAAGATGTGAAGTCCTAAAGAATAGGTGCGTTACTGTTTCACATTGCGTGCATAATCTTCCTGACTGGGTAGTAAAGGGTTGTAATTGTTTTACGGGGAAAGTGAGAGGATAAGACGGCAGCAGGTGTACAGTGCATGTCATTCACTCAGTGCTGAGGACAGCTGCTACTGAGATTATGCTGCTGCTAAAGCTGAGGGGTGAGAGGCCGAAGACGACCTTGCAATCAGCAGGTGCAAAGGTCCAAATATCTGTGACCGTCGAAAGCTGCCCTGAGACCAGAGTGCGACAGCAGGATTTTGCAGTCAGTCCACATTTGTGTGGACATTTGCGCTTGCAAAACGCTTTCTGGCACAGTTTTAGCTCTGCAAAGCTCAGCACAAAGCAGTGGCATGTACTGTACAATGCCTAAGTGTTACCGTGCCACAGGAAGACATCAAGATTAGCTTAACTCTCGCCTGTATGCTTTGGCACGTGTGTGTGTGTGGGTGTGAGTGTGTGTGTGAGTGTGAGCCCGGTGATCACAGTGCAGCCACAGTAGGCCACTGTATCATTAGGCTTATGATGATTACTCACTCGCTCGCTCTGTCTCGAGCAAAGCCTGGGATGTGAGGGGAAAAGCTCACACTTTTCCAAACGGAAAATCACAGACACAGATACTATTATAGAGGTGTGTTTTAAAGGCTGCGAGCTGTCTGAGGGCAACAAAGCCTCTCTTCACAGGGGACATACGCCGGGTCAAGACAGGACCAATACAGGAAGGTCTCTCTCTCTCTCTCTCTCTCTCTCTCTCTCTCTCTCTCTCTCTCTCTCTCTCTCTCTCTCTCTCTCTCTCTCTCTCTCTCTCTCTCTCTCTCTCTCTCTCTCTCTCTCTGTCACTAAACCAGAGGCACAGGGACCGCTTGTATGAACGGTGCACACAGTTTTCGGTAAATGGCTCGCCTGTCATTTTTTTGGGTCAGTCTGTGAATGATACTTGCAGGAATAGGTTTTTGTACTTTTTTTTTTTTTTTTTTGCCTTAAATTTCCCGATCGGAGTTACTACAAAGAGGCCATATGTCTATTTTATGTTGCCTGCAAAGTGGTGAAGATGTGTAGTGTTAAAAAGCTCATTAAAAAAATAGTCTCTCAGGAATTATTGAAGCAGCATCCAGCTGACCTTTGGTTACAAAAACCATATATACCAAGGATACATTTATGGATAATATCAATATATTGCAGTTTTTATGAGCAACGCAACCATTTCTCTTGCTCTTTAGATTATTTGGCATCATAAAACATCATAGGAGAATAATATGCAAGTGTAAAAGTAAGCGAACACAGGCTCCGGTTTGAAACTACCAAGTAATATGGATTGGTTTATGTGGCTCAAGATCTTTGGCTCCGAACCACATGCAAACATTTATTTGGGCACAGTGTTCAGTTTGCAGTTTTTCCTCCCGAGTCTGTTTGCTTAAGCAGGTTAGTTATGTAAGCAGGTTTCATTGAGGGTTGCACAGTTGCCTTTTCCAAAGTGGGCTGCGCCTCAAGTTTTGTTTGACACGAGGGGATATTTTTCCAAAACATGGATACGGAAATGTAAATCCATAAATAAAGTTTTACTTCCTCCTGGGAAACAAACACAAATCTGACCCAGAACACACGGATCTTTTCAGAAGGCGAAGAGAAGTACGCAGACAAGTCTTCAGAAATGTTTAAGGATGCTTATTTAACACCATTTTGACTTCGCCGACTGTTTCCAGCAGACTGCGGTTTCAGCGTCAGTTGCAGCTCACCGAGGATTGCTGGCAGCCATGTAACACAGAGGAGATGGCAAATGGATTGTTGCGGTAGCTTCGTTGACCTGATTGAAAGGTTATGTGCTCTGACACAGCAGCTCCTCAGGCCTTCTGGAGGTTCAGGAGATTAGTGACCTGCAGCTCCCGTGAGGAGCTACAGCTGCAGATCTGCGTGAACATCTTGAATTAAGCCAACTTGTCTCTCCAGCTCAATGTGTTGAAACACACGGATGGGTCCGTCGGTAGAGGAGAGACATACACAAGCTGTCATTCTGGATCAAAGTCACATCGAAACTTGCCTTTGAAATCTACCTAAAATAATCAGGAGATGTTCTAAAACCGTCCACCCCGATGGCCTATCAGGGTCGACGAGTTGACCCCGTGTGTGACAGGAAGTTAGTGGGCTACATCATTATCCTCCCGCTCAGAAAATAACTTGCTATCTTTAAAGATGGAAATCTCACTATACCTGATGACCTGTGACACATGCCTGTTTGAGCTCAATTAAAAAGGAACAAGACAATTCTCACACTGACCTGTTGACCGCAGGGTGAATGTGACCCCTAAAAGCCTCCATTAAAGCATTTGGTATTCAGTTTTGGACCAAGTTACAATATGAAACAGCACAAATCATATTTAGTACCAATTTCATTATTTGAGATATTGGATATATATATATATATATATATATATATATATATATATATATATGTACAAAATCATTTTGAATAAGTAGAACAAGTAACCATATAATTTATACATAAACCCTTTAAAAACCCAGCTCATGTTAAGCTTTTTGTTGTATAATTTGTTGACTAATGATAGAAATGTGGCGAGTGGTTTGACACGTTGACGCTCCATGGATTTTGGTATGTATCCGTATACGTTCATTCACTGAATAAATGTATGATACTCTTACATTATTAGTGCATAGTTTCATTCAAATGTATTGGATACACGCACGCACACACACGCACACCCACACACACAGACAGACACACACATACACAAAATGACCCGAGTTATTCATTTTCATGCGAGGTGCTGAGAAGGTCAGACTCATGTGACCGGACACATTTCCACCAATGTCCAAAATGGAAACCTCATTAGTAACAGAATTCTTCTTCACCGTGTTGATGGCCCATCAGAGTCAGTGAGTCGACTCGCCCATGACAGGAGGTTAGTGACCTACATCATTATCCTCCTCCTCAAACAACTTTTAAATGATTACAACCAAAGGAATAACAGAGTCCACCTTAATAATGTGTTATAAGAAGTCAAATCAAGCAATACGCTGCAAATGTACAACAGAATGGAAAACCCAATGCTTTTGTTTTTTCTCTCTCTCTCTCTCTTTATAGCGTTAATTCACTTGGCTCCCTTTGAGGTGAAAAAATCCATTGCAATAATGGATTAGTAATGAAGCTTAGGGTGCAAAGCAATGGCAATTCAGTTTACTGAAAACAGTGAATGTAAAATGCTACAAACTTTTTTCGACTTCTACTTTTTATCCACCAGACTAATACCAACAAAAATGCAACACTACATGGTCACATTTGAAATTATTATTTTGACCTAGATACGTTCTTTGACAGCAGCATTTGACAGGAATGTGTTTTCATATTGAAAATGTGCTTAAACATGCATCGTGCATTCTACAAGTTGATATTCAACTGTGTGTTGCCGCCTATTGTTCTTCCGAGATCACTTTCAGATCGTGCCTATAACTATAGAACTGTCAGGTGTGTGAAGTCAGGTGATACATGTGAATGATGTATAGTGATGGTTGTACAGAATACATAGTGGACACGAGGAGAAAAGTTATTAAAAGTCATTCTCTGTAACTCTCTCCAACTCATTTCCACATGTGAAGGTTGAACTTCTGGTCTCGGTTAAAAAGCAGCCATGGATCTGACCACCTGGACAAAAATACCAGACAGTCGTGAGTGACTCACTTAATCGCTCAGTGCCCAGCTGGAAAACATCTGGCAAGAACTTGTCTCAAACTAACAGCCACGTGGGGTTGTATGTTAGCAGCAGGTGTGTTTGCTGGAACAGCTGAACAAACAATTCATGTAGATGTTGTTTTGATCTCCTCATTTACATTCATTTTAGAGCCGTCTTTTCCTTTCCTGGTCTGTTTTGAATCTTTTACTGAATCAGAAAAAAATTCCGAGCTGCTATAAAATGAGGAAAAGGGAGCGAGGAAGGATAAAATAAATGTACTCATTCTTTGAGGATCACTGTGGCATATGTCCTATAAATAACGCCTCATGGTATCACATCTGCTTCATTAATAGTCTGATCACAGTTAGTGACTTGCTCTAAGTGCCTAAAACATGATGACAACAACAGATTAGACCCAAACATTTGACATTTTTTAACAATTCTGAAATGATTTCTCTATTCAAGAGCAGCAGCTTACACTGACATCTGTCTGTTGCAGAACAACATGTGTAATCATGTGGAGACACATTTCAACATCCTTGGTGAATGAGTGTCAATGTGTTGCTGTTTCTCAACTAAACATTTAGTTCCCCACCGTGTCCTCCCTCTGGATATTTACCTATTAAAAGCCTCATTGGGTTCAACAAGTATGGTAATTATATCTATTTGACATTTGCTGCTGAAAGAAGTGGTGCAGAGTGATGAGAGTGAGATATAATCTAGTAAATAAAGTTGTGGGTTTGCCTGCTATATATCAGCCTTGAAATGCTCTAACATCAAATTATTATCCAGGTGGCAACTTTCTTCAGGTTTGTCATTACAAATGCTTTATCTGGTTTTTTGTTTTTTTTCATAATACGCTGTTTATTGTGGTGATTGGCTCTGAGGTTCCCCAGTTTGGATGGCTGTGCACCATGATGGCAGTTATCAGTCGTACCATTGGGCCCATTGCAGAGGTTAATTCACACCTTACCTTTACTTTAATTACATGGAGATTTACACAGGATGCTGCAACGGTGCACATTAAACTTTATAACCCATGCTGCTGCGCTACCCTATCATACATCAAAATCACCAGCTGAAACATCTAATAATTACCACAGTCATTTACTCGCTCTGATTTTCTTCCTGCTTGAATGTGGGAGTTTCTCCGATGGCCTCACTTTGAAAGGAATTTATAGAAGCAGATTTCTCTGCAGCTCAGAAACTCAACGCAAACATGTTTGCTTCAGGATATCCGAAAGATTCACGGCATCAGTTTCTGCAAGACAGTTCCCAAACTCTGTCCTCAGGATGACCTTCCCATCTCGCCTCTCACAAACACCACCGCATGAGTATTGCAGACTTCTGGTTTACAGCTCATGTGACAGAGGTCAAAGTTTGCTCCTGTATCAAGTCCTCAAAGACAGCAAGTTCAGGATCCCTTCAATCAAGGAATTTAAGAAAAAAAAAAAAAACTATAGATCAGTGTCACCAGCTTGAAAAAGTAATAGATTCCCATTAGAATTATTATTGAATTATTTTGAGTTTCTAAGATCTGCAAATTGAAAAACATGTACCAAAAGGTACCGGTCTGTAAGATATCAGAAAGTGTGTGATGTGTTCCGTGTTGTGAGACACAGTGAGATGCTGTAGGACACCGAGAGATGAAAGAGCTCCAGCTTGCTTTCTGGGCATGTGGCCAAGACATTCTGCTTTGAAACATCCTCATGTAACTTAATCTCTCACTGGGCTAATTTCTAAAGGACATGGCTGAGAGATTGGGATGTCCGTTACAAATGGACATTGATCAAGTGTTTAAGGATGTAATTTGGCGCACAAATCATTATGAACAGGTGTGCAGGATATCAATAATATCCATGTGAAATATAATTGCTGAATAAGATCTGACTGGAAATGCGTCACCTGGTCCATTTCACGAGATATTCTCTTTGGAAGTTTCACTCCAAAAATAAGTTGCCTATGCCAACATGTTCAGAGCTGCACACATGTGACTGCAAACAGTTCTTGTGGGTCGATTATTATTTTCAAAGCAAGAAAGTGTACTTTGACTGTGTGCTTTGCTCCCTCAATGTCTGCCAAAGCAAATCATATCCAAAGGACCTACTTCAGATTGCTTTAATCTTTGCACTTACCAACTATACCTCGGACAAAAGAACGTTTGGATAAGAACAGCTGTGTGTGCTTCGTGGTGCTCACTAATATGCTGTGAAAGACATTAGAGATATTATTTTATCAAGTAAAAAGATTAATTTTCTGTGGCAAATCAGCGGTTTTGTATGAACCAGGCCTATTGAATGCACTGTGCAAACATAATAATCTACTTGGTACCAGCTCCAAGCTGAAAGTACCTTGAATGGCATCTGTTGCCATTGGTGTATGCATGAAGCTGATTGCAGTGTCTTTCAAGTAAATTTACATTAATATACTTTCAAAATGCTTTACCCTCATTCACATTGCAGAACGATTTGCATTTCTCAGCCATGTTTTTACAGAGTGTATTTATCATGACATGTTTGTCACACTTTGCTTTCCGGATCAATAAAGGACGAATACTCCTCACTTCAGTGATCACTGTGTCTTCGTCTTGGAACCTGCTTGTTGGTTGATATACAGTCCAGTTCAGGACCGACAGCTGCAATAGTGTAATATTGGCTGAACGTATACATACTTTATACACAATGAAGAAGACCGAAGTGATCTCTTTTGTGATCACCATCAGATAAGTTAATCCGATGCATTTTGTCTTCAAGCATTTCACACGAATAGGTGTGAGGTGGTGATTGGTTCGTTGTCCTGAAGCCTGTCCTGAAGGTCAGAGGGGAGCTGAACCCCTGCTCCTGTTCTCACATGAAGACCCCGAGGGCGGGACAACGAAGAGGTAAAACAGGGCGGATAAGAGTAATGGGAAAGGTGGAGTGACAGACGGAGCATTACTCTTGTGAAAATGCTCAGTTCTCACTGCACTTTCACTTTTCATCAAGTGTTTTGGCTGCACATGATCTGAAGGAATGCACCGCGGGGCAACCTGCAGCTCACCCTGACAGCACATCGTTCCACTTCCCCACCCCGTGTCAATCCCTCGTCTAAACATGTCCACTTCGGTCCAATTTCTATCCCCACCATCGTCCGGGGTAGGGTGTTTGTCCACGCCATGAGAGGGCATTCTGATTTTCCTCCTTTGTACTTGTTGCTTTATTTAGCTTATGCAGCTTTAACACATATCCAGCGTGATGTTTTGTCTAGAAGGCATTCAGATGCAAGATTGAAAGAGAATTTCCAAGGTGTGTTGACAAGCTGATGTCAAGTCCCATACATCTGCACCAAAGTCAAAGGTAAGAGTTTGACTCCTGAGGTTACGGAGATTAATGGTTTAGCAGGTCATGTGCGGGCATGACGGAAAACGTGCTCGTGTCTGTCCACTTTGGTGCTTTACAGCTGCACAATCAGAGAGAGAGAGAAAGAATACACAAATGGAACTTGGTCACTCCAAGGTATGCAGATCCACTTTCTGTAAAATGCTGCTCTGCCCCTTTTACACCTTGGCCTCCCAAAACAAATAAGAGATGCAGTTAGTCTCAGGTGGTTAGTCTGGAAATGTAAAGGCTGAAAACCTGCTGAGCTGCCGCCAACTCCATGCAACACTGAAGCATGCAATGGCTGGATTGCTTTTGAGGGTATCCATTACTGGCCTCACCATTACTCCCTCAGAATGGAGGCAACATTTTATAGTGTGCAGTTAGGTGGTGACTATAAACTCCACAAAAAAAAAAAAAAAAAAAGACTCATGCAGTTGAAACAAACATCTTCTCAGGGCTCCTGATGCACCTCAACTTGATTCTGACGACTATTAGGTTTTGGACACTTGATGCAATGATCCAGTTTTCTTTGTGCTCGTATTCACATCAATCCGGTTGTCATTATTCAAGAATATAAAGAAATACTTCAAAATATTCAAACAGGTAACCCAGTTTTCCAGGTCAGTTCTGACCAAGACTCTGCGGGCAAATATAGTCTGACGTTCACACATCTATATACATTCATATCTATATACATTCATGTCTATATACGAACACCCCCTCCCCCTTTTTTTTAAGCGCACACGCCCCTTGATATACACATCATGAATAAACAGAGAGCAAGAAAAATAAATTTGTTCATAAAAGACAGATGTTGCCAGAAGATTAGCCTTAGCTTCCAGCCTCCCTTGAGGCAGAAAGATAACACTCGCACGTTAAATGAGGTTATGTATTGGGTGTGAGGGAGAGTGGAACAGTAGCAGTCAGTGCTGGAAAGTGGACACAACTCAGCCCTGAAGGCTTACCACTGTGTGAGCCCTTAACCACGTCTTTAAAACGATGGTGATAAAAGGGCTACATCCCAAATTTTGATGGAAATACTTTCCAACAAACCAACAATTTACAATCAGGCTTTTCTTGAACCGACTCAGAGTCACAGTGTGGCGCTGCCCATGGGTAATGTACCCTGTGGAGCATTATATTAATAATACACTTCTTTTGGTCTGTACTTTTAAAGCGCATGTTCCACGAACAGGAATAATTACAACATTTACAAATTTGTTTAGAAAGTACAATGCAAGATTATTTTTACAACTTCTGTTCAACAAACTGACATCGATCATAAAAAGTCGAGAAGGAGCTAGAAAAAAATGGTATTCAAAAAGTTCAACAACAAATGTTCACTTCCCCCTCGTTGAACCATTTCCTTCGTGATATAGAGTGATAACAGTAGGTCTAATGATGCCCAGTGATGATGAGGCGGCTCAAATCTGGTACAGAAACGGGCAGTAAACTTTAAACGCTGTTGCAGGGTGACGTGTGTACCCAGAACAACAAGGCAACAACAGACCAAACACACAAATACACATCTGGGTTTTTGTATTTTGTCCAGTTTAAAAGTGATGAGTGCATAATTGCCATGGGTGTAAGTTAGTTACAGTGATGGAGAAGGCTGCAGATGAAATGACAAATATGGGAATGTGTGTTGCTGAATCAAAATAAAAGTCCTAATCTTGTCAATACTGAGAGGAATCAAAACTGGTTTATTGATACTGCTAAAACATTTACTGGGGTCACCAGACATTTTTCCAGATCTTTAATCTCATGGTTGCAACATAAAGCCTCTGAAAACAACCTATATTGTTAAAGTTACACACTAATTTCATTACTTCAGTCAAAAACTCTGTTTTTGACTCATTTCTGTGTTTCCATCATTCATTAATATAAGTTATTGACCAGCCAAAGACTATATAGATGCAAAACAACAAAAAGTTAGGTAAGTTGCCTGCACAGTGCCTGGAGGATTTCTGTACAAATGTGAATAAATACTGAATATAACTTGTTGATATCTTGACTCTGTGGAGTGAGAACAAACCCCTGAGAAAAAGGCAAGTATTATTTGTGTAGGCAGAGGAAACACAAAAATGCTTGAAAAGCACATTTAAATATATGATCTTGATAAAGATTCATCGTGTATAACTCAGATGTTATTTAAGTTCTGGGTTACACAACACTGAAAGTTAAATATCACTAGGCTACCCAAAAGACACCCTGACTGAAACCTCTTATGAGAAAGGTTTATTGTTGTCAGACAGGAGAGATTTAAATTCCCTGTGTAGCTGAATCAACATATATCTCATTATTTGGGCACGAATGCCGAATACTTTACAGACAAACAAGGCACGGAATGTCTCACACCTCTCAGAAGCAGGAATCTGAAGGGCGGTGGATACCAGACTTAATGCTCCCAAAGAGCAACTTGGGCATGTGAGGATTTGCAGAAATAAATTAAATGAAAAGGATTTTTTTTTTTTTTTTAATCTTCCTTTCTTGACAGTGCTGATGAAGATTTTTTATGACATTTAAATTGCCCCTGCATTTGGACGCTTTCCATTTCCATTCACCACACCTACACCACCTACATAAAATAGCACATTATTCACACATCTTTAAATATGGTTGCATTAAACCTAATTAAAACCAGCAGTAGTTTGACAAGTGAACACACTGTTACATCAATTGCAGATCATCAAAAAAAAAAAAAAAAAAAAATCACTGGAGCAGAAGTGTGAAGGATCTTCAAGGTTAGTGAGTTCATGCAACAGAGAAACATTTTAAAAAGCACTTGAATTGTCAGAAACATACATGTTTAGATATTCAGATTTATAATAGTGTCACACAATCACTTGATTGGTGGAATGTCGTGCATTTCCAAGAAATTATGGGAAATAAGGGATCAAGTTTTCATGCAAGCTTTTGTTTTGATGTGAGAGTCAGGAGAAAAATATGTGTGTGCAAGGCAGGAACTAAGTGTACTTCCAAAAAAAATGAAAATGCCAACAACAGTAAGTAGGTGTACGTTTCTGACAGCAAGGGCTCCTCCTTCCCGGATTAATGGGGCATTTCTCACAGATATATGCACAACCGATGAGAGCAATATCTGTATTTGATTTAGTCATTTAGATTTAAAAACCTAAACAAATCTGCATTTTGGAATGCAAAAACGGTCCCACCCATCCTTTAGAAATGATTTGCTAACACGGCGGGCAGACTTCATATAAGATTCAGTCACATGGAGCCCTCCTGCGCTCGCAATTTTGAAACAGATCAAGTTTAGAATTCAATCCTTGCAGCTCTGCTTTAAAGTGAGACACATGCTCGGGGCTATAACAAAACTCTCCCATCCACATGCTGCTTTCATAATGGGCCACTTGAAGAAACAATCACCGACTGTTTGCTCAGCCAGCGAGAGGTCCTCGCTGTGTTGACTATTATTCTACTCTCTACAGGGTGGGCCGTCTCCATGGAGGTATCAAATGATCACCTATTCTGTTTTCCCTTGAGTGGATGCAGTGGTCACACCATCAATGAGCCACTGTGGAGGTGTAGGCCGCTGACACGCAACCAAGAAGGGAAGCTGTCAATCATTAGAAAGCTTTAGACCACCTCAATAATGCTTTGTCTTCTGTCAGGTAAATCATTTAAAGCCTATTGAGTACAAATGATCATTCCATGTAATTGCAGGCTATTTCAAAAGAGATTACATGTAAGAATGTCACTAATGGGGCGATTTTACTTTGTGTATGCTTAGTTTTTTCACATCAAACTCGCTCCGGGTTGGCCTTGGAGCCTTTGTGTGCAGTCAGCATGTTCTCCCTGTGTGTAAGAGTTTCCTCCCATTCTGCAGACGTGTATATTGGATCCAATAACATTTGGATTCAATAATTGATGACTTTCAAGTGCCTGGAGATGTGAAAGGCTGCATCTTGGTTGGAAAACGATCTGTTTTTGTTGTCTGAGAAAAAAAGTAAAACTGTTCTACAGTGCAACTTTATTTAGATCGCAGTGGCTTTCTTGTGCTTTAATCATTAAAACAGCAAAGGTTGCTTTGAATAAGGAGCCTTCAGCTAAATTGAGACATCAGATGATATGACCCACTGAGCAATTGCTGTGACATTGCAACTTCTCACTAGTGGGACTAACGGAGGTTTATCTTTTCTTAATTTTTAATGATTTTTAGGATAAACCAAAAATGTTCATCAACCTGCACAAACACACAGCAGCCAGTTGATGGCGGAGTTTGACTAGAATTGTGCTTTTGGATCTTGGTCTTTGCAACTGAGGGGTAAAAAAAAGGAACAGCAACAAAACAGCTTAAATACTTTTTTATATCCATTTTGGTGTTTCCTCAATCACCTCCAGTACAATGTGTTCTTTGCATACTCCATTCTTTTACAGAAATTGTTGAGACAATGAATCCATCTATTTAACTGCTGAAATAGTTTCTAAATTTTGAGTTACCTGACAGGCTATTTAAAAGGAAGGATGCATTGTTGCATTCAAATACATTATCATTGAAAAACTCATAGAAATAATATTACCGGTGTTTTGTTAAAACCTAGTTTGTAGACACTGCACAGTATAATCTCCCAATAAGAAAAGCCTAAAAACTTGAGTCACAAATTCTCTTGAAAAAAAAAAGCTCTACAAATGTTTGAATATGATAAAGACATCATCAAATTGTAGGAGAGAATATTAAATTGCTGCCTCGTGTATTGCTTCACCTATCACAAAATGAAGTCACATATTCAATTTGTGACCAACCTGCTCATTTTTATGACCACTTTCAGTGTATATATTAAATAACATCCACATTTCTATTTAAACTCTTTGATTATATATTATGATGCTTTTTGATGATAAGCTTCGGCATGCAATCCACACAGATGACCATAGTGACAGACACACCTGCTACAATCGGCCTCCAGTAGGACGATTTCTATTCTTTGGATCAGCTGGTCCATGCATGGTTGTTTAGGACTCACTATCCCTCATAGTTTTTGGCAGAGAGCCGTCCAGGCGTCATTTTTGGACAGTCATTTTTCGGCCTAAAACCATGAGCTGAAGTGTTTTATAACAGGAAGATTATATTGTAGCGATCACGGTCGCTGCAGTGCATGATGAGACTTCTGTTTGTCATGTTCCAGAGGTTATCAGGGGTTATGTTAAGTTTCTAGTGTGTGTTTGGTTGTCATGTGTTGGGTTTTTGTTCCTTAGTTCATGCAGTTAATTAGTTCATCTAGTTGAGTTTGGTTCATTAGTTGTGTGTGGGCCACCAGGAGTGAGGAAGGTGTTGTGTGAAGTGTCGTCCTGCCATGAAATTCCTGATGTATGTGAGTCAAAACAAAAGCCTCTGTCACTTGCCTGGCACAAAAGTCTCAATCTCAATTGACTCTTCCACATCACTGGCCCATCAATATATCCAGAAGTAAACTTCTATATACTTTATTCCTTTCTGGCATCATGAAAGAAGCTCGCCAGTCATGACATGTTAAAAAAACAGCAAACAAACAGACCAAAAAACCTTCTTCATCCAACATCTCAACCCTGAGGGAAATGGAGCTGTCCTTGGTGTGGTTGCAGCTCCCGGAGTGGTTGTTCTGCATGTTCCTCTCCTGAAACCTCCTCTTCCGATAACCTCAGTGTGAAACTAAATCTCGGCTTTAATTGTAGAAAACGTTTGCTTTCACAGACTCTGTAAACAAAACTGCAGGGACAGATGCTGCAGCTGCCGCGTCACGCCAGCCACAAGCACCACCACTAACTGACCACGAGACGGGCCTTTGGGAGAGAGATGGAATTTAAGAGAGAATTTATCTGCAAACTGGTTTGGAGAGCCCTGTCATAAAGTCTTATGATCGACCACATGTATTTACTTGAATGAGCAGTGGCCCTGACAGCTGGTGACCCCAGTCTGAGAGTTAAAGTGCTGCCATGTTAATGAGACAGCGGCTGCTTATGTGGTCTTGCATATTGTCCCTTCCGAAAGGAGAAAAAAAAAATGGTGCCAGCGTCTCTCCAAAACATCTGCATGTATGTGCATGAACACAACAAGAGTAACTGTTAGCCATACCCCAAAACCACAAACTCAACCAATTTATCATTCAGCCTGACTGTCGATAACACGAGAGCACAACCTTTTTTTTTTTTTTTTTTCATTAATAGCAATCTACTGCATTCCTCACTTCTGTGGTTGCAGGCGAAATATCTACCGGGTTCAAACAGAGCAAGCTGAGAGACGGTGGAGGTTTTTACTGGAAGAGGCTAAAATAGAGCTGCAGCACCATCTACCTGCTGGAAAAGGCTTTTCTTTTTTCTGTGCAAGTTTGTGTAAAATTACATTATTTGGGTAAGAGAGGATTAAATATACCCCCCCAAATATTGCTTGATTACAATCATGTGTTTGCATTCATTTCCACCCAACACCCAAAAGCCCATTTCACTCACAACCAGAGCCTCCAAATAAAACAAAAAACAATCCTTATTAAAGCCACAGTCACCAGATGTAGAAATCATCACATCAAAGACACAAATAATCAATAACAAATGCATTTATTGATGATTGAGGGGAGCGGAGAGCCACTACAGTTTGGCTCATATGAAGTATTCCAACCAAACTCCAGAGAAGAAAAAAACAACCCGCTAAACACCACAGATGATTAGGTCTCCTACTTTTCAAACAAGGTCAATATTTATAACTACAATCTACTTGTGCAAATGGAAAACTCTTTTCAAACTACATTTACAAGAAAAAAACCTCCCATTTAGGCTTTTTTTCTTGCCCAATTGTCGTCACTCTTGTACATTTCTCAAAGTACAGCAAGCACTTGGTGATCAATACCTTCAACATGTCAATACATCAGGTGCCTGATGGAGATGAGTAATAATCTTAATGACATAAGTTATGCCAGTTTTTTTTTTTTTTTTTACAGAAGTTCACTTTTTTCCAGGCAAAAAGAAAGATCACTTGTATTTTTGCAAAACATTCTTGAGAATAAATAATAACATTTCAAGTAGCATGACTTTTAAGAAAAGTAATAACACAATAAAGACATTTTTTTTTAGGAATTGCGATAGCAAAGCCTTTCCATAAAACAGGAAATAATCCCACAGTGGTTCCAAATGTCAATTATTAATTTATACATAAGAATTTACAAAGAGTTTAATCCAAGATTTATTAATGTGCAGACGATCACGTTCCATTGGAGAAAAATGCAGGAAACCTATTTTTATGTCTTTTTTGTATGTAGAAGTGCATAGGAACTGCGAAGCTCAAAAAGCTGTTGTATCTCCATAATCCTGGTTCCATTTGGTATACATATTCAGAGTCGATGGACTAACACTGGGCTTAATGCGCTTCAGGGAATCCTCAAAGTCTTTCATCTTGATGTTGCGCATCTGTGAACATACACAAAGACAGAACTCAGGACTCTTATGTAATAGAAAATGAGCAAAAAGGAGATAAGCAGTGTGCTGGAGGGAAAAAAAAAAAAACATGACCCATTTTCTATAATGTAGATGAACACAATATTACATTGTTATATCATTCATTGCCTTTTCTCTTTTATAGGCTTTTAATTATGATGAACCCAATTCCAGACAGAAATCGGGTACTTTGTAATTTTATTTCACTGAAAATAGATGCAATTTTGTGCAAAATCCTTTAATACTATAATCAATTATATGTCAATATATTCTGTGATGGTAGATTAGTAGAAAGGAGACAGTAAGCAGTAAGAGTTCTCTCACCTCAGCAGCAGCCATGCAGCGGACCTGGTCAGGTCCCAACTCTGTAGAGGACACATTTTAACATTTAATAAACAGACTGAGGTTTGCTCCGGAGAAGAAAGTACAGCGACGTTAACGGTCCTCGATACCTCGTATCGGTCCCAGCGCGGCATCTTTCGCTAATGACGTCAGGTCACTTCCTGAGTATCCCGTGGTTGCTCTGTCGTGTGCAAGAATTCAGCAATTAATGCCAAAGCAGAGAAACGGTACAGACGTTCAATGTGCAAATCCACTTACTTTGCGAGATGTGAAAGCTCGTTCTTGCTCAATGGATTCCCGTGCTTCCCCAAGAGGTTTTTCAGGAGTGTGAAACGAGTCTGGAGGAAATTAGTTAAATAATGTTAAAAAAGAAAAAAGTAAGAAGCTACAAAGGAATCAAATCTTGGTCTGAATATAAGACGACCTTGTTTATAAAATGACCTCCCCTCGTATTTTGGTTTTTTAAAAAAGCATCTCGTTTCTTATTTTTGAACTAAATATATTCAAAACACATTGAATCAAATCTCCTGGGTTTTTTTTATTCGCAAAGACTTTTTCTTTTTTTCCCCCATTTTCACTTAACTGAGTTACACAGTAATGTGAAGTCATTTTGAATTTTCAATTAAGTTCCAATTGATACCTGGTTCAAATGGCATACAATGACACAATCCTGGGGTTATTTTAATCAACTTATTAAATTTTTTAGAACGAGACTGCAGGTTTGGGGATGAAGGCCGCTAATTTCTTATGTCTGACTACCAGTTTTACAGTTTCTCTCTCTTGCCTCACTGGTTTCATACTAGCTGTTCTCACTCTTCATTGTATACACTTCCATGTTTGAATGGCTCAGGACCTGTTGCTGCTGTTTTGCACAATTCATCATTGCACCAGGGGCTCAATATCAGACAACCCCATGTTTTCAAACCTATGTCAACAAGAAAGAAAAAAAGAGGTCTGCCTTATATTCAGACCAATGCGGCATTTTCCAAAGTCCGTACCTCGTCGTCTGGCAACGCCACGTAAACCCTTTTAGCAAAGCGCCTGTCAAATTAACAAATCAAAATCGTTAAGCTCAAACTAAATTCTAATCTCGATCAAGGAAAAACCAGCACGGGCACCTTAATACTGCTTCATCGAGCTCCTGGGGCCTGTTCGTCGCTCCCATCACTAGAACTCGGTCATCTCCTCCAGACTGCACCTGAAACACACAAAGGCTGGATTTGAAAATCCAGGGGGGGGGGGGGGGGGGGGGGGGGGGGGGGTTCTGCGTCGCATTCAGGACACTCTTACCCCATCAAACTCAACGAGGAACTCTGTCTTTAAACGCCGAGATGCGTCATGTTCTCCCTCTCGCCTTTCACACAGTAAACTGTCCACTTCATCTGAGACAAGACGAGATAAATAACCAAGCAATCGTCACAAAAAGACATAAGTATTAAAAAAAAAACAACAACTATTTTCCAGGTTTAAATGAGTTCAATGTGGGTTAAACTCTGTGAGGGAGGGATCTTCATTATATTATTTGATTACCGTACAATAATGGATCTGTAATTATTTCCACCCAACACTAACACACACTTTCTTTTGTCGCGTAAAGAAATACAAACCAATGAAGATGACGGAGGGCTGCAATTCTCTGGCAACCGCAAACAGAGCTCGTACAAGCTTCTCGCCTTCTCCCATCTGCACCGGTGGGACAGAACGGGTTACAAAGAATTAAAGGATGACATGGAGACGTGCTGCACGTACAATAAAATGAAGATTCGTACATATTTGGAGGTCAAGCTGGCAGCGCTGATATTGAAGAATGTGGCGTTGGACTCTGCGGCGACTGCTTTTGCCTGGCGAGAGGAAGTGCGTGGCTGTGATTCAGCTTCTTATTCATCGGCAGCCTCATGCAATCGAACAGTTTCCTCAAGAGTGAATTGGCTCATTGTTTTGGAACAAACGCTCAACTCACCAGCATAGTTTTCCCATTCCCAGGGGGGCCGAATAAAAGCAAACCCCGTGCAGGAGCTCTCAGGCCAGTAAACAGCTGACAAGTAAAAGATGAAGAAAGCATTCCATGTCAATTTGGAAACTCGTACTTAGAATACACTGAGGAAAGAAAAAAAAAAAAGTTTCTGAGTGATTACCTCTGGTCTTAAGGCAGGAAGGATGACAATTTCTTGGAGTGCTTGCTTGGCGAGATTCTGTCCTGCAACGTCTCCAAAGGAGACGGACGCTCCTCTGCAGCGGGCGAAACAGGTCACGGCAGATGCAGTTTACGTTATTCAAGTTTTTTTTCTCATGCAACCGAGTTTTTTTTTTTTTTTTTTAGTAATGCTTTCAATCACATCACTTGTGAACTTTATATCATGAAATTGTGTCATTGTACATAATACATATCAACATATTTGATTAGAAGTAGGAAGGAGCATGCAATGATGTGAGGGAAAAAAAAAAAGCAACTTTATTAATGAACCAACAAAAGCTTTTGTCACACAGAGAAGAAGTGAGTCCTCTTCCACTCAAACTTACTGCTTAACGTAGTCATCAATACTTTCATTTATAACAATGTCAAAGCCAATGCTCAAATCCAGTAAACACTTGGCTCTGTTCATACTTTTTTTTTTCTTATCTCCTCCGTACCTGTCAACAATTTCGTTCAGAATCAAGTTGGCCAGTTTGCTGTCCACATTTTTGAAGTTTTTCAGGTCTCTCTTCAGGGGCTGTCTCACAGCTGAAGGTTTTCCATTTTGGGCTTTTGCCATCCGGGGAGTCGCCTGAGTGAACACAGACAAAGTCACACACAAAATGTGACACTTCAAAGAGCCTGGGGGTGAAACATGGACCTGCGTTGTGCATTACTGTGATCATTAAAATTGAACTCTGAGAGATTTATCTGTTATAAGTAGAGAGATACATAACCAGATTACAGCTAATAAGTGTGACCAGCTGCATGTTGTTCACTCATTCTGCACAACTAAGAAAATAAACAACAAATTGGTCATCAGTTTTGAGGGATTAAACATAGTAATTCTGGCTTGATTTATATGAAGAGATTGTATAACGTATGCTGACAATCTTGAGTTTGTTGAGCGACAAAACTTTTCTATTTGTTGCTTGTTGGGCTGGTCAACAGAATGACGAAGCATTCGAGCTGCTTTAATAGGGACAATAAAAAAAAATGTGCACATGTTCTCTCGTTAATAAAGATAAACATATAAAAAGCTTTAAATTATACAATTATCAGACAACTCTGACAAAATAGAAGACACACTCACCTTAGGATCAGAGGGCCTCGTTGATGGTCTGAGAGCCGAGGTGGGCCTGATGTTGGACACTCCTGCCAGCCCAGGGTGACTTTTATTAGCAGGCTTTGGTGGTGGAAGAACATGATTTGAAGACCTCTGGGCATCACTTCTTCTTTTTGATGCCAATGTTGTCTCTGTGAAGCACAAAACAGGATGATCAAGCTCAACATTATCACTTTGATCAAACACTTTAAGGATTTCAATCCAGCTGGAGTTCACTTACCTAAAAGGACTAGTCTGTCTTTTGCCATGGTGAGGTTGGTGACCATTTTATCCTGTAGTCTCTTGGCTCGCTCGTACTGGTCCCCTGCTGATTAAACAAGTGAATGTGAGGCTGGAGCACATCGACACGGTAAGTTCGTGGGATGTGTGTAGTACCTTGTGCGGTGATCTCTATCGTGATGCCCTTTTCTAGTTCAGCGATCCCTTTCTTGTACCACTGCACAGCCTCCCCTTTCTCTCCTGTGGTCACAGAGCAGCAGGGTGTTTACTCCGAGCTGTCACCCGCAACAACGCGTCAATAAAACAACACCACAAACACACCTGAGTCGTCTTCGTCGATCCGTAACGCCTTCGATATGTACTCAAAGGCCTGCTTGTGATAGTTTTTAATAACTTCACAGTTGTCTTTGCCTTTAGAGGCGTTTGTTTTGGCCGACATTGCTCTCGCGTTTGCTGTTAGCGATACCTCGAACTAAGCTCGTTAGAACAGAACGCAAGACACTCCTTAGCAAATGCGTCGCATTTATATCTCATAAATAGAATACATTTGTTATTTATGTGGCTTATATCAGAATATTTTACCCCCATATACAACAAACGCTGTGGAGCCTCATCGCTGCTCTAACATTCCGGCCATTAGCTTCCGCTTTCCCGTGTGTCCGTCTGACAGCAGTCCCCGCCCTCCGTTCCGTTCCGCTGAGAAAACGCAACCTCGACTTCCGGGTGTATTTTATTTTATTTTATTTTACATCCAACTTCTAAATATAATTTATTGTACAATACAATGACAGCCATATCATATGACTGACCTATATCATTTTAATAGGCACAGTGTGTTCACAAACTGCACTTAATAAAGATCTCTGCAGTGCTTTTGTTGTTATTGTTCTTTTTTCCCCCAAACATGTTGCATCACATAAAGAACTGAGGAATAGAATTATGAGCAGGTGCAGGTGAAACACTGACAAGTTCAGTTCTGATCAGTAATTTGATTGGCAGACACAAACACCCATAAAGGATTTCAGCGGTTTATGTATGGTTTATAACATGTCATGTGTCCCACAACAGGCTGTAATTTAGTTACAGGAAAGTATACAGCAAGCAATAACAAGGACAACATTAACTGCAATTTCATGAATGGTACAAACTCTTGTTCTGAATGTATCCATTAGTGTTATATTCGTCCAGTAGAAGTGGAGGACAAAACAAAATGCTGAGCTCAATAAATTGAAGCACAGATGGCAGCAAGGTGGGGAACTAGTCTATAGAAACACTGAGCTGTATAGGATTTCAGCAATGTAAGCTTGTTTACATTTTGAGAAAAGTGTATTTGTCCATCTACCTTTGATACTGCATTTCCCAATTTAGAGTCACAGGGCGCTGGATCCAATCCAAACTACAGGGAAAGACAGGACACACTCTCAAAGGTTACCAGTACATCACAGGGCAAACACTGAGAGTCACATACACTCACATTCAAGCCTGTAGGGAATTTATGATCAAAACACATGTTTTTAGACAAACGAAAACTCAGGGTGCGCCCATGCATTCACATAGAAAACATGTATAAAGGCAACAGAATGGGATTCAACTCACAACCCACAGCACAGTGTAGTTCCTGTGTGCTTGTAATGTGATGAATTTCCATATCTACTTGCGTTTTTTTTTTTTGTTTTTTTTTCAAATAAGCCAATGGGAAATTTGGAGTTGTTCTTTTTATGGGAGCCTCAAAGTTGAGGGTCATGGGTTCAAATACTGGCCTGGCCTTTCCGTGTGGATTTACATGTTCTTTCTGTGTGTGCGTGGGTTTCCTCTTGGTACTCCAATTTCTTCCCACAGTCCCAAAACATCCATGTGAGGTTAATTGGTAACCCTACATGGTTAAGGTGAGTGTGTGTGGTTGTCTGTTTCTGTTTTTGTCCTGCGACGGCCAGGCAACCAGGGTTTACTCTGCCCTCATTCATAGTTGGTCCTGTGCGCCTGCACAGAAAAAGGCAGTACAGAAGATGAATGGATGGGTGGATGGATATTTATGTTATTATGCTTTGTTTTTAGTGGTCTGGCCTATTTCAATTCAATTTGGTGCTGAATGTGACCCCAGAATAGAAATGATGATATTTATTTCAGATTGAAAATGATGTTATGTTGTTGTTGTTGTTGTTGTTTGGAGTAATAAGCACCTCAGTACTGGCTCACCTGACGTATATACAGTTTGATAATCGGACTCATTTTAAATGGTCCCCGTCCCAATAATGTTTTCCGCCAATCAGAGTGTGCACTCCAATACTGTAGCCAATCGGTGCCCTCTGACGTCACCGCAATAACAGTTTCAGCTCCGCCCCTCACCTGTCTCGGCACACACACTTCAGTAAATCCTCAGATCCAGGCTGTGACAAAGCTTCCTCTTCTTGTTGGTCTCCTGGGTGGAAGACACCGGCACAACACAAAGACCGGGTTCAAATTTTACACGACAACATCACGAGGCTGTCTGACAAAAAACAGCTCGCGGGTCGCTACTCCCCTCCCGGCCAACTCACTTAACCGGCAGCAGCAGCCGGGCCAGCTGATCGCAGCCAGCCTGTTAGCCAGTTAGCCCGCTGTCTCTCCAGCCAGCTGTCCTTTGTCTTTTCAGTCAAATCAGCTAGCAGGCTATTGCTTCTCCTGTCGGACAGCTAACACCGGATCCCGCTGCTTCGTTTCATTTATTTTTTTTCTCCCACCCCCACCTGACAAGAAACAAGTAAACCAAGATAGGCGGCTTAGGAACAAAGATGTCGAACCGAGTGGTGTGCAGAGAAGCGAGTCACGCCGGGAGCTGGTACTCCGCTTCAGGTAACTTATCAACACAGCTCGGTCCCTGTTAGCATGCTGGATGCTAGTCGGGGGAGGATGTTGGTTGTTTTTTCATTTTTTTTTCTTCGTGACAGCGTGCTACATCGATTTAGATGGCCGTTGTTGTTTCCAACCTGTGTTATGTTGTCGTTATAAATGTGGTCTGTGTGTGTTACATCGGCGGACGTTCAGCTGGGTCGCACTAATCCAGCTGATAAAAGTCAGCTAGCTTCCACTCATCTGTCACTGCTCCATCTCTTGTTTGGCGCAGGGTTTTTTTTTTATTTCAGCTTGTTCAGCACTACACGCTTGGATGCTGGATCGAGGTGTTTTCAAATCAAATGGGTATCAGCGACTCAGGATTATTTTTTTCCCTTCTTTTTTTTAGACAAGCTATCCAATCAACTCGAGCTAAGTTGTCTTGATATTGCAGAACTTCCTGGCCTACATGCTACCCCGGCTAGCTGCATCAGACATCCCCCGAAGCACTCCTGCCTACTTTCATTAAACCAGCTCTTATTGTGGGAGTGTTGTTGCTCTCTGATCCAGACTCGCTTAAGTTATGTGCAGAAATTTTCCTCTGCGACGAAACAAAGGACTGGGCAGGGCAGAATACTGTAGGTTCATGTTGCACCCCTTCCCCCATTTCATAAGCCATACTCTCGTATCTTCTGATTAAACCCAACCAGGCTGCCGGTTTGTCCCCCATGAACTTGCTTTGCTGCTTCGTTATTAACGTTTATTTCGGCATTCCCACCAATAGAGAAACTATATGTTCCTTCTGAGAAGACACAAACCTGTCATTATGCTGATAGAACTCTCTGTCTTTACAAAGCCTATTATCCTGAGTGTTTGATTTCTCAGCCGGCCTAACTAGGAGTGAGTCAGCTGCCTGTTATTGATGTTGAAACTACATAAGTAGGCCTAGTACACATACACACACTGGTGGAATGGTTACCGTCTATCATAGCTTCATGTGGCGAGAGCCAGATGACAAGTGGATGATTGTCCTTTTGTCATAATTCAAAAGTATTGACATAGTATTGGTTGTGTAGAGCACATAATGCCATTTCCAAGTTTGTTTCCAAACCCTTGTGTTGTGCCAAGTCTTCACCTTTTAACTGTGTTGGAATCCTAAATCTAAGTTGGACGTTTTTTAAGAGGAAATGAGTATTTCAAGTTTACCCTCTGTGAGATTTATTTTTTGACTTGGTGACTCTCTTTTGTTCAACCTACAGTGACCGAAATAGTAATTATGTTTCTGCCATTGCAGGATCCCAGCTGAATGCACAGCTAGAAGGCTGGCTCTCTCAAGCACAGTCGACAATCAGACCTGCTCGAGCCATCATAGCGCCGTAAGCACGCTTTAATTAAAAGAAGAAAAACATCTTCTGGTCATGTTGAATGTGATGCCATCTGATTCTCATTGAACATGTTATTGTTTGCAGCCATGCTGGGTATACCTACTGCGGTGCTTGTGCAGCACATGCTTACAAGCAGGTTGATCCCTCAGTTACGTAAGTTGTTGGTTGTTTTTTTTTTGTCTCTATTGCTTATTAAAGACAATTTGTTTGGATGACGATGTCTTATCTTCATTCCCCTCCTCTAACAGAGTGAAACGATTGTAGCATAGGTGGTGGAATATATTGCTGTTTCTTTCGTGGCCAGAGTGCGTAAGAATAAATCCTCTTGTCCTTCAGTCGTAGGGTGTTCATCCTGGGACCTTCACATCATGTGCCCCTCTCCCGCTGTGCCCTGTCGCCTGCAGACATCTATAGAACACCCCTGTATGACCTGAGAATCGACCAGAAGGGTATTCACTGTTCACTCACAATGTTCTTCCCTCAACCTTTATTTCTTAATCTTACTTTGTAAATGTTTGCCCGGTGATAAAGTATTGACAAAATAGGTGAGTCGAGCAACTTATTGTAGTTTGGAATGCAACACAACCAGAAAACACCTGTTTTGAGTCACTCTGGATCATTACTCCTCTAAAGATGGAACAGATATGAACCTACCTGTTCGAGCTCTGTTCATTTTAGACTGTAGCAATAACAACAACAACAAAAATGGTTGGGGCACACCTGAACTCTTAATGATCATCTTGAGAAAAAAAGAAAATGCCTGACTGTAAATAAAGCAACTCTCTGGGTTTAAGTTTTGCTCAGCATGGGCCTGATAACAATTCCCATTTTAAATAATCTGCACCTCCAAAACGCTTTAATCAGTGGATGTGAATGTGATCATATGCACACAGTAATATGAGACATCTTTTTTCACAGTTTATGCTGACCTCTGGAAAACCGGGTTGTTTGAGAGGATGAGTATGCAGACAGATGAAGATGAGCACAGTATTGAAATGCATTTGCCTTACACTGCTAAAGCCATGGAGAGGTAATGCACACCGCAGTGGCATTCACTGAACTCTCGAATAGATCATTTACACATCGAGTTTTTCTCAATCACACATGAAAAATGAAGAAAATACCAAAATAAGTTCTTGTCTTTCAGATGTTTCTATCTATTTGCTTTCTATAGATTCTGCAAACTACAATCACGTGTGAAGACGTATGAAAAGTGTGATATGCATAATTGATATACCCTTCTGTTTGGTTGGCTGGAGTCAGATGGAATCTGTCTGTGCTGAAAAGAAGGGATTATGTAGTATTGATTCAACCCGTGGCGTCAGTTGAAGCATCTCTTCGAGACGGGTTCAAAGTCGGTGTGAATCTGAATCACAGATTTCTTTCGAGATCTATTACAGATGTTGGCAAATGCCTGCAAACGTCTGAGGTCGCGCTTGTTGGTGCCAGGGAGCGCTTATAACGGCGAAGATGTGTTGACAATCTTGAAGTCCAGTGGCTAACCCGAAGCTGCCTGGTGTTTCAGCCACAAAGACGAGTTCAGCATCGTTCCTGTGCTCGTCGGAGCCCTGAGTGAGTCCAAGGAACAGGAATACGGGAAGCTGCTCAGCAAGTATCTGGCAGACCCTTCAAACCTTTTCATCGTCTCGTCCGACTTCTGCCACTGGGGTAGGGAATGCAATTCATCCTTGACAAAGCACGCCGTAACTGTGACACAACTCAACACAGCTGTTTTCTGTCTCTGTCTCTAAGGGCAACGGTTTCGCTACACATACTACGATGAAGCTCAAGGAGAGATCTACAGGTCTATTGAGCATCTTGATAAAATGGTAATTGAGGATATAGGTTAAACAAACGTTTTGTGATTTGTGCCATAATGGGTAATAAACACACACTGAGCCCAAATCATAACATTGTCAACGACTTGGTATTTACATCTCGAACTCAGTAGGTGGATTTATTTTAATACAGATGCTAATTTGATCACTTGATCTGTGGTGGTCACCCCTGAAATGGAGCCAAAAGACAAAGTACAGTGAATTTGTATAAATTTTTTTTTTTTTTTTTGCTGGTGTCCCACATTCATGCAATGAAGAATAAACACTACAAAGTTAATATTACAGGATTCATTAAACTGTTTTACATTCATCGTAACCTGCATGAATTGAATGTCAAACACGTGTCCCTTATGGCCTGGAAAAGCATGTTGATGTGAAATGAGCTCTTCGTAGACACTTTGGCATAAGCAGAAAGTTGCAGCCGCATTGATGATGGCTGCAGTTTACTTTCTGGAGTTTTTGCTTCTCTTGTGTGCTTGCTGTCATGGGGGCATTTAATGAAAGTAATGTAGTTAATATCTGTGCTAGAATTGCTGTGCTACGCCAGAATACCTCCAGTGAAAAAACAGATCTTGACTTTTAAGTAACAGTCTGTGCTTTAAGACATGAGGGAACATTATGTTTTTATGAATTCTCTTTGACTGTTTTTTTTTTTTCTTCCCCTGTTTGCAGGGGATGGGCATTATAGAGCAGCTGGATCCCATGTCTTTTACCAACTACTTGAAGAAGTACCGCAACACCATCTGTGGCCGTCACCCGATTGGAGTACTGCTACATGTGTGTACCGCAAGAAAGTCTAATTTTCACTTTGATGATGTGTTTATATTATTTCCCAGCAACTGTTGCGAGGCAGAGCAAGAGTCCATGTGTGTACAGAATGAGATTGATTAAATAGGATACAGGGAGAGAAAATAGGATTTGATGCCGAATGAAAGGATCCCCAAACAAATAGATTCCCACAACAACCCAAGTCATCAATGTAAGAAAAGAGGGTAAGATGTCGGATAGTGCAGTTGGTAGAGCCCTTTGAGAGCAGTGAAAAATCGGTGTATAAGTGAAATTCATTTACCACTTAATTGATTAGATTTAGTTTTTACACAATTTGTACACATGACATTAAACTATGGCTTTTAGTTAAATTACAAGAACAACTGACGTGCGTCTTCAGCGTTCACGAATCAGATAGCATTGTCCAACTCTTTTCATCATTTCCTCATTTGTTTAGGTAGTTCAAGACAAAACAAGCATTTTTCTTTGGCATTAAGTATTTTTTTTATAGTTAGTCTTTCCTGGAGTGCATCACATATATCATAATTATACACAGAATACTTTGGTTCATTAGTCACTAAGACTCGGCACGTTAGTGTCTTCTTTCTATTTGACACGTGATTTGTCTCATGACTGATTGAAACTTTGTCACATCTAATCATGCATCAACAAACCATGTCGGAGGGAAACGGATTAAATGGTTTCTGCTACACAGCCTTATGTTTAAACAAGGTTGTGGTTACTTTTTGTTTTGCGGACAGACAACACGCCGCTTTGTGACATATTTCACTGTCGCGGCTCCTTGAAGATTGTTTTGTTTTAAATTTGATGACAAAAGATTAAAGCAAACCCGAGTCCATCTCAAGCTGATGACTACTTGAGGCAGTTGACCTGGTTGAGCTTTTAGGACGGCAGATTTTCAAGCGCGTTGGGAAATGCATTCAACAGTCGCGACTTTCGACGCTCCCGGTTAACGCTCCTTAAGTGGTGCTAAATTGTGAATGTTGTTTCTGTCTTGCAGGCCGTGGCTGAGCTGAGGAAGTCTGGTCTAGAAATGAACTTCTCTTTTCTGAATTACGCGCAGTCGAGTCAGTGCAGGAACTGGCAGGACAGCTCCGTGAGTTACGCTGCCGGGGCCCTCGTCGTTCATTGAGGTCAGCTTCTGCAGGGGCCTCCGCGACGCCGCCACCCTGCCCTTACTATCTATCGCCATAACCTGTCCCAAACACCCTCCTTCTCCTCACCCCCCCACCCCAAGCTATACCCACTACTTGCAGGAAGGACCTAGACACTCGAAGCCAATACAGTCCTCTTTCCCTCATCTCCCTCGACTCGCCTCGGCCTTTCTCTCCCCTCCTCTCAGTTTGAAGTGTGTCTCAGAGCTTTTGGTCGAATCGTTTGCTTGAAATGCAGTTTTGACAATTTGTAGGAGCGAATGGTTAGACGAGATGAGAAGAGTGCGTATTAATCTGACTTGGAGGAAGCTTTGTGAAATTTTATTTGACTTTTGCAAGGACTCTAGCTGTTCTCTTAGTCCCCTGTTTGTTTTCCTAACGGGAAAAACAAACGAACAAAAACAAAAAAAATTACATTTGGGTCTGACCTGTATTCTTGTAAATTGCCTCAGAAAAAAAGAAAAGAAAACTGAAAATATGAATAGATAGTACTCAAATAATACCAGATGAAACTACCTGGGTGTTTTGATTGACTGCTTTAAGCTCCAATTTCAAACAGAATCGTAGGTAATCGGTACCATAGCTCGAAAAAATGTTGTAGTTTCTAACTAAGGGCTGCACCCGACAAAGTTCACTAACCACCTATTGTACAAACCAAAAACATTTATTATCATATTAGTTGATGAAATATATTTTATCCTCTTTATTTTTTTTTTTCCTCTCTCTCAGTAGTATTATTAGATGTGATAGTATTTACTCAATTAGTGTGTAGGTTTGAACAAAATCAGCAGTGTCACTCCAGCTCTCAAGCCATCAACATGGTTGGCCCAGTAATTTAGTGTGTGAAGCTCTGCTCCCGGCTCCCAGTCACATGCTCATAGCGTCACGGATTCATCCAGTTGGGACTGAACTGCAGCAGGGGGTTTATATGTACAAGACTCCCAACGCTGACACCTCTAGTCTTTGTTTACACTGCCACCTTGAAGCCCCCCAGTGACTGAATTGTCAGTATAAGAGACGCCAATTATAATTTCTCTCTCTCTTTTTTCTTTTTTTGTTGCTTCAGTTGTAGACATTGTTTGTTTCACGTTCAGTTCTGTAAAAGCAGAAACGGCTTGTTTTAGCTGAATCTAGGGCAATTTTACTGGAACTATAAGGGGGGCTACTATATCTGCACATTCTTTTATTTTTTACAGCTCTCTTTGGTAATGTTTTGATTAAAGAATGGCAGAAGTTATAGGTAAAATGTAAGTTTTCATATTGATGTTCACTTACTTTTATTGAGAGGTCACAATACGATAACTCTTAAAGCAGTTGGAGGATCGGTGAAACAAGATTTCTAAAGTCATTGATGGCTAAAATATTAAGGTCAGCACAAAGGCGTGAAGCTGAACTGCTAGGTTTAAGGATTGACAAACAGATGTTGCTCCCTGCTGTTTTTTTTTTTTTTTGTCGTGTTTTTTTTAAACAAGACATTTTCATAAAATGTCAAACACGAGGCCCACAGAAAGAAAACAAACAAAACTGACTGAGACAAGAAAAAAAAAAAAAAACAGTCCAGGATTTCACTGATGGTACACAGTGTCTGCTGTCTTGTCATCTCTGACTGACTTCTGAATTCAAACATCCCCGTTGAAATAACAACGGTCCTCTTAACAAATCCCCCCCCTCTTCCCCTTGGCATTGTGAGAGGCTTTGCAGCGAGGATAAAGCTACAGTATGTGGCTGAACCGAGCGGGCGCAGGCTGAACGATGAATCCCCAGACTCACATGACCTCTGATGCTAATTTTAAGGGAAACTAGTAAAGCATGACACACTGTGCTATTGTGCCTTTATTATCACTTGCACATATTCATATAAAGCGTATTCTCACTTTTAGTCTTATTTTAGATTGTGTATTCTAGTTCCCCCCCCCCCCCCCCCCCCCCCCCCCCCTCCTTTACGTGTTCCCTCCCCTTTTACCTTTGGCCCAACATTGTCTCCAGCTCGCCCGACACACCAAGAGTGTTTGACCTGTCCTCCCCTCATCTGTTGGTCTAAAATGGCACCAACTGTTATCTTTTTTCTCCAGCAGGGAGTGGTGTTCTGTTTTCTTCAAATCACCTCATTCCTGTGAAGAGAGATAAAGGCAAAACCTCAACACTGTTCATTTCTGTTCTATGGTATTTGTCTTTTAGAAATGTTTTTTGTATTATTATTCTTTTCTTCTTGGTTAAAGAATTGGAACTTACAAGTCACAAGTCTAAAATATACTATTTAACTACTCCCTTATTGGAGTCTTTTTGATCTCAGGTTCCACTGACAAAAGCATCCCAGAAGGCTCTTCAGAGGAGGCCGAGGATTCATGTTACAAAATAAGTAAAATGTACTGAAAAGCATGTCTGCTGTGGTGTTTTTGTTCTTCATGGAGTCACAATTGCGTACAAAACCGCTGACGTGGTGTCTGCATTACATTTTGAGGGCGTTGATATTTAAAAAAAAAAATGTGGTCATCCAAAAGAAAAACTTGTATAGCATCAGTAAGGTTTTGTCACTGATTTTTACCCTCCATCCATTCACTTTCTGTACAGCTTCATCAACGTGGAGGCCCTGAGCTGGTCCTTCACTGATCAATCACATAATCATATTCACACACTCATCTTTACACCTACAGGTTATTTAGAGACGCTAATTTGTGTAGTTTTAGTTTGTTTTAATTATAAGTTGATTCTCAACGTGATATCTTATTCACAGTGATGCACGCTGGCTACACTTGTCTAGTAGGATGGGACTGATGGTCTCGGGCAGCTCTGCCACTAATTCCACCATCACAAACTCCCAACATGTTCCATTTGGCTTGAGACTGACACAAAGATTTGATTTCAACCATATCTTTTATAAGTGTGTGGTTAGCAGTGGTGTTGAGCCGGAGGGCATTCTACTGAGCAGTGACTCCTCATTACACTTACACATGCACTACACTGACAATCTATCGGAACTGTTAATACCCAGTAAGACTTAGAACAGACTTCGAACTTAAAACCATCCTGTCCAGGGTCGCCACAGTGCAGTGTATATTCTAGATGGCATTTCCTGCGAGATTATAGACCTTTCTCAGGGAGCGAACCAACAACACATTTCTGGTTAAAAGCTTGGACCCCTGTTTCTGGGTCACCATCCGTCCATGGGCGGGAAAAAAATGAATTTACCACACTTGTCTTTTTTTTCCTCCACAAAGCGACTTATTTTTGGATGTGATTTACAGGCCAGAACATACTTTAAAGCAGTGAATACAAGTAACTCAACACCTTCTAAAGAAGACTTCTCGATTCATTTATTTTTTGTAGACCGGATCAGAGTCTTCTTTAGCGGAAGCTGAACTTCTAGAGTCGCTTCCTTCACTCTGCTTGAGCAACTTAATGTCAATATGGCTCCAACCATAATACAGCAGGTGTGGAAGGTTTCCCTGTGGAACTGTAAAGAGCACTTTGAGATATTTTTGGACCGGTGTGAGCAGACATGCTTAACCAGGCTGTTTCCATAGAGACATAAAGAAATAACCCTGATCACGGTCATAGTCAACCTCGGTAAGAAACCCCTCGAATGTGGAAATCACTGTCTTAAATGCAGATCTGAATATATTCTCCAAAGTTTTAACTAATCCATATCTCGCAGGCTTTATGGGAGGATGTCTTGCCTCTGTGACCTCATGTGTCTGCAGAGTTATAGTGTACCACACTTTAGATGTTATTGTATTGTCAAACAATGTGGGTCAGCGTGATGAAGGACTTTGATTGATGAGATTGTGATCAGCATCTCTGTCGCCAAATCGATAAAAACTGGCTCGGACACATTTGTCAGTTCTGCCATCTTCTGTGAAGTTCATTTGGAGATCCTTACAGCTACAAAAACAAAAAAAAGCATACACACAAACAGAACATCACAATGGAAGATTTTTATTTTTTTTTTACAACTTTTATAGAAGAATAATAACTTGTTGTGGATGTGCTGTTATTTCTATATATGCAATGATATTCATGCATATTTGGATATGTATGTGCATATTAAAATGTAAATGGATCTGTGCATGTGCAGTACATTTTGTCATGTGTAATGTCTTTGTGGTGTTTTTGCCCTCATGCTCATCAGCATGTGCAGCTTGTAGAGCATAACAAGTCCATAAACAGTGACAGTTCATTCATAACTGCAGTACATCTGATAAATCAGACAGAGGCAACACATGCTCACAATGACTGTTTTCACTATATTTTGTCTTCGAAAACTTTGGTCCTCATTTGGATCATCTTCATTCTACTGCTAGTTCACATCTTGAATTACAAATCTCACATCCAGTGCAAGATTAGCAGTTTCTACAGCAACATGTAATGCATTCAGTTTAGCTGTGAAAGAGTCCAGTACAAGTGGCTGCACAGGAGCGTCTCTCAACAAAGGTGCAGGACAAAAGTCTGCGTATTCTGTGTTTTGATGAGTCCACTTCATATTCGAGTTACTCTTCACCAGCCCACAGCCGCAGGAGTCCAAGCTCTCCTCCAAGCTCTCCTCCAAACATTCCTCCATTACGTCTGCAGGGAGAATCCAGTGGTGAGCGTGAGTCAGATCAATGGAAGAAATGCTGCCGTCGTGCTCCAGTGCTCTGGCGACAGATTCCAGCGATTGGCAGAACACGTCCACTCCAAGAAGGTACTCTGTCTGCGAGCAGCCTAACAGAGACACCATCTCTGGAACCTGGTTCTTGCTCTGGAATTAAAACATTTGGTGATTTAAAAAAAAAAAAGAAATTGCAGTGTAGATAAATGGAACTGATGAAACATTAAGACTAAATACTGGATCTCACCTTGTGTCGAACATAAGCAGCTAAGTGGGTCTCGGTACACCCGCCTCCGAGTAAGGTAAATGGTTCCTTTAGCGTGAGTCTCAACACGTGTTCTGTCTTCTGGCACACCACCTTTTATGTAAGACATAAAAAAAAAAAGTTACATTCATTTCTTATTTAAAATCAGATTCTTTCATAGGAAGATGTCTTGCTCAACAGGTTTGACATCATCTAATGGATGGTGAGACTATTGTGGTGTGAGTAAGACTCTTGTCTCTTAAGTGACAATAACCATTGTTTGAGTCTGTGTTTGCTTGGCGCCATTTTCCATGTGGAGTTTTCTTCTGGTACTGTAGTTTCTTATCATAATCCAGAAACAATCATTTAACACTAACTGGTATCTCTAAACTGCCAATAGTTGTGTGCACAAGATTATCTGTCTGTGTTTGAACTAGGGAACCGTTGATATTGACGCCTGTCTCTGCTCAGTTGGGATTGGCTCAAGCTTTCTGCAACTCAGTGACAGAAAGAGGTGTCGAAGGTGGATGATGGACGGTGCTAAAATTGTTTTTTTTTTTTTTTACTTTGCGTGTAACTGAATAGCTCCAACAGAAATTATGCCATTATGTGGTTTTAATTATATAATATACAAAATAATGTTTCCTGGGATTCTGCATTTTAAATGGAGGGTGTCAGAGATATCTGGTGTTCCCAATTTGCTACCGAAAAATATTTATCTGTGATGTAACAAGTGGAATGATAACAGTTTGTCCTCACTGCATGTGTGACCAAAACTAATTCATACACACACTGCATTTCTCCATCTTTGCCTCATTCTTAGCCTTCAGTTGTATTGCAGTTTAAATAGATCAACGTTACAATTTAAGCAAAATTCTTATACATTTTTGTATCACAAGATGAGTCTCAATTAGTGCTATAAATGCACAGTAAGATTTAAAAAAAAAAGGTCTAATCAACATTCATTTTCTTTGTTTATTGTTGCACTAGTTTATCAACATTAGAAATATTATCCATCTTATTATCCAGACAAGGATGACTAGAACTCAAGCCGATCCCAGTAGACACAGCTGACACGAAATTCAGAGTACCTGCCAGCCAGCTGATTGCGTTAGAAACTGTCTTGCTGGTAAGCTGCTGTATTGTTGCTGTAGAAATAATTAGTAATTATTGAATTGGGTGAAAAACTTGCTCAATCTAAATATTGACATCATTTTAGCTGACATGAATGTTTTGGTTGTGCTGCACGTGTAAATGGAAAAGGAAGCCAGCTGACGCCAACACTGAAGCACCCACACCAAATGGATCTTACCTTGAGCTCAGTTAACATGGTCTCATTTCTGTGGCAGAGGATCATGGTACAGATTGCTGACTCCCCAACAGGCTGTAAATACAACATTTTCTTGGATCCAAACTCCTTGATGCTGAGATCCTTCACCTTCCCATAGACCTCGGGTGCAATTATGGTCTGTAGTGTGGCAACAGACTTGGCTCCTATTTGTTAAAGTACAAAAACCAATAAAAACCTTTAATTTAAGGGAATAGCTTGATTGACAAAAGTAGTCACCAAGTGGACATGCTCCGAGCTTACCTGTCAGCTGAGCAAGTGGCTCCATGAGTGAGATCCCCAGTCTTTCTATTACAATGATCCCATGAGTCCTCAGGTATTGGTGCAACACTGGGTGTATGACCTTCTGGCACACAAAGACCTTCACCTCATCTTGGATCACTTGTTTTCCAAAGTTAAGAAGTTGATCCAGAATCTGTGAGTCTGTGTCTACACCTGGGTGTACCTCGATGACCCCTTCCTCTAGCTCCGAGAGGTCCCCAGCAAGTGACGAACTGAACAACACCATGCGCATTGGATTATTCAAACTATTGTATATCTCACTGGGTTGCAAGTCACAAGGCATTTCTATCAATAAACCTGGAAACACTGCAGAGTTGAGCACAGACTGGCCTTCGACTGAGACAGTCACTGTTCTGCCAAGGGTGACTGTCCCCGGGCTGTTGCAGGGAACAGTAAGCAGAAAAGCTTGCACGGCCAGTTTGCTTATATGAAGCAACTCTGGCTTTGTCAGTACACATGCTGGTTTGCTGGAGATGATGCTGCGAGCTAATGTGATCAAGTTGTTGCTGCTACAGAAGTCAAGCTTCACTTTACAGGCACAGTCTTCTTGTTGTAGGTAGGTCGTGCACACAGACAGCATGTGCTTGTTCACTTTAATAGCCATGTTTCTTCTAACATTGCACTGCTGTGCTCGCTCAATGAGAGCCAAACAAAAGATGGCAGCAAACAAACCGCAGTCACTGAACCGAGAACTGTGGCTGTGAATGGAGGCTTTAATCAGATTGACGAGGGGCTGCGAGGAAGAAATTATTGGAAGAAGAACAGAGGAGGATGAAGTGGTGACGACGTGCCCTCCGATATTGTTATGGATTTGCTTGAGTCTTCCTGACGGACCAAAACATGAACTCAGAAGCTTCCCCAGTAACTTCAGCTTGTGACAGACGTCCGTGTCGTCCAGAGGAAGGTCCGTACAGACAGCTGGTGACTTCTTCACGAGTCGAGACATGGCTGGAGCAGCGACTTCTTTTTTTCCACGACCAAACCAGAACGAAGCCGTTTCCTATTAGATATTCATATAATCAGAATCGACCACGAAAAGGGCTTCATAAACTATAATAATTTCCACTTAGACGTGATCTAATCTGTACTCGGTGCCTTTCTTGCGACAACGTCTCTCTGGCGCCTATCACACTGCCTTACATAAATTAAACACTTTTGTAATTGTATATTTCCTACGCTTCTAACAGACACAATAACACACAATTATTTACACAATATGATTAGCGTTATCTGTTCATAAAATATAATGATTTGATATAATGAAGTCAAACTTTCATATTTATACAGGCGTTATAGAGGCACTACTGGTTGCCGCAGCAACGGTTGGCGGTGCGTCCTCGTGTGGGCCTTGCTAACAAATTGTCGCCGATTTTATACGCCCCTCAGTAATCATTGGCGTCAAGGCATTAAATCTGTCTGAATCTACATTTACTCAGCTTTATAGCAATACGTAGACAGTCACTCAACCAAATTAGTTAGTACTCCTTAAGTTAAAGCTAAAATCCCCTCTTGATTTTGTAGTGTTTTAGCTACACCAGAACAGTGACGTCATCTCCCGTGGCCTTGCTTGACAAAACATTCAAAAGGGTTGGCGGTATGTATTCTTAGTTTAGAATCTTTAATGTTTAATTAGACACTTTGACTTTTACTCTTTCTTTCGTAGTTTGTGAAAGGTGGCTGAACGTTTGCGCAGACTTCCCGTCTCCTAAATGAATGGAATAAATAAGGTCATCGGTGCTGTAGAATATTTCCCTTCCCTGAGTTAGAAACCTTTTAACGGCTCATCACTCTGGTTAAAGTGTATGCTCTGATTATGGTTTGTTATTGACACATTACAATGTGATACGCTTGTAACTGGCTTGAAAATTACTGGGATAGTACTGCTGGGAATACTGGGAAGTTGTCACTGCTAGACTAAAAGCAAACATTGACTTTATAGACTGCATATATTGCCTTGAGGTCGCAAATGTTATATTGTTATCATCTTTAATGTGTAAACCTTCTGCCATTTTTGTTAGGCCACAATGTTTGATTCAAGGCCATGCGTTTGTTTCAGGTGAAACAACCTGTTGATCTCACATGGCACCTCACAAATTTGTCATCAAGGTAAGAAACCAACAACATCCATCCATCCATCCATACACATATACATACATAAATAAATCTTCTAAACTGCTCTATTCTATTCGGGGTGACAGGGATTGCTGGTGCCAAGTCTTTCTCTGTTCTTATGTATGGAGATAAGATAAGGATAGGAGACAGAAAATTGACATTTTGATGAAAGATTTTTATTGCATTATAAAACATGAAGGTTTGCCCAAAGTTAGAGGACACAGGAGGATTCTCTTGTGGAGTGTGTGAATGGATTTGCCGAATTAATTGGCAGAGACATCCATCCTCCTTTACTTCTTTATGCAACCGAAGGTCTTGTGGTGATAGTTACAAGCCGAACTGACAAGGTAAGATACATCCTGGGCAAGTTGTTACTCCATCACAGAGCAAACATGGTAACACAGACAATCACACACAGTCGTATTCACACCTTAAAACAGTCACCAATTCACTCAAAATAAACGTTTTTCTACTTTTGGATAACTCTGTAGTACTTGGAGAGAACACAGCCATCGACAGCAAGAACGTATACTCCTTATAGAGAGAGAGAGATTGACAAGCCAAAGACAAACTAATGCTGTTGTGAGACTGGAGTACAAATGGAGAAGTTAGTAGCAAGATTTCTCTGAAAACAATATGTTTCTAATATGCTACTTATCACATTTTCTTACATACGTTCATTAAACATGTTTCATGTTTACCTTAACGAGGTAAAAGTTAAATATTTATACATGCTTTATAGAACAAAGCACAACTAGCTTCCAAGTTAACAGTTGTGGTAGAAGCCACCATGCAGTCCTGCTGTGTATGTTAATACCTAATTTCGTGTGTCTTTCAATCAAAAAATGTAATCAGTAAAACTATAATAGTTTCAGTTTTCTTTTCCTTTGCAAAACTTTCATAAGGAAAAGAAGATGGTTAATCATAAATGTAATTGATTTTTTTTTTTTTTTTTTTTTTTTACCAACATTCAATTTTCAGAAGTGATAATAGTGTTGTTTACATTCTTAGCTGTATGAAAGTACTTTGTTGGTGATCAGGTTCAACTGTTCACACTCACACTCATGTGGTTGGTGAGAGACTGGCTATCCAAGACGCTCAGCATCTATGGGGAGAAATTTTGGGTTTATTGGCCCTGCCAGAGGACACTCCGGGGCATGGGACAGAGGAAGACTGGAACCAGCAAATTTTGGACTTGGAAAGACCTGATCTATTGCCTCAATGAAGGCCGTCCCACGTCTGCCGGTAAACCATTATAATATGTTTCTGTGCAAAGTGCCCTTTTCTGCATTTTACAATAACCACAGGGCCTCATAATTACTCCAAACAGAGTTTTTCCTGCATGAAGAAAATTATAAATCTGCATTTGAAATCGCTACAGTTATTTTACTGCCAAACACTTCTTCCACTAAGTGGCGTGGGTTATTATGGTCAATTTTAAACCACGAAAAATCTGCAATTTGTGGCAGCCATGCAACACAGGAATACAAGATGTTCCTCCTTTTCTCACATTTGCAGTATTGCTAGTCACCATCATTGTCAGTCACATTTGCCTTTGTCGATGTTTTACCTCTCTGGAGCAAATCATTTGTCCACTAGAGGGAAGTACAGACACGTGTTTGAGCTGTCAAGCCTCTGATCGTTTTCTGAAGAAAAAAAAAAGAGGAATTCAGAAGTTCTGGTCACCTTTTGCAAATCTCAGACAACTTCCTCCCCGAGAGCATTTTGTTAATGGACACAACCTGGCTGTGCACAGGGAAATCTTTTTTTTTTTTTTTAAAGCCAAGCTGTTCATCCTCTGTCAGAAATAATGCACATCAGATGTTTTTGTTAAGTGTAGGGAAAGCCACGGGTCTCTCACTTGTTGATGTTTCATTTATTGAGAGTTTTGGATGAGGACTGCAGACATTTGCGCTGATCTCTCACATCCTCCATAATGCCGTGTGTGCCTAGTCGACCAGATATTGCGTTAACTCCCTTTCATTTGTTTCATATGCATGCCTGCATACGAGCTACCCCACCACCCCCACTGGATTGGTTGTGGGAGAGTAAAACCCTGGAGGTTCACAGAAGGTTTCTTCCCACTGGGCACATAATGATGCTGTTTTGTTACTCTGCCTGAGAAACTGCACACAGCCTCTACCACGCTTAACCAACTGGCCACATACTAGTATGTTAAAGAGGATCCGTCTGAACAGTTACATTCACGGTACAAACCTAACGCCACTACCATAATGTTTATTAAACCATGAGTGGGTTATCTTACAAAATCTAAAAGACTCTGCTGTGCTTCCAACAGAGGCAGGCTGAGATCACAGCCGCTTGCTCGGAGAACAGAGATTATCAAAGCAGTTATGAGTTATGTTCTTGGATTCACCATGCCATGTTTAGTAGGCTGTTCAGCGCTGTGTTTTATGATCCTTTCTCCTGTCGTGTTTTCAAAGCGGTTTCACTCCGTCGTCTGTGGAACTGCAGGAGGTGCTGGTATGCTCCTTCTTAAAGAGGCTTAGACGATATAGTGACCTGCCACTTCTCAGACCTCCCCAAAAGGGCCCGCGGGCTAAAACACTGATCCGCTGAAGCGTTTGCTGTCTGCCAGGACATTACTGCTGCAGAGCCCTGCAATCTGCCTTCTATTAGCAATATGCACTGTGGACTTTCTAACCATCCAATATACTAGGTTGAGACAGAGACCTAAATGTTTTAAGAATAAAACGTTTGAGTTATCACAGAGCAATTATGTGTCAGAGGTTTGTGTGCTGTTTAGTGTTGTTGTCAGTCAGTTTATGAGCTCATAACGGACCACACACCATGCCTCCTGTACCAAATTGTTGCGTTTTCTGATTAGAAACATTTTGACACTTTCCAACTTCCCTGAAGAAAGTGACAAGTGTAGAACACAATAAACAAAAGAAAAGCCAAAGCGTTTATCTCAGCACTTCCCTATATTGTAGCACGGAATTCACATTGCCTAATGAGGCAAAATCCTCCTCAGCTTGCTATTTCTGTCTATCCACCATTTTCTCTCCCGGATGGATCTGCCAGAGTCTTGTTTGCAGAGTGTTACCTGGAGATATTCCTGTCTGTTCTTGCTGCTTGAATTCCACTTCTGGGTTGTGTCTCTTTTTATCATCAAATAAAGAGGACTCAGGTGTGCTAACAGTCACCTGAATAAAGGGAAAGTTGTGCAGAAAATGCCTCCTTGCCCTATCTGTAAATGATGTTTGTCCCACTAATAAGTTTTACTGCTAAGTATCCGAAAGTCTGAGAACTTTGCAAGAAGAATGTCCTTTTTAATTTTGTTAAGGGGGGAAACCCAGGTGACTCAGAGCGCAGAGGGACTGGAAATGAGGCAAATAAAGTCTGAAAGCAAGGTTGTCACACCCTCACATCTAAAGAGCTCCCCTGGGTTTTCTGCAGACTTGCAGTAAGCGAGAGAGCGAGAGAGAGAGAGAACGAGCGAGAGAGAGAGAGAGAGAGACAAAGGCAGAGTGGGAGAGATGCAAGTTTTATTGAGTGAGACCGCATCTGCTGCCCCTTCTCTCCCAACGTAAACATCTGTGGCTGGTTAGTGTTAGCCTCTGAGCTAAGTGCAGTCCGAGAAGGTCTGGTTCTTATACTGTGCGATAGCAATGGCAAAGGGCAGCGAGGTGGGGAGGCGGGCGAAGCCGCTCATAGAGTTTGGGCCCTGTGCCCAACGTGGAGCAGCACAGGCGGGAGGATGGAGAGTCGGGTCTGGGAGAGAGATAAGAGAAGGTAGAGACTGTTTTGGGAACTGAGAGTGATCTAGACCAGAGCTCTGAAGACTAAAAGAGGCAAAGAAGCTGTCAGTAAGTTCGAGTCAGGATTTGTTTATTTACAGGCAGAAGGATTGCTCTCGTCGTGCAGTTATACTCTCCATTCCACCACCCCCCATCCCCCCCCCCCCCTTTTTTTTTCTCCCTTTTTCCTTTTCAGGTAATCTTCATCAGCTTGGCAGCCACGAGGTGTAGGCTTGAGAAGTTGAGCTTAGCCTGCAGGAAGACTCGGTCCTATTCATTCAGAGTTTGACAGCGCACAAAAGATGGCACAATAAAGGATTTGGTATTAAGTAGCGCTTCTTGTCGCCTCTCGTTCAGCTCTCAGCCTCGGCTCACAACTCGTGCAAGGCAGAGAACAAAGCCGAGCTGGCCCACTTTGGCATGTGTGAAAAGAGAAACTTCCTCTACAACCTGGTCCTTTACCAGACCTTTCTTACCAACAGCAGTAGCAGTTGCTTGGAGTAGTGCCCTACATGTGCCAAATCAAACTGCACAAAGCAGGTTTGCTCCTGAAATTAGGAACAAACTATCTAAAAAAGTATGAAGAGGTTCATTAAAGGTTCATCTGTTGCTTAAAGGACTGAATCAAAGCAGCTTGTTTCTGTATTTGACTCTGTTTTTATCAGTTACATAATATATTATTTAGCTGTTGATTAGACAGGGATTCCTGCACACAAAAAAAGATGAGTGCATCCAAAAAGAATTAGGCCACTTTCAGAGGTCTCCCTTAAAAAGCAGACATAGCTTGGCTTTAAGGGGGATATATGAAGGTCATAGTTCATGGCAGAGTTCAGCTAAGAGATCCAATGGTCACTCTTTGTCTGGGGATTTGACAAATTTAGACCACATGATGTGATTGTAGTGGGAGTTTTGTGTTAAATTAGATGTTTTTCCTCTTTTTGTCTTAACTCCCTTACACAGCACAAATGTCCTTTGGGAAAAAGCTCTACTAGCCGCGCTCATTGATAGATTGCCAATTTTTAAAATAAAATAGAATAAATCCGTCCCTTCACCAAATTGGCACATTAGCAGGACAAAAATAATTGATTTCTCATTAGAGTGATTGCATTAGTTTGCATTCCTCACTGAAACCCCCCTTTTTTTCTGAGAAACCCACAGAATCACATGCTGTTTTTGTGCAAGGGGCAGACCACTGTTTATCATTAACGTTCAGTCCTCAGTAGAGTCTTGTCTGCTTTTCTAATGTGATAAGAAGAAGTTAGTCTAAGACTTGCTCTATGTCTGGCTTTCAGCCCAAAACACAGACTCAATCAGAAGCACATAAACCATGTTACTGGATTCACAATGCTGAGCCTCTTTATAAATAAGCGTCTCACTCTTCATTCTGACATACTCATCAAATTAACCTTGCATCACTCCAGCTTGTATAATTTTTGGTGGACTAGATACCTGCCCAGGGTGTAGCCTGCCTTCGGCTTCAGTTAGCCGGGCTTGGCTGCAGTGCCCTGCAGCTCTGAACACGACAAAGTGGTACACATGATAGATTGTTGGATGGATTTATACTTATAATCTACTGAGATTAAAGGTTGTTAATAAACTCACAAAAAAAACAAATCAGTGCATCACCAGTGTCATCTACAAAGTGGCCACAGTAGTAAATTACAATTCATCTGGCACTTTGTCATCAAAACTCAACATAATAGGACAAAGAAATACCACAGAGCCATTATACCTGATGATATTATAAACCAGGAACTAAAATCAGTGTATCAAAAAGCTATTTTGCATGTGCCAAGTCTGTCAGTTGGACTCTGTGGTTTGATTGACAAGGTCTGACCCTTTGTTGCTAGGCTTTCTCACACATGAGTAATTGTAGGAGGCCACTGGGCACCAGTGGGCCGCTGTGAGACAAAGGTCAGAGGGTGAGGAGAATCCTGGTCTGTAGGGACGAGCTGATACTGACAGGGAGCATACACACATTTCATACATGAGAACTCAGCACATTACACAGGCTTTGTTTGGGTTCCGGGCATCATTTTCTTTGTGACAGTAATATTTTGCATGACCACTTTGTGCATTATCTGCAGTGCTGGGGAGCACATATCTTATCTGGACTTTCTGACTCACGTGAGAGGTCCTGGACTGAAGATATTCTGCATTAGAAGCCAAAGATTACAAGCTGTGACTAAAATTAGAAACAACTAAAAATGTTCCCTTATTGGTCATATGGGGGCACCCTTTCCTCTCGTTGAGTTCCAGGGAGAAGTAAGAAAGCAGCCTCTTGTCATGTATTATTTACATACAGGCAGTGAGAAAGGAAAGTGTTGTAATGGAGAAAAAGTCATGTAAAATATTTGGCAGCTTTATTTGCTCTAAGTCGGGGTATAGTCTTTTAATCCCATCTGACGAGAGCCTCACAGTCCAAGTATAGTTTTAAAAAAAGTAAGGGAAACCTAATCAATCTTCTACTTTCAATAAAGAGTCCTTTGTAAACAAGAAGGGGGACAAGTAGACAAAATTTGGATTGTAGAAGTGTGCACTTATGTCTAGAAGTAGGGCTCGGGCCTTCCCCTACACACCCTGTTAATTCATTCACTCGCGTCATCCTGACAGCGAGGCCATAGGAACATCCAACAAGTCTGGGTTGCTGAGTTTAGTCATCCCGTCTGTGATACTTTAGCCCAGGGGATGAGCCTGGCTCAAAACAAAGCTTTTACTGTGCATAAGTATTCGCCGTTTCTAAATGAGGAACCTTTTCTGTCGGCGCGCTCTCTCTTTTCCATTTCAACACCGTGAGCCTGAAAATCTGTGTTTGGCTTTTGCCTTTTTTTATGATTGCGATTTTGTTCTCCCCCGTTCACTTCATGTCTGTTTGTTGTGTTATCACTCTGGCTTTGGAGCCGCACTCGTCTGCATTGTGTTGTGGGTGGTCTCAGTCCATCCGTTACTTCCTCGTCCAGAGAGAGGCGAAGTTCACACGAGACCCACATCCATTTGCTCTCTGCAGTGGGCAGCTTTTGCACTCATGTGTAAACCATAATCAGGCTAGACTGAGAAAGATGTAACAGCAACTTAACCAGCAGAGGCATTTTCTGGCTCCTCCGTCCCATGTAGCTTATTGTCATTGACACAAGGACGTAATGTTACAGGAATCCTCTCTGCAGCCTCAATTTTTAAAGGCAGTAAAAAAAAAAAAAAAAATGGTAAGTTTTGTCACATTGTCACACAAAGTAGGATAATCCTCATTTCTGTGTTACATTTAAGACTTTTTTTTCTCTGTTGCCTATTATGACCTGAGGCTGTGACAGTATTTCAAAGCATAAACATAGAAGAGGGAAATATATATATATATATTTTTTTTATGCTCAGAGAAGAGAAATATGAGGAGACAGACTGGGCTCAACTTTTTGTAAAGAGATTGGTAGAGAAATGGCGAGACAGAGAAACAAGAGGGAGTGGACCGCTGTGAGAGGCCTGGGGTGATGTTTGAGGACACAGGGGGTCGTTGTGGTTTGTCTCGCTGTCAATCACCCTCACTCTGATTTTCTTTGTTGCCTGTGAGCTCAATGCCCCTCAGCAACCTGTGGCTGTCCTTCCTCTTTGTGTTACAGTGTGGGAACTTTGCTGTGCTGGTGGATCTCTACGTACTGCCCCTGGGCGGCCAAGAGGACGCCAGCTGGTTTACTACAGACCACATCGAGGTACAGACACAGGGAGTAGGGCGCGCCTGTGAATAAGTGTGTGAGCGAATACGTGGCTTCTGTTCTGCTGCGGGCCTTTTGAAATAGACGGCTGCAGCGTAGAATCTAAAATGACTTTGAGCCTTTTCTCTTTTTATTGTTGCTAAACTGTTCCCATGTCGCTTCCAGCCACTTGTGAAGTGACCATGCCCGCTTGTCACATGAGACTGCTGTCTTTCTTGTTGTTTGCCTCTTCTCATCATTGACCTTTCCTTCTGCGGCTGTAAATCAGTTATACACAAACTGTTTTCAGGATGTTGCAGCCTTGGTTCAAGACTCTGTGGACCAGAGAGTTAAGCAGTACACCGAGTTCCTTCATAATCGGAGACATCTCAAACAGAAGAAGGAGCTCGCACCTGCTTCAGCTTTTGTTGTTGAAGGTAACACATCAACTAGTGACTGTTATTCTGCTCTCACATAAAGTATTCTGCATTGATCTGAATTTTAATCCTTGCGTTGCCATCCATTGTTGAGTGTAACACTGTTTCTTCATGTATTTGAAGTGTTTATTTTACTTGTTATAAGGTACATCCCCAATGTTCAAAATGATGGGACACATTTATTTGTAAATAAAAAAGAGAATGCAATATTTTGCAAAGATCAAAAACTCATATTTTACTCCTTATACATAAGCAACATATCAAATGTTGAAAGATTTGATCATTTCATGGAAAATATGACCTCATTTTGAATTTGATGACAGCAGTATAAACTTAAAACGTGAAACAATGACGAGTCAAGATTTAGAAAGTAATTGTCACAAATTATAATGATTCGTGGGATTTTAACAGTTATTTAGGTTAATTGGTAATGCTGTGGCTAAATGGAGGATTTTAGAGATGCACAGCTTCTCAGTAGTAAAGACAAAGTTTGAGAATCAGTGACATATTGCATCAACTCTGAAAATGTTCCTCAACATTTAAACAGAAAACCCATTGAGGATCCCACCATCTACTGAGTGTGATATCATATCATAACACTCAGTAACAGGAGATATCTTTTTGTACAAGAGACAAGGCTGAGGGTCAAATATATAATATATAATCAACAGATAGTTTGAAAACATGCATCTTTGAATAGCGTAGGTCGCTTTTTAATCTGAAAAGGCTCCATCAAAGCTTGAAGACCGGAGACTGAAGAACAGCGAATATGCACCATGTGACAAGAATGGGACATGGGACAAAACTCCTCTTCTCAGCCAGTGTCTTCTCTTCATGAACGTTTACACACAGTTGTTAGGAAAAGAGAGAATGCTGCACCTTGATGAAGATGGTGCTGATCCAACCTTTTTGAGTGATGTGGCCTTCATCAAATTCAAAATGAGCTACAATTTCCCATGAAATTATCAAATTGATCATCTATGTTCTATTAAGAATACAATTTTGCAGATCGTTGCATTCTGCTGTAATTCACATGTAACACAGCATCCTCACCTTTTTGGAAGTGGGTCAGTGATTCTGACAGGTGTTGTTTATTTTGTTTTGAATTCTCTGTTGCACATACCTGTATAATGAAATCATCTTCTTCATACCTTTCTTTGTTATGGGTGTGTCTGTCATCGGATTTTCAAAACACAAAATGATTTACTTTAGCTCCAAAGTCAAAATCATTATTTACGCAATCAAAGCTCAACTCATGAGCATTGCTATGTGCCTGGAGGTGGACCATGGGATTAGACCGAGAAGAAAAGAAAGAGTGCCAAAGTAGTCCGAAAAATATTTCCCGACTACGTCTTTGAGGAGAGTGTAGGCGGAAAGACAGCAAAACTAGTTGGGACACGGTGGCGCCCTACGCCCAGGGTGTGACCTGTAGAAGCAAAAGCTGATAGCAGTTTTCATATTGTGTGGTTTAACAGTTTAACTTAGTATGTCCCGGATGCATTGGTAGATCCATTACAAAGCCTCATCCGACCCAGCTTCTCAGTGTAGCGTTGGGCGTACCTTTCTTTATCTGCACTTGTAGCTCAATTGATAACATCAGAAATGGGCTGCTGTGATTCATGCAAGAATATCCACAAGAAAAATCAATGAATCATGCTTCTGTATGAAGAAGGCAATGCAGAGCATCCTTGTTGATCCTTCTGTGAATGCATTCTCCCAGCCACCCACACACATGCCTTTGAAGCATAGTGAAGCAAGCATCAGAGGAACCTCCAGCTGCGTGTTCTTAGACAGACAGGTTTGTCACAGGTAGCAGTTAAGGGCAGTTAAACTGGGCTCACTCAGCAGGGCAGGCCTGACTGTGAGAGTGGGATTACAGGGCAGTCGGCCCCATAAAGTTTCTCCTGCGGCTGCAGCTCTGCCTCTCACGCTACCTCCCCCCCCCCCCCCCAAAAAAAAAAAAAAAACACAAGCGCACGCACTTCGACCTGCCATCCATTCAGCGTCTTCATACCTGCATGTGCATGTACATGTTCGACCTTTGCAAAGTTCACGACTTCATTGTTGTCACTGTTTGCATATTGCATGCACACAAGAGATCATACACATCAAAACCTGTGAAAGTCCAAAGAGTGAAACTAAGTTTGAGAGATATATCCTCCCCCTGGGTTAGGTGTGAACAAGCTGATGGTGTACGGTTACTGAAAAGCCTGACTCATATTCCCCATGACAGACCGAGGAGAGACAGACATCTCTAATGATGGAGATCACAGGCTGAGGCTGCACACATACATACACTTGCACACACACAAATTCACTTCACTGCATGAACAAGGGGACTATCGGTATTTCACCAGTGAAATATGCATGTAAAAATGATTAAGCTCCTTGCGGCTTTGCCAAAAAGAATGTAACCGGTGGAACATGACTCCCGACCATATCGGATAATTTTCCCCACTCAGAACATGAAAAGGTATAGCGCCTCAAACAGGCTGTGCTCTAGTCCTATTAAAGGTCTTAAGTGAGTGTAATGACATTCTTGGGTCTTTTCATTGTCCCATGTGAGCGAGGCGGTTGAGCAGTAAAGGTGGAGACTGTGACTGTGAGAAGTGAGCAGGCAGGCAGGAGCCATAAAAAGGGGAGGACGGACTATCGACTTAGGGAGGGAAGCCCAGCAAACCTCAGGGTAGGTATTAAGTATTGGGGTCGCCTATTCTGTAAGCAGGTCAAACGCTAACCTGCTAATCCTCACAGGATGCTCAGACTGTCCATTGCAGCGAGAGGAAGCCATTTCTCTACAGAGGACGCATTAGCATTTGTTTCAGCTGCATTTTGTCATGTGGTAGCAGAATCAGTGTTAATATCTTTCAATGAGAATACGTGTATGTGCATGCACGCTGTTGCATACAAAGGTGGCCGGCGTGGTGAGACTGACGACGAAGCAGCCAAAAATAGGCAAATGGACTGTTGTGCTATGTGTGGGATGGTAACGGGGGGGTGGATGGGGGGGGGGGGGGGTTGTGGGACTGTGTGAGGTGGTGTTTGAGCGAGTGCCAGTATAAAATCACAGGGGCTTCCGCCACCAGACAGCAGTAAGAACAGCGTAACAGGCTCAGCTGTTGGCACTTCAAATGAGCCATCAACGGCTTTTAGCATTCCAAGGCCCTCCAGTTCAAGTGTTTGTATTCCAGTTATCTCTATTGGCGGTATTATTTGTGTGTACATGCTGTGTTGAGTACGTCTTGTATGCGTGTGTAGCATATAGTGAACATGTCCGAGAAAGTTTATCCCATGCGCTCTGCCAACAGATATTTAAGAGCCATTTCTTTAAATCTCAGCTGCAGAGGCCACCCCCCCCTCCCACCACACCCCCACCTTTTTTTCCAAGGCTACTTGAAACTTCGTGATTAGCTCATAGAAATGTGATTTATTTATGTTTTTAGAGAGATGAACAAGCAGCAACTTTTCCCACCAAGCATTTTGGCTCCAGACTTGCAGAGTGGATATGCGAGACTTTAGAAGTCCAGAGAAAGAGGAGTTTGGGAGATCACTTGTGAGTTCTCAGTGGTGACCCATGTTGGACACACCTTCACTTCTATTCCTATTCATCTGTATTTACCGATGAACTCACATGAGTGGATAATGTGTATGAGAATGACATATTTTTTATCATTTAAGATGAGACTTGAATAAGGGAGGGTTAGTTATGCCCTACAAAAAAAACAAGTGTCACATGTACTTCCGTGTTTCTTGCAGAAATTCTTTTCAGGTGAGATTGTCTTAACAGCACATCATATTGCCAATATCGCTTCCCTTTCTCAGTAGATTAAATTCAATTTACTCACATTGCTCAGCAGGCACTGAAGTGTGTTTTATCTCTAGGGGGATATTGATTTTGGAAGTCCATAATTGTGTATATTTTTGGTTATAGTTTGAGTGTAAACTGATAGGTCCCATTTTACATGGATTTAGTTAACATGCCATTTCAAATTGCCAAAGCACATTACCAGATGTCATGCATCTGCTGCTAGTATTGATACAACCGCATTGATCTCCCCGTGTGAGGCAGAGCTCAGGTAGAGCTCGGCCTTGGATTTTAGCGTCTTCCGCTCAGTTGGAGGAGTTAGGAAAGCCCTAACGAAGTGGTACCTAGAGTCCGTTTGAGCCCATGGCAGAGCTGGTTCCTCCTTTCTCTCCCCACACAGGTGCCAGGGCTTAGAGGGAGGGAACACCTGCCAGCCTGTTTCCCCATGGCCACGGCAGGCTGGAGAGGCATTTTCCCAGGCTCCCCAGATGAATGGTCACTAATAGCCGTGGGAGAGGGCTTTGCAAGTGCTGCACAGTGTACCACTGACTCCTCTTGGCAGGCCTATGAAGGGGGCTTAAGGCAGCCTGGCCACGGCCATTGCAGGAAAAGCACAAGTGTTGCTGGATAGCTTCACTCTTGGAGAATGTGTTTACGAATGACCATCTCCCTTCCAATGAAGAATGTGGTGGAGTGTAGACACTGCAGGGGAAATGGTTAATTTTTCCTCTGTCCAAGAATCAGGAACAGATTTAGCTCTGTGGGCTTATTTGATGTATTGAAGGCCTTCGGGCTAAAGGCTAAAATGATTTGTAAGGTTTTGTGTTTTTTTTGTGACCACAAAGTTTATAGCTTTTATTTTAACACGAACAAGTGAATTTCGTCTTCCCCGTCTCCCGCTGTGACACCCCGCGGCAAGACAATCGTGCCACTAGTATTTTTGTAGTGACAACCTACATCAACCCACTTCGCTCCTTGTTGCTGCTGCATCAGCATTTCCTATTTTTATGAGTGGCTGTCATGTGGGAACTGGTGTCTGTAAATGGAGAGGCATGCCTGTGGCAGAGTTACCTGCCCTGCTTTGTGTTACTGGGCGTGAGGCAGGCTGGGATTAAGGCGAGAGGGAAATGGAGACCTGTGACAGGAACAAAGGAATTCCAAGGCCCGGGCTGGAAATGGATCCCGATCAGAGTAACTGCTCTAGCCAGTCTGCCCCTCTTCTCCACTTGCCCCCCTCTCCATGGCCCCTGCTGGGTAACCCCCTTTCCCCCTGATGCTTTGTGGTGTTACTGTGGCTCTTTAAATCCTTCCTGTAAACCCCTGGCCTTACTCAGCAGCAACATATAGGACAGCCTGACTCCACTGCAAGCCCCCGTCCCTCTCTATTACTGCACATATATGCACATGCATTTATCTTTATTGTTTTCCCTGAATCTCTCCTCTCCTCTCCTCTCCTCTCCTCTCCTCTCCTCTCCTCTCCTCTCCTCTCCTCTCCTCTCCTCTCCTCTCCTCTCCTCTCCTCTCCTCTCCTCTCCTCTCCTCTCAGCACTCCTTCACTCGCCTCATGTCGCCTCTTTATGTTTTCTCACTTTCTCTCCCTCTCCGCAGGGTCAGCTGCAGTCTCTTAGGACACAACCACAATCCCCGCCATAGCTGTCACACCACACTCTTTTCCCATATAATTAGGGCCTGAGCCTGAGCCTGAGCACGGATCACATTCATGTGACTGTTCCCTTTCACCACAATCTGGTCTGGGAGACGGCACACACTCTCTTGAACTCATGCTGAGTGTTCAGCCTGACCAGAGTGCCTTGTTTCAGGAATTCCTGAAGCACGCATAAGATGCTCTTTGCTCGTCGTTGAAAGAAATGGTTTTGTGTCATGTGCCCTTCAGTTTCTCGTAGGCAGGTGTCACTGCAGTGCAGCAGGCCAAATTTGCCTTGTGTTGTTAGGAAATGTCTGCTTCAAATAGCTGCTACAAAAGGCAACCACAGTTTTGTTGTCAGCCTTGAACTTTCCCATGCATTTTGCTCACATCAGGTCAATGATTTTAAATACTTTAAATATCCACACATTATGAAGATCTGGCTGAAAATATATTGGTTTTTTTTTTGCCTCAAGTCAACGTCCTCCAATCCCATTTTCATTAGACACTGTTAGCAATATCTTGGGAGCATCACTATGTGTGTCACGGATCACGTATTTGCATTTCTAAATACGGGTTTGTGGACTTGTAGAGGACTTGACAAGCAGAGACAGCCTTCAGCACAACCTTGGTCTGCGTTTTAAAGGGCCAACACTTTGCAGAGCTCAAGTCTCCAAACTACTGTATGTAGCACTAAACCAAAAGATTGTAATGCAATTGTATTATTTTCAATGTGAATGCCTTTGGACAAACAGTGGCTCCATTTTGGGATACTTGTGGCGTTTTGAGCTAATTAAGAGAAAAGATGATTGAATGTGACATTTTATATCACAGCGACATCAGATTATATTTCAGAAAAATATATTTTTCCCCTCGATAATTGTTCTGTGCTCCGAAAAAAAAATACTCCCCTCCACTTTAGTCACATGCTTGCATTATGGGTTGGCCTGAGCCACCATGCTGCGGCGTATTTTGTAACTGCGATGAAGAGGTCACCCAAATGTTAAATTGAACACTCATGTGCAAATATTGTTTCAGGTGGACATTGTGCGGGATGATAAGACACAGTGCTCTGCGTAGTTACAGTTGCACACAGAGAGTGATGTCCTTCCAGGAAAGCCCCCACTTACATATGGGTAACTTCCTCATGCTCTCTCATCCTTCACCACCCCACCCCACTCTCTCGTTCTAAGCCCCAACTCTCCACCCACACTTGAGGACAGAGGGAGGAGGTCCACATCAAAGCAGGGATGTCAAAGGAGCAGGATTCTCAGGCACTGATGTCTGACTGTCCTGCTGATTCAACTCCTGTTCATAAAGGGGTTTGCGTGGGAATTACAGTTCTCCTGACATTGAGTCAGTACATTAACATGCACACTAGAAACTTGATTAATGAGAGGAATCAGGTTACAGGAGCAAATCGCACAATGCCTGCCCATGCATGGCGAAAATCTGATTTCTGTTAAACTTGCCTTTGCATGCAGCTGCTGGCTTGTCAGATTTCTCCCAAATTTTTAACCCCTTAACACCTAATGTAACAAATTAATCTCAAACCATTTCGGATCTTGATGCAGCCGAGGTGGTATCAGTAACCCACTAATGGCGGTTGATGTATGTTCTACACATGCGAAGGATTGTTTTGCAAGCTGTTTGTTGATATCTAGTAGTCTGATGTTGCTTAACTTTGCGTCATCACTAAATTTCAATCCTACAAACCGCTTTATCCAGTCCTGTCACGGAACACTGGAGCCGTTCCCAGCTGATTATAGGCAGACACACCCTGGGACAGGTCAACAGTCTATCACAGGGCAAATGCTTACAAATTAACCTCAAATGCATGTTTTTGGCCATGCACACACAGGAAGAACACAGAAAATGTCAAGCCCAACGCAAACCCGGACGAGCGATGTCTTTGTTGAGGGGCAACAGTCCTATCCACTACAATGCTGCGCAGTCCACATACATTTATATACATCTAATGTACTATGTGAGCTGTATATGGTGTACTCTTATTACCTATATCTTCATCAAAAAGAATGTGTTTGATAACAAAAAATAAAATAATCTACATTCTAAATAAATTAAGGTAGTAAGTAATTACAGAGTGAAGAGTATGTTGACATACTGCATATTTCAGATTACCTTGAATTTTGTGTGGAAACACTTGTGTGGAAACATACTTCCCTATTTGACACACTTGCCTTAAGAACTACAGAGCCCTAGAATCATTACTATTGCATTGTAGCTCCAGTTAGCAGGTCTTACTAGACGTACGTCAGGTTATTTTAGAGAGAGTTTAAAGATAACTTGCTAACTATAGGGCCTTTAAATGCACCAAGATCACAAACTCATTGTGGTCAAGTTTTTGCACGGTGATGACCTGCTTGGAAACCTTCCATATCAGAGCAGACATTCTTATGGATTCCTGTGTGAGTCACAGCAGCCTGGGCTGCCAGGAATGCAGATGGCGAGAAGAAGTAGGCTATGTTTTCTATGGCTGTTTTAATGATCTCCTCAGGATATGGCTGAAGTTAATGAAGTCTATTCCATGGGGGTTTGCCTTTGACCCTGGTCTGAATGCCTCTCACCCCTGTCGGTTCCATTTTACAGTCCTGGTCACTGTGGACGCCTTTTAGTTTGTTGACTTTTCTTTCCTCTCATTGTTTTCCCAGGAAGCGGTGAAAGCTGCAGTGTGTGTGTGTGTGCATGCGTGCGTGTGTGTGTGTGTGTGTGTGTGTGTGTGCGTGTGTGTGTGTGTTGTGGGTGTGTGTGTGTGTGTGTGTGTTTTTCTCGAAGTACAGTACTGCCTTGGCACCAGCTCTGTGGAGTCTCAAGTCTCTTTTCGCAGTTGCTCTGTGGTTTATTACAAGATGGCAGAAGTCTTTCCAAACGAGCAGTTACAATATTATCAACCACATTTCTGAAAACATGGAGTGCTGGCTTGTTTACTGTTTGATTTGATTTGACCCGCCATAATACTATTTTGCCTTGGATTTCAAAACAATTAAGCAAGACCATCTTCTCTTCAAGGATGTACAAATGAATCCATTTAAAGTCCCTCCTCTGCAGATTTGGGTATTGCACCACTGTGGGACACAGTTGCCACAAAAAGGGGCCACTTATTCCCAGAGGACGCACCAGCAAACTTTGTGAGAGAGAAACATGAATGTAAGCTTAGCACGAGAGAACCTGGGCATGAGGCCAAGAGCAACTCTGTGCTGTGCAGGACGTTATAAAAATCGAAGCAACAGCTGATGGCGTTGCACTGGTTCCCAACTCTGTGTCCAGACATCCCTGTCAAATTTGTCCTGGGAATTAGCGAGCTCGGCCCGCCAAGAGAAAGCGGTGAGAACAGTTGTAGAGCGAGACATGAGGCGAAAGAGTCTCTTAACGGACCAAATCAGAGCGTCTGCAAACATAAAGGGCCATGAATGTGCAATGAAAGATGTTTGCTTCCTGGTCCCTCCTGGACCCCGCGTAGACAGAGAAAACAAAACAGAGATACAGATCTACATTCCTCTCTGCATAGATATCCAGAATGGGGGGTATATAACCACTGCTTTGCTCGTTAAGGATGTACACATTATAAGATTAATCCCCCCCTTTTTTTTTTTAATCCCAAGAAAGAATTGTTGCTATAAATGACAAACATGTTGGCTGTACCCATACAGGGTGCTCATGCAACGTCTTTTCAGAAAGTTTCCTATTGAATGTTTTGACACTCTTTATGAATCACATGGAGGCAGCTCAATGTATTTAGTCTGTAATGCAGCTTGTAATATCTTAGTCATGCCTTGTAATATTTCCATACAATATTACAAGGCACGACTTAGACATTAGTCTTTTAATGGTGCTTTTACATTATTTGATATGTATAGTGTTCAATTAAGTCATAATATAACATACTTGTCTGTGTCCTGGTTTAGAAATGCACTATCCAAATTATAACGGCAGCCATAAAGGCCGATTTTGATCGTAGAATTCAACTTGCCTACATCCTATTCGTTTTGAAAATGTGCTTGATAATGTGTTGTCTCGTATTGGGCAAATATTCTTAATGACTTCAAAGTGTTTCTTAAGAAGTTCTTTTTTGGTTCAACAGTGGTATGTTTGAGTGGTCTTACCTCACCTCAATCCATTAGATGCCTAATTTGTTGCAGATCAGAACTGAACCCTGGAAGCTTCTTAAAAAACCCATAATAAGAAACCCCAAACTGAAGATTCACAAGCCAGAAACACCAGCACCGGAGTTAAGCTGATTTCAGTGGCTAATACCCTTCAAGGTCCATTAACTGCAAAGAATTTGCTACCAAAATACTAAACATTTGACTTCTGCTTCTCATTATGGTTAAAGGAAAAGGGTCTCCAAAACATTATGAATCAGAAATGAATAAAAACCACAATTTGAAGCTAAAGGTCGATGGTTTAACACATAGTCTCTGTTTTGTTAGAATCTCAGTGTAAATAACTGACAACAACAACAACAATGTGTCATCACGTGGATTTGATTTGATTGTTGGGTTTCTATGTGTTAAAAGCACCTTGAAACTACTGTGTTGTAATTGGTACTATATAAATAAAGTTGAGTTGAATTGAATTGAATTGAATTGGATTGGATTGAATCATCATACACATAGAATTGCAACTTTACCTGAGCGTTCTGTTGATCAAGTGTTTTATTAAGTGTTTTTTTTAATCCCCAATTATTGTCGAATGTCATCTGGCTCCTCTATTGCACGCCCTCCATGCTGCAAGTTAGGACATTTTAATCCCAGGCTTTGATTCCTGGAGCCTTAATGATGATCTCTTTTCAGGAACAGATAAATACTTTGACTTTATCTCTTATGAACATTTGTCAACTCCCATCACATGTTTTCTATAGAAGTACTTTGGTCTAAGGTGTGTCTGCTGCAGAATTTCTTTCTTTTCTTTTTTCTTTTTTTAAAGTGTACACATTTCATATTTTGTTTTGAACTGTCTCAAGATATTTTCGTAATCGCTTCACTAAATCCGAAAATCACTGTCGAACAACTGACTTAAGTGAATTTTGCTGTTGGCGACAATTTCACATAATATTGTTTTTAAGGATTGGAAGTTCCCTCAAAGGCGTGAAACTGACAAGTTTTATTCCCTGTCAACCCAAGAGCAATTTTACTGTATAATCCCAAAATATGCTTACCTACTTTATTTTAAAACTAAAAAACAATATATGATCAATTTTAAAAGACCCTTTGCTTCAATTTTCACTTGAGCTTGACAATATTTCTTGATCAACTAAATGATTTTTTTTTTTTTTTGTTCTCTCAAAAACTATTAAGCAGCTTGCTGTTTATTTTTAAACAGCAGGGGGAAAAGTGAGCAGCAGTGGAGCTATTAATCACTGGCCAGCAAGCTTAAGCATACACCTGTGACAGTTTTATGGCTAACTGCCACTGTAATGGCATGTCATTGTCCAAAACAGTTCGTTTTTGAAGACAATGGTTAACTGCTTTTAGTTGTTTTAAGATTACATCAGTAAACAGGAATATGTTCACTTTGGCTTTGTGTGCTGTCGATATGCAGTGTGCCCAGTTTTGTTCCCTTCTTAAACACGCCTTGTGGGCATATTTGTCCTGGTTGGAGACGTCTAATCCTTTAACTGAAGCTAAAAGACAAAATTGTACATCTGCCGAAATGAGGAGTTCACAAGGAAAAAGCAACATGGGAGAAAAATAATAGGTCATAGGTGGTAATAAAATATTGAGTGGCTCGACAGTCACTACACCAAGAAGGAGAATTGGTACCAAAAAGGTGTCGAAGAGTGAGCATGCTGTCCCTCCGTTTCCCAGCACTGTTTGCGAAGAACAACTGGATGGCGTGTAAGCCAGACTCTTGCTTTTAGTCAACAAATTCCTGCCAGATTAGGCAACAGGCCACTGTTTCTGCCCAGCGCAACTTACATAGCATGACAAACATTCCATGACAAATAGAGCAGAGACCCAAGACGCGGTGTCTCTGCTCACACCAAATCATCAGGTCAGTTCAAATAAAACTGAATGAAATCACACTTAATAAAGACTGTGCACCCAGGCCCATCATTAAGAAGCCCATTTAGGGCCAAGAATATACAAAAACAAAATTAATAGGAAAGTGATTTTTTTTTTTTTTCCCTCAAGCATACAGACTTTTATATCGTTTCATATTTTTTCAATTATTATGGAAAGCTGCTGTGCTGCGAGGTTGGAAACTTCCAAGAGCTGCACAGGCAAAAACCAAATGTACAGTTTAAACATCGATTTAACTGACATTTTACAAATTCATGAACAGTGTTGGAAGATTTTTTTTAATTTGTTGATAGTGACACGTCCCATAACAGTTGGGGAAATGTGAAAGAATAGTGGGAGGAGCGTTTTTCAAATGGATGGGGTGATAAGTAACACGTCAGTGGCGTAAAAGAAGAGTAATTCAGAGAGGCAGGCTACCAGAAGAAAAGATCTGCAGACATTTACCATTCTGTGGGAAACTACATGCAAACTACATCTCCATTATATCGGAATGCCAGCAGCTTGTTTTCTCATGGCGATGAACTGAATATACAGTATGTTATCAGGGTATTGAGGAATGACACCACTTTCACTTATTCACGTAAATTCCACTTATGTCAGGCATGACATTTTTCATCATATCTGTGTTTCTTTCTCTTTACTTTTTTTTTTTTCCAATAGGGGGAAACTTTGACCTGGTCGCCAATTTTCTGAAGCGGCACTCGAACCTCAGATGTCTTGTCAAACAGGGTACGTGGCTCACATGTTTTCAGTGAATCTGTCCCAGTGAAAACAGTCAGAAATAGACCACTCTATAGTTCACAGTCAGCCAAATTTCCCACAGAAGGAGCAAGTCGTCTGTGCTGTGCGTGTTGACTTTTTTCCCCCTCACTTGGTTTTATGTCCTGTCCCTACCTGCTCAGGGTGTTGTTGAGAACAGGCGCCCATTAAGTGGTTCCCTTGAGAAGCTACTGAGAGTGGGAGAGAGAAAGATTGCCTGGCTGTCCCTGGAGAGAAGGGAGAATCTATCTCCACGGCCCATCTAGTGCCTGTGACCCATGGCCACCTTTTTCATGGGACCAACATGGTTCTCTTCCTGTCAGTAAAGTTAATATCTGCTCCCTGGGGGCCACGGCCTGGATGTTGGGGCAGCACTGACCTGCTGTGGACTGAGATGACGGCTTCTCTCAGCAGGTCCATTGCACATCAAATTAGAGCCAGTCTCCTGGGGTCAAAGGTTGTGTAATTCGGTCCACTGAGCTCGTTGCATATATGCGGTTAGATCGCGTAAAGCTTTCTATTAGCTATAAAATGGACTGTTTAAAGTCTTTTATTGCGATTGGCTTCATGGCAACAAGGTTTAAGTTGGACTCTTTTAGGAAGGCCGTAAGGCTGTGGGATCGATTAAAATGTGAATACTATAATTAATCGGTCAGAATGCATGGCCGGGATAATTTCTGATTTTGCTGAACCATCACAGAGAAACACAGTCACACACACACACACTCACATTTACACCTACAGACAAACGCAAAATTGAATGTCACAGTGACGTACAGAGACCTGTGTAGGTTGTACCCCGACTTGATGACGTGGTTTAAAGAGACGGGTTAATAATGACATAAAGAGTGGGATCACCCACGTCACCTGGAAAGAATTAATCTGCTTTTTAAAACCGATTTGCTCTCCGGCCTCTGCTCGCCTCGCCTTTTATTTATCTTAATGTTTCCCACTACATTTTTTGGCCTGGAGATGGCCTGAGAATTCATGTTCAAAGGCCAAGAATTTCCACTGCACCATTCAATGGAAAACTGGCAACTAGATTTTGAGCAATCAATCAGCACCCAAAGCCACCCACAACATAATCGTTCTTAGTCACCGTTGTTATTTACTCCACCCAAGGTATACGCAAGTTATACCCCAGTTTAACCAAACTTAAGGGCTGACATTGTTTACAAACCACACAAGTGAGGCAAACATGGTGTATTTAAGCATGGCCACAAATGAGAAATGTGAACGTTTTCAGACTAAATGCTTCGAAACGTTTGAACAGAAGCTGCTGGACTAGTTGGAAGAACAAAAGCAGACAGAAATGGATGATCATGTCCTGCCAATGCTCCTGGTGATATTTTGAAGCAGAATGTAACTTTAGCTCACCATGACGATGATGAGGAACATGTCTATTGCAACCTGTGTACACAAAGGAGCCTATGTAACGGCCTCTGAGGGTTTTCCTGTCTTGACTGTTGAGCTCGCGTGACACATTGCGGTCATTTCATCTGGACGGCCTTCAGACAGTTCGAGTTTTTATTATGATACAGGAACAAATATTATTATTGCGCTGAAAATAATATTTGGAATCTTTAATCTTTTAAAGTCAATGAAACAGTCCTATTACTCCCAAAAGCCAAAGTTAATGTAAAGTTCCATGCACTTCATAAAGTTCAGCATTCATATGTAAACTGTCATTTTCTCCTCGGTCCGAGGGACTGCAAGTACTTGGTGTTTGTAAATGTGAATTCAGTCATTCACCACAATTCCCTCTGTCTGTCTTGGACTAATAATTAGAGGTGAGGCCAAGTTATTAACCGGCGGGATCTGTGTTGTTTCTTTGCCCGCTCTCAGATTTGCGTGTGTTTCCTGAACGATATGTTGTGTGTGTGAGTCGTCCAAAGGATGCCTCAGCGCACCATGGAAACCCGAGCCTGGCTGTGGTGAGTGCTGTTTATACTCCTCTATTTCCTCTTCCAGTCGCCTGGCAAAAAGTTCTGCATAGGCCTGCGTGTTATTACAGGGATGCGTTGCCAAATTGTGCTCTCGCTTATATCTGTTGATCCTCTTTACAAGGGGGCCGGCCTCTGAACCTATTGAGGGTTTTTCTTAGAAATAACAGGAGGTAAACAGAGGTGTGGCAGGAGGTTGTAATGAGATTGAGGGAACCATGGTCATGAAGCTCCCGGGTTATTAGCACAATTATATTCATTGTTTATCAAATCCAAACAGTACCGTAGTTTATGTTGTCAAAAAAACAGAGCTGTAGAGAACTTTGGTAGATAGAATTCAGCACATTAGCATACACACCCCAAAAAAAGCCAGTGGTTTTTTCTTCTTTTTTTTCATACTCATGGGTTTTTGTTGTATGCAATCTTAATAGTTACCTTTTTTCAACAGTGAAATGAGTGAGATTTTAGCATATGAGAGAACCTCTGGCGGCCTCAAAACTTCAATAAAAAAAAAAATCCTCTTGGTCCTCTAGAAAGCCCTCCAGTCATAAATTATTTTCTACTGTGGAGTGACGCTTGTTACTTGTTTATTTTGATATATAAAGACTTTTTCAAAAACAAAACAAAATGTAGAGTTTTATGTGGTCTTCTTCTGCTCAAAACATTTCTATTTGCAGAGTATATTGTCTTTCGCCTTACATTTATAGCCTCACAACAAGATAAACCTGCACCTTTCGACGCTTCATTTATGACCTTTTGTTGAGGTAAAAGTACAATAAATATTTCAAACAAACCCACCCCTGCCACTCACATGGGGATAAAGTTGGTATTTATGTGTAGCTGTACACTTGTGCCCTAAATGCCCGAAAAGAACATGTTCATATTTATATTCAATCTTGAAGGGAATAACAGTTGTGTCTGCGCTTTGGAGTAGTTAAATCAGTAAGTACTTTTTACAGTAAGCACAGTTTTACAGCTGCAGCCATCTCAATGCACTTTACATGATCAGACAGACACACACACACACGCACGCACGCACGCACGCACGCACGCACGCACGTACACACACACACACACACACACACACACACACACACACACACACACACACACACACACACACACACACACACACACACCTACCCGTGGTTCAGTGTATTGTCTATGGGGATCCAACTGCCAACATGAGGATCAGTGGATGACACTCCTCCACTAAAAGAGCTTTAACAGTGTTTTTTTTTCTTTTACATTGTTTGAGTTGCTAGGTGAGAACTTCATTCGAAAGTCTGCTGGCAAATTCCATGTGTGTTGATTGATTAGATAGAAACACTATCTGTGCTGAGCATAAAGTACTGCTTTCTTCCTCTGGCGCAAGAGCTGCTACTGTAGATTTGTTTTGCCCATTCATATTATAAGCAACTATCTTTTGGTCCTTGTTTTTGTGATCTCAAAGTCTCCAGAGCACCCTGGGAAAGGGGCAGCAGAGAGGCTCTCACCTTGGCACTCACATCAAATACGGACAAGAATCCCATCGCATCCCATGATCAGTGGCCTGATGTTTTTCTGTGGGTTTTTTTTTTTTTTTTTTTTTTTGCTATTGTTTCTCTTTGAAATGTCTCTGCACTCTCCAGAGTTTGGCGCCCAATGAAAGCAGTAATTGTAATATTTTTAGTGGAGCAATACATTCGTCAGTGAAAAGTTCACATTGTGTAACCAATTTTCCAGTTCACAGAGGCATTGCTGTCGATTGCGTTCCCCTCCTCAGGATGTGGTTCTCCGGAGTCATACAGTACAAGCGGAGGGAATTGGAGGGTGGGAGTCTTGTGGTGGGGCACTCATTCGCTCAACCTCGAGCTTGGTTTTGTCAGGCAACGATACCAGACAGAGAGGCTGAAGTTTTTTCACATGACAAAAACAATCGCTTGTTTACATCCCTCGCTCGGCTCTCATTGAGTCAGAAGAGGCGTTTCTGGCGTTTTAACGCTGCCAAAGAAGGCAGGAATCTGAATGTAAAGAGAGTTATGCTGCGTGAGTCACTACTGATGTAAGGTATAATAATGTTGCAGACTGAAAATAATGGCGTCTTTAGAGCTGCATGTCAGGGCTGATCTCATTTTTAAGAAGGGGTCTTTTATTCCATGGCTCTTGACAGCACAGGCCCACTTGTCCCCCCCCCCAAAAAAAAAGCCTAATTTCCCAGTGTTTTGGGAGGTTCCAGGTTTATTGTTTGGTTCGGAGACTTGGTCAACAAAAATCTTTAACCGCAGTGGAAACGTAGATTCATCCAATACACGCTTCTCTTGAGGTCAGAGGGGTTACACAGTGAAGCAAGCGAGGTGACGTCACTGTTGGCCTTTTGTCGAGTGAAACTCAGTCTGCACTCCCACACTTCGGCATACTGTAAGTCAGTTGTGTACAATCTGCTCATATGAGCCATACTTTCAACTGCGAAGAGAAAAGAGTCGGAAATGTTTTCAAAACGTTCACAACGAACTGCAAAACAAGTAATTATTATCGCAACATGAAGTCGTCGCTGAGCTCTTTCGTCTTTTCGCAGTGACGCGGTTTGTTCAAAGTTTTCCTCAGACTAACCACAATTCAGTTTTATAGCTACAACATGGAGTTTTTGGTCCTCTGCACCTTCAAGCAGCTGTAGTTGTGAAGCAGTCGCAGTTTAAACAAACCAGTTTTCACAGCACGGCATGCAAATACCACAAAACAAGTGTTTATCATTTAACGAGAAATTTGCTGTGACATGGAGCATCAAGGCTTGTTTATAAGAAAAGGAATTTGAAAAGTTGTGTTTTATTTACCATTTCACTGACATTTAAAGGTCTGATTAGATAAAAAAAAAAAACATTCTCATAGTTTCTTTTCTTGTGTCTGTGGGCTTGTTGTAGATAGAGGGTCTTTTCTGTATTTGAGTTAGTTTTCTTTTAAGAAATAGCCTCAAGCGTCTGAGAATCCTGCAGGTAGAGTTTCAGGAGCTCTCCAACCAACAGATGCCTCAGGTCTGAACATATTACTGTGTTTAAAGTCCTGACTGTCCTAGAGAGTCCGCACGAGACTTTCTTGTAGAATATTTTGTTACCTGTCATGTTTCTTTTCTGTTTGGGACGACATTTAGACAGTTAAATGAAGCATAAAGCTGCTACAGCAGAAACTTTGTGCTTTGGCATCACAACTTAAGGTAGGACTCTATGTGCACTACTGTGTGATAAAGTGGTTATATGTGACCACAATTGACCAGAAACTCAATAATTTCACATGTTATCATTTATCAATAAGTTAATGTTTGAATTATTGAATCTAATTATAATCTAATGTAATATTCGTATGTGTCATCAGTAGACTTAAGCAATATTCCCATTTTTAAATGCTGACTTTTTCTCGATTAGATTGAATTGCTGCTGTGATGTAGTAAAACTTTGTGTGCAACACACACCAAAAAAACATCTGCCCTCAGTAATCTAATCGGTCAAGATTGTTGAAAGCCTTACAAGATTTCTGTCATTGTTTAAAAATAATTCCGTCTGTGATGGAAAATACTGAGTCCAATGGCCTCCTCTCATGTCTGGAGTCGCTGAGTGAAATTAAACCCGATATCCCTACACTGTTTATTTTGACCTAGAAACCTAGACTGGGTCTAGATGTTGCTTTATTTGCACGAAGCAGCGAGGAAGGAAACAAAAGGCAGAGCCTCTTCTGCAAACTCTTTTTTTTTTTGGAGGGGGAAAGGGGGGGGCGGGTTGTTAAGTTCCTCAAAAAGTTTCTCATATTGTGAGTCAGCGCCAGCGCTGAGGACGGCAGCATGGGAAGGAAGAGCGAGTGTTTAGGATTGTGGCCTTTGTTTTCTAGTCAGGCACAGAGTGGGCAGCTGAGGTGAGTGGCGTGCTGGGCTGAAGAAGTTTGGATCAAAGGCAGAGCAGATGTGTTTCCAGTCCCGTCCCCCCCCCCCCCCCCCCCCCCCCAACCACCCCCTCCTTCTGAGCTCTGGACGAGCCTGTGTGTTTACTCATGACCTCAACACGCCTCTGTTCTTCACAGCTCGCAGCAGCTAGCAGCAGTCCTTTCCCAAGCGTCCAGCGTCGGCTGACCTCCTCCGGGCCTCGGCCAAAGACGCGGCTCGCGGTGCGTGGCCGCGTCGCTTTAGTCCCGTCACGTCCGGAGCTGTTTACACTGATTTGTGACTCACAAAGTGAGTTCGAGCAGTTAGCAGATTGTCTTAATCTTTTTACATGGGTGGATCCAAAAAAGCTTTTGTCATTGTTTGGGGGATAAGAACTGTCCTCTATTTTAGACTCGTATGTGCCCATGCATGCCTGTTGACTTTGTTGCAGCGAAGATGTGGTGAGCTTAGACAAACAGGGCATGCTTCCTCTGTGGGAGCAGGGTGGGTGGAGGATGATGGGAGGGATTTGCGGACTACATTGACGAATATCTCTGCGGGACGTATTTCTGCCCTGACAGTTAAAATGGTGTTATTGTTTCCCTGACACTGGTTCGAGGATTTTGTCTTATTCAGGTTGTCATCGTAAAGCCGTTCCGAGAGTTTCTGGGGGAAAGAAAAACACGATTTCTATAACATGAACAAAGCGATTCGAGCAAGTCAAATGGAGATAAAGAACTTCTTTGAGGAATATGAATGAAAAATTGTCTGTGCGCGATGGCATGTCCTGGATTTTGTGTGTGATAGGTGAGATATGAACACACAAAGGCAACCAAACAATCTGGTTTTCACTGTGGCAGGCCAGAGTGGATGTTTGATTGGAGCCTCCCATGCTGATCTCTTCTCTTTCTGTTTTTTTTTTTTCAGGGGGTCAGGGGGGGTGTGTGTAATTGTCACATTTTTATTTTTCTCCCTATTTTGATTGTCTTCCATGATGAGTTGAGAAACCTTCGCTTCAGAGAAGTCCATACGTCTTCTCAGTTTCCACATACATTGTTGGGTTAGTGTAGAGAAGAGTGTGTTTGTGCAGATTGTATTGGTGTAAAACTTGACTGTGTTTTGAACATAGAAGGGTATAATCAATACGCAATGACTTTAAATACAGAGATAGTTGTCTTCTTCTGCACCAGTGGAGCATTGTGCCTCACTGGGGGACCATTTAGCCGTATCGGTGCATTACGTTCAAGTGCAGCTGCGTTAAAAGATAACCGACATAATCTTATTTGTGTTCCTATCTTATCTTACATGGCAGAAGAGAAACTGTTCATTCCCTGAATTTTATGGAGCCTGTTGTTGGTTATCTTTTTGAAGTTGTTTCCACGAGTTGTTCGGAGTTGGGACAAGCTATGAGAGTCTCCGACGGTGTCCCCTTAAAGCAAACGATTCATTCCCCCTGCTCCGCGTTGCCCTTCTGCCAGGCTTATCTCGGCGCTTTGACATCCAGATGTGCTGCCTTTCCCCCACTCCTGTGGTGGAGTTGTGTTGTTCTGGAGGCTCCGGGGGCCGTGGAGGGCAATCTCCGGTGTGCTCTACATGTTGGATCACGAGGAGCATTTTGCAGCTTTGTGTGGGGGCGAGCAGAATGACGAGCCAAGGGGAGGTTAAATCCTTTCTTTTTCTTTTTCAGTTGCTCGGGGAGAGGTGGTGGCGGCGGCGACGGATAGACGTCCCCATTTACCACAACCCCCCCCCCCCCCCCCCCTCTCTCTCTCTCTCTCTCTCTTCATGGGGTTCTCTCTCCTGGCTATTTGGAGTTTGCATCATTCCACACAAGATTAGGCCACCTTGGTTCCCACACAATACATTCAGTTTTAGCCACGTTGCTTGATATAATTCTAAAGTTGTTCATGCTCAATCTCACTCTGTCTCTTTTTCTCTCCCTCTCTGTCTATTTAATCTCTCCATATATACAGAAAGCCCCTTCACCAGACCCCTGGCGGTAATATTTCAAGCACCATCTCTCCTCTCTCTGTGTTTTCTTTATCTATCTATCTTTTCTTTTCTATATATAATCCAACCTCTTCCTCTCTTCCTGCTCCTTCCTTTCCATGACTGTTCATTCACTCTCCTGAGCTTTTGAAGTCATGCCGACAGGAACTGAAAAAGCACCGAGCTTTCCCAGAGAACCTCCCTTTGGCTCCCTGTTGATTCTTCTTTCAAGTTCATTTTCAAACGGCATTTATTCATATTAAACAGATGAAAATACATATCAAGGCATTACAATGCAAATGACGGCACCCACATTTCTCCCAGAATTGTTGTTGTTGGGGTGGGCGTGTGAGTGTGTAGGCAGATGCGAGTATGCATGTGTGTCCCTGTCCGAGGCCGACTACAGCTCTGGATGTCAGACGGGGAGTAAAGACGGAGTGTCTGCCCACACTGGAGCATGACTCCATCTGCACACAAAGAGCAGCCTGTGGAGGACTTCCTGTGTGAGGATTCTTGCATTTGTGGGCATTCTGGAGAGACTGTTGAGGTCAGGCAGTATGACTCTGAGGGGGTGCGCCTCTGCTTTTGTTGTCCCCCCCCCCCCACCCCTCTAGATACTCGCTCTTTCTCTTACTCTGTAGTATCTTCTCCCTTCTTTCACGTCAACTCCGCCTACTTCCTTGTCGCCCAGCTTCTCTATTCCCTCCCCTCCCTCCGTCTGGCCTCTTTATTCCGTTGCACCCACCACAGACACAGTTGCTAGGACTCGACACCCAGGGAGAAGCCTCAGTGCCCCTGCTTGCCCTCACAGGTTTGGACAATGATTCCTTTCCTCTGGTGTGTCGGCTCACATGTTGTCACTGTTGTTGTGGCATGGGAGATAGGACATTAATGATTTCCTAATCTGTTTCCACAGCAACTTGTGCGTGCCAGAGTTTACCGCGTTGGCCTTCCTTGTCTTGAACTGCACATTCATCATTTTTACCAAGCAGTTCATGGAGTATTTACAATCTGAAAAAATGGCCAATGTTAAATAAACATAGTGGCCAAAACCTTGAATTTTCTTCTTTGGATTTCCCCACATGTGACAGTGGTGTGACAGATCTGATTCATGGTGGTGCCACAAGTCTGTCGATGCCATTGCTGACTTCTCTATCACTTTCATATAGATTGAAAACTGGTGTTCTGTAAATAAAGTTGATGATGATATATTCTGTACTCTCAGCATTGACTTCATTAGATAAAGCAAAATCTTCCAACAGCCCGGTGACAAATCGGTTATTGTGAGTGTTCACCTGTCTGAAATGAAGGGAAAGTGAATGATATCCTTTGCGCTCAGAACAAACCCATCCTATATTCATGTGGACTGGGGAAAAGAAAAAAAAAAAAAAGAAGTGATGAGCAATCCTAAAATATCAATAAAACTTGTATGTTTGTGGCCAGTAGGTGCGACTGTGAGTGTGTGGTTAGTCTGTGTGTCTTTCTGTTTTCCCCTGTCTTCACCCCACCGCCAGTTATGATCGGCTCCAACCTCCCACGACCCCAAAGTGGATAAAGCCGTGCAGACAATGGGAGGAATGGACAAAGAATGGAGATGCAGACCTCATTTTAGTTGGTCAATAGTGCAGTTGCTTTTTTCTGCCTGAGAATAGCAATGTACCTGACCACAAACTTATTTAAAGACCCAGACACCCACGGTATGTTTGCCAGAAAGGAAAATGACAACTTAACAAACTAAAAGTGCTTTGAGAAGAGTTCTGTTCACTGCTTTGTGCTGAGCGCACCTTTTTTTTTTTTGTTTTCCCCCGTGTGAAAGTACGTCTTCCTGCAGCCTGCTTCCTTGGCCTCATTTATATCCATTACTGCAGTCCTGCGTGTTTGGTTTAGATGAAGCGGAAGGTCTCAGGCCAGGCCACGGTAAACTCCACTGTAATGCCGTTTGTTCTCAGCATGTGCACAGAAGCTACTCCTGAAACTGTAGTTTATGATTTCATTTACCACACTGCTGACTCCAGTCACTCTGATATCATCCCAACATTTTTTTTATTTTTTTTTGTGGGGGGGTGAAATTAATTTACAATGACTTAAAAAGGCTCTCAAGCTTTCAGTTCTGCTTAATTTAGCAGTAGCGTCTCTTGTTAGCTCATGAAGCCGCAGTCTGTTCTGGATCAGCCAGTGTTTAACCTTCATTAGTGGCCTGTTGAGGGCACACGTTGGTGGGATCCAATTTTCAGCTCGGTCCTTGTTCTGCCTCAGAGGGTCGCCTTCATCTGTGGTTATACTGAACTTCGACCGCTTCAAGCCCCTTAAACTGCCCCAGGTGTCGAGTGGCGTATGAAGTACAGATTCTCAGATTGTTCACCCGGCTCTCTTTAAAATAATTTCACGGGTTTATATTTCTTAAGTTGAAGTGCTCGTCATTTGCCTTGCTTCATCATCTTTGTAGTCAGTTTTCATCCTTTGCTGTTTTAACTTGTCAGCAAAGTCATCGCTTAGTAATTCTGCCTCCGGCTGCAAGGGTCATCGTAGTTCTCAGACAGTATGAACATTCGTCATCGGATGATGAAACCGATGATGATTCTTCTCTGACACCTCTGGTGTTGATGCTTGAGACAGTTTGAAGTGGGGGATGTATTCTTTACACCAGCTGGGCTGTTCTAAATGCCTCTGAAGACCTTAGAAAGCATTTTCTCTGTGAAACGTCACGGTTCAAATATTGAGGTGACAACACCTTTTATTATTAAGGACAATAGGAAGAGGATGTATTTTAATAAAGTGTAGGATTTTTTTTTTTTTGCAGTCTCTTACTGCCTAACAGCAACAAATGATGACAGCACTGTGGAGCCAAACCTTTCCAGTGGATGCCAGGAATAATATTTTTTGTTTACACCGATTCTGTTTGTCCTCTCCAGACCGAACCAAGCGAACAAAGCAGATCGGCATATTTTTCCAGCGTGGGAGAAACCCAAGAGCTTTTAAACAGCTCCACAAAAACAAAGAAAACGGCGCTTCAAAAGCTGTGAGTATGATCTAATGCAGAACTTTCCAGCCCCGCCAGTCAGCGAGGACACTCGAGTATCTCTTCTCATACTTTTATTCTTTTGATATTTTCAGAGCGAAACAAGCGAGTGTTCAGCGTGACCTTTGTGGCTCTACGGCGGGGGGGCAGCACACTGACCAGGAAGCCGGTCCTGAAACCCAGAGCCTGACACTCAAAGCTGAAGAGTCAGAAACGAGCCCGGAGACGACATCCAGCTCGGTGCCAGACCCAGATCAGAAGGCGCCTTCCTCCTGTGACATAACTGACACCGTGGCTCCGGTTGGGAGTGCTTACAGTATTCAGGCTGGGAGTCGTGCTCCAGCAGATCCGTGCCAACATGAAGTCAGTCAGAAGACCGGCAAGAGGTCTAAGCTGGATGATGCTGGGGAAGACCCTCACCCACGGAGGGCCAAGAGAACGTGCCTTGGAAGACCTCCAGCCACAACGCAAACCCTCCCCTCCGACAGCTCCACACAAACATCCAAGCGTGACCTCCCTCCTCCGACGCCCCTTCCTCCCGTCGAAGCCAAGATCGAGTCCAAGGCTTTCCCTGTCTCGGAGCGCAAGAAAACCACAGTGGAAGTAGAGCTGCTTACTCCAGGGAAACGGGCCCAAAGGCTCCCCCTCACAAGCAATAACACGGCACAGACAAACCAAAACAGGCTGGCCGCAAGTCTGAGGGGCCTATCTGTCAAGCCTGCATCCTCAGGCTCCTCTATTGGTTCCAGACCCACGCTCGCCGAGGAGGGGAGTGAAAACGTACCCAGAACCTCTAGATTACGGCGACTGAAGAAGTCCTGAGGGGGGGGGGGGGTGAAGACGGGCTGCAGGGAAGATGCCTGACGCCACAGAGATAGAGATGATATTCTGTCAGGCTGCATGTTTACCCCATGCTGTTCGTGCGGTTTCCTCACATGACTTGCATTTGTGCGTGTGTCACTTTTCACTAAAAATATTTGCTCTCCTCACATCTGCTGCACACACACACGCAAGCACAGACACACACAGATCAAATGCAGAGCACATTATTGCAATTGATACACGAGCGTTTGAGTTACGCTTTGTCAAATACTTGAAGCAGAGTCTGCCTCCACCCATAAGTATTGGTGGTCAAGAGAGGCTCGCAAATGAAAGTCAAAAACCTTTAATTGGAGTTTAGATTTGGTTTTTGTGTTGAAGATTGGGGTTTTCAGACAGGCAGGAGCCATGCAGTACGTCATGGCTCTCCGTCTGAAATGCTGGCTCCTACGCGTCTGAAAACTGTCCAGCTTCTCCCGCTGAAGCTCTGCTGTGATTGATTGCCATTTCCACTTTTATTTCATCACCTCATTCTAGAAATGTATTTTGTTGTGAGCTTTCATTCATTTACAATTTGTTGCACGCTCCGTTGCTAAGCACCTGAAATTCGTCTCCGAAACTGGAAGACGTCACGCAACGCTGAATGTTGGAGCAAACCTGTGTGTATTAGCGGTAACGCGGGGAACAGCGGGACGTCTGCCGCATCGCAGGTCAAAGTGGAATCCTGTCGTCGCCGTGACAATTTGGTCTCTGGCTCAACCCCAAGCAAATAGGAAGTAACAGTCACAGCACAGTTTCAGAACCAGGCTGTCCTCTCTGCCAATCTGTTCTAACATGAGTGGGTTTCTGCTCGTTTGTTTTTATATTTACTGGAAATGTATTTTTTTTAATTATAAAAATAAAAGGTTTTTTTTTCCCCCTCTGGAAAACCCCTTCTGATTCTGTGTAAATGTGCAGATTGGCAAGTGCATGTAGATCTCAGTGCATTGTTTTCCTCGCAGTCCAGACTGGCTGATGCTTGTGGCAGTTTGACAGGGAGGTCCGTCCAACAACAGCATTAGTGGTTGTAACCTAAGAGGAGTCACTACCTAAAAAGTCAGTTCTGGGCTTTTCCAAACTAGGGATATGGCAGATTGGAGAAAATGGGCTGCAATGCTTTAAATCCTGATAGGTTTGAGGTAATTCTCAAGAGGTGTTGCGAAGCTTTTGTCCCCGACTTTAATCCTCTCAAGCAGATTCTGTCGGAGAGTTCGTCTCAACATCAGACCAACTCCTCTGTATTGGTGTGTTATAATGTCTTATTCACAATAATAGACATCGACAAAAGATCATTTTAATGAATCATATCGGGATGCGATGATAGATTTGTTCATGACGTCGCCATATCAACACTGAACCCCAGGCGAAAGACACTTTGCCCCCTCGCAGGGGGCGGGGGGGGGGCCTTGAGAGAGATTTCCAGTGCAAAGGGGGGTTAAGTTGTGTTGTTGGTATCAACACTGGAACAAGTGTCAGTCCTCTCTGGGAGGCCGAGCTCGGGGAACACCTACCTTGCCATTCCTGTTGCAACGCCTGTTTTAGGTGTCGGGGAAATTTATGAAAACATTGTTATTACAGTTACTGGTTGCTTTAAAAGCTGCAGAACCACTTACTGATTGTTAGTTACATGGAAAAGTAACTGAGCAGCTCTTTAATTAACTCCCTTAAATCAGCCTCTCCTAATAATTTGCAAAAGGCCAGATTCTGGTTTTGCTGTGACACACTGGCCGAGCTGCCAGTTCTGTGGGGATCAGTCATGATTGATTCTCGCTTTGAATTCAGATGAAGTGACAATCTTTTTCTGTTCGTGTTAATCAGTCAGTATAGATGGTGTTTTCTTTCAACGGTCCACTGAACCCCAAAAAATAAATAAATAAATGAACAAATGACAAGAAGAGCAGTGAGGAAACGGCAAATGTAAAGGCAAATGTGTTCCAGCACGCAGCAGGCATCTCTTACAAAGGCAACTTGGTCGGCTGAGAACAGGCTCAAAGATTTTGGGTAGATATACCAACACGACAGAGAGAAAGCAGCTTCACAGATGTTTTGATGTACAACCATAGTAATGAGTTCGGGGAAACTTACTAACATGAAGTGTGGGCTAAAAACACTACTTGACAGCGCAAGTTTCAAACAATTTCAGATAAAAACTGGGTTTTCTCATTTCCCCCTCTTCAAAAACAAATGGCCAGAAAACTCTGCTGTCAACATCTTTGAGCTTAATTTAGCAGCAGTGACTGCAGTCTGAGACATTCGAGGACAATTCATGCCAGTTATCCGCTCTGGCGACTGGCGAGGCGTTCAAGGACAGATCAGAGTCGATCACTATGGTTTTGGCATCAACAGAGAGGCGTTTATGGACATTGTTCAGTATTAGACATCAGCTATTAAGATAAAGCTTAAAGCTCAGTAAACGATAATGATTGTCGTGTTCAAAATAAAGAAAAATAAACTCCCTGCCCATAGATACTTTTCAGGGATTCAAGCCTCAAGAGAAACGTGGGAACTCCCGAAAAGCAACTTTGGGGCATAACAACTGATTTTGTCGAAGCCTATAATCAAATATGTTGAAGTGAAAATACCCTTATGTATTTTGTTATTTCAAAGCCAAATAGTCCACAGACTCCATGACAGAGATCTCCTGATCTGATGGATTTTTAAGCCTGCTACTCAAATCAGCCCAACAAGGGGAAACATTGTGTGAGACGGCGTGAGGAGAACGGCCCGCTACAACGCAATTAGCTGTAAACATATTTGGAGAGACCTCGCCGTCTCACAAGCTCCGGTTTCCCACGCTAACGTTCGGCCCGACGCGTCACAGACAGACTCTTCACTCGCTCTCCAGAACAAAGACAACTTTAATTCTCTTTTCATACAAAATATTTAATAAATATGACTTTCAAAAATATATTGCCAGATCAACACAATTCTCAAGTTCATAACACAAAAGTCAAAAATCGGACAAAATGTTGCCATGATCTCAAAGGGTTAAACAAATGAGATAAAACATGTTTGTCTTTAAGAGCCTCATTAAAAAAAAAAACGGAAAAAAAAAAATGTGCACAGAAACAAAAGCAGACTCTTGCAGAGCAAGGCAGTGTATTTTCTCTGGTTCTACAGTGTTCCCATCGCCCCCCTACTGTTCAAGTACTCTCCATCTAGCCCGTGTTAATGATGCCGACTAAAGCAGATGGGAATTCTGGCATGTCGTTTTGGTGGGACTTTGAAATGCGTCAATGGGATCAACTGAAGCCGCTGAAGAATTTTTTGTTCCCTTAAAAAGTAAATATCCGTGAGTGGCAAGCAATATGTCTGCCACCATGTCCAACCCTTGCAGCAGCCGAGGTCTCTTAACCGTCCTCACCTCACTCGTCTTTTTAATTAAGGTCCTGGCAACAAAGAATGAAATGTCAAATGAATGGAAAATAAAGCAAAAGTATTCTTTCGGGCCCAACGAGCCCATCTTTTTGTCTTCTCAGAAACTCCTTTGAAATTTGGCTTTAATAGAACGCTAGGAAAACAATTTTTTTGTCATTGAAAGAAATGGAAAGCTTCCACAGCTATCAAACCTTCAAACTAGACTGAACATATAAATAAAAAGGAATGATATCTTAAGGCTCTCGATTATTAAGTTAATAAATCAAATATACACAATGATTAATAAAAAAAATGTACATATCTACATGTTCTAAATTGTCACATAAATTCTTCATATAGGCAGCAACTGCTGACACTGAACCCCCCCCCCCTCCCCCCGCCCCCCTTCCTCCCCAGCCTCCCAAAATAAAAAATAAATAATAAAGTTGATCTTTTTTTTTTTTTCTTTTCTCATTTGACAGTTGCTGAAGTCTAAAGCTGAAAAGGCACTTTCTCCAAATAGAACTAGGAAGAATTCAAACACGTACTAAAAATAATTAGCTCTAGTGTCGAACACGTCAGGAAGTTTTAGTCATTGTACAACAATTACACCAGGAGCCCCTTCCACATGTCCACGAAAACAAAGAAATCGTATTTTTTTTTTTTTTTGTTTGTTTTTTTGTTTTAACTTTTTTTGTTTGTTTTTTTTAAATGGGAAATGAAATGCATAGGAGGACACGTTTACAACTAGTTCTACAGTGAAATGTATACCAGCGCCTTGTGTTTCCAGCCCAACCAAAGCAACTGTCACTGCCAGTGTAAGCCAGCTTGTCAAAACTTAAATTAACACGGGGAATATCTGAAAATACTGTGGGGGGAGGGGGGGGGGGGGGGTCACACGTGACATGACCGGTCACTAACTACACATGCCTTGAAGCGCCCCCCCCCCCCTCGTTTCACCCACCACCTGGGTGTTGTGGCATAAGGCTTGGTTGCACAGCAACACAGCTGTCTGCTATACGATGTAGTCCATCCTGTTTATGCTGTTTGCTGTCTCCAAGTCTCTGTTGTCCTGTTTGTTAGTCCAATTTGCGTGCTTGGACGTCGCGTTGGGGTTGGAGATGGGCGCCTTCTCGTCCCTCTCCACCAGTGTGTATGCTGGCTGTTTGGCAAAGCGGCCCTTCTGCAGGTGCCTCTCCTTGTCGTCCTCATCCTCCTCGGGATGATGTGTCCTTGTTTTGGCAATGATGGAGTTCTTGTTTTCGTAGTCTTTGATGGCCACCGTGAGGCCCACGTGCTTCTCGATGGGGTTCTTGATCTGGTTGAGCTGCTCCCGGACGTTGTTGGTCGTGTTGTCCTCCGAGCCGGTGGCCGACGACCCGTTGTGGTTGCTCTGTTTCCGCCGCCGGCGCATGCACCACAGCAAAACGGAGACCAGGACCAAGACCCAGATGACGATGAAGATGGAGCTGAGGAGGGGCACTAGGTAGTCTGATGGGAGAAGAAAAGGGTCGGTCAATGAAAGGCCACACATTTAAATGGACGTTTTGTTTTTTTTTGTGAACAAGCCAGAGTTTTGTTGCATTTCTTTGCAGCATCTAGATTGCTAAATCGTCCGCATCCTCCTGCCAGCAGAGCCTGACCTCTGAGCCCTGAACGGGGGAGGAGGCGGCCGTCTCTGCTTTGGCAATGGCGGCAGTCTGCTGTCACCACGCTGATGAATGCTGGACACATGTGGGAGTCTCGCTACGAGCCCAGCCAGTTGAGGTAGGAGCCAGTCCAAAGCCACACGGCTCTACTCTTTCCACTGAAACTCTGGCTAAATTCTGTTCAGCTCCATTACAACCACCATGAGGTGGCAGACCTGGGAGGACTGAGATGTGTGGGAGGGCGGGGAGTGCGTTTTCAGTGCTCAGCATTAATGCCACATTCGGGACTGCAATATCAGACGTGCTAAATAAACTTCCTCCCGCCTGCTTCGACTCTCCTGCTGGTGTGAGTAATCTGCTCAATAACCAAAGATCTTGGATTTGGTCCGTACCGGTTTTGCTGGGGCTCGGCACTCTCACTTCGGCGATGGCGGAGATGATTGTGTTGTTCCCGTTCCGTTTGCTAACCAAGTCGATGATCCTGTCTGTGATCTCTTTGATGGGGCTTCGGTCCAGCAGATGGTCCTCGGTAGACTAAACACAAAGAGGAAAGCCAGGTTTGTAATCTGTCGGTTTAGCTTCGAGTCCTATCTTGTCAGCCCGGCGTTCATGTTTGCTTGCTGTCAACAGAAATTAAGCCAACTTAAATCCATCGCATATCGCACTGGGGAACGTCCATGTACTGCCAGGAATGCAGGCTCTAAATCAGAGGATTTCTTTTGTGGAGAGCGCGCTAATAGAAGCGGACGCACGTATGGCGGAGTGGGAGGGGGAACTTACGATGCAGACGTGGATCTCGTTGCTGGCTGAGAACGAGGGGTCACAGGTTATGAACACAGAATGCTCCAAGGAGAAATTCTTCACTACGTACAAGTGCCTCAGCTGCTTACAAACTCCCTCCACAGTCAAGCCCTGGACAAGAAGAGCAGACGGAGAAAACGATAATGTAAATGGAAAGAATTGAAGGCAATCAAGAAAAAAAAGAAAAGAAAAAAGAAGCAAGTAGATTGGTGTTTTGGCAGTATGTTTAAACATCCTGCCTGGTAGAAATCCCCCTCATTGAGATTAAAGACCACAGACTCATACGCTTGTCACTATCTGCTGTCATGCTTGTTGGGCAGCTGGCGAGTGATCGTCCCCTGTGGTGACGGAGTCGCCAGTGGTCCCGTTTAGCTCAAATCCATATTATCCTGAAACTAATCTCGCCATGTGGTCGGCTGAAGAGGCGACTGGTTAGACTTCCAAAATCATGAATGCTTGAATCCGAGGAACACTTGAAACTTGGATACAGACAAAGAGATGCGGAAAGAAGATAGATCATTTTTGTGTTTTTTTTCTTTCTTCCTAGGAGTAGACATTCATTTTAGGGGGGAAACTCTGAAACCCTGACCCGTCAACACTTTGCTGCTCCCATGTTTTGGTTTTTAATGGAGGCATTAACCCGTCATTTCAGTCTCCACCCCCAGGAACTCACCCGAGGCATGTTCTCTTTGGTGAAGGTGAAGGTGATGTTGGCACAGCTGTTGTCCTGGTACGTGGAGCTACATTTGGTGGGCGGCTGAGGGGGGTTGGAGCGCCAGCACTCGCCCAGCTCGGGACAGGGCTTCACGAAGCAGTGGCCCTCTCTCAGGGGGATGCAGCTCTGACCCGACGGACACCCGCCTCGGCCTTTGGCGCCCAGTTTGCATGACATAGGACCACACCACATCTGAAGAAGAAGATGAACAAAACGTATATCGCACCGATTTTACTTTTTGATTGAGAACAAAGCCCAACGGCTTGGTGATATCTCTACGGACACTGTGGATTTCTGCTGCTCTGCATGTGACCGATCATTTTAAAACACCTTTTTACAACTCATTTTTGGGTCATTTTTCTGAAAACATTTGGAAGGTTAATGCTCAATTGCGTTGCCTAAAATGTGTCTTCAGCCCTTCTCGCACAGATTTAACACCCAGCCTGAACTGTACACAGGTTAGTGAAAATTGATTCAACCATCCCACTACGTCACAGTCAAGGATTTTAGCAGCCCTGCAAAGACCAACTTGTCTGTGTTGCATGCAAAGGGAGACGCTTCTTTAATCTCCATGAAACACGTGAGCTACTGTGAGAGAAAGCTAAGCTAACACGATTCTGCTTCAAAACTCAACTTTTTTTTTTTTTCCCTTGGGAACTGCGTCAGTCTCTTTTGGATTTTCAGGTCTTTCAGGACTTCAGGTTTTAAGACTGCTCGTGACCGTGAGGGACAGTGAAATGACACTTGGCACAAATTTGTAATGGTGCTATTGTGTTTCTCCTCAAAACAAAATGTATCATCCCTGTATAGAATCTGACACTCCCAAGACAACTCCACCCTATGACACAGAGTGCTGTCGTGGCCTGACATTGCCCTACCTGCTGATTCTCAAGCCGTGGGAGGGAAGGGGAAAATACTCTGTCCTAAATCTGCACAGGTCTCTGCAGCTCTTCTCCCATTGGTAAACGGTGATGTCATGGGCGTTCCAGCTGTGCCCCGCCATCGTAAAAACCTGCCTTTTCCATTGCTTTTACCCATAGTGCAGGTGCCGTTTGTTGCACACATACCTTTGTGCATACGACTTTCCCATTGGAACACTGGCAGGAGTTGCAGTCGTCGTCCCATTTGACTCCATCCGGGGTGATGTGTCCATTGACGGAGCACGGTTTTCTTGTCACTACGAAGCACAACGGTAGTGTGAGCATAATGGGACAGTGTGTGTCTTTGTTTTAATTGTCTTCTGAAGCTTGATACCTTCTTGGCAGTGAGGTCCAGTCCTGTCTGGTGGGCACAGACAACGATATCCGTTGATCTCGTCAATGCAGGTGGAGCCCAGGGCACATGGGGACGACTGGCACTCGTTAATATCTGATGCAGAGGAGAAGAGTGAGATGTGATAAACAATAACAAAACAAAACAGCCAGAGAGCATTCCAATATTGGCGTAAGCTGGCAGCACACAAACTTAATTTCAGGCTATATTCACGGAGGTCGTTTGCCATTTGACACACACACACACACACACGCGCACGCGCACGCACACACACACACACACACACACACACACACACCATAAAAAAAACAAACAAACATGCTTTAAATCAACAATGGACACTTTTGCCCCTCGCAGACTTTCTCAAAAGACAGCGTCATTAGCAGGTATGCAAGAGCTAAAGGCTGGACTTAGCAGAACAAAGGGTTTGCAATGGGAAAGAATGTGGCCATCTGAAAGCCTTTAAGAGGGAAAACAATCTGTGTAATCAGTGTCAGAGAGCATGGCTGATTAGCTGTTGGCCTGCTAAGCTGGTTTTCCCCAGGGACGGCAGCACGGCCCGGTGGAGTGACACCGAAATGGCCCAGCCTGGCCTAAAGCCCAATGCACAGATAATTGGCAGACTAGACCTTCCATTTGGAGCGAGTGATGGTCGCCGTGGCCAGGGCATGCTCCAAGTGACGACTCGAAGTGGGATCAGGGAGAAGCTGGAGGCAGGGTTAATACTCACTGATCCTGCAGTCTGGACCCGCGAAGCCCGGGGCGCATTCACAGCGGTACCAGTTATCCCCATCGACGCAGGTTCCACTGTTGTAGCTGCAGCAAAGCAGAAGTGACAGCGCTTGTAACCCAAGTCTGTTTTATTGACCAACAGACATCAGCATCACTTTCTATTTCATACTGCAATTTTCTAAACAGTCCACGCTCAAATTGTCCCAGGTATGTTTGATACACTTCCCATGCGTGAGTGAACACCAGTCACACATGGGAGTTCACTAAAGCTGAGCTGATTGCGTCCCAAGAATGACGGGCAGGGGAGGGTTTGTGCTCGGTTCTCAGCAGAGCGAGCGCGAACGCCCGCAGGTGAGAATCTCCCGACACAGGAGGAGCAGCTTGTTTACATCTGTCCAGATCTACAGGAAATGTTTGGCTTCCACTTACCATGGGTGGGGACTGCAGTCGTTGGTATCTGGAAGAAAGAAAAAAGGGAGGGTGAGACGGACAGAAAATTGAGTGCATCGCCGCCGCCCCCCCACGCCAGTCTGGTGGACGAGTGTTTAGTGCACATGACAGCAGAGAGCACGTCTGAGCTTGCGTGCGCAGAGGCATGTTCGGCCAGTCAGGCCTGGAAGAAGCGCTACCTGCTCATTCTGCCCTTTGTACCACAAGGCATCGTCAATTCTCAAAAATGAACTCCACTTTTGCATGCCACCATCATTAACACCTATAACCCCCGCTACCCCCCCTTCAACTGCCATCAATGGTCTTGCTTCTCCCTCCTTTCCAAGAAGTTACAGGAGGAATTCATGTTTTGCAGTACATGTATGCAGGGAAACGATCCCAGGAAAGTTGGGGAAATGGAGGAGGGATACAGAACAAGCAGACATGTCACTGTTTGGACAGGAATGCACCGACAAGAGAGTGAGGGAGAGAGGGGTGTGTGTTGGACGAGAAGAAAGGAGAGAGGGGGGGGGGGAACATCTGTCTCCACTTTCCTGAGCCCTTCTCTCCCTCCTCCTTTTCTTTCTCTTCTCATGGCCGGCAGCAGCCGGGGAGAGACGAAGATTTAAAAAAAAAAAGAAGAAAGAAAAAGAAGCTACAGATCAAAAGATGATGGGAGAGTCCGTTTTAATCTGATGCAGGACTTCACCTTTGTTCCAAGTAGCACGGAATCCATCATCATTTGATAGCAATAACTGTCCACATTTCCTTTATCACACCTCTACTGCCTCAATCTACTTACTTTGGGTGCAGGTGGGGCCCTCCCAGCCCTCCTTGCAGACGCAGGTGAACGACTCCCCCGTCACCACACAGGTACCGCCGTTCTCACACGGGTTTGGAAGGCAACTTGAGTTTTTGGCTGGGAGACAAGACAAGAAAAATAATTTTGTCAATCTCCAAACGGGATTATCAGAGAAAACATAAGCCTTAAATGCTTAGATGAATGTTGGCTGCCTTTTTTTCCCCTTTAAATTTTATCTTTGTTTTCAGGGGGGGGGTCATAATTCCACCACCCCCCTACATTCCTCGACTTTGAAGTGTACTGTCAGTGCAATCGGGGATTTTAAGCAGGTATCTGTCGGCACTCACAGAAGAGGGAGAAAATTGGCCAGGAGGGAGGGAGCGCTGACAGAGTGATGGGATAAAAACTGTTTGTGGACCTCGCACATCTGACAGATCTGATTAATATCAGAAACCAGACGGTGCTCTCCCACAGAGCAATCCTTTTCTGTGTGTGTACACACACGAGTGCATTTAAATATAGAACATTAAGCCAAACCACCATGACTGCGTGTGTGACTCACCTATGTTACAAGTTGTACCCTCCCACCCTGGGGAACACTTGCACTGGAATGTGTCGCCCTCGTCGTGGCAGGTGCCACCGTTGTTGCATGTGGCCTCGTCACATTGACTTTCGCCTGGGGGGGAACATTGAACATCTGATTGTTGCACACATGGCTGAATAAACACACGTTGTACACAAGATTGGGCAATTATATACAGCCATAAGCACATACCATGAGCCTGCACAGACAGAATACACGGGTGTGGAGTTTGAAAGAGGGGAAAAAAAGAAAAGAAAAGAAGTGAACAAGGCGCTTACGGGAGTGGCAAGTCTTTCCCTTCCAGCCATTTTTACACTCGCAGAAGAAATCAGTCACCAGGTCTCGACATGTCCCTCCATTATGACAGGGGTTGGTGCTGCAGTCATCTATGTCTGATGGAGACACAAAATGGGAGACTGATTTATGTGCAACACTTTTTGTTCCTGCGTAGAGACACAATGGACCCACGAGACGTAGGTGGGATTGTTTTGAGGTTTCAGGACAAGGGCGGGCGGCGGTACTCACTGATCTCGCAGTGGTCGCCCTCCCAGCCGTCGCCGCAGATGCACTGGTACACGCTGACTTTGTCGATGCACGTTCCTCCATTGTGGCATGGGTTACTCTCACAGTCATTGATGTCTGAAATAGTTTATAGGAGATGGAACAAAAAGGTGAGACTGCAGAAGAGAACATGACATGGCAGCTGTGTATATGTGTTTGTTTGTTTGTTTAAATCTCTTAGGACTTTGTTTTTAATCAGTGTAAAATTGCAAAATAAGTCAGTGGCTTTCCATAGTTGCTATCTTTCCGATATTACTGTGTCATTACTGGTACTAAGAATCTCATTTCGCAAATGAGAAACATGCTGATGAACCTCATCTGTGATTTGATGGCCACTGTGAAAGGTCTGGGTGACGCCGTAGTGATTATGACACCGCTGCAAAACTTATTTTCCCTGCTTTCTGGAAGCTTTTCAACATCATAGATTTCATAAATGGTGTAGGACTAATGACCGACGTGACTAATCCAGTCGGTTTGTGGCCGGACGGGAACAAAAGGGTTAAAGTTTGGCCTTACTCTCATGGCAGTAGGTCCCTCTGAAGCCCTCTTGGCACTCGCAGCTGAACTGACCACCAGCCTGGCTCCGACAGCGGCCGTGAGGTCCACACACATTCGACGAAATGTAGCGCTCTCCCCCCGGAGTGCTATTTGATGCCACAGCGACTGTGCAGCTGTCAATCACTGCAAAGATTAGATCTTATCAGACGGTGAACGCTGAACGCCTGAAGCCTGAAAAGTCATTTATATCCTCCATGTGATGAAGTATAATAGGCATTTATTTAATCACTGTCATTCTGATACGCTATGAAATCATCTAGTCATTAATAAAAAAGCCACAAAGGCTAACAAGCAACACAGTGAAGGAGTAGAAAAAGAGGGAAAAATACCAGAAATATCATTATCCCATCTGCTGATGGAAGAAAAAGCCACATCAATGTGTGAATAGAAAGAAGAAAAAAAAAGATAAGCTGTTATGCTTTCATAAGCAATTGAGAGTGATCTTTTTCGCTCTGCATTGAAATCCCTTCTTTTCCCCCTGTCTGATCAGGTTAAGCAAGCCCAGTGAATTTGCTCCCCTGTAATCACTTAATTCTTGCCAAGAGCAGTGAGAATCTCACCGTCTGGTATCTGACTCTGTGGTTGGTCCACTCACTCAATTACACACACACACACACACGCACGCACGCACACACACGCACAGGGAGAGGAAAAAAGAAAAAGAAGTAGCCCACCAAGTCATTATGAAGAACACACACGGTGCTATCAGCCTTTTGCCAGATTTTCAAGAGAAGGGAGGAATCACTGGAAAAGCTTTACTGAGGAGGAGGAGGGGGCATCCATTAAGGGGGCTCCACTCAATAAAGGCTCACCTTGGCAAAGAAACTTGCACAAAACTAAAATATAGGTATTGCCCCCACAGGAAAATGTGGGCAACGTGTTCAAGCAAATGGCGAATACCTGGTCTTATTCAGCATTTTACTGGAGCTCGTTACACAGATCACTTTTCAGAGGCTTTTGTGGGGAAAAAAAAAAAAAAAAAAAGCTGTGGTTGCTGCAAACGGGTGGGATGTACCTTTACACGTGGTGGTGCGGCAGTGGTCTTTCAGGTGGGAGCAGTTTTTGCCCTCGTAGTCCTCTGGGCATGCACAATAGTAGTCCGTGGCACGGTTGAAGCAGTTCGCTCCGTTCTGACACGGGTTCGGGGAGCAGTAATCAATATCCAACTGGAGAGAAAAAAAGGTATGGGTTAGAGGAGCAGTGAACCTGATAGCTGACATAGTTTCTGCTACAGAAAACAGAGCAAAAACCCACAGCATCCTCCCTACAGGCCATGCCAGGAAACAACACACGCACGGTGCTTGGAGGAGGGGGGGGGGGGGGGGGGGGGTGGGGACAAGGCAGAGACATAGGAACCGTCCTCTGAGTCTGGGCTTCAGCACTGTGGAATGTATCCCGCTGTAGCCAGGAGCAGCTTCAACAAAGCACTCCCTTTTAAAAGCCAGGACTGTGGAACAACAGTCATTTAAGAGGGTGGGGCAGGAAAACTTTACAACAAACCCAAAGATATAGCACTGCTGGCTGAATGAGAGCTGTGGGGAGGCGGAGGCTTATAATATTAAATGGAAGCTCAACGTGCGTTGAATTGGATGCAGCGAAGGCAGTGGGGGCTGCGTCTCACCTGGCAGAGATTTCCGGAGAAGCCGGTCAAGCAGAGGCACTGGAAGCCGTTGACTTCGTCTTGACAGCGGCCGCCGTTCAGACACGGCGAGCTGGCACACTCGTCGATGTCCCTCTCGCAGTGCTCACCGGCGAAGCCGGGGGGACACGTGCAGCGATAGCCGTTCACCAAGTCCTGAGGAGACGGACAAGGAGGGAAACCGAGCTTTACCTCGCGCAGCCACATCCACAAATTTGATTAACTGGTTTGCGTGGGTGGCGTCCAAACAACAGCTGTCAAACCGGGAAACAAAACGAAGAGGGCCGAGTGGGTATGGTGGGGGCGGGGGGTATATTATCACAACTCTGCAATCGTTTCAACACATTTTCCTGGCACGCGTTCAACACAATAATGTTTATGGTAATTCAATCTAGTGTGGTGGAGAGACTTGTGTGTCCCTCCCTTTAAAACCCTTCTGAACCCACTTTCTCTCAAGATTTCATTTTGGAGGAATTTCACTCTTGCTTTAGAGGGAACAGTTTACAGTTGCTATTTTTATAACCACTGCATGTCTCTGGCTTTTACAAAAAAACATAAAGAAACAAACAAGTTGACAAACGGAGCAGTAACAACACATACTAGATTAAAAAAAATAGAAATCTTCAAGCTTTGACACCTACCTTGCAAGTTCCTCCATTCTGGCACTGGTCCTTGCAGTCGTTTATATCTGCACAACAGGCAAAGAAACCAGAGAATTAATACAGAGCAACTTGATTAAATCACCTTTGAAAACAAAGTCTTTGCAGTGTGTTTCCCATGCTCGGGGCCTCTGAAAACAGTTGGAGCTGCAGTGTGCTGTGCTGGATAATGTGGCTTCAGAATTGGTGCAAAACAGGATTGAGCAATCCTGCCTTGTGCCAAGTGAAACTAGTCCTGGGATTGTTTCGAGCCACCCCTAATCACCGCAAACTTGGCCACACACATGGAGTTCTAGTACAGCAGATTCATTTACGCAGCAGGAAAAAGCTGCGCTTGTCCAAGAACTGATTTGTTTTACGCTTTTATGGTTGAGTTTTGATTCAGCTCACACAATAAAAAAAAAAAATCTTTTTTTTTTTTTTTTTTTAAAAAGGCTGGAGCTGCTCAGGTCATTCTGCTCCACAGCTGCAGCTGACGGCTTAAACTCACTGATGTCGCAGTTCTGCCCCGTCCAACCCGGGAGGCACTCGCAGAAGTATCCACCAATCAGATTGCGGCATGAGTTGGCATTGACACACGGCTTGCTGTCGCATTCGTTGGCATCTTAAGAGGAAAGGGGTTAAAAGAAGGAAGAAAAAAAAAGCAGTTAGCAACACACGTGCAACTGACAGCCATGAAGTGTTGGCAAGAGGCCGGGCCACTCACCTATGAGACACGTCTTCCCCGTCCACTGCGAAGGACAGTGACACTTGTAGCCGTTCACCTGATCCTGGCAGGTACCGCCATGATTACAAGGGTTTGGGGAGCAGTCGTCAACATCTGTAACGGGAGAGGACGAGCAGGTTAACCCACATGTTCTCTCCGATAAGAGCACTGACATTTATTTGGTGCCGGTTGAGGGAAATCTTACTGATAGTGCAGGAGGGGCCACTCCAGCCCGGTGCACACTGACATTCATAGCCCTGGCTGGTTTCTGAACAGCTCCCTCCATTAGAGCAGGGATTGGAGAGACAGGCATGCTCCGCTGCAAGAAGAAGAAAAACACTTTGAAAAACACTTTGAAGGGACGTTTGCATTGACAACAAGTCACTGTAAATGTACTATTCGGGCCGAAACACCTTCCTACCCGATGAGTCAAGTCATGTTTTGGCACGAGGACTCTTGTCTTTAGTTACCCGTATAGGGTCGGATACTGGACGGAGTCTTCGTTCATGGATACAACGCGAAAAATACTATGCGACGCCATGCGTCAGCAACGTCGCCCACAGGTACGCAAGAGAGCATGATCGATGTCCATGGTTTGCAGAGCATTTAATATTAATAAGGACAAAATTAAAGCAGACTGCAAACTACGATCTTTCAAAATATGAGAAGGGTGAAACTTAATCACCAGTGGCATTTGCACCAGCAGAGTTCGTCCGATGCCGCTCATTAGATTAACTACTCAACACGCAACTCTGAGCCGTGCTACATGCTAAAGAGTTTCGGGACTCATAACTAAAGTACGACTGATACGCTCATTAACAGTGAGCCAGTGCGTGTGTGTGTGTGTGTGTGCCTGTGAGGCACGCAGCAAGCTTGGTCCCTCAGTGTAGAGTAAGCATAGAGTATTGTGTAGATAGATGCCTCACACTGCTCTGTGCATACTGTAAATTGTAAGGCTTTTGGAGGTGAATTGCAGCAATGCATTGCGTTCGCATTGTAATATGTGTATGCAGTATGATTTAGGCTTAACAGCATTTAATTTAAGTTCTACCATCGGTATTCTGTATATAAAGTAGCTAAAGGTTAGTTCTTATACTTGTCCTTTAAAAAAGTGGCATCCCTATTTTTACCCAGTGATAATGCTATTTTTTAAATATATTTTCTATATTTGCTTTGATTTTGTTTTTAATGACTCAGTTTAAGGTGATGATATGAAACTTTGTAAAGCTTTGCAACAATATTGGAAAATCAATGCATTACAATTATGTCAATATTGTATAATATTTTACAGTAAATGTTGAAGTCTTAAAACAAAAAATACACAATTTAAACAATTATGTGTGTTCTTATGTTAAAAAAACAACAGGACAAAAACATGCAGGCTTTAGAAGACTGAGATTTCAATATATACAACAATCAAATTGTTCTCAAACTGACAGTTACAATTTTAAAAAGTAGTACAAGCAGAAGTGCTTTTCTTAAGTTTACCATTAACCAGATAATGGCTTCATCTCAATACGGACATTCCTAGAAACCTCCTCTTCAGTCCAGGTTTACTCAGTAATCAGGACACATCCAGGGGTCATCTCCTTTCCTAAATCATCTACACCCCATCCCCCCACCCTCCCCCCCAAAAGCCCGCTAAAAATCCCCCTTTCGCTCTCATTACCCGCCCGGCAGACCACACCACCAGGAAATCATCTTTCATGCTATGTTGACCTGACCAATGCACCGTGACTTCCTGCTGACTCCCCGCCATTCTTCTTCTGAGAGGCGGCACAAGATGAGAGAGCGGTGAGCGGGACAGCGGGAGACGGAGGGACAGTCTTGGCCCCGGAGTCTCTACTCTATGGATGAGTTCGGGATGAGTGGGTCCCAAACGATTATAAAAATGAATGATTCACTCAAAAAATAAAAACGGGCAGGTGATTAGCAGGTTCCTCTTGGTATGCCACGAGGGAGGAGAGGAAGGTGGAGGATGCTGCACTGCACCCTGGGGCCTCTATGTTACAATAGCCTGATGTATCCCCCTGGTCTGCAGACCTCCTCTCATGAAGGGCACAGTTTCCTGACATCTCAGCAGTTAAGCTGTCAGCACCCTGCAAGGCTCAGATTTAATGAGGAAAAAAAAAAAACATCGTCTCCATGGTAAGTGTTCACAGCAGCTGAACCTTCGTACCACACCCATCTGTCTCAAGGAGCAACGAGATGACCGGCCCCCTGAGATCAAACCCGTGGATTACCTGACTCAGGGGCCGCTTACATTGGAGTGGAAACAGATTATTGCCAAGTTACCACCTCCTCTGATTACAAACTCGAGGCACCTCTGACCTTCTGTCTGCAAGTGAGCCTCTTTCTGATTGGCTAAAACAAATGTGACCTGAAGAGCTCTCCAAAATCTTACTGAAAGTAGAAGTTAACAGGATTTCTTGTTTATGTTCACAATAAAAAAAAAAAAAAAAAAGAGAAGCTGTATAAACACGACTTGTTCCTGTCTCAGTGCTTGAAGAGTTGATCAAACTGAACAAAGAGCATCACCAACACTCACCTCTCTCACAGTTGGCTCCAGAGTAACCCTCGGCACAGGTGCACTGGTACTTGTCAGGTCCTGTGTTAATGCACGTCCCTCCGTTCAGACATGGCTGATGAGTGCCGCAGTAGTTCAGGTCTGGAAGAACGGAAAAGAAAAAAGAAAAAGAAAAAGTGTTTCACACGGCTTTAGTTTGTTTGGAAACAACACAGCCCACTCCTACGGCGCCTGCAGCTGAAACAAGAGAGGGAAATTAACCTTTGTCACAAAGGTGGCCGCCCCAGTTGGTGTCACACAGGCACTGCCACGGTTCCACACAGGTGCCATGTACACAGCCGGGGTGGGGGATGCACTTGTCGCAGTACTGGCCCTGCCAGCCATACAGGCACCTGCAAAACACGCACAGGGAGCCGTGCCATCAGTCAGAGAAGGAAAACAGAACTCGGACAAAAACACACATGCAGATAGTTCCACAAATTCACACCAATCACCGCAGGCTCAGATTATTTTTTTTTAAGGTGTCTGAAAATGATAATAAAATCTTGATCTTCAAGTTTACTTCAAATTCTCCCACGAGCAACGCCGAGATAATCTGGTTTTAATGAAACACACATTAGCATAATACTGCACCAATGAAAAAAACAAAGAGGCCTTATTCTTTCCCTCACAACCGAGCACAAAAATCTAAACGCCACAAATGAACTCCAAGCAGCAGGGTGTTTATGCAACGGCTTTTTAACAATGCATGGTGACGAGGAAACAACACTTTACCAAACGGAAAATAAACCCAAAACACTAAATTACGATTCCAATGGGACCTTTAGCATGGCTAACATTAGCATGCGGCCAGACACTCTCTTTACGAATACTCTGCCTGTGGCTTGGCTGTGGAGACTCTCTTGCAGAGAGGAGCGCCTGGCCCTCCTCTCGACTGACCGCTCCTCCTGGTTCCCATGCATAGCTGGGATCATGGCCCCGGGGGCCGAGGACAAGAAAACAGCAAGCTGACCGCTGAAATGTCCAGGTCCGTAATTACATCGATAACGCTGCCCTTTTCTTGCTCGGCACCATAATTAAGACAGCAATCCAGCCTGACTGATAACTCTGCTCTTCAAAGGTGGCGAAGTGGCGATATGGTTGCTGCTGTGGAGCCTGGTGACAGGAAACACAGCGTCCCTCTGGGGGGGGGGGCACGGCACGCTGATTAGCCTCGAGAAATGGACGGCTGTAAAAATAAACGCGGCGCCTAAGTAAACCTCAGTCTATGATTAAAGAGGCTATTCTTAAAAGTGTGCTAATCCCCTGCATGAGAAGTGGAGCAGGAATCCCCCGCAGGACCCCAAATCATCCACAGGTAGCCAAATTACCAGGGAACGTCCAATCACATTGTGCATCAAGGTGGATATACAGAAACACATTACCAACCACAAGAGTCAATATACCGTGTTCAGCAGCTAATAGATCCATTGTTATTGCTGTACAAGCATAAAAGAGGCTGAGGAAACACACTTTGAGATCCAGGCATCTGCATTGAACATTTTCTATTGCATTCATTTGATTGTGTCTTGTGTCAAACTACTGGATTTCCAACTTTAACAGTTTGAAAATACCAATCGTTATTGAAATCGAACTGCATCATTAGCTGCCCCTCAATGGATATCAAACGAGTGAAAAGCAGGTTTCCCTTGCCAGAAGCCAGTGCTGTTGTTGTTGAACACAGCTGACTGTGGGAAACAAGTCACCGACTACAATAGCAGCAGAGCTTGCTTGGAGACTTTGCAGGTGGAGTGCATATAAACAGAGTTAAACCCAGAGCTTTAAATATAGCCACACCTGGTGAGACACTGAAGCGATCGCTCCTCTCGTTCTGCCAGTGGCCACACAAGCACTCACAAGAAACACGATGACGTGGAAAGCTTGGGAAAGACAACAAAGCTGTGGCACAAAAGGAACAAACCCAATCGTTGCTGCGCTTGATTTATTGCCAAAATCAGACAACTTGGCAACCGGTGCCTCAACTGTGGGAAGAACCGGGCAGAGCAGGGCCTCCTCCAGGATAAGGATGAGATGCCACTGTTACTGCACACAATACCCCAGCTCTGATATCCATCTGCACCCGGCTTTTCCTCTGGCTGTGTGCATAAACAGCATTAGGAAGCCATTAGCTACATAAACAATACACTTTAAGGCTCATCCGAATGTTACCAATGATTTGACTGATAACACAGGCCCTCATTAGAGGGTTACAGTTCCAGGATGGCGTGGACGCAGCCGAGAGTCTCTGCTGCTCAGACGGCGAGCAGCTCAGCGTAACAGCTCTGTAAACACCCTGGTTCTGATAGTCTCTTGGCCACAGCACCAAGCATGCATGCATGCAGAAACATCAGTGCCGCGATGGAAGTGGTGCTTAAACAAGATCCTGGCACATGGGAAATATCCACACGACAGCCTGCTGGCGATATCTTCTATCTCAAGTGACGACACTTGAAGAAGGCGTTTCTGGCATTTCACATCTTAACAAAATCATTGATGACAGACGAATAAGTCAGACAGCATTAACTCGATCACTTACTTGCATCCACCTGGCTCCTTACATGATCCGTGTTCAGTACTGCAGCCTTGCCGACATATCGCTACAAAAGATGAAAGCGTCATTATTCTCCTGCCAGGTAACTCGATTTGAATTTAGCTCATTTTGCAGCAAATTGTAAACGTATATGAAAACTTTACAATTACAAATCTTGATGACATTTTCATCTGAAAGAATAAACAAACTGCCTTATAATGGCAGTGAATTATCTAATAAGAAAACAAATGTTTTCCAGGGTAATGTTGAGGAGAAAATAAATTAAACCTGGTCCCAGAGGCTAGAAAAATAACGTTGTGGAGTAGGAGGGAGTTTAGAAACAAAGTGGGCATTCAACGTGAGCCACACAACAGACAGTGTATCAGCATGAATCACAGAATGCAGCCGGGCTGCGAGTTTTACCAGACTCATTCGTGGCCATAAATAGTAATCCCACCGTCTGAACTTGTTGTGCCCAGCGCAGTTTCCACTTAAAACTGATGCCCTCCATTACTTCATGCTGCTGACTCTGCACCAGGTTCTTACCTGTGTTACAGTCGGGTCCAGACCAGCCTTCCAGACAGGTTTTGTTTCCGTTGAAGTCACACGTGTAATGCCCGAAGAAGTCATCCCGGGGCCGGCAAAACTTGTTGCAGCCGAAGCCGTAGTAATGCTCATCGCAGCTGACCCGAATTTGGTACTCGAACTGGGCCACGGGGCCGTTGTGAGTCAGCTTCTGCCAGTGCGGGCTGGGATTGATCATGCCAGAGTGGGAGGCTTTCTCTATCACCCTCCCATCAGAACCTTAAAAACAAAAACAAACAAACAAATTATTCCATAACTTCTCCCCCCCCCCCCCCCCCCCCCCCCCCCCCCCCGACTCAGTATCAGAAGTATGAGCCTGAGGCCGAATGAATGCAGACAGCTTCCTACGATGTACTCTTGAGTATGCAATGTTCTCCTTGATTTTTGTGGGAACACAAATGTCCCTCAAATTCTAACACAAATTGCTAAAGATCCCCAAGTTAGCAGATTATATGCAATTAAAACAACTATGTGTACTGGAGAGGAAGAAAAGTACACAGAGGAAATGCAAGGGGAAAAAAAAAAAAAAAAGGAAAAGGATGCCTGTAATGAGCATGTTTAACTGGATTTTTTTTCTCACGCTCCCTTTCCAAGTCTCCCTGGTTTGTTACAGATTCTCAAGTTTACAGCATGAGGATATTACTCGTCTGGGACGCTGCTCTCTGCATCTGCGCCGGCGAGGACAGAACTGCAGCCGCCATAACAGAGTGAGGACACCGATGCCACAGTCACTGCTGGGACGCCAGCCAATGTGCCATCAGCACATTTTACCCTGCCGCTTCTCTCACACGCATTTCTGTAGTTAACAAAACCCAAAGAAAGTTATAAAAGCAACACTTGATGATTCCATCTACACTTCAGATAGGGAGCAAAGGCCCAGCCACTGTTGTGATTGTAAAACACACACAGACTTAGACCCAGAAACTGACTTATTTTCTTGTCAAACATGAAGAGGTCACAGCTCTGTCAAACGGTAGAAGACGGAGCCGGGAGCCAGGGACTGTAATGAGCTTCACACACACAGAGCAAACACACTCGAACTGAGCAAACAAGCTTGGCCCGATCTCCAGACACTACACTGTCTGCATACAATCCCGCCATATTAGCGCCGCTCATTCACCCGCACACGAAGCACTCGCTACTCCAGGTCTAAATCTTTCACCTGGGAGAGAATGAAAAATGTGTCACAGTGATTATTTACTGGACTCACACGGGCCGAGGTGGCTGACCGCGAGGGTGAATCGCTCCTGTGTGCAGTATGATGCAATGCAATGCAGTGGGGGGGATGGTCCACTGTCATTTATTTACCGTGCTGTGTGTGTAGGGGCGGCGTGCGTGCGCGAGGGGCTCAGGGCTCGGGCAGCGGACTGAAATCACATTGCCCGGTAACATTTCGCAGTGGTCTGGAGTCCAGAGGTTCTCGGTGTGGTATTTCTCTACCGACTGCCAGCCTGCGGTGTCCGGAGTAGCACCTCCTTACTACCTGATGCCTGGCCTGGAGCTCAACATAAATCAGGCAAACTTTACAAAGTTTAGAAAGGTCACGCTTGAGGGTCGCACTCGCTTCATATTGAAAAAAGTAAACTTTGAAGCTACGAGAGAAACCATGATTTCCCCGACTCCAAACGCTGTCGAGAGGGAATGTGAAAAAACGGCCGTACTTGCAAATGGCAGTTAAAAAAGAAAAAAGAAAAGAAAAAAAAGGCCAAAATAAACCCAAGCTTTTTTTCATATTTTGTTTAGGATTCCAACTCAGTTAGGACAGTCTTAACACATCAAGTGAACTAAGCTAAGGCTTAACCAGAGCTCAATGTGTACATGTTGGGGGGCTTTTCACACCAATGCCCTAATAGCTCTCTGGGGAGCGGCAAATACAGCAGAAAAGACCGAAACCTTGTTGAGCTTGGACGGACGTAAACAAGCAATGGGATGAGGCCGTGTCCTTATGTGGAATTGCCACACTGTCACTAAAGTGCTGTCTCCCATGTTGAGACTCCTGGCTGTTTGTGGTCAGACTTGGATAGCAGAAATATGGATTATAGATTTGACACATCTATGAGAAGAACTCTGACTCAGTTTTCTAATCAATTTAACTAAATCTCCAACCTGCAGTGATGCTGGCAATATAAGAATTTAAAACCTAAATACAATGTATTTATGAAGAAAGTTAATTTGAATCTTCGTGGGACAATACAAACAGTGAACATCTTACTTTGAAAGGAGCTTTTCATTTCAAACAAGATTTAAAAAGCATTTGGCCAATTGAGTCTCCTCAGCTTCAGTTTTCATTTCCTTTTTGGTTATATAGTTTTGGGTGTGGTAAATCCAACACTGCTCACTTCACATTTAAAGATATGAACTCTCACACGAGATAAACCTTTAAATCATCAATAAATTCAAGCGGATTATTAATTTGTTTAAGAAGAAATGCTGCTTTTCTTAAGTTTCATTTGATCGTCTGTACTGTATTCATTGTAATGTTCCCATCATTGCCAAATTTGTGGATGTAATTGTATACTTGTAACTTTGTACCGACTGGAACCGAGGTCAGGTTTCACTTGAAAAAGAAACTTTCTTATGATACTTCCCGATAGTAAAAAAAAAAAAAAAAAAAAAAAAAAGCTACATAAAATAAATATGTATCCAAGTATCAATACATTTCATTTCCCTACGGGCTGCTGCATTATGACTGCAGGGTGGTTAGCAGTGCCCGCCTGGTGGGCTGGATGAACTCTGCTTCACGCCTCAGTGACAGAGACAGTACGACCTCAACCCCGGCTGGCAGCATCTGCCATCAGTCATCGGCCAAATAAAAACATTTTCATAGCAGAGGGGGCCGTGTGGCCTCCCCCATGAAGAATGCCTCCCCCCTCCTGTAACCTCGCCAGCCCCTCCTTCTCCCTCCTACCCCCGTTGCTTCCTTGAACCGCTCTCCTCCCTTACAGGCACCTGTCAACACACTTTAACACAGACACACACCCAGTGGACCTTGGGGAAGAGGGCAGGGGGTTCAGGAAGAATAAACTTCCTTTCTTGACCTTCAACACAACTCCTCCCAGGCACAGCCATGAGGAAGGAGGAGGAGTGCCGGGGAGGGGGGGGGACGGAAGACAGAAAGAAAGGCAAGATGGAGATGCCAGACATGCAGAAATACTCACCACTGGTTTCATTGTTGGAGTCCAAGGCTTCCACTATCAAAGTGTAAGACCGCTGGGAAAGATAAAGCAGAAAGACAAGGACCATTACTGAGGAAGTCTCTGCATCGTAATTACATTACAAATCAGTAATTCTGTGAAATATGTCATTTCAGAGCAAACAACTTTGGAAAGATGAACTGTTTTTACTTGTTGGCAAACCCCTCTCTTGCACAATATTCAGGTCATGTTTAAATTCCATAACATTGATTATTGCATAAAATAAACCCACTTGACTGACCCTGCTTCAAACAGCCGTAAGGTCTGATGATACATAAGCAATCACATGATGATCATTTTCTATACATACACACATAATCTTCATATTTAAAGCCTCAAAGAGGGTAGAATCCACAGTCAAGACTGTCATTTCCAATGACCCGACCAACCCTGCCAACCACGTTTCATCTCTCCCAGAGTTGAGGGAGAAATAAACGTGGTACAGAACCTGCTGTCAATTTCCAACAATGCTGCTGTTGACCCGATTTACTCGGAATACGTTTTGATATTTGTAGAGAATTGGTGTTGTTAGACATTCAGGCAATGAGAGGGCAGCAAATGTACCAAAACCCAGCAGCACATAACTGGGCCCTGAAACGGTGTCTGCAGTCACGGCTGGAACAACTCAGAATAAGTAATAGCACGCTGTAATGCATACATCATCCAGCGAAGCCAAAAACATGTCTTCATATCAGCCACTGTGACCTTGTGCTCATCAGAAACACTTTTTCCACATGTTTATGAAACGTGGGGAGACAAGTGAGTGGATGACTTCCAATGACAGTCTGCTCTGTTCTACAATCGAAGTGGATTTTTCTATTTCATACCAATTTGTAAAGTACTAGTGGAGAGTTATAAACGCCGTAAACAAACCAGGCATAAGTACTTTGGGACACAGCTTTGCAGACAAAGTCACAACACTCACAAAAAAAAAAAAAAAAAGGAGGGAGCATGAAAAAAATAAAAAAGCACATGTGAGATGGATGGTGAGAGGAGGAAAAAAAAATGTGCAGGAAAGGGGAGACAGAGAGAGACTGAATGAGTGCTACACTCTGAAGGGCCTGTCTAGATTTCAGCAGTCCCAAAAATGCTTTGTCTGATTCAGGGTCGGTAGCGCTCACACCAATATCGACTTACATGCTCACCCTGCCCTGAGCTGCAGCCATGAGGTTGACGGACAATGCACCGGCGAGGGCGCACGACAGAGTCACAAAAAAAAAAAAGAAAGAAAAAAGTACACGATTGTGTGAAAGTGTAATCCACTTACGGCGCTTAGGCATCCACTAGAAACACCTACTTGTTATATTCACACACATGTTTGCCCCTTGCAGCGCGGCTCGGAGGCATTTCAGAAATTTTGCATTGCTGCTACGGCTGCCTTTGTTGCAATGACTTCATGGTAAACAAACCTGCTCAAAGAGGAAAACCCCTGTTCACTTTCCACAAAAAAAAAAAAAAAAGGGAAAGCAGTATGACTCACTGTTGAAACTTTTTTTTTTTTTTTGGTCAAGGCTTTACCTTGTTTTCTCAGGCATTTCAACTTTCCATCTTTCCAGGAGACATCCGTCTCATCCTGTGCCAGCATTTCGCTGCAATCAGGGTCGCCATTATTGAAATACACTGCTCATCAGCAGAAGACTTTACAGTATGTTCTGACTCACAATTGGCTGCAATCACTTGACACGGCACTCCTGTAAGTGAATCAGTGGTAACATGATACCTAATCACCTCCTACTATCATGAGCAACCCTTCAGATACTTATATTCACAGTGAGAACAAGACTTCCCTGCTCTCCATTCAAGCATTCAGAAGTATCATGTTGATGTTAGCGTTGGCCTCCTGTGACTAGTGCTCAACACACCCGTAAAGGAGTATTTTGGTCAATTATCCATAAGGGGAGTGATTTTCCAGCGTAAAAATCGGCATGCAAACGCCTCACGACAACTCCCACTGCATGTCTACATAGGAGTTTCGAAACGTCTGCATCCCACACATATGACAAGCAGTGAGCTCATCCGAAAAATGCTTTGGTACAGAACTAAATCTAATATGAGATTCTGCTTCCTCTTAACCGCCGAGTCACCCTTCAGTGACCTTTCAAACAATCTTTGCAAACACATGATCATTTTTACCGTCAGTTAGCAACAACAAAGGATCCCTGCCAACTGGAAACATCAACAAGCCGGCTTCACCTGCGATACGACAAAACTGCACACCGTGTCCAAGAACGATGGGAAACAAATCTCACTCTGTTGTGGATGGGTTAAAAGGTAGAGTTTAATATGCTATTGGTTTCTTCTATTGAAAGTGGATCTATAATGACTAAAAAAATAAATAGGACTGAAAAAAAACCACACGCCCATCTCTTTTACAATTTGGACTTGCCTCAACATGGAAGATATAACTACAGATTCACAATGTATTAGTCTTGTATTAATGTGATTAAATGCCATGCTATTGAGATTAAAAAACAAAACGTAAAATATAATAGCCCTTGCCGTGTGCTTCACTCAGTACTTTTCTGAAAGTTTTGGCACACCCATACAGTTGCCGTACCGCGGCGTTCACGTCAAGCTGGCTTGATCTAACAAGTAGTCTCCCCATTATTGGGATGTTTAGTTTCAGACTAAATAACTGCTTCCAGAAAGTGAGATACAGCTCGACTCCTCATACTCTAACACTCCATAACTCCTTGGCGGTTATCAGCTTGGAACCGTCTGCCACTGCCAGGTTCGCTTTTCCCAGGCTCCCAGCTGACTCACAGCTTCTCTTTGAACTACAGAGCGCACACACACACACACACATACATGCACGCACACACATACACACACACACACGCCTCCTTATCTTTCCTGGCCAAGCAGACACTGTCCAACAGACAAGCAACATGACTGATAAAGATCATTCCAGTTCGAATCACACCGACTTGCCAAAGAACACTACTGAATCTCCTCAGGAGGGGAATTTTCCCAAAACACATACAGACACACAGACGCGCGCACACACCCTCTCATCCCGCTCTGGACTGAAAATGGAGCCATCTCATGTACAGTTACAAGGAAATCGAACAAAATACAAAGAGAGGAATGTCTGATGGAAGAACAAGGCAGAAGCCAAAAGGTCTACATAAAGGCAGGCAGAAGAGATTGGACTGATCTCGGCCTCCACTCAGCACAGAGTAAACAGCCTACTAACTGGAATGTTGATCAGTTTTCCTCCAGTCAATCACTGTAAACCTACCAATAGTGATCAAACCAATTATTGCATGTGGTAAGACACCCTGATTGCTATAAAACAGACTTTGTCTGCAAACTCTCACCAGGCCCTGAGAGGCCACTGGGTGCACCGATGGACTGCCAGAAGGCAACACATCGTTTCCCCAAGAGATTTTCATAACAACAAAGGGCTGTGGAAAGACTGTTGTACAATCAACAGCTTATTAAATGTCCTGCAAAAGTGCGTCAGCACTGGGATCTGACAGAACCTCTCCCTTGTCAAAAGAATCTCACCTTTTGCCAACTAAAACACGAGACACCGCAAACAGATTTCTCGCAAGGGAAACAAGATCAAAACATGAACCCGAAACCAGGAATGGAAGTCATATGAAGCGTGTCACCAAAACGCACAGCCAGTCATCTGTCTTCTGCAAGGGTCACTAACCATTAAGGGAAACAAAAGCAAGGTGCAGGTTATTCCAATTAAATGTGTTTTGAATCCATATCAAGAGTCTGTGCAGCTTGGATCACTAGGACCAGCAGCGAAGCATCAAAAGCCATTATGCAACGTCACATTTACAAAACACAGCAAACACTTAAAAAAAAAAAAAAGAAGTCCTTGTTCAAGCCGAGAAGGGTGAGGTAGAGAGTGAAAAAAAGAAAACACGTTTCTTCTCGCTCTTTCACTGGAGTAATTTGCACTTAACTGCCACATCAGAGCAGACTATATAAAACAAACATGTCATTACTCCCACAGCAGCAGCCGGCAGGGCTTACCCTGAAGGCAGAGCCTACTATTGTTCTATGACTCACCTGATCCCAGCTCTCTGTTTGCTCTGACTTGTCAACGAATCAATCAAGGGGATACCGACATGTCCCAGGTCTGACAGACGCCAGCATCATGTTGTGGGAACATTATGTTGTCTAATGTAGTCATAATTACAGAATGCGTGTGCAAGGATCATCTGAAGCTCGCCATGGAAGGAGATGCTGGAGCTGGAACCCTGAGCACAGATGGACCTATCCAATGAAAAACGTTGCTCCCTTTCCAGGTGAAAAACGGACAAATGTGCTGAGGTGGCCACAGAGACTAGGTCAGTTTGCCTGAGAGCCAACCTCACTGCTGAGTCTAATACAACTGCTTCCTGAACTTGCCCTGCAGTGGCATTACAGCTGCACTGCCTCCATTATGCTCTGTAATCCTCACTGTAGTCAGTGAGGGCACACCATTGTCCCCGCTTGATACACTGTGAGGGCTGTGGTAGCCGGGCCCTCACGTCTCTGTGGATATAAAAGCACCAAGCAGACATTACAGAATCCATACGGGGTTGCTCTGAAACAGGGGTGTGCTCATGTTAAAGATGCCTGCCTGGCCGCAGTCCGGCTGGAAGCCTCGCTCTGGCCTTACCTGATCTAAGCACATGTGTGTAGCCTCATTAAGTGCAGCAGTTACTGTGGGTGGCAAGGTTAAAGCGATGAAATGCCTGAGGTCCAACCGAGCGTGACTTAAACAAAGCCCTTGGCCTGGACAAGAGGCCAACTTCATGCAGCTCACAAGAGAGAGGATGAAGGGATGAGGGGTGGGGGGTGGGCTTCATGAACTCAGAGTACCCAACAACCCAATTGCACCACACTACCATCTGTCCACAACAGCCAATCAACTGATGAAAAGGACAAAGAGTGATATCATACCTAACCTGCCAATTGTTAATGTGCACTGAAGTAAAGCACTTGAATTGAAGGATGAGATAATCCAGCAAAGCACTTTTTTTTTTTTTTTTGCACCACAAATCTCAGACTCACTGGTCCAAACTGCATTTTTATACAATGAAGTCCTATGAGAATACATTACTGAGGGTATCTCAGTTGACTGATTGAGTGCGAGTGTAAGAACCTTGTATCTGGAGTTTTTAAACCACCTAGACAAGAACAGATTTCATTCGTCCAAAGACGTGCAGGCCATGTTTGGAGAGAAAGTACCTAAATTATCAGTGTGTAGGAAAAGAAAAGCAAGCAAGCAGCGTCTTGAGCCTTGACCGGGCTCCAATTCAACGTCAACACACGCCGTTTTCCAGCAAGAATGATTTTCTATCAGTAAGATGAAACTGGGCAGGCTGCGAGAGCTCGCACCAACTTAACGTTGCCATAGTGTCAACATAAACAGAAACCTTTGTCTTTTAAAAAGGTGTGAGGCGCCAGTGTCTAAGTGCAGAGCAAATAAAAAATACAGACGATATCAAATTGCCTTTCGAACCCGCTGAGGACACCCTTCTACTGCAGATGATGGGCAGAACACAATTTCCAAAAAAACAAAACAAAAAGATCTGTTCGGCCTCACAGGTAGCACACAAAAACCAAAGCACATGACAGGAAATCACAGGGCTGTCCTACTCACGGGCTCATTCAGGCTCGTTTCGTGGCATCGGTGAAATTACAACAAGAACCTCCATCAAGATTGAGGTAAAAATAGCCTTGATGTAATTGGACACACACATACCAGTGGACTGTGCCTTTCAGCCATCAGGCACAGTGGAGGAGTTTGCAGGCCAAGCTGTGGGGCCAGTTAGTCTGTGCAGTCCTTTTTATTTTTTTTCACTACATGGAAATGTGCTCCAGCATGGCAAATCATATCTCTCACAGTGCTGCAACACTCCCACCGGCCTGTCAGGCCCGTTTATTTACTCTATGAAGAAGAGCTGACACTTTAAGAAGGACGAAAAAAAAAGAGAGAGAGAGAGAAAAGAAGCAGAAAGTGTGTTTTGACTGTGGAGTTGCTGTACTGAGCAACAGGACCAGCTGCCAGGGAGGCAGAGGAGGGGAAGCTGCGGGAATGAGACTCACCAAACTTTTTATCGCAACTTTTAATCGGTTGTCTGATGCCTGAGAGTGGGAAATGTTTCGTGGGAACATTTGAAGAAAGCAGAGTTTATACAAGATAACAGTTTTTAAAAGTAGCACATTTTTTTTATTTTATTATCAACTCTTGGAGATAATTAATGGTGATAGATGTCAACTGAATTAATACTTTTTTTTTTTTTTTTTTAACTTTTTACCGGGCCCTAGAGCAAAACTGAAAAATTTGGGGTTTAAGACAGTCAGACATGCAAAACAGTCTGAAGAATTAAATCCTACTTATGGCAGGTTTAGGCCTGATGAGTGGAAAAAAAAGTAAGAGCACCTGGTTAATAGGTGCAGATAATGGGGAGACCTTTGGGGGGGCTTTCTCAAAAGGATAATTCACGAGAGGGAGAAACTCAGTTCTTTGTTTGTTGTGCTTTCTATCCACTTTTTGGGGGGTTAGAATGATTGACAGGCAGTAATTGCGCAGAATTGCACAGCAAACAGACATTTTTTTCCCTCTCCCTCCCTCTTTATTCTCTCTCTCTTTTGGGGGGAGATGCGCGGCAGGAAAAGTGTTGTTGTTGTTGTTTTTTGTGAAAGTCTCCACTCACCGGCCAGGCAAAACTGAAGGGCAAAACTATCCGGGATTTGTCATTCCTGACAGAGCTCTTCAAAGAAAAGGTATTCCCTCCCAGGACAGGCGTAGTTCCCATTCCGAAGCTGCAGGGCCCCGCAGCAGAGACCCGGGACTGGTATTCCTTCAGGCAAACTTTGAAAAAAGTATCGCACTCGTCCCGCGTGCACTTTCTATCCGCGTTGTTCCGCGTGCCATCACAACACATGCCGCTCAGCAGCTCTCCGTTAACGTTGTGCATCGACAAGATCTGCAGCTCGAACTGTCCGGATCCCTCTGACACCTGTTGGGACAGACCCAGTTACCTCAATGCAATGCGAGGGAAGGGAAAAAAAACACACAAAAAAACAGGAAAACTACTCAAAATGTGTGCGCTAAACTTGTTTTGGTATATTATTGTGCACTTGCCGCTGAAGCTAACAACCCGCGCGTGAGTTCCATGTTACGTTAGCATAGCACTTCTTTTTTTTTTTTTTAAGGCGACACGTGCAATAATATGTCTGTGCACATTTCTATTACTTTCTGGAGCATAATCCACGTACCTTCGCGACAAACCAGAGGCAAATGGCAGCGAAGACTGAGCCCCGTCTCAAAATCATGCCTCCGGACTGGTGTTGCCTCTCGGTTGAACTAGTCGTCTGGCCGACACTCGGCACCAGAGCTCCGCTCTGGTCTAAACATGCACGGGGGGGAGTAAACGACGCTGCGGGTTCATAGAAGACCTCCTTGCTCGGTATGTCCCTCGAACCTCTCCGCTGGTTATCCGACAGTCACCTCTGGTTGCTGAAGAAAGTTTACACAGGAGCCATGCGGCGGCCGAGCATACTGCTTGCTGACTGACTGACTGACTGACTGACTGCTGGTCCGGGCCGGAGCTGCTGGAGTTGAGCAATGAGGGAGTGTCTGCGGAACCCCGGGCCTCCATATTCATGAGCTGAGCCCCAGAGCCCGCCCCCCCCTCTCTCTCTCTCTCTCTCTCTCTCTCTCTCTCTCTCTCTCTCTCTCTCTCTCTCTCTCTCTCTCTCTCTCTCTCTCTCTCTCTCTCTCTCTCTCTCTCTCTGGCAGCTCCAGCATGGTGGAAAATAAAAGTGGAAATAAAGTGTGACCTGAAGTCATATTGATACTCATAAGTCATCACAACCACAAACCTAAACATAAATGAGTTATGTTTTCAGACACGGTCCACTTCACATCCCCCCCTCCCCGCCCTCTCGCAGATTTTTTATCTTTCTAACATCTCACATTAGTGGCGTGCTTCTCTCGCCACAATTTCTCCTATGATATTACCTCGTAAAGATTTATGTCAGCTTAAAAGGTGGACAGACCGAGGTTTGCCCTTCTCTGCATTTGAGCCATTAGGTAACATACTAAATCATCTGGACTGCAAAATTAACTTGCATCAAGGCCAGTGGACAATCAAGGGCGTTTTGCAAATCTATGGCATGTCAGGCAAACCTTGGATGACGGGCATTAAATTCCAGTTTTGAAACCAGCATATTTTCCCCTAATCAAAAGTAGTTTTCTCTTTTGGTTGTCGGAATTCAAATAATTTGAAGTGCAGCAAATGGGGAACATAGATATCAGCAGACCTGGGAAAGTCTCATGTTTAAAACAACTTGGAAGTCAATGCGGGCCACATGGTGGTATAGTGGTTAGCACTTTCACATCACCGCTCTGGTTTGATTTTAATCTTAGGGGCCATGGAGGCACTGCATATTTACCATGTACATGCATGAGTTTTATACAAAAACATGCATTTGAGTTGAATAATTTGTCTTTTTTAATTATCTGTAAGTGTGTGCGTGATTGGGTCCAGCATCTCAGAAAACTCAGTTGGAAAAAGCATAATTAGAAGGTGGATGGATGGACGGTGGTGTAGTGGTTCGCACTTTCACTTTGCAGCAAGATCACCCCCATAAGACATCAATCTTGGGAGCATTTCTTTATGGGTTTACTCCCAAAGTCTATGGGCAATGCATATTAGGGTAAGTGAGACTGCACTTACGAATGTGTGTGTATTTGACTGTCTTTTCACTTCCATTTCCAATTCTCAATTACAAATGTATGGTGAAACTCAATAGCAAGGTGAATATTGGTTAGAATCCGATTAACAGCCGTAATTCAATGATTTTGTGAGAAAAGCACCCTGACAGATTGCTGTAAGATATTATTACACCAGTATCCTTTCAATGTCAAAGGCCAACTGTGGCCGGGTGTATCACTGCAAGAAGGACATTTATGAACTGATTACTGACTATGGACTGCACTGCACGCACACGCACACGCACACGCACACACACACACACACACTGACGCACAGGTTCATATGAGAAGATGAGAACCCCTTCTGCCCCCCTGTGCTTAGTGATTTGAACGGACCAATTACACAGGTCATTCAATGGGTCAGCCAAAGGAACACAGTTGGAAACTGCAGCTTTAGAGGGTGAGGAGTGTATCAATGAGTAACTGGGTACAGTTTCACCATCACACTTTATAGCACTTTATGAGGCTGTCACACATCTCAGATGTATGAGTCTGTCCCTGATAAGGAGAAATGTCAAGTGTTTTCTCAGTATTTTTGTTGGAAACCATGCAAGTAACCAAGGTGTAATTTATTGTTTTCACTGGAGCAGCAAAGCAAAGAGCTTATCTTCAGTTTATCACAGTGATATGGGGATGGCTCGTAGCTCCTGCGTGTGTCTTTTTATCCACCGAAATCTTGTTAGCACTATGACAACTTGCTCTGGTATTCAAAGAGGGGAGCGCGTTTTGGGCTTCCCTAAATCTTCAATCACTGCTGTCAATACTCAGACGTCACACTTCCTGTGGTTGAATTTTGAGATGAAGGCTACAACTTCCTCCCCGCCTGCATCAGTCACTGCACTGATAGACATCTCAGGTTACAGGCTTCATTGAAATACAATTTCTAGGTAATTAGGGTTAATTGGAGAAGTTTTTAACCCTGAGGACAGTTTCTCTTTTTTTGGGGGGGTCCAGACATCATAGGCAGACATGGGGTCGGGGGAATGTGTCAGGAACCTGTCTGCCTGCCGTGGCCCCTTGACCTGCCCAGAGGTGATGCTTGTCTTGGGTTGTTGCGGAAGGTAGTGATGGGGTGGGGGGTAAATGTTTTCAATTACAAAATATATATAAATACAAAGACGAAAAAAATAAACAGCAAGAACAGTACCTTTTTGCTGTCTTGGAAACATTTACTGAAGAACCTGAAAAAATGGCACTGACAAGAGATGTCTTTTGTATTTTTAGTTTTAAAAAAAATTAAGCTGAAAAGACAAGTCTTCTTGATTTATGCAGCTCTTCCACTTTACTGCTACTTTAACCATCTATCGTACAGCTAATGAGTATCCAAGCAGCATGTCCGCTGCTCCCTGTAAGCATGCTCTGTAGTCGTCATGGAACACAGACAGGGTTTCTCCTCTGAGGCCATGGTGCTAATCTCCTGCAGCCTTAATGTGATTATGGTAATGATCACACAAATGACCCCTGGGCTTTGGGGTGATCCGTGGTTCATACATCCTCACACATAGGCAGCACAGGCACGGTGACTCCACTGGCCCGCATGAGAGACCACCAGACTGAGCCAGTCCTGGTGGCCCGCTCCTGTTCTTCTGTCCTCGCTGAGCTTGGAAGAGTCGCGTGAATGACCAAATAAATTCCAGCCAGGCACAAAAGAGCTGAACGTCCATGAGAGAGATGGGTATCTTTTGTTGTCTGACACTCAATGCCGTATTCCAATCCAATTACCTCAGCCCTTTGCAACCCCTCCTATCACAGTGTATGGCATTGAAGCCTGCCTGAATCCAGACTCAGACCCCAAACAAGAATGGGGTGGATTAGGTGCTTAGTGATCGCTCCCTTCCCCCTACCTTCACTAAAATCTGTGCACTCTCGCTGAAAGAAATTTACTGCCGCTATTATCTATTTAAAAATGTATCCGGTTTAATTCAAATGTCATTATTGTCTGGCCACCAAATACAGGAAACTGAATAATTTATGTTTCTGCTATCCCAAAAGTCACGTGGTGGCATTGTGGATGGGCAACACTGAAAGCACCATGTGACAAGATTGGGAGATTTACTCTCCGGCATAAACGAGGCGTAGTGGACATGACGTCAGCCGCTACAGCGACACCTTTTAAAAAATGTTCATCTCAATGGCTATACTAACTACTCAATTGCAACAAGTGTAATGAATCACTTGTGTTGGGTTTGTGTTTCCAGTACAGATCAATGACAGTAAAGACACTGAGTAGCAAAAAAAGAAAAAAAGAAAGAAAAAAAAGAGAAAAAACAAAGAAGAAAAAATGGGAAAGAGAGAAGAGGAAAAAAGATACTGAGGAGCATCCTTTTTTATCTAGTACATACATCCATATATTTCACATTTGTTGTGCAAAATGTATGTACCAAGCTCAACACAAGAATGTTGTTTTCATACACTGAAAGCAAAATATTTATCTGGCTCCAGCATTAAGTGAGTGTTCATTTTGTAAAAAGCTTCAAAATCAACAATACCCTCTTGGTCAGTGAGGGGAAAAAAAGAAATCTACAATTATGCAAATTTAGAACTTAACATAATGGACACATTTGATGTAAGGTAGAATCATTTTTATATTTAATAAAAACTGCAGGCTTGGAATTTCTTCATCATGCATGTGGATGTTGCAGAATATATATTGTGAAGTACTTCATGGGATGACTTCAAATGTCTCACTTTCGTGTAATTCAGTGGTGATACAGTCTATAACTGCAGTTGAGGTGATCAGTCTATGACACATTTATATAATGACTTCACTTAAATGCTACTTTTGAGAATAACATCTTTGAGTGGCATGACACAGTATATCAGTGGCTTTGACTGACGCTTCATTAAAAAGGCTGGAAGCTGCTGGACAACAAGTCTTTTTTGTATCAAGTTTGCATGTTATCCCTGAGCGGACAGAGGTTCTGTCTCTGTACTCCCATTCACTGCCGCAATCCTAACATTTTGTGGTATTTGTTGACTTTAAACTGAACATATGAACATTTGACTTCATGTGTCTCTGTGTGTCCCTGGAGATGGACTGACAACGCCCACAGGGTGCAGCCTGCATTAATGACAGCTGGACTAGATTGCAGCTTCCCTGTGACCATAAAATAAATATGCCACATATAGAAAATGTATACATGGATTATTTCAGATGTCTAAGAGGTTTTGATACTCAAACCAATGCGATTTTCTCACTAAACTTGTAAAATGTGTTAATCTGTTTAATGCCTGTTGCAGAATTACAAGGCAGAGTTTTCGCTCTTAGAATCTCCTCTTAATAATCTCATAATCCCATGGATTTATGTTGGGACCCTTTAGAAATGGTTCATTATTTGGCTAGGAGCCATAGAGCAGTACAATTATCTAATATACAATAGATACAGATGAGCCATAACAGTAAAATGCTGCTTGTGCATTGATGCATGAGCAACATTAAACTCTGGAACGACTTTTCTGCAATAACGGCCAAGTGTAAAGTGAATGCTTTGAGGTGCCGCGTTTGCTGTATAAACATATCACCAATGAAATGCACTGTGATCTTTAAAGGTACTTGAGAGAGAAGGTGAAAACCCAAACACAGCAAACGATCATAAATGGAAAGATAAATATGCCCCACTTCGTAGCTAGGAGTTATTAAAGCTATTTATTACAGTCCATATCTCACAGAGACAGGTTAACTGCAAGTACTTTTGTTATTGATTATAATGAAATGTACATTCTAAATATAATTATTACTAATATTGTACTTAGGTATGACTTGAAATGCAATGTTACCTGCATGTGTGTAAATATTTTCAGTGGCATATACAGTGACTATAAGACATGACCTTATTGATCTGGTGCTGTAGTGGCAGTGATATATTACATCCTGTTGTCAACATGTATTGGTGGAAAGGTCCGAAATGTTGGAGCATGTGAGGGAAAGCGAAGTAAATTTTCATTGCAAGTTCAGTCTATTAGTGGTTGTGAAGGATGTGTGAGCTGAAGAACTGTGCATGAGGAGGCAATGGGGCTCAGACCACTACAAAGCAAGAGAGGAAGCTCTGTTTGGAGTCTTGTGTTCGTGCTATTTAAAAATATCACAGTGTTTACATGGTGTGTTTATGGGAGCTGCTTTTACTGAACGTGTTACAGATGGTATCAGCAATCGGCACTCAGATAAATATTATTTTCCACTGTTAAAGGTGGCCACTTAGATATTTTCAACATTTATCCAAAGACTCGTTCTGTGAGGTGATGGTATTTCGATGGTTGAGTGTATATGTGGGAAGTACCTCAATGCGGTCAGGGCATAGGGAGTCCAGCTGCTACGGAGAGGTTAAGTAAAAATTGGATTATAGAGGGTTTGGTTGAGAGCATGGGTTTTGATTTTCATTGCTTCAAACTGTGCTTAATTGCTGTGGTGATGCTGTGGGTGACTCATTTATGTCATGTTTATTCTAGTTGCCTTTCTTTCCGTTTTGTTTTTTCTCCTTCTTTTTCTCCTTAAAGTGGTGGTGTATATATCACTGACACTGGGGAGCTGCAGGGATTTAGATGGTTACTTTTAGCGTGCGCGTCAGCAGCATCACAGGAGATGACTGGTTCAGCACTCTACGCAAGCACATGTGTCAGGTTCAGACGCTGTGAATGGATCGTCAGTGCTTGTGTGTCATCATACATCCTTAATGACCAGAGGTGTTTGATCCTCTCAGGGGAGAGGAGACCAGAGCCCTGTAGTCAGTGAGACAAATCAGATTATCCTTTCTTAAGCTAGCAGTCCAGTGTAGCGTTTCCACCTGGTCAACAATACCAGGTCTCATGCTGACCCTTGCGAGCTGACCCTTGCGATCATGTGAAGCACCTTGTGTACTTGTGAGTAATGTCACTTTAGTTGGAGTCGAATGGATTCGAAGATTCTGCAGGAACTGTTTGAAAATAAGATAGAAATCAAGGAATTATTTGGGACTTAAATTACTGACCGGCAAGACAAACGATCATCATATGGGAGGATGCAAACTATTCAGGCAAGAAGATTAGATCTCTTACCCATCACGCCATCCAAGGTGGTCTTTCAGTCAGGAGGGGTCTGCGAGCATTGGCTTCAGGATCAGTGAGTTAGAACAGTGCTCTCCTCAAACAGGATATTGGTTCTCGCTTGAGGTGAGTGCAGATAATTACTTGTACTTCCTATCTGAAGGAGGTGACACTGATAAAACTCTTCCTCTCTTTTGTCTTTCTTTGTCAATCATGTCATACTTCAGGTGTCACTGTAAAGACCAGTTGTCGTTTTTTATGGGGCAAACTCTTTCTGTAAAAATGACCTGTGGACTTGCTGAGAGGAACTTCACCACGAACACAAGCCCCGTCAGAACGACATCCATTGCCAGCCGTGAGGGAAAATATTGATGCTGGCAACGTCTTGACGTCCCCTGCACCATGACGTAGCGGTTTTTCCATGACACATTTGATGATTGCTTCCAAATGGGTCTGTCAGTTTCAATATAGATGACCTCGGCATTTCACTTTCCTCTAAAGTAAACAAAATCTACCGGCTCTCCCACACACATGTACTGAATGTGTGATCACACACCAGGAATGAATCTTGAGACAGAACAGGCATTCGCAGGCTGATATATGTTTTCATGTTCAATCTTTGCACTCCTGAGTGAAGCAGTTTGAATTAATGTTGTTTTTGTAAGTTTGGAGATCGAAAGCCACAGTGTTATTTCAGGAAACTGGATGTAAGTCAATGTCATGGCATCAAACAGTAAAAGTCATGGATGTAAAAAAAAATTCAAAATTAAAAGACCATAAGATTTTACTTCAGTGGAGGGATCGTGGCAGAATGTCTGCCTTTGCGCTTTTCTTCACTGCAATACATAATGGATGAAATGAAGTTCAAGAAAATGCTGTCAATTTCATATCAAAATAAACTAATTTCTTGTCATTTCTAGTCCTGGGCTTGATCCCAACTCCAACATTAGTGAGTCAATACACCAACAATTAGATTATATAGTATCAACTAGCAAGGAGAGGACAATCTAGGGTTTGTTTATATATGTGTGAGTGACTGGGCTGCAAGAGAAGTGGAGCAGTCACAAAGAACATGGAAATATGTGGGAACAGCGCAATTACAGGACAGACTGCACAGCTGAATATTGCACAGGTCCACTTCACTGGAGCACGTCAACTACCTGTTAATGTTAAACTAATGAGACCACTTTCAGTCCCATTCTGAATGTGCTGCAAGTGTAAAGGGTCCAACGCATGATGTAAATGACCATAAATAAGAGTAAGTGTGCTCTGTTCGGAAACAGGGTTGTGGCTGTGCATGAATTTGAACTTCAACTTAAAAAAGCATGACATTTTTGCATGCTCTGTTTAATGGAGCAATACCTTAGCCTGACTGAATGTATGGCGAAGCAACGAGCTTTGCTTTCATAAAATAGCTCTTTTATACACTTAGTGCAAGTATGTAATAGGTGTTCACTTCCCCCTGTTTTTCCCATTAGAATAGGCGATGCATGTTCAGAGCATTTTTATTACTCATTTTAAAACTTCAACGAGTTAGTTGTGGTAGTAGTAGCCATGTTTAAGTTGGTTCAACTATTTCATTTCAATCTGATTAAATAACTGAATTGATAACTCTCCCTGTACCTCCCCCAGGTACAGTGTGGCTGTGGGCCGTGAGGTTTGTGATCTGCTGATGGCCAGTCACCAGTATCGCCTGCAGAGAAAGTGCAACCAAAGTTTCCAGCTCCTCCTCTGCTGACAGCAGCTGCACTGCTAAACAAAGCAGGGAAAGAAAAGGAAGCAGCCACAACCAAAAGGAGTTTGGACAAAGCAGGAGGTCAAACCAGGGTCTACATCAGAGAGGTTCTTCAATGATAGCAACTATTGTGGGGGTGGAGAGGATTGAGCAGTGAGGCTATGGTTGCTGCATTTTTCTTAGACAGGTAAATTATCGGGTTCGTCCGAGAGGAATTTGGGGAGTTTTATCATATGCAAATGAGACACGAGGAAGTTGAGCATAAAAACACAGAATATAATGCATATGCCAAGTTGTTTTTAAGTTGAAAATAAACATTTTACTTCTATTCAGTGTTTGCACATCAACAACTTACCACTTACCATGACGATGCTTTGTAAAACATAGATGCCAAATCAGCAGTGCCTCGCTTTTTTGATTTATCAACACATCGAAACATGAGACTTTAAATCATTTTAAATGTAAAAGCAGAAGCCCTCAGTTGAAGAGCCACATCCAAGGAGCTGCAAGCTGAGTGACAACTTGTCCCTTTAACTGACGCTTCTCACTTGAGCATCATTTCAGAGACAAGGTACAAACCCTCTGAACTATTTAGCTCACAAAGCTGTCGTATCATTTGAAGTTACAGTAAAAATGGATGTGGGCTTGAACCATGTACTTCAGTTAGATCATAACGTGTGGCCCCTCATTTCTTGATAGTGGTCAGCTGCTAACGTATACACACGTTGCCATGGAAAGTAGTCAACATCCATTTGGAGCCATTTGGAGCCATTTGGTTTCAGTGTTTTGTCCAACAACACTTTGACATATGGACAGGGCAAAATGGGGGATTAAACCATCAATATTGGATTGGATGAGGACTCATTCTACTACCTGAGCTGGAACTGATCAACAAAGCATATGATAAGTCATATGACCAATTATGAATCTAAAAATATTGATTTCTCCTCAGTGGAGCAGTCTGTTAATCTTCATCTTGGTGCTTGTATGTTTGTCTTCTTGCAGCTAAATAGTAACACAATTCTTTTAAAGATAGTCACTAAACTTTTTTCCAAGGTCCCGATAAAGGTGTTTTTTTTCGGTCCTAATCTGGTTTTAATACACCTCTGTACAACATGATAAGCGGGTAAAACTCCATCTGAAAACAATCGTCTGAAAACTTACACAAACTATGTACTGTACAGCCCCAGCCAATGTTTCTCAAGCTGAAAATATAAAAAAGGGACTATTTTTTATTTTACTTGAGCTGATGCACTTAAACTTTATATGTTGTTGCCATATTTTGTGTTGTCGTAAAAATAAGATGTTTTTGAGGCCATTTGTGAGGACAAACAAAATGTCACGCTTCTGTTCACTCTGTACAATAGAGGCACAGAATCAATGGTAAACCTCAGTATGATTAAATTTCACAATGTCTTAATAGGCAACAGGACAATTTTATTGCCGTGTCTTTTTTTTGTCTTGGCTATGACTCTGAATTGCTGTGTGAAGTGGTCATAAAGCTGTCAGTGGGAGTGATATTTTCCACACAGCACCATAACAAACAGCATGTAGCCAATACACGTGTGTGTCATACAGACAACATTTTGTAACGTGTAATAATTTCTTAATTATTGGTGTGGCTCATTGGTTTGCAGAGGGATTGTTGCTAGATTTGCTAATATGCAAGAAAGTAACAACTCAATGGGTGGACAACTCGTGACTTATCTTGTTCCTGGTTCTTTTTTAAAATTACATTTTTATTTAATTTGTTTTAGATACTCAGGAAATGAGTTCATTTCTTCTTGGTAAAGTTTTTCAAGATTAAAAATGCCCAACTTAATTATCCTCAAGAAATCCTCCATGTAATCACAGTGAAACATGTTGGCTTCATAAGTTTCCTGCAACACACCAAGGTGGGAATGTACTGCGCCCAACATCCAAGACATCATGAAAAGTGAGAAATGGCAACGTTAAGGCTCATAATTTCCTTTCCTCTGTATTGCACAGGGTTCCAGTAGTTGAAGAAGGGATAAAACAGCCACACACAGGTGAAAATAAAATGTGAGCAGTTACTTCTGAATATGACCAAAAGCCTGAAATGTAGCACAATTTTATCTTTTATAGTGCTGTAAAGATAAACCATCAATCAATTTTAAGCTTGACAGTCAGAAAGACGATACCTCTGCATGGTTGGCAGCCTACGAGCCCTTTGAAGAGGTATCAAATTTGCATCAAACTGGCATCTCAGCTTGGGTCTTTTTGAGGTTACTCCTCACTGAATCTTCCAAAACCCCAGAGCAAAGCGGAGTAGTAAATGAGACAGAAAAAGCCACATTGATGGGCAAAGATTAAAAAAAAATTATTGAGGTGAGGAAGAATAAAAAGACACTTTTACATGCAAGTAACTCAGCAAAGAGAAGCTGAAAGACGAGGGCGGTGGTTCACAGGAACAACAGTGTATGGAAGAACTTCACAAGCCATTTAGCAGTAAAAATGTATGACCAACGACTAGGCTTGGCTGTTTTCTTGTCTCACAATGAATGAGGAGACATATTGCTCTTTTAATAAGTTACACATGTGTAAAAGAATGTGCTGTACACATAAATATGCAAACATGGAAGGTGACAGTAACTGTACCTTGCCGCTTGAAGTCTGCAGACTGGCAGGGGCAGACAGTGTTTTGACATGAGTGTGCCTGTCTGTCATTGGCCAAGTCAGCTTGTGCTGAAAGAGAGCGAAACGCTGGCAACGCTCACAGGATCTGTGAATCAAGGTCTGCAGAGCAGAAGGAGTCCTGTGTTTTCTTAATTCACTGACAGACACAGCTCACTCTGTTTACAGCAACTAAACAAAAGCTCTCCGGAAACCAAACACTCAAATGCTTGTTTTAATTACTTTTATTTGATAATGTTTTTCATTCGGACTTAAGCAGAGCCCCTGAATGCATTTTAATGTGGTGTGCAAATGCTTGAATGTCTCATCTCCCCGGGAGCATTATGCTTTATGTAAATCAATCAAAATAGAAGGGAGATCTTTTGTGTCGGCTGGCATTCCTTTCTGCAAGTTACAGGCTTGTCTTTTGGTGCATGCAACAGCCATTTTGATGAGCTTGTGAGTGACAATATGTTCTCTCTGAAGGTTGAAAGTAAAACGCTCGCAATGAGTCCCAGTCTGGAACCTCTCTGTCCGGTTCGAAGTATCCACCACACAAACATATATGGTTTTTAACACTAAATAACATACATAAATGAAGGATTACAAATACATTAAGTCGTGCTTATTTGTTACAACTGTCAAGTTGCCTTGCCAACACAAAAAACACCACATTAATTCTGGCTCAATTAATACAGAGCGCATTCACGTTAACCAGCAATCATTACGCTCCAGTGATCTAAAGGCCATTGTCACACAGGCACTTGAAGAAGTCTTTTGTGTAACAGAAGAATGGCAGAGTGACCCCCGGCAGCGCCGAGCAAGGCCAGGGAGACATTTCTTCAGCCCCACCACCCACTCCTCTCAACAGCCTGGAGTAAGATTTCAGGGTCCGAGTGGCCATGAGTGTTGCTGAGTGATAGGCAGAGAGAAGAGACCCTAAACCAAATAGCTTTGATGATTGAAACAAAACACAGAGTCCCCCCAGACTGCAGCCTGCGAGCCTGTGACTAAGCACTCTGTCATGCTTATACGAGGGCCCAAAGTACCAACGCTTCAACTTGTGTTCACCTTTCTTGCGACTTGTGTTTAGTCTACATGTGTGTACCTTAACAACTCACTCCAAAATCAAACAACAACCACGAATGCAGGTGCTAATATAGTGTCATTTGTCATCAGTCAAGACTTAGAGTTGTCTTACTGATAAAAGCTGTTTTTGTGTATCGGTTCCGGATTAATCATTACATGACTCCGACTGAGTACATAATTATACCACTAATTTGCTTTTCACGAACACCTTTACGAGAAATTGTGGTTTTAGAATTTCATCAGCTAATCGGGGCGTGTTGTTTTCATACCTGAAGAGTTTACAGGGCGGCAACTCGAAGTGATAAACTCAAAGGAGTCACTGAACTCCAAGATATAAGTGATACTTGCTTACTGGTCTCTAAAACTTGAACATCTGCTAAGTTAAACTCAAGTTAAACTTACTTGTCATAAAAATAGTGTTGAATTATTATTTAATAGAGTGCATTTCTAAGATAAAACAGATATTATTGTCATACATACTTCCTTAAACACCTTTTCCATTGGTTTTTTTTTAGTTCTTGGACAAAAATACCAATGATTAACAAATGTTTACAAAATTTATGAATAAATCAAATAAATGACACATCATTATTCCATCACTTAAAAACCATCACAAGGACCAAAAAGCTCTTGTTAGAGCCAAAATTCACTTAAATTGCAGGAGTTTACCTTCCAATTTGGATTGTTATTTAACTTTGTTTGTATTTTCGATGTAATCTTTACTCTTTCATGTGGCCTTGAAAATACTATAAACTGACCGTGTATGTTTAATAGAAAAAAAGAGTTGTAATCCTGCCAGATTTTAAGTGACATATTTTTGTCCATGACTGGTGATGTTAAAGGTATAGTAGAGGATTTTCTTCTTCCGGGTGGATCATCAAAATAACTGGTCCTCCCAATTGTCAATCATTCTGGTGATATATGACGCAAGCCCGTCGTACGTGCTCGTCCCTGCGCGCAGCTCACTCCAACACGGTTCTCATTGTGCCGGTGGCCGACCCGACGCATTATTCTCGGACATTTTTACACAGTTTCACCCCCTCTGGTGCAAATCTTCTTGTAAAGTGAGCTTATGTGAGCGATGCCGACTTATGACTTGTAAACAGAGCGTGCACGAGGAGAACTGGGCTCGTGCATGTCTCTCGCACGCGTTTTAGTAGGCGTTCCGTCTCGGGAGCAGGTACAGCGTTGCGCATGCGCATTTTTTTCAAACGGTGGAGAGGGCGGTTCTTTCCTAAAATTCCTGAAAATCCTCCTGTATACCTTTAAACATTCAGCATCATCTGGCTACCATGCAACAGTATTTCCCCAAAAAAAGAGTGTGTTTTTGTTTTTCTTGACACTTTGCATAGATAGAAGACAGTAAAACCAGGAATAATGTGAGCTCCTGTGCAGAGAATGGATATATGAATATTCAGGATTTTGCTGTTATTATCTCAGGTGACTGCACATTCCGTTAGGCACTATAAACGTTGGGTTGGTTGGGGTTTGGGATCCTTTTCTGTAATTTGGATGGGTTTTGTCAAGGCACTCTGGTTGGCTCCAACAGTCCCAAAAAAAAAACATGCCTCCTGTGGGTAATTGCACAGTGCTATCACATGGACATGTTGAAATGTTTACAGACAACCTGGTGCAGTTCACCTACAGTTACATAAGAGCAGTACAAAACAACAAGAGTGTAACCATGAATGGCCAGATGAAGTGACATCTTGAATAGCCGAATAGCAATCACATTTATAAAGACAATTTCTGAACTGATGAGGATTATTTATTGAGTTATGCTATTCTGTAAACTAAAGAAGTGAAGTTAAAGCAGTCTCTCTTAACAAACACTTTATGAGGAGTATTTGACAAAAATGCTTATAAAAGCATTCGACTCAAAAAAAAGAAGAAATAAAGAAACATAGAAATACAAACTTACTTCCACTTTTTTTTTTTTTTACAACACATACCTATTAAGCTAAAACCACAATTATAGACTGCAGACTTTATGACAATGCAGCATGATGTGGTTTGTTGGTGTCAGTTACTTCATGAATGTAACATAGAAAAAGAGACATTCACAGACACAGAAAAGGAAGCCAAAAAAATATTTTTTTTCTGATTCTGTTGCAACTCTTTGTAAGCATTTAATAGTTTTGTTGATTCAATTCTTTGGCCAGTAAGATATTTAGTTGCATGGATGTGGTGATGTTTGTCATACTTTTTACTCATGAAGCAGCATGGCCTGTGGGTGTGGTGTGACTGGCAGTTAGCTGTTTGTGGCTCCTGATTGGCTGCAGCTTTAGGAAATCATAAAATACAACAAGTGTGAAAAGCAGTAGTGGGAGGGAAAAAAAACAAATCCAGAGCATGTCTATATATTAGTCTTGTGCTGGATGATTGAAATCCTACAGCTTATCTAGATGAGGGGAGTGTTGCGAGGGAGCATGGAGACACATGAATGATAAGGATCTTGCTGACTAACAGAGGAAAGTTACATATTCTTTAGGCTCCTGCAGAATCATGTATCGACGTGAAATATATCCTAATAGCAATTGTTTTTCACAAATCTTTTTGGAAATTTCACAAAAAATGCTACGATGAGTACATTCTTAAGAGTCGTCGACTTAAATTTCTGTATTTTACATTGTAATGTCTAGTCCGTGTTATTAAATGACAAATGTCCCACATCAAAGGCACAACAAATCTGAATCACTTCGAGGGTTTAGAGAGAAAATAACTTTCAGAGCCTTTCAACTCTGCTGCGTGCTCCACATCACCAGGATGTGTGTGAGAGGGAAGTAAGAGGGAAAACACGGAATGGTAAAAGGTTCCAGGTTCGTGGGATGTGTTTAAATCTGCTGTTGCTCAATCAAAGAGGAGATAACGGCTCCTTCTCGTTTTATGACCCTTTGGAAACATGCTCAGAGTATTATGTTATCAAACTGGGAAAAAGGGAGGGAGTGCACCGACAGCTGAACAAAGGCACTGCAAACAGCTGTGCCAGTGCAAACAGCGGAGAGATTATTTGTGAGAGAAAAGTTAGGCAGGCCTCACTATCATAATACTGCCATCAAATCTCAGCAGCCTTGAAGTGCTCTTCAGCTGCTGGGAGATTTGGTAGATTGTACTCTTGTTGAGGGTAGTTGTACTGAGTAACGATCGCTCATTAAACAGGACTTGTATTTGATCCTACATGCCCATTTGCTGGATATCTCATTTAGCCGAATGATATTAGTCTCATGTCTGCTCGAATGCGCTCACAGGACAGCTTCACACTAGTGGAGTTTCTCACTTGAGGTGGCTGGCTGCAGTAGGAGAACCAGTGTTGATACAGCTGATCGCTGTTATTCCAAGTGAAATATATGGCCCTGTTTGTTTTCAGAGATAGACCCAATGCTTTGCTTCAAGTTCATATTTATCTATCGAGGGAAATATGTCAGTGCAGATCCAGTTTGTTCTTATTACATTGTCTCTTCTCATTATTATGCTACTGAAAACGGATTAACCTGAGTGTTCTCCATCCAAAAGACGCACAGCTCCTGCAAAGAAGCGGCAACTATCATGTTCTTTGTGAACTGCAACCCCTTGTCTTTTTGTTCTCATGGCTTCATCTAAAGTTGATATACATCAATTACATACCATTATGCCATTATGCCCGTGTCAACTGCACATGATGAGAGGTGCGGATGTTATGAGCCATGCTCCAGCAGATAGGAACTTTGTTACTGTACTTCTTTTTTTTTTTTTTCAATAAATGACACTCTCAAAACACCCTGAAGGTGTTGAATACGTGCCAGCAACAGTAGATAGCAGTAATTTTAGAGTTGCGTGCAAGAGACAATACCTCGTGGAGCTGTTGCACACCCATGTGATGGATTTCCCCTCAAGAAGATTTGATTGGTATCTATCAGGGGGAAAAACATGAAAATGACTACAAGCATTGTTCGATACTCTTGGCAGGAGTTGGGTTAATGTGTTCCACTGCAGAACTCTCACAGACTAATGTTACAACAAGAGAAAACACTGTTTTATTGCACTGAAACAAATTAAGATGTGACAATAATCCTAGAATTGTGGTAATGTTATTGCTTTAATATTTCTGCAGACAAATTGGTCTTTGCATTCCCGTTCACACAATGTGGCTTGGGAATTTTAAACAACGTTCAGGTTAGACTTTGCAGCATTCGGTTGAAGTAATGATATTACCTCAGTGGTGCATGAGGCAATACAGTATTCCTCTACGTCTTTGGAGGGAAGGGGAAGTCCCCTCGTCTGTGTGCTGTTGGACTGGACTGGTTGAGTAATGCAGCCTGGGATTAGGTGGAGCAGCCTCACAGCAGCAAACCCTCCCTCACACTGATCTGTCTGGACCCACACATGTGAACGGCGGGATCACAACCACAGCTGGCCTATGTCCTCCCAAGGTGTCAAACCATTCATATACTAATCCTAAAACCGGACCATACATGTTTTTTTTTTAATAAATAAATGAACTAATGGGAATTATTCACGATAATATCAACCCATGTGTGAAACAACCTGCAGCTGAAGTCTGACTTATGCTCGCAGGCTATGTTTTGCTGTAGCTATACAGTAAATCTAAAACCACTGAGCAAAACACGCATTGTGTTTCCCACAAAAGGCCTGTTCAAAAAAAGTGGATAACAATGTTTTTTTTAGGAAATAAAGAAAACTTTACATTTAAGGTCTGTGCCACTGTGTGTGCGCATTAAATTCCCCTGAAAGCCATAAAATGGCTTGTGAACGAATGAGTTGCCACCTGCTTAAGGAGGACTTTTAAATTTAAATTTTATAGGCGAAGAAAGGTCCAGTTTTGAGGCGAGATTTTGTATGTTAGCTCATAGCAAACGCGATAATAAGCAATGTATAAATAGTTAGCACCCTCACAGTACAGCAACGACTTCAGTTTGATTCGATCTTTTTTCTCATGTGTGAAGTTTGCACATTCTCCCTGTGCAGGTGTATGTTACTTGTAGGTACTTCTGTTTCCTGCCACAGACCAAAAACAAACATGTGAGGTTAAACGTTGATTCTAAATTGCCTGCAGTGTGATTGTGCGTGTGCATGAGGGTCTGTCCCTGTATGTTTGTTTAGAATAGAAAACTTATTTTACTTGAGTATTCATTTATTTGTTTCAGTTGAAAAAAAAAGTCAAGGTGACCTCATAATGGCTGGACATAGAAGTCAATGACAATTAAAATTTACATCGCAGTCTATTTTATATCATTGCCTTGTTACAGTTACTATATTATGTGTTACAGGAAAGATGTAAAACAAAGATAAAGCCAGACTGAGTGAGTGAATGTTCATTTGTTACTCACACAGAAAACAAGGGAACTTGTGTAAACTAGGAGGTCAGCGCTATATGACCTGGTTTGTTGTTGTCTCTACAGTAAAAAGATTTTGCACACTGAATTTTACTGAATTTTAAACCAAGTTGCTGGATATTAAAATGGTTTCTCAGCCCACGTACACTATTTGGTTAATTTTACCAAAACTTTGGAAGCACAGACAATGTTTTGTGGCTGTGTTTCTTATAGGTGTGGTTGAGGCTACTGACCATAATGTTAGGCAATCACAGCACAATCACACACAAAGTACAAAGCAGCATGAACTGTAGGATGACACTGGGACAGAGAGGTGGAGAACTAATGATAATAGTGGTACAAATCTGGAGCACTAAAAGTAGTTCCTATATTCAGTCGGATTTTTTGTGATCCCATTGCTTAAAATGCATGTTTTCTAAACATATTTTCAATGTAAATCATTTAAAACACAAATACCCTTACTGTAGCAGCAGTGGAGGGCTGCATACACTTTTGTGGACTCTTAACAGACTTTGCCTGAGCCTCACCATGTCAAATTTAATACAGTGATTTGATTAAAATAAATTACACCTCATTGCATTAAAATGTCATGTTAATATGTCAGTGACAGGAAAAACAACTCATTGTGTAAAATGTCAATGGTAAATCATTAAACAGATGTCTAGGGTGGTAGTTTAAAGGCATTGTTAAAAAATTATTAACACGACAGAATGAGAGTTACGGTAATAAACAAACCAATCATATAAGTGGTTTAAAAAACCTCCACAGACAGGGAACCTCCTCCATTTAGCAGTGAAAGAGAGCAGCAAATACATATGTGACAGCCTCCCCTCCCTCTTTTGTTTTCATTTGCTATCTTGCATAATCACCATCATGGAAAACTAATGAAACAGCAATTTACACATGCACAGTGGTGTGTGCATAGAGCTGTGTTTGTCTAGTTATAAAAGAAACAATGATTAGTCTGCGAGACTAAAGCAGAGTGGAGAAGAAACCTACACCGAGCATCCTGATGAAAGGATCATTATTTGATTGTTTATACTGCAACACTGCGTCTCACTCGTCCCACATTGTTCCACGAAGTAGCGCAACACCAAAAGGGGGAGTAGACTGCTCCATTGACTGTGCACCAATCAGTTATACAAAGCAGCGTGGAAATTGGCTGTATATTATGAGAAGATTACAATCTAAGCATGGTGTGTGCAAGTAATTCCTGCCATATCCTGAGAGGCAGACTTACGCGACATGAATGAGACTTCAATCACCGTGAGGCTCCACCAGGAATAGAGAGGAAAATTCACCCCTGGAAATATGTTCTGAACGACTTCAGTTAGGACGGAAATGGAGCTTCGATTACTGAAAAAGTGTAAGTTCACATTTGTGCGGCCCTCAGTTTGAAAGGCGTTGAGGGTTACAAATCCTGCTTTCCTTGAAATTTTACTGCAGTATTGGCACAGCACATAAAAAAAAAAAAAAAAAAAAAAGCATTGGCGGGAGCGGAAAATGATGGGGTGATTGGGTGTGTGTGGCTCACAGCTGGTTTGTGTGTTTCTTCTGAGGCGGCAGTGGCAGCCCCTCTGGGGTGTCTGCATTTAACGTCCTTGGAGAGGCCGAGTCGGACTCATACATACAGGTCCGGTCTTTAGTGCTGGCATGCCGCGGTGCAGAGAGACAGATTGAATCGCTGAGGGAAGTGTTTAACCCCTGCTGCCCCTCCAATTAGCCAACTTGAGTCCCATTTCCTCAAAGATCTTGCTAACATATTTATTGGAGAGGGACTTTATTAGGGCATGTCTCATGAAGGTTCAAATAAAGTAAAAAAAACCCAACACAACTTTTAGTTCAATGCCTGCTAATACAACAGTGTTTTTTCTGAAATTGTTGGGTTTTGTTTGAACAAGATACACTGCAACAAAAAAGAAAATATGTTTTCAGTTATCCAATGAAATATGAAAAAAAATGTTGTTGGAGTGTATTGACAGATATCAAAATTAAAATATAAGCACAAAATATAAACACAATTAGACTTTTACACTTTTGTCATTGTTTCATCACTATTTGTAGTTTAAATATATTCCAAAAATGTTATGATTTCTCATTAGATTCTTATAAAATATTGCCTACGCTTTATTAAAAACTACTGCCATATAATATAAAGTGTCATTTGCACAAAGAATAATCCTAAACATAATTTATTACATGTATTAGGGAAAGGTGTCAAAGTTTACTTGCTGTCTATTGAATAGCTCCAAATATTATTATTTTTTGTTTGTTGGTAAAACATGTTGTTATAAACATAAATTGTCATAATTTTTCAGTTAGCCCAGTGATGTGATCTGTGATTAGATCTGTGATTAGTTCACCATCTGATAAAGTGTGAAACATCTACAAGAAATGAAAATGTCAACATGTAGAGGTGCGGTCTGACGGAGGCTCACACCGTCAACTTACGACTTGTGCCACCACAGTCCAAAATACAGAGGGAATGCAGAGTTGTTCGGGAATAATGACTCTTTTCTCCAAATTCTTAAAAGTTCCCAAGCTGCCAATCAGCACCTGATTAACACCAAAGGCCTCCCCTGTCCCAGCCAATGCTTTCATCTCGACAGCGATCGACCCACAGTGAAATGGAGACTACAGACTTGTCAAAACTGAGTCTGTGGACAGTCTGCATCTTGTTATTCGCACCTCAATAGGTTCTGCTGAAGCCAAGAAAGGAATAAAACTTGGATAGAGGCATCTAAAGTTTTTTTTTTCCCCCCACCTTTCTCCTCAAAGCATGCAGCGGCAACAAAATGATCATTATGCTTCGTTGTGATCCCATTGCAGTTCTCCTGAAAAATCTTCGAACCAGCTCTTAAATTTGGATATTTTCTTAGACTTTTCCACGGACTCAACACAGCTCCTTTGAAGTTAGACGTCAGAAAAGGAGAAACTCAATCTGCCCCGCTCAAATATATTTTAGCTAACAAGTGAAGAAAATCCTCACAGGTTAACGATAGGTCATCGCTGAATGGGGGAATTAGGCCTATACATTCCCAAGTCCCCCGAGAGAGGCTATCTGATGGTTCATCTGGTTAGTAGGCATAATAATACTGGGTCACAGGTGAGCCACATGTATTAGAGACATGTGTATCAGTATGTCTCGATCTTAATGTCCCAAATGCTTCATAAACTACTGTTGGAAGGGTGTGGTGTCTTCTTTCAATGAAACAGGAAGCATACCGTGTTTCATTGAGCCTTTTACATGTCTCAAACTTGTTCCAGTCTCAGTAAACTTGACAGAAACAGCAACCAACACAAATCTCACATTTGAACAATACATTTTGTTTTCACCTACTCCACTAGATTTTGTATAGCCAAGTCAGTCAATTTTCAATTGGATTCAGTTAAATTCATTTTGTGCCAGTCAGGGATGCAAGTAACAAGTTTCCAATACTCACATTAATGTGATTAACATGTATTTTAAGGCTAAAGTGTTTTTATTCAAAATAAAAGTCCTACCTAATGTACAGACGTGTACCATTGTGACTTTTTAGATGTAGTTTATTGTTTGGCTGCATTCAAATGTGTCTTGATGGCAGATTACTCACAAAAAGATCTCGAATTAAGTCTGTGGTGGACTGTTGATCTGCTTCACCCACTGTCGGCTAACCTTACCTATAATCTGCAGTTGTCTTTATACCACAGATATTAGTTTTAGCAGTCTGTTTAAAGCACTTAGCATGTGGTGTGAACACAAACAAACAAACAAACAAACAAACAAACAAACAAACAGAACTAAAAACCCCAACAATAGGGGAGAAACACTTTTTTTGTAAAATCTCTAAGACTCAACATTCACACACAACAAAACCTCTCAAATTTCCATGTCATAGTAACAGAACAGAAAAAGAAAAGAAAAAGAAAAAACCCAAACAAAAACATTCCTTTTGGTCATTAAAATCCTGCATGAGTCTGCATGAACAATGCTGCAATCAAATAAGCATAATTATAACCTCTGCAGAAGTTAAGCCACTATGTCAACAAGCGACAATCACGAGTAAAGGTTAAAACTTCATGTAAAAGTTCCATCCGTACAAAAGAACTGCTCAGCAATAATTGCAACGTTTATTGTCATTAACCGTCATGGGTTGATGATGATGACCATGTATTGGCTGATTTATTGCTGCACACAAGCTCTTCAAAACCTTGGTTCATGCTTGCGCAGTAGTGTGTCTTCGCTGTTTTGTAATTACATCATCGCCATGCATGTTCGCTTCCAAGTCGCTGTGCGGCTTATACGTCAAACAAAAACTGAAGACAGATGATGTTGGAGTTCTAACAAGCAAATATTGGCAGTTTACTCCGATTGGAATTACTCTCCCTTAGTGGTTGTAAAAATAGAATGCCTTCTGTTCTTGTCCAGCCAGTGAGAGACACTGATTGGTCACAACAAGACAGGTCGCTCACAACTGTCATCTGCATCACCTGTGGAGTAGAATATTTGAGGCTGATGCATATCTGTGAAGCTGCAGTCTGGGTCTAAACATCCTGCCCAGGTTTAACATTGCAGTTATCTAGATGACACCAATTCCACACTTCATAAAAACCTCAACCTTCAAAGTGTGTGCAGGGAACACTCAGAAAAACACACACAAACTGTGGAATATTTCTGATGACTCTGCGCTTTCTGTAGGTTTACCACAGCATGTTTATTTGAGTCCTGCCTAACAACACATGCATATAGTATTTTATTACTAAAGCATCGCCATAGGACTTTCAGGGTAGATCTGGGGAGTACTTTCAGGAAAAATACAACCACTTATTAAAGTCTAGACGCAACATAAAACCATCAGAAGTCCTGCAGTAAGCACTCACAGGCTCTCATGGACAGAGCTGTCAGTGTCTGTTCAACCATGGCTGCTGTGTGTGTGGTGCTGGGAGAAATTTGGTGCAACCATCAGTACATCAGTTGTAATGGATGGCGACAGTGCAAAAGAGGGCCACTTTGCTACATGCATACAGTACATGGAAACAAAACAAAAGAAGAAACAAGGTCGTAGTCGTTGTCTCATCCTCTGGTGGGGATGAGCACATTGCAAAGGCCACTCAACAGGGTGAATACCCCGTTTTCAGGACAACGTTTTCAAGACAACGTTTTCAAGTAAAAGCAGAAAACTTTCATTATGTTTTGGGTGTCTGGAGCCACTGAAAATGCCACTTTTTGAAAACACTCCACCTACGCCTCTGTGTAAACAGCGAAAACGCAAATTTGAAAAATGTTACTACTACGCATGCGCACCATGGTTGTAGTAACCCACTGAGCAAGCAACGTCCATAGACGTCCAAAACACGTCCGTCCGTCTGGCTGAAATCTGGACTTTGAACTTTTTAAGTCTCGATGAAGAAACTTTGATAACCACTTTGATAACCTTGCATCTTGTGAATACAACTATGTACATGAGTACATAGTTGTACTCTCTCATTCATTGTGTGATTGATGCAATGGCTAGTCCTCTCAGCTCGAAGGTCGTGGGATCTGATCCAGCTGGAAGTGTTTGTGGGGTGTGCTCGTGTTAGCCTGGGTTACCTCCAACATTTCAAAAACGTGCGATTGTAAATGGTAATGCTAAATTACTCCTGCGTGTGTCATGTGATAGACTGATGACCTATCTTCGTTCTTTTGAAACGTATTTTCATTGATGTCCATATGATGTCCAGACAAGACATGAATACAACATTCAAGAAAGACGTCTGTTTTTGACCACTTTTTGCTCAGTGGGAAGTCATTCTTCTGCACATGTGTGAGTAGATGAATAATAACAGCAATGGTGGTCCCCAGAATGGCATGCCTCCCAGTTGATATTCTCCCTGGACTTGGTAATCGCATAGTTGAGAGTCAGCTGTAATTGCAATCCAACTTGGTCGTCTGTCCATGCAAATGTTCGTGTGCTCGCCATTGTTAATGTTTATACCATATTGTTCTGTATACACATTTGTGGTTTCATTTTAAAAATAAATAACAGCACCTTCTAGTTTCTCAACATGCTAAGTAAATCGTTTTCAACATTTCTGCTTTTGCCCTGTAAACACAAACATTTTCTGAATGAAAGCACAAAGTCTATGAGTTTTAATTTGGAAATGTTCTTTTGTGAATGGGGCCTAAAAGACCAAACAGGAGTTTTTCAGTATGGAAACAAAGAAGTTTATGTCAATCATTTTCTCATATTATTAAAGTGGAATTGTGATATTTAAAATTCAAACTGATAATTATTTGTGATAATGTCCTTCACAGGGGAGCTCAAGCATGGAATCCACTTCAGACTAACACGCAATGGGAAAAAAAACACTTTTTTTTTTATTTTTTTGTTTGGACCTGCCCAAAAGGTAAGCACGGTTCAATCAAAGCCTTTGTTCAGAAATGATTTATCATCCTACAGCCTCCCACAGGTGAGAACAGAGACTGTGTTTGTTTCCCTACAATGAGTTCTCTTATAAAGATAAACCCAGGGTTTTAAACAGATCACTCTAATATCATTAGAATTAATCTGTAAAGCAGGAACTTGTTTTGGAGTCTCAGGAGACTGATGCAGTCAGTCATTTGTGAGCTCATGTAACACGAAACATGTAATTTTTTGATTATCCCCACACAATCCAATGTCTAATGCACCTCATGCAAACATTTCTTCAAGCAAAAAAACATGTCATGCAATGTCATGACCGCCAGTTACTGACCCTTGTCAACAACCAAAAACACAGAAAGAGGAAAGAGAACAATATCTTTAAGCTCCATTTGCCTCTGACCATGTCAGCATCTTGACGTTTGAAGAGAAATTGTGAGCACTTTTGGAATGAAAGCATTTCTCTAATCTTTTCGCAAGACATTGAGATAGAGAACATAGCAAGGTGAAAGGAATGGAACTGCCTGTGTCTGTGCACGGGAGCGGGTCTGAGGAGTCCGGAGGTCTGGCCCGCTCTTCAAATGGCACAGTGTTTGTTGGGGAATGTGCAATTATAGAGGCCAGGCCTTTGATCCAGGTTTTCCATCAGGGGTAAATTGTCCTCACATTGAGCGCTGCAGTGTATCCTTGGGCACTCCTTTATATTCTGCTGCTCTTTCATGTGCACCCCTCTGGAACTCAAAGCATCCCCTCTTGAAAAGTGAGCTTTGGCCTGTCCATGCTTCAGTGCGGTGGGGTAAAAAAAAAAACAAAGCAAAAAAACTGCCTTGTACGTCCACGTGAGTGAATGAAATAACCGAAGAACGAGTAAGACGTCACATCATAGTAAGTCTGTGTGAGTGACACACTGTGCAATAAAATAGGCTATAAAAAAGTGAAGGGGGGGGGATACTTGGAAGGGTTGAATTTCATACTGAATGTGCGTGAAGGAAGTGCTTGTTGCTGTGCTCACGTGTTTGAGTCTGTGATTACGACGCTTCTTACATGCACCCATGTGTTATCTGTCCTGCTCATAATAACTCACCCCTCTCTTCTCATTCCTCTCTTCTTCCAGAAAGTCACCTCGCTTTTTGTCAAACAACAAGGAATGAAGTTATTTATGTGCGTAATTAATGCACAACACATTCACATGATTAACTACTGTGCTTGTTAATACGAGCAGCTTTCTCAGATCGTGAGAGTGGGACCCTGATAGGATGGAACTTATGTTCTGTCCTTTTCATATGTCCTCATGTGACTCGCTGGTCTGACATGACAATGTAAGTAAGCCTCAGTAATCAACCGCAAAGTGAGAACACATGTTACATCAGGAGGAAAATAACATTTCCCAAATAGGTGTTTCACTGAAATGTTCTGTTCGAAGTCTTCACAAGGAGGTTTTTTTTTTTTGAATGCCAAACACTGTATGCTTTCATTTACACTCAGTCTTTGGCAGCCTAAACTTTCTGTGTCTGTGTGTGAGTCGGAATACTTTCCTTTGAAAGTTCACATGCATTTGCCATATTATTGGATTAAAAAAACGTGTTAATAAAGAGGAGTAAATGGCCATAAGTTGTGAAAGGGCATCTCCTTAATGTGATATTTGTCTGAACAGTGAAATAAAGCCAGATTGGCTAATTGTTTTAATTGTTACGTGTGCTTGTGTGTCCAACGATTTGATGATTGCTATTCTACTTTGGACATTGCAGATGTGAGAAATAGATGGAATTTTCAATGCTGTCACCTTCTCTTTTTCACTACTTTTTAGTTGTAGTGAAGCAAGGAAGCCAGATAACAGGCTAAAATCACTTTTATCAAGTATTTTTCACAAGTACTTCTCCATATGTTCAGATTGTGTTTAACTTTGCCCCTCCTGTTGTGAGTTTATGACCTAACAATGTAATGGTCTTATGTTTCTATATGTGCGTATGCATTGCTGTACAAATCCAGATGTGACAAGATCCAACTTGCCTGTGTAACATTGAAATTACATTTTACAATCGCGTTTGCTCACCTTTCCAACCTTGGGAATAATGACATAATGTCCTAGAGGGACAGCTTTTTGGTTTGTGATCATAGTCTGTCCTGATTATAGGTCAGCCTGTCTCCAATTGTTTTCCTATTGTGTTGCTGTGAGATATGAATTGATAGTTCATTTAAGAAAACATCAAGATAACAAAAAGTATCTTTTTAACCAGCAGATAGTTCCGGAGGTTTGTGGAAATTACTGGGTTTCATATTTCATATACTTCCTGTGGTTAAGGTAATAATTTAATCCCACAGTCCCCGCACTATATCAGCCTTTGGCACCCGACACCGACCAATGCAACTGCTCGCAGAGTTCGTCAGACCTCAGCTGTTGAGCTGTGTTGAGTCGCTGTGTTAAATAGCAGCAAGAATGCGTTTTAAGTGGTCACTGGGATTTGAACGAGGCAAGGGACTCCACGTAAAACCCCGTCTCCCTTCCTTGCTGGTGAGGTGCCAGGCTCTGGTGCAGGGTGGTGGGCCCCGTCTGACAGTAGTGATGAGGGGTGTACATGCATTTCAAGCATGTCAGTAGGGGCAATCCCTCATTATTGCTTCCCACTGTTGTGAGTTCTGACATGACATCTCCTGTCTCTCAAATCTGGATTCAATGTCCTTCAAATCCAAAATAAACATGAATCTTCTACACACCCGGAGACCAAGAGTAACCTGCACCACGTCTCAAAATATCCAGTTTGCCTTTTAATAGATCCTTGCTGTGTTTCCTCCCCGCCAGCCTCTCATTACACCCTTCAGACGGAGCTCTGCTGCCGAGGAGTCAAGACGGAGAACATTTCTTCTTTCATGGTAATTTAATTGTATTAAATGTCTATTAAGTGAAGTAAATATGCCTTTTATCATACAAACTTCAGATGACTCCGAGACGCTCTCATCTTGTTTGGATTTGCCAACAAAGCCACAGAGACGAAAGAGATCCCTCAGAGCCTTTGCTGTTGTGCTGAAGGTTTTAGGAAGTGTGTGTGGAAAGAGATATTTCAATCCAATGAGACACGTTCCCTTCTGATAAAAACGTATTACTACAGACAAAGGGAGTTGCTCAGTAGAATTAGATCAGACTGGGACTGGTGCCGATGAGAGCTTGGCTGGCTGCCTTGGAAAGCCACACATGAGTGTATTTAATTGCCAGACAGACCAGGATAATTCTTCCATAATCTCAATTTATACAGTCACTTGAGTGGGGCCATAACACGCTGACAGTGCGTGTTGGATATCAAGACAGAGCGTCTGGTGCACATCAGTAGAAGCAGAGAAAGAGCGCAGACGGATAATGTGGGTATTGTTGAGTTGAAGGGCCCCATCACTGTACTAGTGACTGTAATAGCCACGAACAAGCGCTCGTTCAGAGGCGACCTTCTACGTATCCGTCAGACAGCGACAGGGAGACATAAAAACGGCTCCCAGCCTTTGACAGAGCACACTTGTCTGGGGACAGCTTTTCAGTCTGGTTATCTAGTGAAACGCAGACGTTGGATGGCCTGGTGGTAGAAGGTAGGAGTGAGAGTGGCCTTGCACCCTCTCAAGGGTCTTCTGAGTGCCACGTTCATTAGAGCCGTTCTGTCATGAAAGGAGGATGGATAAGTGTGTGTGTGTGTGTGTGTGTGTGTGCGCGCGCACACTCTCCTGGTGTGTGTGCTTGTCTGGGGAGGTGCCAACATCTTCAGTGAATGATAGACAACTCCAGCAAGGTCAACACCCCTCCCCCAAATGTCCCTGTGTTTATCCTTGACCCTTTGAAGAGGTCGCCTTGCCTTGTTGCATCTGTCCCACTCAGGAGACGCTCAAGGAGAGCGAGTGCTTTTTGAAAAGGCAGGGTGCAAGGCTGGGCTTCTCCCCCAGTTGTAGATCTGTCATGCCCGCATGGCTCTGGCCTTGAAGCGCCATGAAGTATTGCTCTGTGTGGTCCCAGCTTTCTCTGATGACACATCTGTCGATGCAACGTTTCCTCCAAGTTTTTAGAAGTCCACCAAAACCAGATACTTGAGGGATTTTCTGAAACTATTTTAAGATAACTGTGGACTGCATGTGATATTCATTTAAGTTGCGATAGCCAGAATCCCACCTGCTGGCACTTCCGAAATCCTGAAAGACTTGAAAGAAGAAAAAAAAAAAGCACTTCCTTTTAAGCTTCGGATATTTGCATAAAGGGCTGCAGGAGGACGTTTAAATTCAATAGTAAACACAGGCCAACACATTTATCATTCAGGGCTTTACTTGATGGTGAATTTAAATTTGTTTTATCAAGCTGAATGGAATGCATAATGTCTTGAGAATACTTCTCTGATTATCGTTCAGCTAAAATCTGGTGGTCGACAGTTCCTGCTATCCTTAGATTACATTAATGCATCCCTTTTCTCATGCTATCTTTAAAATGCAATTTCACTGAAGCGAGTGCTTCATAGTACAGCTGAGAGTTTTGAATTTGTGGGTAAATCTTGTCATCTGGAAAGTACATAATAGAGGTCCATCTGTTATCTACATCCAGCTCAAGCACGACACTGATATTATCTTCCGGATGAGGTTGATGTGTTTTGGGTTTGGAGGCAATCTGATGATTTTTTGACTTACTGAATGTATTCTCTCCTTGACCAGGGGGTATGTTTTCATCCCTCTTTTCCATGTGATGAATGGTTTGCCCCCAAGTGGGTAATAAGCAGCTTTCATAGCTGAAGGTGGTGAACAGCACTTAGAGTTCCATGCAGTTGATATTGCTCTACTGTCTGTGTGTTCAAATGGAGGTGAAGGATATGCTCGGTTGATTGCACCTCCCCCTGATGCAATTTCAGACCTAATCTGTCCCCTGAGTATCTGTCCTAATTAAAGCTCACTACCTCAGCTGGCCCATCAGTAACATAATACCATCCCGTACTACAGCTAATTTGAAGATGTGTGACCAGAGGTGACTACAAGCTTCTGATTATTCCATTAGAAATTGATTCAGTCCACCTTTAAGCAAATGAAAGTCCTCTTCTGCTCAATAACAAATTAAATTGCAAGTCTTCCATCCCTCAACAATAATGATACGACTCTGAAAATATCAGATATGCACGCTGGTCCTATTTCTGTATTATTGTGGCGAGCCATAAAAATTACAAAATGTAACTGAGAATGTTCCAGTGTTGTTCAGCATGATAAATGTGGCTGACTTGTACAATAACTTGGCTCTTGGAAACTTCTTTGCAACATTAAGCAGAAATTTGAGGTCTCTACCATGAAGAGATGGTCTGCACACTGCAGAGGGACCCCCTGCCTGGAAGCAATCCAGCCTGGAGAAATACAAACTGTACCTTGCGTCTGTGGTTGATAACAAAAAGAAAAAGGAATCTGTAAACAGATTCTTTAAGTTTGCTAAACCTCTCATTTGTGCAAAAAGAGTAGTTTTGTTTTCAATGTATATTTTTCAATGCCTTAGTTTTTGTTATGAGGCGGTGTGCTGAGTCAGCATAAGTTCTGACTTTACATAGTGCAAAACTACTATAAGGCTATTGGAAGATTAACATTTTTTTTTTTAAAGAGCTAAGACAAGAAATAACACATGAAGAAAGACATAACACATAAAGAAATGTGGAATGTTTTAATTACAGTAATTTGGATGAGGGATTGCATGTGGCTAGTGCACTCTGGGCAAAATGTATTGTGTGCGCTCCATGCCTAGGCTGTCATTAGTGAATGTGTGGGAGGACCCTTACAGCATGGAGCTGACCTCACGCTATAATCACATGGATCCATAGGTTAATAAATATCCACTGCTTGAAGAGAAAAACAAAGGCGGTTTGTGAGCTTCTATAACCATTTATATATCCCTGCTTTATCATTATGGAAACTGTTTGGCTTTGTCTGCTGTAATAATTTTGCCACAGTGTTTTACAGCCTTGATGTGCTGCTCGTGACAGTGTCAAAGTTTAAAAACGGACACAGGATGTGGAGGCTGTGAGAAAGCAATGCATGAGAGAGAATACATGAAAGTAAAGTGAGGTACTGTGGTTCACAAAACTTCATATTGTGATAGAGACTGAGAGAATGAGGACACAAGTGAGGAAACGGCAGAGAGGAGGGGAGAGTTCAACAGAGAGGGAGTAAATGGGGAGGGCAGAGGGAGGGATAAAAGCAGGAGGCCCAGACAGGCTAGAACAAGAAAGCAAAGAAAAATATCTAATTGGAATCAAGTGTCCTGACAGAGTGCGTGGGCGACTGAATTCCGCAAAGCGTGCTGCTTTTCCATTTCCAAAGAATAAGTGGAAGAGTGAACGCGAGAAAGGAGGGAAAAAAATAATTGAAAATCCCCTTGCATTTGAGTAATTTTATTTCTGGGCGTGCTTGGTTAAGACAAATGATAGAAGGGCGTGGAGGCTGGCCACAAGAGCGTTTCATTTCAAACTCTTTTTATTGTACTAACAGGCGTTTGACTGCCTCTGTGGTTGGACTTCAAACAGAGGAAATGCAACTCATTTACAAATTGAGACCACTA